>NC_141687.1:1013912758-1014661250 GCF_964263255.1 Lissotriton vulgaris
GTACCCCCCAAAATTAGACGCAAAATCAGGATGAGAGACGCGATGGGTCAGATGCTTCGGAGCTATGGCTTACTTGACACATGGAGGCACCACAACCCTACCAGTCGAGTGTACTCGTGCCACACACCTGCTGCCAACACCCATAGTCGGCTAGACTATTTTTTTCTCCAGGGAACAGCAATGCATCGAGAAGTGGGGGTCCAATACTTGGCCCGATACTTGTCTGATCATTCACCGCTCCTGCTCACCTACTTGCTTGACAGACCCCGGCCTAAGATCCCATTGTGGAGGCTCAACACGGAGGCGCTGGGTAACCCAACCTACAAAGAGGCTATCTTACGAGGGCTTGAAGCGCATCTGGAGGTTAACTGGGCCTCTTCTGCCTCCAGGGCGACAGAATGGGACGCAATTAAGGTGGTAATCAGAGGGATCTCTATGTCCATGGAGGTGGGGGTAAGAAAGGTGTTGGAACGGGATCTCCGCAGGTATGAGGATCGCCTAGTGGCGCTCGAAAAATACTTCCCCACGGATAAGGAGAGGTAGCCTGACTGGACAGCCACGCAACAGCAACTGGGGGACACGTGGGCCACACTTGGTAAATTTAATAGAACTGCCAGTAGGTGGGGATGGTACACGGAGGGCGACAAGGCCGGGCGACTGCTGGCACGTTTGATTTGGGCGGAAACTCAACCCCACCCGATTTTGGCATTACAGAATGATCCGGGCCAGTTGGTATATACCCAATGAGATCAATAATGTCATCCGGACCCATCTCTGTAAAATATATTCTGAGTCTCGACCCCATACGGGTCTTGAGGGAGTGGAGGTGTACCTTGAGGGATTTCAACTGCCCTGCGTGGAGGTGGATAGTCAGGAGGATCTGGGAGGCCCCCTATGGGAGGAAGAAGTACGATCTGCGATTGCCCACTTGAAGATGGCTAAATCCCCGAAGATGGACGGATTGGCCGCCAAATTTTATAAGGAGTATAAGGGGGTCCGGACCCTGAGGCTCCTTGAACTCATGGTAGAGGCCTACGACAGCAGCTCACTCCCGGATTCCATGCGGGCAGCAACGATAGTTATGATCCCCTAGCAGGGTAAGGATCCCCTTCGTCCCGGCTCATATAGGCCGATATCCATGTTGAATGTGGATCTGAAAATTGTCAGTCAGGTACTGGCAAGTAGGCTCCTCCCTCATCTCAGATGGCTGGTCCATGATGACCAGTTGGGATTTATTCCAGGTCGGAATACGCTGCACAACATTCGCCGCCTGGCCCATGAAATGCAAGCTCTGAAGGGTCGAGCCCAGCAGCCAGGGTCCGAACAGGGAGATGTGTGTCGGACATCATACCTATAATGGAGGGGACGCACCAGGGGTGCCCGCTCTCCATACTACTTTTCGCCCTGGTGATGGAACCGCTGGCGTGTCAGCTCCTCAGTGTGTTGGAGGGACAGGGCATACGGGTGTGAGACATGGAGCATGTGGTGTCACTGTACGCTGACGATGCATTGATCTACTTGAACCGGCCGTCGCAGTCGCTGCCGACTTTGATAGCCACACTGTCACAGTTTGCGGCTGCTTCAGGGCTTGCAGTCAATAAAACAAAATCACAGCTCTTTGCGATTGGAGACCGAACAGACTGGGAGGGGATCCATTGCCCGGAGTTGGGACTTCCGTGGGTAGAGGACACCCTCCGCTATTTGGGGGCGCGGATAGGACGCAACGCGACAGTCTTCTTCCAACATAACATGGGAGGATACTCCGGGGACTGAAAGGAAGTATCACTTTTTGGAACACCCTGTAGCTTTCACTGATGGGGAGGATCGCCCTTATAAAAATGGTGGTCCTCCCGCGCTGTCTATACACAATGCAAAGTTCTTTCTATGAACTGCTGCACCGGGTCTTCAGGAAATTAGACTCCCTGTTACTCCTATTACTGTGGAATGGGAAGCGATGCAGGGTGAGTCTTGAGGTTCTGAAACGCAGGTGGGGCAAGGGGGGATTAGAAGTCCCAGATCTAGAACTGTATTATTTTGCGTCCCACCTGCAACATGTGATAGCCTGGTTGGACCACCTGCAACATGCGCTAGCCTGGTTGGATACAGACCCGTCTTGGGAGAGGTCCTTAATGGCAGGTACATACGGGAACGAGCAGTTGGGCGCGCTGTTGTGGCGGGTCAGGGGGTGGTGGGAAAACGGCCCTCCGCTGGTAAGGCTGGTGGCCACGATCTGGAATCGAGTGACACGCTGCCTGATTCACGACAGGCCGTTCGCCCCTGAGATGGATCTATGGCTAATGCCTCCCTTTGCCCGGATAGATCAGCTTATGTCGACAGACAGATGGAAAGAGGGGGGCTGCCGGATGCTGTCCGACCTTTATCCGGACGACCAATTCATTACCTATCAAGAGGCGGCAACAGTCTTCGAATTAGGACCGGGGCAATTTCTGCAATATGCCAGAATAGCGGCGACGGCGCTGCAATTATGACCCAGTTTCCTGAAGCCCCGGTGCACAGCTGTACTCTGGTCACCATGATAGCGATGGGGGGGGGGGGCGTAAGTTTGTGACGGATCTCTACAAGGCTTTGAGGGAGGATAAAAAGTTGGGTCCCCTGGCGATAGAACACAAATGGCAGCAGGTGTGTCCGCAGGAGGTTACCCCACGAGAGTGGGAAAAAATACACGAGAGTGTGCGGAAGGTGTCAGTAAGCAATCGCTTCAAACAAATCCAATATAACATTGTACATATGACCTATCTTTCACCCGCGAGACTTCAGGCCATTGATAGCAGTAGGGACGCGCACTGCCCGACATGTCATAGCTCCCAGGCGGATTTTATACATATGGTGTGGGTGTGCCCTGAACTCCAATCATATTGAGGGCAGTCCTGATGGGACTGACGAGTATCACGGGATGGGTGGTGGAGATGGATCCGGGGGTGTGTCTCCTGGGCTTGATCCCTCGGGACCCTAAACGGAAAGGAAGCAGGCGCTAATTAGTGTTGGGGGTGGTTGTAGCCCGGCGACGCATCACGATCCACTGGTTGGCCCAACAGGGCCCGTCACTCACGAAATGGAAGACTGACCTGCGGGAATGGGCACTGACAGAAGAAGGGCACATGCGGAACACTAGTAGGGATGGCAAACTACCTGAGGCCCTACTGACGTGGGTGGCAATGGTACAGGAGTTGGTGGGTCAAGACTTCTAGGGGACACCGACCAGTTCCAGGACAGTGCCCTCTTGGCAGGAAGAGGCCCCTGACCATGTAGGAGCCATACCAGGTGACCCAACTCAGGGATTGGGAAACTTAGACTGCACCACTATGGACCCGGCAGAAGGGGTGGGGAGGGGGGGCGTTGGGGGAGTTGGAGGGATTGCGGGATGGGGGGGTGGGTTTTCTCCTTTGTTCATACCCTTTACAAGGTGTGGTGCATCTGAATGACTCTGTAGCTGCACACTAAGGTGCCAATGGAAGCGCTGCAATTTTACTTATGACTATTCATCTGCTATGGCATTGTGGCTCTACTATGAACCACCTCAACTGAGGCGGTCCAAATGTATAGATGTACCTTGATTGCTTTTGTGATTTAGAGATGTAAAAATAATAAAGAAATAAAAAAAATAATAATCAAAAGCGAAATTATTGGCTATTTGGGCTCCCCTAATGAATTGGTCCCATCTGAATTGTGAATAATGAATTTCAAATACCTTGCTTTGCATTTTTTGTAATTTTTTGCAATGAAATTGTTCCTACTAATACTGGTCAGCCTTGAGAGAGGGAAAAAATACTCTTGTGAATGTTTGAGAGAAGAGTAGCTAAAATTATTGCATTAACAAGAGCATGCTCTGTGGGTAATGATTTGAGTGTTACCATCTATTACAGGCAGCCAGTGTGTGATTGCTGTGGTCCATGTTTTTGTACAGTCATGGTCACTAAAGGGATTTTTGACATGTTCTGAATCCCCTATATAAAATGAAATGTATATTCTACATATTTTCCAAGTACTGCAGTTACCTAGAGAAATTTCTTTAGTTAAATGGGCTGCACACAAGAGTGGTGACGACATGGTCACATCAGACACCGATATGCTGTTAAGGTAATAAAATATTGATTTCTTGAGTTCAACTTATTCCGTGTAGAAGAACCATGTAAAACTGACAGTGATCGTGCAACCAGTTTGGACAAAAAATTAATTTAGAGAACTCCAACAGGAAACACACAAATATGAGAAATAAAAGTAGGATGAACCAAATATGCAAGCAATACTTTGATTTCAAATGATGGCAACAATGTGTTATTAGATTCTCTGTTGCCTGAAGCGGTCCAACACTTCCATGGTCCTACACATGTTGGAAGGGACGGGATGATGCGTATCTTTTAAAAATATTGGTTTAACACCCATTTTAAGTCCATCATCGGGAGTCTGTGTCAACGGTGCATTACCTGCATGCAATGAAATGCCAGAAAAAAGGTCTGGAAAGGTCTGATGGTCCATTAAATCAAATGCAATTAGGCTTTGTGGAGATGCCCGTTTGTAATGGGCTTTGGTATATTTTAGTAGTGGTGTGTCTTTTCTCCAAGTAGGATGAGGCATCTAAAAAATGTGATAGTCTCACTGTAGCTAGAATACTATTGAGGGAGCTGTTCCCTATATTTAGCATGCCAGTTTCTTTAGAATCAGACCATGGCACACATTTTAAGAATGATTTCATGTTTAAACCTATGAATTGACCCGAAATTCCAATATAATTACAGACTAGAAACATCAGGAGTTATTGAGCAAGTCAGTGGTACGTTGAAATCTAGGATTACAAACGTGGGTTCCTCCACCTCTCTCAACCATCCCGATGCACTCCCACTTATTTTGATGAGCCTCTGAAGCACACCAAATAGAAGAACAGTACTCTCCCCTCATGAAGAGCAGAGATGAAGAACTATGAGAATGCCTTATGACCCTGCAGCTGCACTTGTAAACATCAGAGATGAAACTGTTCTTGAGTAGTGCAAATGAGTGGCTGATGTAGTGCGTTCTTTCTCTTGTCAGGTTGACATGGCGACAACAACAGTGAGGCAGGAGCAGTGATACAACCTCAACCAGGTAGAAGGGGTTCTGGTGTAAAAGCATGTGTGGTATGCAGCCTCACTGGATGGGACCACACCAAGTGATCTCTGTGACTAACAATTCTGTAAAATGTGTTGGATTGACACAGTAGATTCATGCATCACATGTAAAGAGGGTAAGACAAGCTGATGAAGAAGTGGCGACAGCCACGGATTCGCCAAGTCTGACCCCAGTCTAATTTTTGTATCTTGAAAGAGAAGAAACATAATTTGGGTCTCTGCAAAATGAGTGTCAACTGGTCCTATCCGATCAACCCCTAGAGCTACAGGATCACATTTGATGCAAAGATGCTCAAGATTTTCAAATCCAGAGAAAGAAACATTCACTAAGATTAAAGCTCTGTATCAATTGACCCTCTGGTGAGGTTTGCTGTACGGGCGAAGATGATCAAATCAAAAAACTTTTCTCAACCACTGGCAAATGGAGTAAGGTTGGTGCTTTGTTAATGTAGATGTAGTGGATGTTAGTTATGCAGCCATTTGTAAGTGGTCTCCTCCCCTAAAAGTGGCTTTCCATTTCATGATTTCCCCTTCTTTTTGCCCTGTGAACACAGTGAGCATTGCTTTTCCCCTACAATCTTTCTTCCAATGGGCTATAACTCCCACCCTTCCCCTGTTTATGTCATGAGGACCTTCATGGTTCCTATCAATATGCTGGATGCTTACTGTATACGCATTATTACCATCTAAGGTGCTCTGTCGTCGTTCTCCTTGTCTTCTTTATATGTACGGACTAATTTGTCCAAGTGCTCTGCAATAGGTCTTTTGCTCAATCCTCTTCTTTTCTCCTTAATGATGCTTTCTACTTCCACCTAGTATTGTACCTCTCACTTCCAGCCCTTCAGTACTGGAGGCAAGGATGTCTGCCATCTCATTGTGATGGTCCTCCTAGCTAAAATCAGCAGAAGATCTGCAAAGTTTATGGCTAATTTTTATTTTTTGAGCGACAAGACTATCCCATGCTACCCTGTATGCTCCCCATGCCTTTTCTTCCTGTTGCACAGCCAAATATACCTAGTGTTGCAAGCCAATTATGCTGTAACACTGAGCTCTTTCTAATGATATGGCTCACAGGCTTTACTCTAGAGGTTGTGTTTCATGACCTAAAAGCTGTGCTTTCTTCAAGCTAGTGTGTGTCTAGATGCTGGGCTCATATTTATGGGCTAATTCCAGGGTTTATTGTTTAGTTGGTTTCTGGTTAATTTCTGTCATTTAAGGACAAATTTAATAATTGATATTTGGTAACTGACTAAGACAGAACTATTCGTCGGGGTCCGGTAGAGGCAGTACTAGGTGTACAAGCGGGCTGAGAGTGCTGAGGGCGATGTGCCAGGGACACTCCATCCCCCCTCCTGAGACCCATGGTGCAGATAGCGCCAAGCTTTAAAGTGCCGAGACACTCCAAATTAGGAGTGATTTTTGGAATGAGCATTAGCTCTTCCGATTTTTTATGCACTTTAAACACTTTTATTTTTTCACTTTCACGTCCCCAGGTAGGGTGGGTGATTAGAGAGCCCATACCGCCGGGGTTTATCAATGTCCTGACGAATGCCTAGGTAAAATCAAACCAACACTAAGGCTGAAACATGTTGACATACTAATTTAATATTATATCTGAATTAAACCAACCATTACCTTGGCTTTTACAATTCAGACACATAGTACCTTTGTATCTGTGTCCTAGGGATCACTAATAAAAAATTTTTTTAGATACCCTTTAGACACTTTTAAGTTTAAGTTTATTTATCCTCACAACACTCCCGTTACACAATACCAGCTCCGCAGTCTTCTGGCGTCGCAGCACACCGAAGAGGCATTAGGTCTCTTCGGTGGGGCCCGATGATGAAGCATGACACTGACTAGGTCAGTGTGTGAGGGCTTTCCTTCAAACCCAAATAGGGTGCAAGTATCTTGAATCTGGTGGCTCTATCCAAGTGGCTTTTGAGAGACATGAACCTCTCTTTTTTTGTTTATTGATAAGACAGAACTATACCTTGCATCATGTTGTTGATATTAGGCATACAATTTAGAGCTGTAGCTGACATCATGGTGCTGATATTCTGTATCTAAGTTGAAGCTATATGCGACATCATGTTTTTAACATTCGGCATCTAAGACAGAACCATAGATGACACCGTGTTCTTGACAATCGGCATCTAAGATGGAGCTTTACCCAGTATCATGAGAATAGCATAGAGATTGTTATCAGCAGAAGCCGCATAAACAAGTAAAATAGGATTGCTGAGGTAAGGTCATGTCAAAGTGATACAAACAGCATTTGTTACCATGCTTGTGAAAATCATTGTTCTGCTTTTCTGGCATGCTGATTTGAATACTGTTTTTCTGGAACATAAATCTAAAGGCTGGACCTCTATTAAATATAGAACTTGTCAGATACTAGGCAATAGCGCATCTGCTAGACGGCGTGAGAGTGCGTATGCCTCAAATAAATTAATGCGATTTTAGTAAAAACACCAGCTGTTCAGAAGAAAGCATGTTATCACAACATCATTTGTGTTCATTTTGGATTCCATTTGAAAAAAAATCATCTGGCATATATAACCAAATAATTTTGTTTAAAAACATGATGCTTTTTTATGAAGAGGCATGTTATGTGCCAGCAAATGGAGGGCAGACGTGTTGAACAGTTTATCCCAGACATACTAGGAACGGATAACATCACAGCAAAGTGGTTCGATGCTGTTGAGTCTGTCTAGAAGAAATACAATGGTTCAATGTGTGGGATCAATGTATGATTTACGATGATATTGATATAAGAGAAGGTAATCTATAGAAACGCATTTAATACTGTAATGCTGTCATGTAATGGAGGTACATAGGGCATGCATCCCTGAGGGTGGGTGTGCCCGAAGGGTATAAATAAAAGGGGGCTGGTTCACTCGGGGTTCACTTTCAGACAGAAAACACCATGGGGCATATTATCAAGTTTGGGCGATAAAATTATCGCCGCTTTATCGGCAGGAAACTGCCGATAAAGTGGCGATAATGGACTCGATAATATGCTCTATGGAATTCCAATCGAAGCTCATGTTAGATGTCCTTCACATTTAACATGAGCTTCGATTGGAATTCCATGGAGCATATTATCAAGCCCATTATCGCCACTTTATTTGGCAGTTTCCTGCCGATACAGCAGCGATAATTTTATCGCCCAGGCTTGATAAAATGCCCCCATGTCTGTGCCATCATTATGTCGGTGGGTGGACCCACCACTGTACACATTGCACTCCTTTATAACATACCAATAGACAGAATTAGCAAATTGGGATGTAATAACTGGAATTTTGCGCATGCAGGTACGTACTGAGCCTTGTGTACCGGTCTCCAACAATGACAAGGATTTACAACGGATTAATGGAAATGAGAAGCAAGACTTTCCTCCTAAATTACCAAAGTACCCGGCAGTCACATATATGTATACTCAGGGCCCTACAGGCCTTTTATTCGACCTGGCATTTCCTCCGTGGATTGGAGCCCTTGGTGGCCAGTTTTGAAAGCCCAGGGTGCCTCCTGGTGCCTCTGTAACTTCCCCCAGCTCACCAAAGATAATTGCAGCAGCCATGCGGATGCTGTAAAAGAGAGAGAATAAGAGGCAGGTGAAAGGTAGAGAGAAGAATCACAAATCATCATTATACTACCAATCCTGTCTACAAAAAGTTTAAATCAATCGCTTTAAGCATACACAATACATAAACCAAAGGCCAATTGTTCGTGAATACACTACGAATTGTTTTCTTGTTGAGATGTACAATAAATCCACTCCAGTCTCTCGTTATCCCAGCTGTGAGTCCACATTCCTTGCATTAAAGTCCTCTCACTTTCCTTCTTCATCCTCGGGGTGGCCTTTTGTTTATGTATCGTTTATGCTTAAAGCGATTGATTTAAACTTTTTGTAGACAGGATACACAGAATGATGGAAAAAAGGTTAGATTGCCGGTAATGATGCAGCACGGGCTATCACATGTTGTTTTTGGTAGTATAATAATGATTTGTGTCATAATTAACACACGGAAGGGTGGTTGAGATGGGGCATTCTTGATTTTTTTATTCATTTTATTTTCACGGACATTTTAGCATCATGGGGTAGCGGAGGATGCATTGTGGGGCACGTAGTTTGAGAGCAATACTAGAATAACCTAACGCAGGGTATGAGAACAGGTCACATGGTTAATCACCTCGTTAGGATTGGGTGGAAGCAGATTACCAGGTGATTAAAATTTACCGGTTCGAACGGGTTATTTAACAGATTGGGAAAGGGGGAAGGTGGAAGAGGAGGTCAGGCCGCCTGCTGCGGTTCCTTCAAGGTATTCCATAATTATTGCGTATGAGGGTGCACTGAAAAACGGGGTGTTGGGAGGGAGTCGCCACGGGGAAGTAATCTACGTGTTTACAAGTGGACTTTGCTCAAAGAAAATTGGGAGGTTATTTCGATGTTAGTTCGCTTTTATTAGTTTGTTTCAGGAAGTTTAGTGAGAGAAGGGTATGCAGAGCAGGGAAGGTTGGGGACTGTTTGCTGTTTCACTAGTTGGACGGGATACAGTAATGAATGGGAGTTAGCAGGTTTGGTGACATAGTGCGCATTATATTTGACTTTGTACGATTATGATTTAACTGTGAAGGTCAACTGGGAAAAACTAGCAGAATAGTGTTTTTTGATTTTTATAGAAACCCCTGACGAAGAGCCCATGAGGCTCGAAATGCATTGGGAGCAGGGCCTGAGTCGGGGTACCACGCGGGTGGATGGCGTCCCCCAACTTATTTTACTGGGTGGACGCCGTCCCCCCTGCCAAACAGCTGGACTTCACTCTTTGGTCTCTCTGGGACGAGATCAGAGCCACCTTTCGTGACGCCACTTCCTGTGGTGACATCACTTCCGGTGACCGCGTCCCCCAACTTCTTTTTTAAGGACTTGTGCACTGATTGGTAGTATAACAAGATGAGCATACTCTGTTTCGTTTCACCTCTAATGTATGAAATGACTGTGAAAATGCCCGGATGGGCACTCAGTAGACTGTTTAAGACGCTAAAATAAAGATTGGAGGAAAAAGGTCGCTGTCTCAGCTGTGTTTCGAAGTCTTCATAATATCTCGATTAAATTATAACGACGGAGGTTTCAAGATTACATTTGATAATATTGGTTTATGTTGAAGAAACGGATACAAAAGCAAGGGGAAGGTTGTATGTATTGCGACTTATATCACGCACGTATCACCCGAAGGCATCAAGGCGCTTGCCTTGGGAACCCGTCCTGGATTTTTCCCTGTGAGATAACCCTTACTGGGCATCCCCAAGGTGAAAGCCAGGCATCCCGCAGCGGGTAGGCCGCCGTAGTGGAGATTAAGCAAGCTATTGCCCAAAGTTGCAGCGTGGGACCCCATGATTAGAGTAGGCACTGAGGCGAGAATTATCGAGTCCGTGGACATTTTTGGGCTCAGGACCCTGCCGCGTCGGGAATTGAACTCTGGTCCCGGGCCAGACCTCTGCATCAGGGTCTGCCGCTCTAATCAGTGAGCCACACTCCTCCACCGTTCCCCGCGTTTGCAGTGCGGCAGGTGGGGTGCGAATCAGCGCCCCTCAGGCATATTGTGTATACAATGCTGTGTTTTGGGATGGTACACAGCACCTGTATCGCACGCAGTAAAGGACGAAAGAAAATCAGATAAACAAAAGTTTGAATTATAACATAAGGGAAGGAGTGCATTCTCTACATATTTTCAACAAACTTAATGGTTTGGCATCAGGTTGTAGTAATTCAGTACCCAATGTGCCAGTAAAGTAATCGTATCAAACCTGTTTGTTAATACTATTATAAGGTGCACCAGAGTCTTCAAACATTTTGATGCTCACTCCACCAGCAATATCACATAAAGGTTTTGGTGCAAAGCAGGGCCCTTTGTATCCTGCTCTAAATAATTGGAGCTACCAAAGCGACAACATCTACCATTTAAATCTTCCATTCTGCGTCCACCATTGTACGTTGTAGAATTTCCTATATTTTTAGTACTTTCTAGATCAGATTTGATTTCAGTTCTTTTAGTGACTGCTTTGACTAGATTTCCAGCACCCTCTTTGTTGCTAGCAGGTAAAACTAAATTAGCACATCTAGAAGTAAGCTCCACCTTGCTTATAATGAATGAATGAATTTAGAATTTGTATTGCACAACTTAGCCTGGAGGCATCAAGGCGCATCAGATGGAAACAGCTGAGTGAAGTGTGAAAACAGATGACGGGTTACAGGTAGGCTTCTGCGAAAAGCCAGATTTTTAGACCTTTGCGTAACAGGGCGAGGGACGCCTGGCCCTTGAGTTCTGCTGGAAGCATGTTCCAAAGTTTCTGGGCAAGGGAAGAAAAGGCCTTCCCTCCCCATCTGGCTTTGGCAGTTCGAGGGACAGACAAAAGGTTTTTGTTGGCAGAGCGCAAGGCCCTGCCCGGGTTGTAAAAGGACACAAGAGACCTAATGTCTTCTGCACCGGATCCTTGAAGAGCACGGTAGGTAAGAACTCATACCTTGAAATTTATCCTGGCCTGCACAGGAAGCCAGTGAAGATTCTTTCTAATCAAGGATCCTGAAGAACGCCTGGGGGCATCAGCAACAAACCTTGCTGCTGCATTCTGGACAACTTGTAAACGCTGGACCAGCCTTTTGCTAATGCCTAAATAGAGGGCGTTACAATAGTGCAGACGAGGGGAGATGAGAGCCACCGAGACTTGCTTCCGGGGAAAGATAGTGTGTGAGTTTTGTCAGGATCCTTAGGACACCACAGCAGGTGGAGACAGTCCTGTTGACTTGCTTGTCAAAGTGTGGAGTTGAGGATAACACCCAGATTACGAGCGACAAGGGAGGGCTTGGGACAAATTCCAAGGGCAGTGGGCCACCAGTCGGCCGACCAGACATCTTGTTTACCTCCAAAAATGAGGTCCTCGGTCTTTTCCCCATTTAGTTTGAGGAAATTTGAGGTCATCCAACCTGCCACTGCTTCCATTCAGTTCCTGAAGTTAAAGGCCGTGTTCTCGACAGATTGAGAGAGGGAGACCATAATCTGGTTGTCGTCAGCGTACGACAGTACTTCCAGTCCAAAAGATCTTACAAGCCTAGCAAGTGGGGCCACATATATGTTAAAAAGTGTAGGGCTCAGGGATGAGCCCTGAGGGACCCCACACTGGAGAAGCTTGGCAGAGGAGAGGAAGTCGCCGAGTTTAACCCTTTGTTCACGCTGGTTGAGGAAGGATGTCAGGAGGCTCAGAGCCGACCCATCAACTCCCATCTGACTAAGACAGGTGGCCAGAATGGTGGGAGACAGGGTGTCAAAAGCGGCTGTAAGGTCGAGCAGGATCAGAAGGGTAGTCTGACCACTGTCGTCCTTAGCGCGGATTTTATTGACCACCACTGTGAGGGCTGACTGTGCTGTGTGCCTTCCGGAAGCCATGCTGAGAGGGGTCTAGCAGGCTAGATTTATCCAGGAAGGTGCTGAGATAGTGATTAAGGTGGGCCTCGAGCATCTTAGCGGGGGCAGGGAGTAGGGATATATGGCGGAGGTTTTTTAGAATCCCAGGGTCCATGGTGGCCTTTTTCAGACGGGGCTTAACAATGGCCATCTTCCAAGGCGCAGGGAAGACAATAATGGAGACAACTTCTTTTAAGGAGGAATCACAATGACCCCAAAATCTATTCTTGAATGCTGGAATTGTTGCTATGCCTGATGACCTGATCCCTGACAGTTCATCATGCCAGATGCCAAACCTGCATTTTGTTATAAATTTCTTTAATCCAGATACATAATTTTCAATTATTTCTTTGTTCCCTTATTTTTCAATGAATAAATTGCAATGATCTATGCAAATTCATACTGTAGGTGCCAGTATACAGCTAGATATTCCAAAACATCAGAAAATACATTGCCCTCATCGCCCTACCTAGGTTTTTTTTGCAACAATATTGTATACTTTTAATCCCCCTGGGCACAAACACTGAAGTAAAATCTTTTTTTTCCTCTCCGGTTTGAACTTTTTCGAATCAAAACTAGACTAAGTGTCACTAAAATACTATTTTGATTTCTCCCATTTAATATATGGTTCACCTTCAGTTACCATAAATGACTGGGGTGAGGGAAGATTCAACATAGACATGTTAAATAAAAGCGGTAAGCAGCAATCTCTAAAGGTACAAAGTCCCTAACTGGGATGAAGGAATAGCAAATAGTACTTCCAAAAGTGCAGATGATGATCGCAGGATATCCACCAAGGAATTCGAAAATTGTTGCACTTCACGTTAGAAGAAAGTTCCTTTGGGGTCCCTCCTAAATAGTAGCTGTGGGACTGTAAAATGTGTTCCTTCACAAAGAATTCCCTATGTAAAGCGATTTTGAGGCTGGATAATTTTTTCAATCCCCTTTGAGCACAAAACTAGGAGTGCTACTCAGCACAATGCTGTGGCTGGCCAATCCTAGCTTAGATAGTCTGGTCAACCCGGAACTGGAAGAGGAGTGATGCACAAGACACGTCACAAACAGGTCACGTAAGGACTGGGAGGTGAAGAAGGGGGCACAAGAACATGCTGCTATTACGATATGCTGTCTCAAGCACAAAATGTTCTCCGATATCATTAAGTGCTGGAGACCTGCTGGGTCCTACTGGTCCTAGGAAAACATGCCCCAACTAAATGGCATGAACATTTCTGTAATTCAAAGGCGTCCTCTATCAGCTTGAAGTTGGTGACAAAACCCAGCAGCATGGGTCGAGGGCTTGAGCCAACTCATCAACTTGTCAACACGTTTGCTGTGCTGTATCACTATAAAGCCCTATACATGTTTTGTGATCCACCTCACACTAACTGCCAGCAAGCATCCCGAGAGCTGGAACCTGGAACTTGTTCACGTAAACACAACAGTGGCTGACTTACATGTCCAAGTCCAATATGGAAACACTGCAACACTGCTTATACTAAATGTGATGACTTCCAGGAAGCAGAAGTAATTTGAGAAAATGGTCAACTGCCTGTAAATACTTTTATAAAGCGTTCTTATTGGAAGACACTTTGAGGACTGACACAGTTCCTTACAGTATGTCTTTAGAGCTGCTTACTACCTGGAAGTGATAACGTTCATTTCTACATGGTGATGCTCCTCTCCCATCTTTGAAAGAGTCATAGTCACTCAAAGAGTCTTGCATTGAAATCTGATAGTGGCTTTACACAGTCCTGGCATCTTTGCCTGTCACCTTATTAGTAGACATGCACGCATTCTCAGAGACGCATACTCCTGCATGCATACAAACACATGCATACATACATACACATGAATATTCACCCATAAGTGCATAGAAGTGAATATATCATCTTATAGAATAAACTTAGTTTAGTCTCCTAAAACCTGCAGTGCTTACCACAGACATGTAGGCACTGCCATCTGCCATGTGTCTGTGCTTGGGCCTGCAGACACCAAAGTACACTATATGCTGCAAAGTCTCCCCACGGCTTAGCATAGAGATGCAGCTTGTAGCTCTCTGTTTATTCAGTCGAGGGAGATACTGACCACCAGAACATCAGCTGCAGTGGCTGACAGATCACAGTAGTCTGTCTGGCTATGCTGGGTTTGAGAGGAGGAAGGCAGTCCGGACTATCACAGGGACAGATGGGTTCAACCACTGCTGTTGTCTGTTCGCTTTCAAAATTCGCCAAGTGCCATTTGCCCCGCCCTCTTACTTCCACCAGTATTTATGTAGAATGCTGCTCACATGGTCCATCATGAACATATAACATACCTATATAGTTTTACTATCACCAGCTAAGTGTGTACCTTTTGGTTTATATAAAATGCAAAAATGTTGTGACTGACTGAAAAAATAGAAAGAAGTCAGTATAGGACTGCACTGCAATGTGCACATACATTTCTCGTCTTCCAGACAGTTAGGATTTTCAGATGCCGAAACTCAGAATGTTTCTGCCTCTTCCTTCGTGATATCAGTCACATAACCTTATACTTCATGAGTGCCTAATCCGTGCATCACATGTATAGGATTCCTGTATTCCACTTTATGAATCACTGTTCTCATGTCGCATTTAATGGGAGATGGAGTCCTTTCTCTTTTTCTAACACGATGTAATTAATCTTGTATTCCCTCTCAGCAGGTCATCTTACTCCAGATGCAGTCAGAATTTTCCAACATTTCAGATATTAAAGGCAAATTCTTCCGGGACTCTTAAAGATTTCTAATTATGATAATTATCCCCAATTTGACGAATTTAGATGTAGCCTTTCTCTCTGTCTAACAGCATTCAAGGCCTTTGAAATATGGCCCCTTTTGAAACCTAGCTATTCACATTTATACGCACAATTCATCAAGAAAAGAGCATTTATCGTAAGACACAATACTATGCAGTCCAGGACTTTCAATTGGAAAATGGCTATCCTAAGATACCAAAGCCCTCATTGCACATTACCTGCTCCATTCCCCTCCCCATAACTGTTACTGAGGTTCCCAATAATTTCAGAAACGGAAAAATAACAATGAATATATGTGTTTGGGGAATAATGTGAGTATCAAATATATCGCACTATAGTGGGCCCCTTGGAATTAAAGGGACACTCCTAATGAAGAACTGGAGAAATTTATTTCATACATTAATGCGTTCTCTTTAGTAAAGATCTGAAAATCGACGGGAAATTAATTCAACTTTTTTGTTGCAGTGTTTGGTGAAATCCTAATATTTTCTTAACAATGAAAGCCATTAATTCAAATGAATTTTTCAAGTTGATAGTACACAAAGGGGCATATTTACAAGTCCTTGTCCGGGATCTTCACACCACTCTACAAACCAGGATTTAAGCTACTCTTTTCAGTGCCTCAATTCAATTCAGTTTTATTAAAGTTTTGGAACTCTAATGAGGTCCACTTAAAAAGATACATACCAATTAATACATAACATACAATAAAACCATATAAAAATACAAAATGATATGGTGGTCCGAGAACAACATTTTTCAACATATAGCAGTACCAAAAAATAAAAATTTGAATTTAGCAGCCAACATGAGGAAACAGCAGTATCAGGGGTTAAAATTTAAAATTTAGCAGCTGACAATGAGAACACAGATCATATCCTAAATTGTGGAAGTAACCAATAGGTAGCAGCCAGGACAGCATAGAGCACCTTCATGGATCAAAGTGTACAATTAGCAGCAGAAAATGAGAGGACAGGACATATCCAGAATAATGCTACTGACATATAGAAAGCAACCGATTCATGTGCAAATTTGCAAATTAAAAATTAAAAGAACACAGAGCCTTTAGTGTAGAAGACACAATAGTGCGAAATACCTTCAAAATTAGGAGAAGATAAAACATCAAGATAGAAGGTCAACGATTCAGAAATGAAATCCCACTTGGGAAATATACAGTTAAAAGATATACATAAATTCCTTAAAAAAGTTAACCAATTTTACGCATACTGCTTCATTTTTAGGATTAAAAAGAAAATTGCGAGCAGAAGCTACATCCTTAGTACCCTTTTGTAAATACATTGGCCTAAGCCAGCAACGGCAAAGAAAGGCTAGTGCCGGACAAACAAATAAAACATGATCCAAGTTCTGGATGCTCAGTTCACAAAAATTACAGTTTTTTCCATTTTGCGGATTCTGAGACCAGACCAGTTAGATCATTTAAAGGAAGAATATTTAATCTAAATAAGGAGAAACAGCGTCTTGTTCCATGATCTAAGTTCCAAGTTAGATATTTCTGAGGCAGTTTCGGGGAAGTAGTTTTTGTTATTATCTATAGTCTCTCTTTAGTCTTACAGAACTCAATATCTCTATTAAAGCTGATCATATAACTTAAGTTTTTTACAAAGGATTTGAATTCTGAAGGTGGGAGGGATATCACGGATTCCTCCTGAACACAAAACAGTTTTAGGGCCAGAGAGAAATCTCGAATTAGAGAGTATTTCTCCCCCATACTACCGAAAATTTCCTTACACATGAAATCCCTTAGTGAATAATGTTCACTATTTTTTAACTGGTATCCCCAACGTAAGACTCTAGAAATACCTTGGATATACATGCTTATCAGTCCCAATTCCAATCAAATAGCTGCTGAGGAAACTAACGTATTGAAATTACACAGTTTTCGTAAAATCTGACCTATCTTCTCTAGAAAACTCCATTCCTTTACAGAGATTGATTGATTTAATGGCATAAAGTAAGGTTGATGGAATGTTTGCTTTCAGCACCGTCAGTAGATGTATAAAATGCCTTCTACCCATTGTATTGTAAAAAATGCGCAGACCAGTAGCGTGAGACATAGCTTTACTAGTACTGTGTTCAATATGGAGTTTATGCTCCTTATTGCTCGTGAATAATTTCCCTAGATATAAATATGAATCAACCAACTTCAACTTTTCCTTGCCAATATGCAAATTAAACTTATTAATTTTCTGCTTCTTTCATTTTTCAAAATTAAAATGTTGCTTTTAGAAACATTGATCTTCAAGAAATGAGCCGCTGTATACTTCTGTAATGACAACAATTTTTTATTTAGGCCTATCAGAGTTAGATCCATCACAGCAATATCGTCTGCATAAAGGAGGCAAGCGAAAGGATGGCTACCTATCTTTGGAGCATCGCCCTCTCGCTGAGAAAGACAGTTGGGTAAATCTGCTAAATATAAGGAAAAAGTATCGGTGCTAATAAACAACCTTATTTCAAACCATTTTCTATTGGGAATACAGATGTTGATCCTTGGTTTCCACCCATTAATACCCGATACCAGGTTTGACAATGTAATGCTATGATTAAGGATAACAGGGGGGCAGGCAATCCCATATTTTCTAGTTTCCTCCAGAGAAGCGGCCGGTCTACCTTATCAAAGGCCGTAGAAAAATCTATGAAGGCCATAAAAACATTTGATTTGCGAGATAGCATATATTTCTCCTCAATTAATTTCAACATGGTGATATTATCCAATGTGGAATGATTTTTCCTGAAACCTGCTTGTTCTATAGGAAGGACCTTATTCTCCATGACCCATTCCGTAAGATGATCTAGAATGCTGTGTGCGAATATCTTCCCCACTGCGTCTAATAAAGCTATTTGCCTATAATTACCCGGATGAGATCTAGGGCCCTTTTTGTGTAGGGGGATTAAAATACTTCCAGACCACAATGGCATTGTCTTCCCCTGGGAATAGCAAAAGTTAAACAAAGGGGCCAAAAACGTAGCCCACAAAAAGAGGTTCCTTTTTAATTACCAACATTGGTATTTCGTCCGGACCCATTGCTCCTGAGGATCTAATTTTTTTATAAAACGAACTATGTCACTCACTGAGTGTACACAGTTGGGTAAATGAGTTACCAAAGGGTCCGGTGCAGAGGGAAGAAAAATAGGGGAGTTAGTATTTGCGGCATAGAGGGCTACCAAGGAGATTTTCCAATCCTTTTCTTTAACAGGAATGAGGAGAGATTTTGCTCTTGTACCGCAGCATTCAGCAATTACTTACCAAAACGTTTTTGAATTATTTTTGGAGGCTGCCTTTTTTAACTTTACCCAGACACCATCTTCCATAAATTGCTTCAGAGCACATTTTTTGCTCAGCCTTTTCCTCTTCAATAAATTGATTAAATTACCACGTTCATTAGAAAAGTTCAGGAACTGTGCCCTCACCAATTTGTTGATTTCCCTATTTAGAATAAGCAATGGATTATAATAAGGTTTCTGTTTAATTGGAACACGTGATGGTTTAGTTAATACAGCCAAAGAACCAATATTACGGGAAAAAATGTCCAAAAGATCAATTTGACACAAATCAAATTCAAGCACACCTAGGAAGTGCTGATCTTTTATCAAAGCTGTTAAATTTGCTTTTACTTTGCTTGTTACTCGAGTGTTCCAATGAATTCTACCATTATTTATATTAAGCCCTACACTGCTGCCTCTAAGGTTCCATGGATCTACCCTAGCACAAGTATAATTACATTTAAAACAGATCAACATATGATCACTAAAATCGGATCCCAAGACTTCCATGCTTATGAGGTTACAAAAGAAGTCGGATGAGACTATTAAATAATCTATAATAGAATTCCCTGTTGGGGCCTTATCGGTATAGTTAGCAGGAATATCGTTTTCTAACCTCCCATTAGCAATTATAAGATCTAAACTTTTCAGACCTTCAAGTAATGTGGTGCCCTTTTTATTTGTCCTGCTTTTATTCGGAAATAGGGCTGTGGGAATTTTTTGGGCTTCATTTTTTTCAGTGTTGGAAAATCCCCTGATACTATGTGCAGAGCTTTTAGAATTCATATCACCTACTAGGATTATAGACTTACAATCTTCCCTTTCCAGAATAGAGGAAATAAAACAAAAATATATTTTAATAGGTACACAAGGGATGCATCTGGAGGAAGGTATACATTTACAATTAGCAGTGATCCAAAGGATCCTGTGAATCCTTAAGATGTAACTCAATTGCCTGAAACAAATTAGAATCATGGAAAAATTCTTTAAAGGACCAGTTAAAATTTGTACTAAGCATAATAGCGATTCCTCCTTTAGCATGTCCTCTGTTCACTTGGAGCGCCGGACGGCTCAGTACTATATATATTTCAATGGACCAATCCATTGTGATCCAGGTCTCTTATAAGCAGATTATATCCGCGTTCAGATCCTTCAGAAATGAGAATTTATTTTTATTGGAGTTTAGGTCAGCTGCAGTCCAAGATATTACGGAGATATCCCTGCTAGGAGGAATTCCCGCAATTTAAATCTATAGATTTATTTTTATTCAGAGCGCCTGCCACCCAACTCCAGTTCTTATCTTCCTCATTTATAGGGGGTCTGAGTCCCTTCTTCTACAAGAAGTGAGACCCTCCTGCCTTCTTTACCTAAGGAAACTTGTAAAATGCTTTCTTTCTTCGTATGAAAAAGGCCCCTGTTAGAGACTTCAGTATATGATTTAGTCGGCTGATTTTGAACCACTTTTTTTAAAGCTAACTGTCCTTCGGGGATAAGAACATCAATGCCACAACAACACAATTTATCGCTATGCATCATTATCAGATGGGAAATAGCTTTAGATGTGAATGTTACTCTAGCTCACCTAGGAATATTATACTTTTGAACCAGAACCAGAGCAAGGTCATTGCTTCGTATCATTTGAAGGCCTGGGATTTCGGCAAAACAACCTAACGAAAAAAATCTATTCATAAATAGTTCATGATCAAAAATAAATAAAAAATCCAGAGAGTAAGCTACAGTGGGTAGATGGTGAGTCGGACACGATACCTCAGAGTTATTCTCAGTGGCATTGTAAGTGACATTGGTACCTATAGAGGAAGCAGATAAAGATGCATTAGGGTTCAAGGTATGCTGAACAATCTGAGGCACACTTATAGCAGATACCAAATGCTCTTGTGAGAGATGAGATGGAGTACTTAGGCTCAAAAGAGGTGTACAAGGGCACACAACGTTGGATTCAACTAGTCCAACTTCTTTCTTTAATACATTTAGGTCCTGGCTTATTGGTACGTTAAAATTTACGTTAGGGTCAAAGCGAAGTCTTTTTGCCCTTTTTTTAATGAATTTTTCATCTTTTTTCCTTCCTTTTCTTACTGATGTTAATATATTAGCTCTTAGTGTCTTTTTCTTTAAGAGAGGAGTTACCAACAATTAGATCCTCCTTTGAAGGACACGTAGGGGGATTTACGTCTGTTTTTAGAAAAATAGGAAAACCTTTACGGGAAGTGCCTAGAGTACCCTTTTTTCCATGTGCAACTGATGAAAATACTCCCTCTGGGACCGCACTCTTAGGCTCAAAAAGCTCTTGGAGAGTGGAGGAGTGAAAATTATCAATTATGTCTTTGCTTTCATTCAGTTTCATTTTATTTTTCCTCCAAAATAAAGGCTTACCGGCCTGCACACCAAAGTTCCGCCCTTTAGCAAGATGAGGAGAGGAAATTTGAAGAGGACATGGCTGGGTAGAATTATCCTCTATAATTAAAGGGGGCAAAGGCCTCTTCACGATATTAGGCAAGCAAGGGGGAGGTAGATCAGTTTTACCCAGCGACCGTCTTTGCTCTGCCACTAATGACTTGGTAAGGGCCAACAGGGAATCTAAAATAGAGTCGGAATTGATCACTGATTTCTGCATTAGTGCTAATATGGAGGACAGCACTCTTTCCAAACAGAGAAGTGAATCCGACATCACCATTTTAGACTCTGGATTATGAGTTTGGGGATGGAGATGCAGAGATAGGTGAGGTGTGATCGAGCCCTATGTATTAAGAATGCTTGTTCTACTAGGTGTACTACTGAACAATTGCATTTGTATGATGACCCTGAGAGGGAACGCAGGTACTGAAGGTCGTGGAATTAACTGGGTTAAGGTGACTGGACGACTCTAAATTAAGTGCAGAATCAACTTTGAAGGCTGAATTAAACTAATATTGAAATCAGGAAGATCTGGGAGCGTAAAGTCTTCCACTGCAGGATCTCCAACTTTTGTTGCTAATTGAGATGCCCCTTCGGAGTGAGAGACTTCATTTGCTAGACAATGGGTAGTTAGATTTGCCAGAAAAGAGTCAGTTTCCCTAAAATCCAAATGATGGCTATCTTTCAACCAAGGACCATCAGTTTTGGGGAAATTATTAATGTGTACTTCTGTAAATGAGTTTCCTGGCATAGCCTTAGCCGCATCATGTGCTTCCGGAGTAGACTCCACCATCCCTGCTACATTTTGGCTTATATCCTTTTTAGGTAAAAAGGAGGAAATAAAATTAAAACTTTTTAAAATATTTATTTGTAATGAATTGTTTCTTAAAGGGTTAGCTTTGTTTTTTTTACAGGCTCTTGTATATAGCACTCTACCAGAGCGCAATTTCTTTGCAGTCATTACTTGAACCTCACAGCCACAGACCCATGGGCTCTTGGCCAAGATAAAGGGACAACCGGAAAAAATGGTGCTCCTACTTGTCAATAAACCGATGCGCCGCTCATGCAACACCAGATACCAACTAAGGAAACTACTAGGGTAAAAAAATAAAAATAAATATATATATCATGTGATCAAGGCCGTGGTCGGCCGAAACGCGTAATGGTGGTGTAGTGGTGGAGAGCAGAATAAAATAACCAGCACCAATTCCTGGGTTTGCCTCGTCATTTTTCTGCATGACTGCTGAGACGTTTGTATGCCTAATATATATATATATATATATATATATATATATATACATATACAAACAAAGCACAAGGCAATGAGTCAGTTCCCTATGGCTTGGTCCGATAAGTCCAGACTGCGACAACAAGGGACTCTGTGATATTGCAGATTTGAGCTCAGCTCAGCTCCGAGTATACCTCCTGGTGTTTTTCCCAATACTGCGCTCCTAAGTGTAAGTGCCCTCACCGAGCCGAAGGTGACATGCTCCATCATTGGGTTTGCCCCTTGTTTGGCTGGTGCTGCAATGCCCAACGGGCCCCGAGAGAGGGCTTTTTAATGGAGATCTTTTAATGGCTAATGGGTGACTGGGGTTGTGAGTGTTTTTCCAGTCAGTGGGTGAGAAGATTGGAAAAAGCACCAGAAAAAAATAAAATATGAGATCCAACAGCAGAATTAAGTCAATAAAAAAAGCTTAAAGGTCAGAAAATGACACTAGATAACAGGAATACACAACAATAGGATAACCAATGAAATTGCTAATGAATTGTGGTTGCCAATATTAGGATCAACTTAAAATAAAAATCACTACAAGTATCAATTCAATTTCAAATGTCTTTAGTTCGATTATTTCATCATACAAGACGCTGCCATAATAAAATACATCATGAGAAAAAGCATACATCATCTTATAAAAAGCATTAAAATACTATTATAAAAATATTTTAAAAAACGTACTAGCATTTCAAAATTACATTTCTATTCCATTGAAAAAAAAATACAATCAGAACGATTAAATAAAGACTAGATGGAATCACTTCACTGCTTACTGGTTTGCCCTAATGATCCACACCCAGCCTAGGAATTTTGCAACAGCAATTACGATAGGTTCACTTGTGTCAAATCTCAAGATCCTTAGGGCTACAGACCCTACCCTTGTGACCATGTTACAACACATGAGTTTTAGCCATTTATCCTGGGGGGCTGCATGAGCCGGGCATTCAAAGAATATATGTCCAATGGATTCCTTATGGTCAATACACCAGCAACAGGATTCAGGCTCCTGACCCTTCCAATTTTTAGTAAACAATCTAATGGGGAGGTAGCCAATTCTTAGTTGGTGGTAAAGTTTCCTGTCGCTGGACCTGGTGATTGTGTCCCAATAATCTTCTAAAGAAGGATCACTTTTAAGCTCCAGGAACATACCAGACAAAGAGGTAGCCGGAAATTGTCGAATATGTTTCTGGCTTATTGAAGACCAGTATAAGCTTTTAAATAGTTTTTTAGTTGGAAAAGGATTGTTGGCAGGGTCGGTCCACAGATTTCCCAAACCCATAGACTCTAAGAGCAATCTGACTTGCTTAAACCATGGTATGTTACCCGAACCCATAATGGATCTAACATCCATAATTGCCTTGGCATATGGGGCTGGTTCAGATCCTCCTCCATAGAGCCACTGGTTTGAAGCGAGCAATGTCATATATGGAGTGACAGCCTAAATCCAATAGCAACGGTTTCATGGGACTAGAGCAGGGGAGACCTCTAAGATTCCGTAGAAATGTATTTTGTATTTTGTCCAATGGAGAAAGGTCCGCAAAACCCCAGAGGTCCGCACCGTACAGGATCGCTGAACCTATTCTAGAGCTGTAGATCATCAAAGCTGGGCCTATCCTTTTGGTCTGGGACATTCTCTGTTCTTTGACTAAACACCCTGGAAGCTGGACAAACTTGAGGGAAAGGGTGTCTATTTGGGGCTTCCAGGTCAATTTGCTCTCTAAGACAATCCCCAAATAAGTCATGACATTTGTCTGCTCTAACTTTGTATTATTCATCTTGACATGGCCAACCACTGGTCTACCTTTGGTGAGAATCATGAACGTAGTTTTGGTGACATTAACCTGAAGCTCATGATCTTGGCAAAATTCTTCAAACTTGTTCAGGGTCGCCTGCAGGGCAACTTGTGTCTGCGATAGTAATAGGGTGTCATCAGCGAACATAAGTAGCGGAAACTTGGTGCCACCCAGGGAAGGGGCGTCTGTCGGAAAGATTGAAAAATACTGCACAACCCTGTTGATGAATAACAAAAACAGGGTTGGCGCTAGAACGCACCCTTGCCTGACACCCCGTGACACGGCAAATCTATTTATGACCTTCCCTTGCTTACCCCAGCAAACTTGTGCAAAATTTGCCTCATGGAGCTTAATTACAACATTCAGAAGCTCCGGGGGCATCCCCATATTTCTTAAAACCCCCCACAATTTGGCCCTATGAACTAGGTCGAATGCTGACTTAAGGTCAACAAAAGCGGCATATATGGTGCCACCACCTAAGCTAACTACTTTCCAATAAATTAATTGTAACCTGAGGACCTGCTTGATAGTACTAATGCAGGATCTGAACCCGGCCTGGAGGGGAGATAATATATCCTCCAGCTCAATCCAACTCTGAATTCTAGCAAGGACCATCCTGGCAACGATTGTTTGGATGGAGTCGATCAAGCTGATTGGACGATAATTCCCCGGGCTTGAGCGATCACCCTTCTCGTATATTGGCAGAATATCGGCTCCACGCCAAGATTCTGGGATGACACCCCCCTTAGCGATTGCGTTACTCAAAAATACAGTATAGGGTACCCAATTTATTTGGTCATGTTTGAAGAGGTCGGCCGGGATGCAGTCAATTCCCGGGGCCTTTCCACAGGGGATCTTGCTCAGAGCTTCCTCAACTTCTCTGCAGTTAAATGTTATATGGTGTGAGGTGTTCTTAGGGCAGGAATCGTAGGGGGAAATTTCATCAATCAGTTTCAGCCCTGAAAACTGGGACTCAAAGTGCTCAACCCAGATCTCTGGTTTGTGGGAACCTGCAAGTCGTGGGTATTGCCCCATTTAACTATGTGCCAGAACTTAGTCAGATTTTTTAGCTTGCCGGCAACAAGAAGATCTTGCCAGTGTTGGTTATCCCAATCTTGTTTGGCCTGGTTTCTAACTTTGTGATAGTTGCGCCTAGCTGTTCTAATGTCAACCATAATTTTAGTTTTAATGGATGAGGCCAGTTTACCATAGGATTCCCGGCACGATTTGTTATACCAAAGTTTACGCTTTGGTTGGCCGGTTGGTTTCTTTGGTTTACTAAGTTTGGAGAAATGAGATTTTAGACCATTAAATAAATCTTCGTGGAGTTTAGTTATCTCCCTATTAATATCTTTCTGTGTTGGAAGAGAGCGCAAAAATTCCAGGGTCCGTATTACTTTTGAACTAATCTCATCTAGTGCATCAATGGCAATCCTTGCCCAGCGCACCCTACGTAAATCATTGGTAAGCAAGGCATGAGCAGTGACTAGCTCTGTTTGGTTGTTATGCCTACAGTCACTGCTTAGGTGTAGGCTCACTATGAGGGGATTATGGTCACTCTCAGGGCGATCCAAGATCACCATGTCCTCTAATGTAGACCGGTACTCTATTTTAATGAGGACATAGTCTATTCGGCTTTTATGTAGTCCGTTGTCAAAGGTTGCCCAGCCCAATTTATCAGAGACAGTCCGTCCATTT
The DNA here is from genome assembly GCF_964263255.1 of Lissotriton vulgaris. Lineage (NCBI taxonomy): Eukaryota > Metazoa > Chordata > Amphibia > Caudata > Salamandridae > Lissotriton > Lissotriton vulgaris. Next base: position 1,013,938,590 of record NC_141687.1, read on the forward strand.
GCCGCCCTAAAGTCGTGCTCTAGAGAGAGGCCCATCCACTGTAGGGCAGATTCTGTCCATTTCTTGATGGGTATAAGGTCAAGAGGGGGGATGTTCCATTTAACATCCTCTTCCGACAGTAGTGTTTCCCCATCGGCGTTAAGAGGCTCAAACGAGCAGTTAAGATCCCCTACAATTATTATGTTGGTGTCGGGCCTGACTGAGTCCAAAAAACTATCTAATTTTAAGAAAGTACCAGTGCCACGCCCACCAGGCTGTCCTCTATTGTACACATTAACAATGAGGGTGTCTGGACGATCTGGCAAATGCAACTTTATGGCTAGAAGATCCGGGCTATCAACAAATTCTGTAGGTCTACAGTTGATAGTTTGTCTAACCCATATACTAAGGCCCCCCAAAGGTCTGCCTTTAACCCCTTTAACTGCAGCTTTGTGGAAGTTTAGGTACCCAATTTGGTAAATAGGGTCCACTGCCCACGTCTCCTGGAAGGCAAGTATGTCAAATTTCTCCACCAGGTCGCACCACTGTACTATAGATGTTTTACTCCTTAAACCTGCTATATTCCAGGAAACCAAAGTGAGCAAGTGTGTATCACTTACTATGTGTGTTTGGAGGGGAGGCATAGCCTGTTGGGGGTCCATGTCTCCGGAATTGCCTGGATTTGGGTGCCCTTGCTCATGGGACCTAGGAGCCATAATCATTAGCTCTCCCTTTTCCCTGTGGTCCTCCCCACATACGCCACTACCACATGTTTCATACGCTTAATACAAGGCGAGTTCAAACCATGGGCGCTCTCTATGGAAACAAGACCAGCTAAAGCCCCATATCTTATTTGAGGCAGGGGATGCGGGAGGGGACTATATTTGGGACCTCACAACCTACACCAGGAATCCCCCCTTTTATGCTGCTGCTGGTTATTCTCTCCTCCCGACATTACAACCTTTCTTCTTGTGCCAGACTACACTGTTGCCCTTTTGGCTGGTGCCCAGTCAGTCCACCCCCTCCAAGCTGCATAGTGGCTCGAAGTGATTAATCAGGGGGAGGTGGAACTCCTGTCTAAATGCGCTATAAGGGCGTCTTGGAATGGTTTCCCACCTATCTTGCTGAACAGGGGTCACTCCACGGAATAAGGTAGGGTAAAAATGGCACAAATCAAGAGTTTGAATTCCACTGGCACCGCGGTTCCTGAGGTCTTAACAAATGTGCCTTACTACTCTAGGATCCATAAAGTTTATGATTATGCAATCACCATCCAGGTCCTTTGCTCTAATGCCCAGCCAGCTCACCCTTCTTACAAACAGTATTTCTGCGTTCATGTGGGATGGGATCGATCTATTTCCATTGAGCCAAAAGATGACCTTGTTCTTGGGCTCTCTATGGGACTCTATCTTATCATGTTGGATCCGTGGAATGCCAGCCAAGATTACTGTATATGGAGCTGATTCCGGAGGTAGGTTGATACAAGGGGGCTTCAATGGCTTGCCTTCCTTACTAAGAGTGTCAATCCCTCTAGTATTTGGTCCTACACTGTGATCTACGGTTACCGACTTCTTTCGACCATCGCTAACTAGTGTTTCGGATTCCTCCCTTATATGGTCAATGACAGATAAGTTTGCTGTGCCTTTTGAAGTGACAATAGGGTGGTGTTGGATGTTATGGTTGGTTGGTGTACCGTGGGGAGTAACTTTTGGGGGGCTCTTAGGGTCCGCTGCCACTCTCAAAAAAGTTGGGGGCCCAGATCCATGAGGGGACTCTACAGCTTTTTCTAATAAGGCCGAATTGGCCAGTATAGCACTTTCCAATTTCCCTACATTCTCGCTAATTTGTTTAACCCTCTCAAGTAATTGTAAAAATAGAGATTTTAGTAGTTGTTCCAGTGTTTCCAAAATACCTTTAGGGAGTTGGTTTGCCATGGGCTGGCAGGGTGTTTGCTTGTTAGCCCTATTTCTAGAATCATTGGTGGATATTTGGTGTTGCACTTTGGGGTAAGTTGATTGAGTTGGAGTGGTAAGTAAGTAAGTGCATTTATTATGCATGATTAATTAAAACCGTTACATTCAGAACATTAAAAGTACATTTAAAAGAAAATATTGCATTAAACCAATTTAAGAGAAATGTAAATGTAAATGTACATGTATTTTTATAGCGCAAATCGCCCACATCGCAGGCATCTATGCGCTTGCTTAGGGAACCTGTCCTGGTATTCCCCTGTGAGATACCCCGGCAGGGTATCCACAAGGTGAAAGCCAGGCATCCCGCCGCGAGGGGCCGTTGTGGAGATTAAGCAAGCTATTGCCCAGAGTCGCAGAGTGTGAACCCGTGAGTCGAGTAGGCACCGGAGCGAGAATTATCGAGTCCGTGGAATTATTGAGCCCAACCCCCGTCGGGCCGGGGAATTGAACCCTGGTCCAGGGCCGATCTCAGCTTCCGGGTCTGCTGCCTCTAACTCCTGAGCCACACTTCTCCAGAGAGAATGCAATGTTAAAAATGCTTTGGTATTGTGTTAAAAAGACGTAAATATTGTTTACATCTGTATTAGTACTGCTGGCACAGACCTGAAGGCCTGTGTAAGGTCAATTATGGAAACTATGTTGGTTGACCAGTGGTGTGGTCCAGTTCTACACAGTTGGAGTGGTGATTTTTATAACTTTGGCACATCTGCCCTTTTGAATCCCTCCCCCGCGCTTTCTTTTACCAACAATAGATTGCAGCTTTTTGGCCTTTCCCATTTTTAGTGCAGGTGGGACGTTTGCGTGGGGCGGGTTAAGGGTGGTAGGGGAGTTAGGTTCGGCTTGTCTAATACCTAATATAGATATGCTATCTGAGGTTGTATCCAATGAGGTACTAATGATAGACATGTCTGCCCCCGCCTTCTCCGTACTTGAGCCCGGTCTACGGTCGCTATTATCCTGTTGCTGCTCTGGGGATACAGCAGCCATGATGGTGCCCAATGAAGATCTCTTCGACAATAGCTCTAGGGACAACCTTTTTTCGGTGAGTGCAATTTCATGTTCAGGTACAACAGCCGCTCTGGAGATAAACTGATCAAGAGTACCGGACGCAGAGCCCCCAACGCTACCCTGTGCGATCTTCCTCCCATTCCTTAAGCAAAGCGCCATGGCTAGTTGCACCGTGAATATTGATGTATATGGAGAACTAATTTAAAACACTATAGATTTTCCCAACCGTAGCTGCAAAAGAACAGTGTAAAGTAAAAATAAACAAGTGCTAGTAAGTACAGGATTGTCTCACTTCTTAAAACTCAAATGCAAGGGGGGTGGCCCAGCCCAGCCTTGACGGGCCTAGGACGGCCGTTGAGGGTCCCGCCCTTGTCCCGGGCTTAGCCCGGCACGTCGCGCGCATGTCCTCGCGAGACGAGGGACCAGGCAGGGCTTTATGCGCCTCCTGGCGCATGCTGATATTGTGTCCTGCCCCAAGGGATCCTGGGGATGGTAGTCTGCAGACGGACCGGCGGAGCCAAGCCAGGCCGGTTGAAGGTTAAAAACCGGAAAAACAGGGGGGCGGAGGCAAGCCTGGCCATGAGAGGGAAGCTGAAGAGTCAGGGGGAAACACCGTAGCCACACACAGTGTTCACAAAGGCATCAAGGGACTCGGCCCCAGGCGGGGCCTTATGCGCCTCCTGGCGCGTGCTGATGTTGCGTCCTGCCCCAAGGGATCCTGGGGATCATAGTGTGCAGCCTGACCGGCAGAGCCAAGCCCGGCCGGTCGAAGTTCAAAAACCGGAAAAACAGGGGGGCGGAGGCAAGCCCGGCCACGGGAGGATAGCCGAAGAGTCAGGGGAAAACACCGCAGCCACACACAGCGTTCACGAAGGCAACAAGGGACTCGTCCCCAGGCGGGGCTTTATGCGCCTCCTGGCGCATGCTGATTTTGCGTCCTGCCCCAAGGGATCCTGGGGATCGTAGTCTGCAGCCGGACCAACGTAGCCAAGCCCGGCCGGTCGAAGGTCAAAAAACGGAAAAACAGGGGGGCGGAGGCAAGCCCAGCCACAGGAGGGAAGCTGAAGAGTCAGGGGGAAACACCGCAGCCACACACAGCGTTCACAAAGGCAACGTATCATAAAAACAACAATAATATTGGAAATAAATAGTAAAGTGATGCAAAGTAAATATACAATAAAGAGCAAATAAGAACCTACCATAACTAGATGCCAATCGCATTAGGTGGATAGCCAACATTAGCTTCTAAATTGTTCTTGCATATAATCCAGCCAGCAAACACATATTTGGCAACTCTAATAAAAATCGTTTATTTTGATCAGTCCTCGGTATCCTCAATCACAATTCAATTCAATGGAAGAAGTATTTCCCTATCTGTTCCCAAACTGAAGTTATCACTTTTAAGTGTAATAAGGTAATTGAGTGTTAGTGTATGGGACAGTTAGCGTTGTTACAGTGAAAAAAACAAATTCGGAAGGTTTGGGCCTAGAAAAGGTTTCTTTTGCCAGGTAAGATTGTAGTTTAAAACTGCACTACAGGCTGCAGTGGTAGGTCTGAGACATGGTTTACAGTGTTACTTTATTGGTTAGCATAGTCAGTGCTGCAACCACTTGTAGCAATTCACTTTGAAGCTTTGGGTACATGTGTACCATATCATAGGGATATAAGTAGGGCTCCCAGTTTTATGGTATTTTTTTTTTTAACATTTCCATCTGTATTTATCCATATTTATTTTTATGTCATTTTATCTGTATATATCCGCATGTATCTTTGTTGCAAGCAAAAAAGACGTTGCAGCTAGTATTTTTCCACATTTATTTAAATAGGCAGTGCCCACGTTGTTATAGGTTTAGCTAAATGTTTATATGCGCCAAATTAAGTAAAGACAATACAGTCATCTGAAAACTTTGCCATTGTAATGCAAGTCACAGTGGTGTCACAGAGATTACTTGCAGTAATATCAGTGAGCTGCTGCTGTGTTACAATATTCAAAACACTGTCACTAGCCATGATTATTAGATGTAAACAAAATTTGAATTTAGATGAGTGCACCTGAGCACTTTCAGTGACCTGGCCAAAGACGGCATGAAAGAGCTGTCTACTTTCGTGTTAAATTTGACATTTTGGATGCCTCGTTCTCCTTATTGTCAGTTCCATGCTCCTTCCTGCAGCATGCTCTGTGGTGCGAGTTGACTATCCACAGCTGAGAGAGCAAACAACCTCATCTGAAGCAGCAAACTCTCATTTCAAAAATAAATTAAAGGCCCTTGCATTAGTCCTGCCGGGCACTATATCCCTCGCATTTCTGAGGCCTAAAATATCCAACAACACCCATGTGAGCTGGCAGCTTTTAATTAATTTTTTTTAAACTATGTCCTTCGCTAATGTAAAACACATTTGTAGAGTAGAACAATCATAGTTTCTGAGATCCTGGCCAAAGTGAAATACTTCAGGTTACTGAGGCTGGGAGTTCCAGGCTGGGAGTTCCAGACCCCCTCTGAACCCTTGCTCAGTTCCAGTTGACACATTACCTTTTTCTTTTTTGTTTTAGAGTTATTGTACTTATTTTTTAAGATTCTTTTTTATCATTATTTTAGCAAAGGATAATGTGAATCAATCGCTTTTTATAAATGGTACAGTTTAAAAAATGAAGTTGAAGCTGAATGGTGCAGAGATTTGTTAAAGCTTGAGCTTTGTAATAAAGGAAACGCCGGTCTTTCTGACCTTTTTAGGTCTCACTAGCGAATGCAGTATATGCGCTGATTCGCCTTGTGAGTCTCTATTGTTGCCGCTTTGGTGCTGGAAGGGAGACAGGAGTTGGCACGCGTGGACAGGTGATGTGCAGGCGTACGGACGCGCACATCTCCTGTCCCCGGAGCCTGGCAGCGCGCGCATCGTGCAATTTCATTTTCCCTCCCCCTGTTGGCTCGACAGAGCCAGCTTGTTATGGATACTTGGGGGCCCATTAGGATGTAGGCGGATTGCCTCCGCCAGGGTGGCGATGGCCACCGCCACCCTGGCGGAGGCAATCCGCCCGACATCCATGCCTGCATTCCACCCGCCAGATTAAGATGGCGGTGGGGACAGCGGCGGATGGAAAGACCATCCGCCGCTTTACCGCCGCGGTCGCCATTATACAATGTCCACATGAAGGGGCCATCCCGCGGCGGCTATGCCTCCACGGAAAGGCAAGCAGTGTTTGCTGGGGGGGGCCCAGGTGACGCCAGCTCAGGGGGAGGATAGGGGGGGTACCTCTGGTACCCCCCACGTTTGCATATGCAAAGCAGCAGGCACTGCGCGATGCCTTCTGCTTTGCACATGCAAATGCGTTCTCTTATGTTTTGCATTGTGGCGGGCGGTGCAGAGAGCACCGCCCGCCACAATGCAAAACATGTAGGATGTGCCCACCACTGTGGCGGGTGCATCCTAATTCCCCCTACGGGACCCCCGCCCTTATGGCGGGCGGTCCCGGGTCCCGCTATGATGGCGGTCGGACTATGTCTGCCCGTCATCATAATGACCCCCTTGGTGTGTGGCCCAGAATAACACATATTGGAGAAGATCTGGCCTGCATGTCGAAGGGTGTTTGGCATGGATGGTTAGAACAAAGGCACAAGCTCCAACAATACATTAAATCATGTTTAGTGCTTATTTTCAATCAATTGTTTTAGTTGCTTTTAATCACTTCGATGTTTTTTTTTCAGTTTATAAGTGTGGTTCTCTTTGGCACATTCGCCAACAATGGTCTGCAGTCCGTCCACTTCCGGGGAGATGATTTATGCCACATCATGATTCTCACATTTTATTAAGTATTAATCTGCATAAAGGAGGATTATCACATGGCAACCATGCGACAAGCCCAAGCCCTTTCAGCATGTCCATCAATGAATGGAGTCCTTCTGCAGACACCACCTGTGACAATTTTGCCAAAGATTAATAACAAATGTTTCCACCGAAGGCCGGTGTGTAACAGATTCTAACAGAAAGAGGCCCCTGGCTATTTTCTTAACAGAATGTTTGACCAAACTAACTGCAACCTACGACCAGAACGATGTCTGATCTGGAGGTCGCAGGCAGCACTGCTAGGCTAATGTAAGGCAGGTACAGTATATTGAGCACCAAGAAGCATGTCGCTTTTCGAGTGAGTGTGTGTGGGGGGCGTAAACAAGGGGTTTACCTCAGCCCCAGGCGTTAGGAAATGGAAGCCCACACACTAAAAGCGTTTTCCCTTTTCTTAGTAGAAAGCAGTAAAACTTGCATTTTGAGGCCTGGTCACTTAAAACACAGGTGGGGAGCTAAGGAGACTTTCGCTGTGACAAGAACCTTTTCTGGTGCAGGGAGATAAGAATAAGCATGGGCGAATTTTGCGGATCTCGCGTTCGCGAATTTTGCGGATTTGCGGATTCGCAATCCGCAAAATCCGCGAATTCCCGCGAATTTGCGTATTTTTTTTTTTTTTTGTGTTCGCCCGTGTTTCTGCCAGTTCGCGAGGGTTTTTACAATTTCGCAATTTGCGAACTTACCTGTCGGGTCGCAAGTTTTGCGAACTTGTTGTTTCTACATGTCCAGCCTGTTTGGGACACTCTTCTTCATCACTGCCACTCTCTGTCACCACTGCCACTCTCTGACTACTCATGCCACCCTCTGGCCCACCCATGCCACCCTCTGTTTCATCACCACACCCTCTGGTTGTCCAGTGTACATTATTTTCGGCAAAGCAAAGCACACCTTCCCTGCCTCAAGTGACCTGAATTAATTTGGGGCTGATTAATGTGTCACAGAATATTTTTTTAGCTGGCACCTGCTTCCTTAGTGCGCCCTGATTAGTGATCTTTTGCACTTGCTAAGTGCTTTCATTGTTGCAAAATTAGTTACAACACCTGCCCTGCCCCAACTGACAATAATGAATTAGGGGCTAATTAATGTGTCACTGAAAGAATTTAAAGTTCCAGCCTGGCACCTGCTTGTCTGCTCCTTTAGCTGTAAATCAGGACCTTTGTGGCATACAGTTAAGGTCAGAGCAGGGTCACACAATAGTTGCAAGCAGGCAACCGAATTCTGGAGGGCCCCCTCAGGAAGCAATACAAAGAATCGTTACAAATCATGAGGTTGACCTTTTGCACCTGCTCATTGCTTTTGCTTTTGCTGAAATCGTTTTGCGTTTTTTTTCGCGCTATTCGCGGGGCGCGGCGTCGTGCGAAACCGACCGCGGAAGCCGCCAATTCGTGCGAATGAGCATTTTATTTTTTTGCGGCTTGTTGTTTCGCGAGTTTTTTTGCAGTATTCGCGAGCCGCTTGCAGCGCAACACGCGAATTTACCCCAAGGTCGAGTACGGGCGCGGCCATTTTGTTTGCGTGACGTATTTCCGTTTCCGCCCGCTATGTATAATCTCGCGCAGTAAGCGCATTGCGAGTAGAGGTTCGCACGAGATCGCGCGGGAAATCTAGAGGTTCGCACGAGATCGCGAGGAAAATCTCGCGCGAACTGACTTTCGCGCTCGGAAACGGGCGCCGGCCATCTTGTTTTTCATTCATTTCCTGTGTCTGGGCATGGTGTTTAATCCTCTTGATATCTTTCCCATCCTTTGCTTGTTTTCAGTTTTTTTTTTACGATTTTGCTTCTTATCTATCCCTCTCTTTTCCTAGCTGTATATTTTTGTCTTTTCTGCTATTTTTCTTTACTTTTAAACTACTTTTGTAAACTCTTTTCTTTTCTTCTTCCCTATCCTATTCTTTCTTAATTTTCTACTTCTTCCTACCTTACCTGCCCAGACCATGGTCAAGCCAGGCGCCGTGAAGCTGCCCAGGCACTTGAGGGCCGCAGCGGCGGCGGGGAGTAGTGCTGGACCCACTGGCAGGACAGCAGGCGTGAGATCGAGGGGGGAGCAGGTGACGCGCCGGGAGATATTCAGCCCGGAGGAAGTGGGCGCGCTGGTCTACTTCGTCCAGCGCCGCCTGCCCAGTACCATCGCGGGAGGCGGCAGGATCGCGGCCGGCGGCTACAACATGCGGGAGCGCCGGAAGCGGTGGGAGAAGGTGTGCTGGGCCATATCCCACCTCTACGGGGTCCAGCGCACCTACAGCCAGGTCACCCATCGCTGGACGGACCTCCTGGACCGCGAGCGCGACCTGCTGGACCAGCTCGGCTTGGAGATCCCCGGGCTTGGTGAGTAGTAGTAGCCATTGGCATTTAATCACTCACTACTATGATGTTTTCTCCTGCTCTGTGTTGTTGTATTGCAAATATTTGTTTTTTACATGGAGCAAGCCAATAATGCCGCTGATGACGATTACATTGTAGTTAAATTATATTTCAAAATCTTCTGTGCATTTCAGGTGCACTGCTCTCCTTCTCAGTGGGGTTGCTACTATGCTTATTTGTTTTCTATTTCGTGGTCTCATTGGCCTGAGTAACTATTATGTATGATTGTACTTAACAGAACTGCGTAATGCTAGACACTAGGGGGCAGATTACATTTACAAGCCCCTTGCGCCACGTTTACGTTGCCTTGCGTGACGCAACAGCGGCGTAAACGTGCCGCATCCCTGCAAGTCATTTACAGCATGACGCATCTAGGGAGATGCGTCACGTTATAAAGCCATGGGCCTGCACCACAATGGGTGCGTTCCTAGTACGCAGGGTGGGCGGTCCAGCGGCTGTGCGCCTCGCAAAATTGCCTGCGTGAAATCTACAAGATTTAACGCAGGCACTTCTGCGACGCTGCTACGTCAATTCAATTCCTTATGTCTGCTCGAAGCAGGCGAAAGGACTGACACAGCATGTAAAGTATTGGGTGGCCCTGAGCATTACTGGAGTTGCATTGCGTTGGCGACGTGACTCCAGCGATGCGCCGCTCTTACGTGACGAGATGCGTCACGCAAGTGCCTACCCTTGCGCCAGGGCGCGCCGCATTGTAAATGAGGCACATCTGCCGTGTCGCAAGGGTAGTTTTGCGTGACGCATTTGATCTGGCGCATCTCTGGAGATGCGCCAGAACGCGTAAGTAAGTATGCCCCTAAGGGGCAGAATTGCAATTACCGTCGCATCCCTGCAAAGTAGCAGGGATGCGCCATTAATTGTGCGGCCCGCTACCACCACCAAACATGGTGCGCCGTATTTGCAATGCGGCGCCCCATGGGCCCAAAACGTCACCGAAGCTTTACTGCTGGAGTTGCGTCGCAACGATGGCGCAGCTCCATCAATGCTCTGGGGTACCCTATCTCCCCAATGCTGGGTCAAGCCGTACGTCTGCTTCAAGCAGGTGCAGGGTTTGTGTGACGCATCATTGTCCTAAAGGTGACTGATTGATATTTTGTAGATTTCCCTCAGCCACTATTAGGATGTGTTCCAGCGCAGGAATGCCCTCCCTTGCGCCGGAACGCCCCCTGATGGCGCAGGGCTTTATAACGGGATGCATCTCCCAAATGCGTCACGTTGTTATAATATTATACGCCGCACCATGGCGCCCTTTTTTGTTTAGCTGCTGCGTCACAAAAGTCACGCAAGAACGGCGCAAAAGAGCCGCAAGGGCTTAAATCTGCCCCTTCCTTTGTAACCCTGACAATAAGAAAAATAGTGGCGGTGGATTGATAGTTTGACTATTTAAATGACTGGTAATGTAGCAGGCAACTGTTAGTGTTGTCACTGATCTGACTGAAATCACAATGGAGTTTGTCTGTCACTTTGCGTCTTGCCTGCGGACTGCTGCCTGCCAGTCCTAGGTGAACGTTTCAGTACTTTGTTTAGTGAGTTACGTGACTTTCGAAGTCACAGGTCCGCAAATAAATAAAAAGTAACCATAATCAATATAATTTCGCGGAAATATTTTGTTATTGTTCTTTTGAAATGTTTGATTTGGTTGACATTGACAAGCAACAATCATCCATGTTTTCTGTTCTTTCTTTCATGTTGTACGTCAGCTCCCCCCAGGGGCGAGAGGAGGACACAGGAGCAGCAGGCGGCGGATGCTGTTCAACAGGGCCAGGATCGGGCAGGCGAGGGCTCCTCTGCTGGCCCCAGTAAGTTTTCATTTTAGACTAGTACCTATTTTTCCTAGCGTTCCTCATTTGAATTTTTTCAAAATTGTCTTTGCTCTTCTTGTAGACTGTATCTAAATTCTTATCCTGCCTCTACTATGACTCCCTGTGGTATTACTAGATTATTCTTATTAGTCTGTCTGTGTAGCTAACTAAGATTGCACGGTTGGCGAAACTCCCATGATTCTAGTCAGCAATAGCTCTATCAACTTAGTGCAGTCCTCTGGGATTGTCCATAATGTCTTTTGAAGTGTTCTATCTGGACTCATGCTTGCAAAAATTGCAAAACCTTTCGCTCAGTCACTCTAGTCTGGAGGACCAAAAAACACAGATTGTATTTAAATTTAAAAGCTTTATTAAAAGTAAACACATTTATTAAAATGAAGTCATAATAAAACTAAACGTTTAACTGATAATGGAAAAGTGGTTAGTGCTGACGATTAATTGAAGACATTTCTTGTGGTCGAGCCGAGCTCTCACCTGGTTTCAACTTGATCTTGTTGTTAGAAGTCCATCTTCTGTCTGTGTGGAGAAAAATGGTGCGTGTTAAAAAATCAGCCTTCATCAGTTGTGCCAAAAAGTGCAGCAAGACAACCTTCCCTGGAAAAAGGGACATTTTTTTTAACTTTAACGTAGACAGTCACAAATTACATTGTTTTCACATGTCTTCATTCCTAGACCAAATACTAGTGACTAGTGAGTGCTTTATTCTAAGATTCTTAAATGTACTTTGTAGGTGGAACATCTGGTGGCGGGGCCAGTGTGGTGGTGGTGCTCGACACGGAGGCGGAGGGCAATTCATCAGGGGAGGAGGCGGCGGCGGCGGCTGTGAGAGTTGAGACGGTGGTGGCGGCCAGAGGTAAGCTCTTATATATTCCTTACTTATTGAGATTGAAGACTAGCTGGGAAGGCAAGAATATGAGATGCATGGCTGGGTGAATGATGAAGCAATGATGGGTGGAAGGACAACAGCCTGGGTGGGTGACACAGAAACTGTATGTGTCCATATACCTGGATCATGCTACTATCTGACTCTTAGATAGCATATGTGTATCTAGAGCAGGGGTACTCATAGTACGGCCCGCGGGCCGGTGGTGGCCCGGCAAGCCTTCCTTGGCGGTGCGCAGACCTTGCAGACAATCACTGCTCCCCCGGCCCCCACAGAGCAGAGGCTTTTTTGTATTTCACCTGTTAGCGCCCCTGCATCTCCACTCTGACAATCACTGCTCCCCCGGCCCCCACAGAGCAGAGTGGAGATGCAAGGCCACAAAGAGGTGAAATAGAACAAAGCCTCTGCTCTGTGGGGCCGGGCAAGCAGTGATTGTCAGGGTGGAGAAGCAGGGGCGCTAAAACAAACAAAGCCTCAATAATATGTTAATGGTCTTTTAAAGACCTGTTAAGTACTTTGGTGTTGTTGTCTGTGTGTGCGCGTTGAGGAAGCGGTCTCAACCCGGGCTGAAGGCTGACACAGATAGACACACACACAGTGAGATGACAGAGGGAGAGGGAGGGCAGGAGGGAGAGAGAGATGGAGGGAGGGCAGGAGGGACAGCAGGAGGGAGAGAGATGTATGTAAATGCTGGGTCTGGTGGCTCAGTGGATGAGGGCATCTGCTGCAGGGACCTGTGTGCAACCTCATGGTCACAAGTTATCGTTTTGCTTTAGCCCCGCCCCCTCTGACTCCGCCCCCACCAGTGCGGCCCTCGGCCCCAAACTACACTGTAAATGTAGCCCCTGAGAGAAAGTTTGTGAGTACCCATGATCTAGAGAGAGTAGATGGTCAGTGGATGAACTAAGTGTAACTTTGAAGAGCATGTAACACTGCACCCGCACGTCCGTTCCAGTGTAGGAAAGGCAAGGAAAAGAACTTTTAATTTTGTCCAAATACTACCATAAATAGTAGCAGTAGTTTGTATTGCAAGCACTGCATAGATCCGGTTATTATGGTGGCCACTCCCTACCTCTCTTAATAAGTTTAGTAGTACTCAGTCATTCATGTGTGGATGTATCACTGCCTGTCACTCAATAAAAAGCAAAGCACCTAAAGTCATCCCATATATAAGCAAAAACATCCCATGTGAAGTGATAGATAATCAGATTATTTATCTTCTTCAATTTTCCATTTCTAGTACTCATTTCCACTGTAGGGTGAAAGTTAAATTAATTAAGCAGTAGCCCTTGAGTTGTAACAGAGTATTCTCAGTGCCACCCGTAATAGAAAAGTAAGAGATTCACCACCTGCATGTACTGGACGGGTACAGTAACGCAACGGCAACGCAAGTCTAGGTCACTCCTCATGGCGTGCGTCTCTTTTTCTCGGGTGCAAGTTTACCGCGCTGGCATTATGCCGGCTTGCAGAAAATAACGTACCAATTTTCCAAAACAAGAGACAAGAAGAAGAATAAGACTGGTGTACTTTCATAGTCGACTCCAATGGAAGTCCACAGTGCTCATAGAATTTGTTCCTTAAACTCCCACTAATGTTAGAGCAAGGATGAAGAAGTGTGAGGTTAGATAGATACTGGCCTCAATAGTTATGTAATGCGCTTGCAAGTTGCTAGTTGTACTGCAGCACACATTTCTGCTGAATGATTGAGTTAATCTTAAAGAGCATTGGTTACAGACTATGTCTTTCTTTCTTCATATAGGTTCTCCTTCCAAACGAACAAGGAGGAAGGAGCTGGCTAGAGCGGCCCGGCAACGGAGAATCGAGGCCACTGTTGCGGAATATCGGCGGCTGGTGGCCCTGGAGGACGAGGAAAGTGTGCGGTCGACAACAACGACAACGTCGTCTGCATCGGCCTCCGTGGCCCCACCGGCTGCCACCCAGCACAGTGGTCCACCGAGACTGAGCCGGGCTGCCAAAGGCAAACGCCACCGCCGAGCAGCAAGGCCAACAGCTGCTTCTCACAGGCCTTGCACCTGCAAGGCAGTGAAGGCACGCCTGCGCCGCACTACCCTGATGGTGTCCCGCCTTCAGCAGGAGCTCGCCTTGCTCCGCGAGGAGCATGATGCCCTGGCCCAAAAAGTTAACAGCATCCACCCATAGTGTCCCTTGCCCCTTTTTTAGAGACTTTTGGGGGGTGGGAATTGGGAGTTGGGTTTTTGGGGACTTTTGAAGGACAATCGTTGGGGTTAGGGAGGGTCTTGCGGGAGATTATTTTGTTAGGGATATAAATATACTTTTTCAAACTTTATCTGAGCATACCTGTTTTTTACTGCTTGCCTGGTGGGTGGGGGTTTAACGTTGACTGTTTTCCTGAAAGTTTAGTTCCATTTTCTTCCTTTAAGTGTAAATGCCCAAATGTTTTCAACACTAAGTGCCTCTCACAGACTAAGTGAAGTGAATCCAAGAGTCCTAGGACTTTAGTAGTACTACCTTCAGTCTCTCGTCTCTCGTACTAATACTCCATTATACCCCCAAACCACCAAACGCTTATCTTACCTGTAATTTGTGTTTGAAAGTAGGGCTAGGCCCAGGGCTGGCTCCACGGGAAACACCGAATAACGTTGGCAATCTTGGTCGGATAAAATTTCCTCATAGCGGTGGTACTAGTGGTGTGACACAGTGGCAGTTGCATGCCTATGAAAAAAAAGAAAATGAAATCTGGTTTGTCCTCCTGAGTAATTCAACGGTACAACTGAGAATATAGCAGGTGACAGAAGTACAGTAGAGCAGTGCCACATTGTAGCCTAACAAATGGTAAAGTATAACTACTAATTCGGTTGAAGTTCTTTCACATTAGCAATGGTTCTTTGTCAAGCAGAGTAAGAATATATCATCGACAACTGTGGAAAGAAAGAATGCGACAGTACAGGGCCTGTGTGGAATTATTGATAACTATATTCAACATAAGGTCTCTGTAGCCAGATACCCGAGAGCCTTGCTGGTCACTATAAATCCATTCACAACAACACTCAATGGGGTTGGTCTGGAAGGTGTCACGTTTACTCCCCGTGATCCAGTCGATGCAAATATGGTTCCACCTCCAAATGTCACCAACACCCAGAAGTGTAAACACAGGGTGTTCGAGGCATTAGGCGAGGGAGAAAAATAACAAACTAAAATAAAAAATGTGGGATGGGTAAAGGTAGGGTCAGCAGGGAAAGGATACCTGTAAGAGAAGACAAGACAGGCATCAGTGAAGTGATGTCCTAACATACAAGGGTACTCTCATATAGTCTCACTAAATAGTCTGCAAGTCTCCCGCCTACTCATGGGAAATGTAGTTTCATAGTACGGTAGGCGCTTAGGGGCTGCGTAACCTGACAGAAGGTATAGTAGATAGAAAAGGAGAAATTGCTTTTTTTCTAGGTGTCCCCTCACTCACCAGGGTTGCCCCTTGGTGACATGCTTCATCATTGGGGCCATCCCAGTCCTCTACGGCCTGGGGCGTGCTGCGACTTGCGAATTACGTAGGAGCACTTACAAATGACTATGTGTGGTGCAGATAGTGGAGTGGACTAAGTGATGTGTTAAGGGATCAATGTAGAAGCCGAGAGAGAGCAAAGAAATGCAGTCACAGTCAGAGAAAAAGGCAAGGGATACTGTATCTATGTGGTTGTAGTGGTCCTGTTGGAAGTGGTAAGTAAGTTGCCCGCAGAAAGAAAATCCTCCTATTAGCGGCACTCCTCCATTGCAGCCGACGCTTCGTCCACCGATGTTGGTCACCAGAAGACACCCTGTCCACTGCCTGCCTGATGCTGAATTGTGGCTCGCTACTGTGAAGCCTGACTCCATCCTTTTTTCCCCATTGCAGAGACTGAAACCCGGCCTGTAATTATTCAACGAAAAACAGGAAGTGATATAATATTACAACACCACTGATAAATAAATATAAGGTATGTAGGCTGTGGAGTGCAAAAAGTCACAATTTGTTTTTCCTAGTAGACAGACAGTACAATGTTTTTGAAAGTGCGTACTCTGAGTCACCTTTTGAAGGATAAATAAGTATGGGCAAATTAATGTAGCGGATCTTGCCCCTCAAGCTAGGTGTACTGTAAACTGTGTTTTAGAACAAAAATAGATCTTCCTAGCAGTGCTCCCACCCAAAAAACGAGGCCTAGCAGAAAACTGGAGACAAAACTTACTTTGAAAGTAAAAGTAGGCCGAAGTACCCTAATTACCCATTACCCCCCGTGGATTGCATTCAAACCACTTGCAAGCAACCAAGCAAAAGTAGCCATAGCCAGCATCGCTCCAAGACTCGAAATCCCCCCCACTCAAACACATGCAATAGAAATACTGCTAACCCTAACGAACCCTAAGTTAAGAATAGTGGCAAAGGCTTTCTTTAACTATGCCAAATCCCCCCTTTCCCACAATGGATTTTCTTCAAATGACTTGCAACCAAAATTACACATTCTCACGAGTGCTCTAAGACCCCAGAACTCAGTTTGAAAAATCTAGAACACCCCGATACACATGCAATCCTGCTGCTAGGGCTAACCCTAACGAACCCTAAGTTACAAAAAGTGCCAAAACTAAAGGCTTTTCCGCGCGGATTTTGTCCCAACCACTTCTACCCGGTATTAGACCTTCCCAGGAATGCCCCAAGACCCGGCAACCCACCCGCCAAGAAGCATAACACCCCCAAACAGGCCAAAAGCAAAATCTCATACTTGCAATATTTCTGGGCCTTCGGTCCAAACGCGCTGCGTAGCTAGGCCATAAGTCGGGGTTGGCACGACGGATTTCCTGAAAAGCAAATGCAATCAAGATTAGAGTGTCCCAGCAGTGCTCCCAGACCACGAAACTCACCCAGAAACACCAGGAAGCCCCCCAAACAGGCCCCCGAAAACGCTACATAGAGCAAAATGTCAGAAATAGCCCAAAAAAAAATCGGCCTGGATTTAGTCCCAACCACTTCTACCCGGTATTAGACCTTCCCAGGAATGCCCCAAGACCCGGCAACCCACCCGCCAAGAAGTATAACACCCCCAAACAGGCCAAAAGCAAACTCTCATACTTGCAATATTTCTGGGCCTTCGGTCCAAACGCGCTGCGTAGCTGGGCCATAAGTCGGGGTTGGCACGACGGATTTCCTGAAAAGCAAATGCAATCAAGATTAGAGTGTCCCAGCAATGCTCCCAGACCACGAAACTCACCCACAAACAGACGGAACCCCCCCTAAGAGCACCTCAAAGGCAAGCAAGTCATCAAAAACACAAAAAATTTTCCGCCTGGGATTTGGTCCAAAACACTTTTATCCGGTATTAGAGCTTCCCAGCAATGGCCCCAGAGCCGTCAACCCAGGAGAAAACGAGTAGAAGACCCCCAAACAGCCAAAGAGCAAAAGTACAAAAATGGGGACTTAGTCAATTTTTCACAAATTTCCCAAATCACTCCGCGCGCGCTCTGCAGCTAGGCCCTAAGTCCCCTCTGCCACCATGGATTTGCTTCAAACCTCTTGCAAAGTAAAGTAGATATAGCCAGCAGTGCTCCCAGACCACGAAACTCACCCAGAAACACCAGGAAGCCCCCCAAACAGGCCCCCGAAAACGCTACATAGAGCAAAATGTCAGAAATAGCCCAAAAAAAAATCGGCCTGGATTTAGTCCCAACCACTTCTACCCGGTATTAGACCTTCCCAGGAATGCCCCAAGACCCGGCAACCCACCCGCCAAGAAGTATAACACCCCCAAACAGGCCAAAAGCAAACTCTCATACTTGCAATATTTCTGGGCCTTCGGTCCAAACGCGCTGCGTAGCTAGGCCATAAGTCGGGGTTGGCACGACGGATTTCCTGAAAAGCAAATGCAATCAAGATTAGAGTGTCCCAGCAGTGCTCCCAGACCACGAAACTCACCCGCAAACACCAGGAAGCCCCCCAAACAGGCCCCCGAAAACGCTACATAGAGCAAAATGTCTGAAATAGCCCAAAAAAAATCGGCCTGGATTTTGTCCCAACCACTTCTACCCGGTATTAGACCTTCCCAGGAATGCCCCAAGACCCGGCAACCCACCCGCCAAGAAGCATAACACCCCCAAACAGGACAAAAGCAAAATCTCATACTTGCAATATTTCTGGGCCTTCGGTCCAAACGCGCTGCGTAGCTAGGCCATAAGTCGGGGTTGGCACGACGGATTTCCTGAAAAGCAAATGCAATCAAGATTAGAGTGTCCCAGCAATGCTCTCAGACCACGAAACTCACCCACAAACAGACGGAACCCCCCCTAAGAGCACCTCAAAGGCAAGCAAGTCATCAAAAACACAAAAAAATTTCCGCCTCGGATTTGGCACAAACCACTTTTAGTGCTTCCCAGCAATGGCCCCAGACCCGTCAACTCACCTGCAAAGAGGTAGAACAACACCCCCACAAGTGCTGAGTCTTTCTTCATTGGGCGTAAACCAGCCCTCTGCTTTGATGGAAATAGGAGTCTGGAGGAGGAGGATAGAGGAGCATGTTCTTCTGAACTTGTGAACCTGAGGAATGCAGACTGCGGCACCTTCAAATAAATTAGCAAACAAGTGAAGACAGTTCTGCTGATGGGCTTGTCTTTGTGATTATCTGATTAAAGTTTGAATTATATTAACTGTGCACAACAAAGAAAGACAGACACACAGGAATAAAAGTGAATAAGGATGAAAAAGAAAGTTATTGATTCGTTGTCTCATTTTCAGGGCTCGAAGTCGGAATCACGGTCCAGGAATAAGAATAAGGCTTCGTCATCATACTCTGCGAATTCAGCCCGGGTGAGGTCAGTGCCACCTGACAGAGTAGAAATTCCCTCATCTATGGTGCTGGCCACCTCCTCTTCATCCGGCACGCTCTCTCGTACTCTTATATCTGGTGGTATGAGGTGCTGATTCATCTTGATCATTGTTAACCTCTCCACATTTTTGGGCGAGAGGCGGCTCCGTTTGGGAGTTACAATCCCACCAGCCGCACTGAAAACCCGTTCAGAAGACACACTTGCGAGTGGGCAAGACAAGTAGTTTAAAGCCAGGTTGGTGAGCTGTGGCCACAATTCTTTTTTCTCATGCCAATACGCCAATGGGTCAGAATTAACATAGACCTCTGTGGAGTCATTCAGATAGTCCTTCACCATCGACTCAAGGTCCTCCTCCAAGGTTCCTCCACTTTGCGTAGCTCTTGCTGTGCCTCTGACCTTTTGAGAACCAAACCCACGCAGAGCTAGCCAATCCTCTTCAGCCTCCAATGTTTCTGCTGTCTTTCGTGCAGATGATGCGGTTGCCGGTGTCTTTAACGGCTGAGAGGTCACTTGTGCCACAGCCACAGGTGCAGAAGTGGATTGTTTTGACTGGGGATGGCCTGCTGATGTACTGCCATTTCCTTCAATTTCCAGCCGTTCTGTTTCAAACTTCTTGGCTGACAAGGCTAGCCAACGTTTGTACTTTGTAACATCTTCATCAGCAAAAGGAAAGAATGCTCTGCCTGCCAGCGCCTTTTTGTAGCGTGGATCCAGAATAGTAGCACAAATGTAATGCTGTTCTGAGTGGATCTTTTGAAGACGTTCATCACCTTGTAGGAGCTCTAATAATTTCTCAGCCAGAAGCAAAGAGTCTTTCTTTTTGTCATCTTTTCGAAACACAGAACACACCTCCTTCAGTTGGTCCTCCAGCATGTACAACAATGGGATAGCTTTTCCCAAATTAGAGTCCTCCTTGCTGACTGCACGTGTGAAGACCTCAAAAGGACGAAGCATGCGTGTTAGGCTTTCAACTATGTTCCATTGCGGCCCACCCATCCTCAGCTCCTCTATACCCTCTTTCAAGAAATATTGATCGAGTTGCGTATACTGCTCATACAGACGCTCAAGCATGTAGAAGGTTGAGTTCCAACGTGTTACCACCTCCTGGATGAGTGCTTTCACTGGCATTTGACTTTGATATAGCATGCTCCTCAGCTGCTTGCGGGCCTTAAAAGAATGCCTGAAATGCTTGCATATTTTTCGGCAGTTCTCCAATACACTGTACGCTGCACTGCGTTTATTACCCAAGAATTTTTGGACAACCAGGTTTATACAGTGCGCCAAACACGGCACTCTGAAATAGTAACCGTCCCTCATGGCCTTAACTATATTGGAGCCATTGTCTGTGGAAACATAACCAACCTTGCGTTTTAGTGGGGACAGACAGTTAAGGACCTTTGTGTTAAAGACATCCAAAATGTTTTCTGCTGTGTGACGTTTCTCCAAACCAAACATGGCTAGTGTTGCATGTTTCCGAGCACCTTTAAAAACAATGTTAGTGTCAACACCTGAGTTTAGCTTTGCTTTAGCCCCTGAAAAAGAGACCCAGTGTGCAGTGATGCACATGTAATCAGCGCCTGCGCCACTGGTCCACATGTCTGTTGTCAGATGTATAGTGTGAACAGCACTCTTCTGCAAAGCTGCCCCAATCACCTTCAGAACATCTTCATGTAGTGCTGGAACCGCAACTCGGGCAAAATAGAACCGGCTAGGAACCTTCCATTTAGGGCAGAGCGCTGTCACTAATTCTAGAAAACCAACCCCTTCTACAAAAGAAAAAGGGAGAAGGTCCAGAGCTAGCATTTTAGCCAGCTTAGTGTTATACAGACGGGTCATTGGGTGGTTGCGTTCATATTGCGCTTCTGTAAACAACATCTTTTTAATGTTGCCCTGGACCAATGATTTACGGGATGATGATGATCTCTTCGACCCAGTTACGCTCGCTGATGAACTTTTCCGCATTGATGTCTCACTCTCTCCCACACTCTTAGTGT
Organism: Lissotriton vulgaris; assembly: GCF_964263255.1. Lineage (NCBI taxonomy): Eukaryota > Metazoa > Chordata > Amphibia > Caudata > Salamandridae > Lissotriton > Lissotriton vulgaris. Next base: position 1,013,959,298 of record NC_141687.1, read on the forward strand.
GGCTCCCATGGGGTGTGCTGCTGACATGGGAACTGGGTGTAAGTGAAGTGTTTGAATCGTCTTCTACCTCGTCATCAGCAGATGACAAATCAACGTTTTCATTACGTGCAATTCCGGCTTTCTTGACCGCCTCTAGGTGCGGAAACCATTCGACAGGGTGCCTTCTCTCAAGATGACCTCTCTGGCCTCCGGTACCATAGTTAGAACCAAGCTTACCACGACTAAATCGAAGCTTACAAAGGCTACAAATGGCTACGTTTTCCTTTTTTGGGCAAACACTAAAGAAGTCCCAAACTGGAGACTTGAAATGTCTTCGGGGGCCGGAGGAGGCGGCGATACTGGTGGTGGTGGTCCTGCTGCTAATGACAGATGAAGTGGAGGATGTGGATTGCCGAACTTCAGTACGTTTTGCACTTTCACCACCACGAATTGAGGTCGAGGACGAGGTGGGTACCTTCTTGCGAAGAAATATGGAAGCGGTAGGTTTTGGTGTACTACTTAACTCCAAATCTAATGATTCCATTTCCATTGCCTCCTCGCCGACATCGTCATCACGCTCAGCAGCTTCTCGGGATAGGGTCAAAATGTCTCTTTGCTGCATGCCCGGTGGGGCTGCAGTGACCTTTGTGATGACTAGCTCGTCGTCATCGTGAGAGGCTTCATCACCAGCAGTATCTGTCACTTCTTGTTGAGCCTCATCACACTCCATAGGTTTGAGTTTTTGGACGACCTTCCTTTTACGCTTAGGTAACGGTGTCAGATCATGGTGTGCCTCTGCCTCACTGTCAGACCGCAGTTGTGGTTCCCAAGACAGATCACTTGCACCAGAACGAGGTGGGCTTGAAGAAGATGTAGACACCCCCCTTGATCTTTTCCTTGCTAGGGATGTGGAAGACAATGAATGATCATCAGGAGGAGTGGCTTCCAATGATACCTCAGCTTCATTGTCGATTTCCAAATGTGCCCCTACTTCGGGAGGAACAACTATTGTGGGCACTTGTGAACGTCCATGCACCTTTGCTTGCGCATCTCCTTTTGCTGCCTCTCCTTCCACATGTACTTGGGCGTGTACTTGCACATGGTGTTGTTGTTGCGGCTGTGGTTGTTCAACACTTGTCAGATGAGTTACAACAACCTGTGTTGATTCAGGGACATTGCTGCTACTTTCTTGCGATGAGCCAACATCACTGGTCGATGGTGATTGGAGAAGTACACTGACTGCCTCTGAAGCACTCAAGGGCTTTGACTTAAGTTGGCGTGGTGGTGGAGGCACTGAACCCAATGGAGCAGGGGTGCTGCTCTCAGGTTGGTCCCCAGCAGATCCTGCTGCTGCAGGCGTACTTTTTTTTTTGCTCCCAAAAAAAGTGGCGGGTGGCACACCAGCCTCCTTGGTAACTTGCTTCTTCTGCTCCTTACTAGCAACTTTCTTGCTAGAGGAGCTACGGAGAACTTTCTTTGGGGCCATCTTCTTCAGAGCAGGTCAGACAGCAGGCCGCAGTTGCACGAATTGTAGAGTTGTCTGAGGCCAGACGTGACGTCGCGTGACGTTATGCTGCACACACACACCGCTGCAGGACTTCTTCCTGGCACTGGTGGTTCTCTTGAGTCTTGTGCACCTAAAAAAAATGGAAGACAGAGGAACATCAGTTCAGTTATAGAGCACAAAAAAATCGAAAAACACTGCAAAATCAGCACAATCCCAATCCATCCATGCCCTCCATAATGTTTAAATTCAAGACAACCCACAGAAAGACTAGGCCCATGCAAGACTCACTACCCCTGGCATAAATAAAGGTTGAAAAGTAGGCAAAATGGTTGGAGGCCTAACAACAAAGCCTGCATTCAAAATGGCCACTTGCCTGCCAGCACATGGCCAGTGCCTGTAGCTGCACTCAAAATGGCCACCAGCCACATGGCATGTCCCTCCCCATGAACACCCCCAAAAATCGAAAAACACTGCAAAATCAGCACAATCCCATTCCATCCATGGCCTCCATGATGTTTAAATTCAAGACAGCCCACAGAAAGACTAGGCCCATGCTAGACTCAAATACCCCTGGTGAAAAGGCCACAAGTACAGGCCCAAAAATCGAAAAACACTGCAAAATCAGCACAATCCCATTCCATCCATGGCCTCTCCATGATGTTTAAATTCAAGACAGCCCACAGAAAGACTAGGCCCATGCTAGACTCAAATACCCCTGGTGAAAAGGCCACAAGTACAGGCCCAAAAATCGAAAAACACTGCAAAATCAGCACAATCCCATTCCATCCATGGCCTCTCCATGATGTTTAAATTCAAGACAGCCCACAGAAAGACTAGGCCCATGCTAGACTCAAATACCCCTGGTGAAAAGGCCACAAGTACAGGCCCAAAAATCGAAAAACACTGCAAAATCAGCACAATCCCATTCCATCCATGGCCTCCATGATGTTTAAATTCAAGACAACCCACAGAAATACTAGGCCCATGCAAGACTCACTACCCCTGGCATAAATAAAGGTTGAAAAGTAGGCAAAATAGTTGGAGGCCTAACAACAAAGCCTGCATTCAAAATGGCCACTTGCCTGCCAGCACATGGCCAGTGCCTGTAGCTGCACTCAAAATGGCCACCAGCCACATGGCATGTCCCTCCCCATGAACACCCCCAAAAATCGAAAAACACTGCAAAATCAGCACAATCCCATTCCATCCATGGCCTCCATGATGTTTAAATTCAAGACAGCCCACAGAAAGACTAGGCCCATGCTAGACTCAAATACCCCTGGTGAAAAGGCCACAAGTACAGGCCCAAAAATCGAAAAACACTGCAAAATCAGCACAATCCCATTCCATCCATGGCCTCCATGATGTTTAAATTCAAGACAACCCACAGAAATACTAGGCCCATGCAAGACTCACTACCCCTGGCATAAATAAAGGTTGAAAAGTAGGCAAAATGGTTGGAGGCCTAACAACAAAGCCTGCATTCAAAATGGCCACTTGCCTGCCAGCACATGGCCAGTGCCTGTAGCTGCACTCAAAATGGCCACCAGCCACATGGCATGTCCCTCCCCATGAACACCCCCAAAAATCGAAAAACACTGCAAAATCAGCACAATCCCATTCCATCCATGGCCTCCATGATGTTTAAATTCAAGACAGCCCACAGAAAGACTAGGCCCATGCTAGACTCAAATACCCCTGGTGAAAAGGCCACAAGTACAGGCCCAAAAATCGAAAAACACTGCAAAATCAGCACAATCCCATTCCATCCATGGCCTCTCCATGATGTTTAAATTCAAGACAGCCCACAGAAAGACTAGGCCCATGCTAGACTCAAATACCCCTGGTGAAAAGGCCACAAGTACAGGCCCAAAAATCGAAAAACACTGCAAAATCAGCACAATCCCATTCCATCCATGGCCTCTCCATGATGTTTAAATTCAAGACAGCCCACAGAAAGACTAGGCCCATGCTAGACTCAAATACCCCTGGAGAAAAGGCCACAAGTACAGGCCCAAAAATCGAAAAACACTGCAAAATCATCACAATCCCATTCAATCCATGGCCTCCATGATGTTTAAATTCAAGACAACCCACAGAAATACTAGGCCCATGCAAGACTCACTACCCCTGGCATAAATAAAGGTTGAAAAGTAGGCAAAATGGTTGGAGGCCTAACAACAAAGCCTGCATTCAAAATGGCCACTTGCCTGCCAGCACATGGCCAGTGCCTGTAGCTGCACTCAAAATGGCCACCAGCCACATGGCATGTCCCTCCCCATGAACACCCCCAAAAATCGAAAAACACTGCAAAATCAGCACAATCCCATTCCATCCATGGCCTCCATGATGTTTAAATTCAAGACAGCCCACAGAAAGACTAGGCCCATGCTAGACTCAAATACCCCTGGTGAAAAGGCCACAAGTACAGGCCCAAAAATCGAAAAACACTGCAAAATCAGCACAATCCCATTCCATCCATGGCCTCTCCATGATGTTTAAATTCAAGACAGCCCACAGAAAGACTAGGCCCATGCTAGACTCAAATACCCCTGGTGAAAAGGCCACAAGTACAGGCCCAAAAATCGAAAAACACTGCAAAATCAGCACAATCCCATTCCATCCATGGCCTCCATGATGTTTAAATTCAAGACAACCCACAGAAATACTAGGCCCATGCAAGACTCACTACCCCTGGCATAAATAAAGGTTGAAAAGTAGGCAAAATGGTTGGAGGCCTAACAACAAAGCCTGCATTCAAAATGGCCACTTGCCTGCCAGCACATGGCCAGTGCCTGTAGCTGCACTCAAAATGGCCACCAGCCACATGGCATGTCCCTCCCCATGAACACCCCCAAAAATCGAAAAACACTGCAAAATCAGCACAATCCCATTCCATCCATGGCCTCCATGATGTTTAAATTCAAGACAGCCCACAGAAAGACTAGGCCCATGCTAGACTCAAATACCCCTGGTGAAAAGGCCACAAGTACAGGCCCAAAAATCGAAAAACACTGCAAAATCAGCACAATCCCATTCCATCCATGGCCTCCATGATGTTTAAATTCAAGACAGCCCACAGAAAGACTAGGCCCATGCTAGACTCAAATACCCCTGGTGAAAAGGCCACAAGTACAGGCCCAAAAATCGAAAAACACTGCAAAATCAGCACAATCCCATTCCATCCATGGCCTCTCCATGATGTTTAAATTCAAGACAGCCCACAGAAAGACTAGGCCCATGCTAGACTCAAATACCCCTGGTGAAAAGGCCACAAGTACAGGCCCAAAAATCGAAAAACACTGCAAAATCAGCACAATCCCATTCCATCCGTGGCCTCTCCATGATGTTTAAATTCAAGACAGCCCACAGAAAGACTAGGCCCATGCTAGACTCAAATACCCCTGGTGAAAAGGCCACAAGTACAGGCCCAAAAATCGAAAAACACTGCAAAATCATCACAATCCCATTCAATCCATGGCCTCCATGATGTTTAAATTCAAGACAACCCACAGAACAGGGGCGTAACACAAGGCCCCGCAGCCCCCGCATTGCGGGGGGGCCTCCGAGGGCCACTGGCTCCGGGGGGGCCCCTCAGGGGCCCCTCACGTAACATGCTGCTTGCGCACACACAGTAGTAGGGCTGTGACAAAATGAGCAGCGTGGGCCGGCCGGGCCCCTGCTGCGAGTTTGAAATGGTGGCGGACCTGGCGGTGCATGGCGGCGGGGGCCCCGACAGGGGCCAGGGGGCCCCCTGCAAATCTCAGTCTGGACTTTCATCCGTGCGGGGCGCGGGCCGGCCGGGGCCCCGGCACGGCCGCCGGGGCCCTGGCCATCCGTAGTGAGTGACTTCTGTTCTTGACTAGTGTGAGGGAAGGCGAGGCGAGGCGGGCCGGCAGGGGGCCCCCACCCCGCCCGACTCGAGTCAAGTCAGTGTCAGTGACAGACAGTAAAGTCCGAATTTCGGGGGGGGGGGGGGCGGCCGGGGCCCGGCCGTCTGTCTGATGATGCAGGCAGGGCCAGGGCAGGGTGGGTACGCGGCAGTGTGGCAGGCTGCAGCAGTGTGCAGTGCAGTGGCACGCCACTCTCTGATGATGCAAATAACATATAAATGGAATTGGAATGGTGCTGAATCGATCGATCAATCATCAGGCCAGGCGGGACGGACAGACTGTAGAGATGTGCGGCGCGCACACACTTGTTTACTCCCAGCAACAGTCGGTCCTGTCCAATCCTGGCTGACTTGGCTTTAATTCTTTCACTTTCAATTCCCATTTCCGCCGCGTATGCGCGTGCCGCGTGTCGTGGGGTACGGGGGGGCTGGGGCAAGACTGATTGGCTGGCAGGTGAGTACTGAGTAGAGGTGACCAATGATGCCCTGCCCTACATTTGTCGGCACACAGCAGCACATGCGCAATCGCCGGCGGCGCAATTAACACAAGGTGTGGCATCAGGGGCCAGGGGCGCGCATAGCCCGCCCACCCCAAGGAGCCAGGCCAAGCAGCCGCCCATAGCCATACTCAAGACAACTTACAAGAGAAGAGATCGATTTAGAACGACGAAGAAGACAAAAGCCAGCCAGGCCCGCCCCGCCGCCAGACAGACTGTCCGATTCAGTCCGAAGTAAGTTTGTCCCAGTCCCTGCCGTCACCCACGTCTGACTCCTGAGTGACACTGACCTGTCCTGCTGCGGGGCCTAAGAAGGGCCTTATAATCCTGTCCAGGCTGTCCTTATTTAAATTGCCCGGCCCCGGCGGCCCCCGGCCCTGTCCTGTCCCTGGCAGCTGGCTAGCTAGCCTCCTCTGGCCCGGGTGTGGCGCATTGCCATTCAGGATGGCATGGTGTGTAAAAGAGCGAGCAGACTAGCTCCGGACTGGTAGAAGAACTTTGAATGGGCTGGGCTGGGCAATTAATTCAATGGCGAACGGGCCGCCGGGGCATATATATGGGCGGGTGACTGTGAGGTGTGGTAGCGGCCCATAAGGAGAGCGTTTTTTACTCAAAATGTGGAGGGGAGCAGGCGAGCAAAAGTAGGGCTAGGTCAGGATTGGAACGGAAGGCAGGGGGTCAGGTGGCGTGGTGGGTGTGTGAACAGTGAACTCTGGAGTGTTATTATATCACAGTTACTATCATTCCTCCAAAGGACCAGGGGTTGGTTACGGTATTGTAATAGGATGGGGGGAGGCCGAGGGAGATGATATCAATCATGGTGAGAGTGGCACTGGCGCGGCGTTGGTTGGTTGTCTGACAGTCTGTGGGGCCGGGTACTAGGGAGGTTCAGGTTGTGTGAGGTGGAACGCTTGCATGCAATTTGAGGTCGGAGCGGAGGACGTGACGTGTACCCCTGAAGACGTGTGTAAGTTCGGGTGTCCGTGTCCGTGAAGTACTCCATGTGCAACTGGCCATGTGGGACCAGAGATTTAACCGAACGAACCGTTACCGCCCGGCGGTAGATGACGATGTGATGATGTAATGGGGCAGAACTTAGAATTGGAGGAAGGGGGGCAGAACTTAGAATTGGAGCGGAGGAAGGGAATGGTGCAGTCGTGCTGCTGCCAGGTGCTCAGCCTCCTCTGTCTGAGACTGACTCTGATGGCCCGGGCAGTGGGCACTCTGGTCTGCAAAGTGCGCAATTATAAATGGTGCCCGTGCCCCGGGGCCACCCTGAGCCTGGCTGAGGCCAGACTCCTGAGCATGAGCAGAGCACTTTATTTTTTCCTGAGTTTATTTTTTTCAGTCGACAGTCGACTCGAAAGTCTCGAATTTAAATTCAAAACGATGATGAAATAGCGGCAGGACAGGGAGCGAGGGTGGGGGATGATGCGTGCGCGCGGCGCGCACACGTCACACTTGTTGTTTACAAGTCCCGACTTTCACTTTTGCCGACTGCCGCGTATGCCTCGCCCTCGGGGGCAGCAGGGGGGGCAGGGCAGGGCAAGGCCCAGCCAGGTGGTAAAGTGGGAGCAGTGGAGCAGCAGCAGGTATATGATATTATGGGCGTCTTGTCTGTGAGGTGGTAGGGGTAACCGTAGCATGCATCCTGTCAGGTGCCGCCCAGTGCAGTGCCCCCCCCACCCCCACAGAGGCCTCCAGAAATACTCTCTCCCTGTGCCCTATAATATTGTGCCACCCATTTTAAAAAGGACATTACATTGTTGCTTATCGATATGTCAATAAGTGAACTAGTGAAGTGACAATGTTTACAGACGGAAGAGCGGCTGCACAGCGTAATGTGTATGAGGTGGGACTGGGAGTTGGTGGTGGTGGGAGGTGGGGGGGGTTAAATAATTCCCTGACGAAAAAGACGCATTTGGTAATGACGAAGACTGAAGTAGACAGGACCCGCCCACTCCTTTAAACTAAAGTGCAGAATTAATTCTTCCTAACTAACTCCTGTGGTAAACCATCGACGCTGTGGGGTTTCACTGGACGTCAGTGACGTCACTTGGTAATTCGAGATCCACATTTCGGACTGGGGATTAACTCGAGCTTTAAATTTAAGAGCACAAGCAGCATTATTTCAAATCAACCACAATTTCGACGTTATTTCTGCATTTTCTTACTGCCGTGCCTTGCTGCTACGAACCCTCTACAAGGCACAACACAACTGGCACACCACCCGGTGATCACCCAAACTGCACCAGCAGCACCTACCCGTATGCCACACAAACCAGCATCCTTCGCTAAGTTCCACAGATACATGTGCAGTGCGGTGCCTCTCGCCGCTCTAGTAGCAGACTGCAGCAGGGCGCTATATATAAATGACAGAAGTGCTGTCACCCTACCAGTCCAACTTGGACGAAAACAGCTGCTATGTGTTTTGGGATATCATGTTTTTTTAATTAAAAAATATTGTAAAGCGCACCTTGGGACTTAAGCTCTAGCGGCCCATAAGAGGAGGAGAACTTAGAACGTTTGTTCCAGGAGGTAAATTGTGGAGGGGAGGGGAGCAGTTGCAACGCAGGGGGTGGGTGGGTGTGTGAACTGGAAGGTATCATCATTCCAAAGGTGAAAGGACCAGGGGTTGGTAACAGGCTGGGGAGAAAATTGTCAGTTTCCGAAGCGTGCTCTGAAGGGAGTGGGAATGAGTAAAGATTCTTCAGATATTTCCTCGTTTATGGATGGAGAATCAAACCAGTCTGAAAGTAAACTTGATTTTCAGACAGATACCCTGAAGATTGCTGGCCGATAATTCTGGAAGGAACATCTTATCTGCGAGTGCGAGGATTAGGTAGAACTCTGACGGGGCTTCCTATTACTGGCGGCAGGCGGATTCAGTGTATTCAGCTGGGTGCAGGCTTTTCACACAGTGCCGCATCTGCGCCCTTACATGCAGCATGTCACTAATCTTGTCGAGATCTGTTTAGCTCTTTCTGTGGGGAGATGGTCAGGGAGTGGCACTGGCACACTGTGCGGGTAAGGTGGGAGGTTGAACGCTTGCATTCAGGACAGGAGGACGTGCAGGGTACACAGTGGGTGTCTAATGAAAGAAAGTGGCTCTCTGTGGAAGGGAATGGGATACAGATGTCATGGGGAAAGTATGTATCTATGGGAGGAGGACGGTGGCTGTTTAGAGGCATAATTTGGATGTCTACGTTAAATGGGTGTTTACAAAGAAGGAAGGTGTATATGTGTAGGAGTTCAGGGTTCAAAGGTGAACGTGAATTGACTTGTTAAGTCTTTAAAAGGATACAGAGAATGGGTTTTGGTAATATGGGATTTAAATTTCACCCAGCGGGTCCCATGCAGAAGGGTGCCTTAGAGAACATAGTGTGTGTGTGTGTGTGTTCAGGATTCCGAAGTTTAGACAGTCTCAGAGAGGCAAACAGCACACGTGATGTCCACTTTCATGATTGCTGCCTCAGTTAAATTATCTGCTTTTGACAGGGTTGTTGCAAATGGCATATGTTGAGAGTGTTTCTCACTAGAACTTACAGCAAGACAATATAAAGGCATTTCATTTAAATGTTGGAGGTTTCAAAGCAAAATATGCCAGATTTCTGCGTGGTGGGGTAAAGTGGTAGTGGTACATGGTGGGCCGCGCCGCCGGAGGGAGGCATGGTGGGCCGCGCCGCGGGTGGTGGGGGGGCCCCCTCCATGTGCTTTGCAGGGGGGCCCCCTCAAGTTTCGTTACGCCACTGCCACAGAAATACTAGGCCCATGCAAGACTCACTACCCCTGGCATAAATAAAGGTTGAAAAGTAGGCAAAATGGTTGGAGGCCTAACAACAAAGCCTGCATTCAAAATGGCCACTTGCCTGCCAGCACATGGCCAGTGCCTGTAGCTGCACTCAAAATGGCCACCAGCCACATGGCATGTCCCTCCCCATGAACACCCCCAAAAATCGAAAAACACTGCAAAATCAGCACAATCCCATTCCATCCATGGCCTCCATGATGTTTAAATTCAAGACAGCCCACAGAAAGACTAGGCCCATGCACCACTCACTACCCCTGGTCAAGGCCCCAACAACAGGTCAAAAATCGAAAAACACAAAATTTTACAAAAAAAAAAAATCGAAAAACACAGAAAAATCAGCACAATCCCAATTCATCTATGGCCTCCATGATGTTTAAGTTCAAGACAACCCACAGAAAGAATCAGTCCACCCACCACTGAGTACCCCTGGGAAAAGGCCCCAAAACAGCCCAAAAATCGAAAATCCCAAAATTTTAGTTGCAGCAACTGTAATGCCCCAAACAAACTTACTTGTAAAATTTCTAATCCAACAGTGATCCAAAGAAAGTCAAAAAGGCCTCAAATCCAAAGATCCAGCAGCATCCACAAAAGGTAATCCTTCCAGGTCCACATCCGAATGAAAAGTGACCAGGAGATGGACAAAGCACTGGGAGGAGCCTGCTGAACAGGAACAGGAAGTTGAAGACTATGGGGCACTTCCTTCCTCCCACCCCCCTGCCCCCCTCCCCAAAATGGACTCCTCGCTAAAAAAGTGCAGGCAAATGTCAAACTAAGGAGTTATTCACATAAAAATCATCATTTCTAGAAGGTTTATGCTGCTTGCTGGTGGATTTCTTGTGCAGAATTGCAAATTTATATTTTCGCGCGCCGCATCTCAAATCTCGCAATTGCGAAGTACCGCGAGACGTGATCTCGTCGTACTCGCGTTGACAAACTATCGCTGGCAAGCCGCGATGACGTAATCGCGCTCGCCAATTCCCGCGGGATCACACAGCAAGATCCAAAATGGCGCAGCACTCGCAAACTATCGAAAAAAACAACTCGGCAAACGATGATAAACGCCGCGCGCCGCAAAAATTGTATCACCAACGCCGCGCGCCGCCAAAAAAATCCGCTGCGTGCGAATTTGCGGATTTTGCGGGAAATCCGCAAATCTCGCGGATTGCGGATTTCCCGAAAATCCGCAAAATCCGCGAGCGGAACGGATTTTCCGCCCACGCTTAGATAAGAACAGAAGTGACAGCTGGGCTGGTAAAAAAAAGTGCCAACCCAAAAATCCGTCAGAAACAGAGACTGCTTGCCTGGGAACAGCTGCAAACATACCAGTCTGGTCTGGCTAGAATCTGTAAACTAAGAAACACAATACACACAGGCGCTGTGCTATGATCCCCACAGTCAGACAACTGCAGAAACAGCATCGAGCGATGCTAGCAACAGCAGCTTCAGAAGAAGCAGGTATCGACCAGCAACAATAGTTCTGAAACTTCACTGAGTTGATGTTTGCATTAGGGAGCGAGCCAATGCCATTTAACGCAGCAGTACAAAAGTTATTTTTTAGCCGCTCAAAATCATAAGGGATTATTAAACCCATCACAGTGACATTCCAGAACCCTCTGAAGCAAAAACAAGGAGCACGGGAATATGTTAAACAAAAGAAGGGGTGTGAGGGGTGAGAATGGAGAATTATGAATGCTCCCCAAATGAGGCCCCTGTCCAGTGACCATGTGCTGCAGGTAAAAAAGGAATGAGTCACCTGTTCAGTGACCATGTCCTGCAGGTAAAAAAGGATCAAGAGACCTGTTCAGTGACCATTTCCTGAAGGTAAAAAAGGAATGAGGCACCTGTCCAGTGACCATGTCCTGCAGGAAAAAAAAGAATGAGGCACCTGCCTTGTGATTGCCAATAAAACATTTCCATGATCTCCAAAAAGACAACTAATGAGTCACTGTTAAACTTATCATTGTCAATAAAACATTTTTACTTTCCAATATATTGTATGCATGATTCATTCTTTGACTTTTAAACATGCTGCAACACCGCCTTTAGACCCACCTAGGGGGTTACATGCTTTCTAGAACCTCTGGACAAAAATCCCAAGCTCAAGGAGTGCTTGAAATCGTCAAAAAGCTTTCTCATAGTCATTAATCTGCCCCCATGTGAGCCTTTGGGTGAATTTCTGGGAATAAATATGGGGGATCCTCGGTGGGTTACTGCACTTCTGGCAGCCCCCAGAACAATTAACAATAAGTTGGTGCTCCGTAGAGCGAAAACATTCACATTTCTAAGCCCTGACAATGAGGCCTCACACCATATTCTTCATTTTCAAAACCAGATGCCCCTGCACTTCCAATGTGGTACCCAACATGTTGTGGTCTCAGGGGCCATGTGTGGAGCCCAATTCTTAGCAACTTGGGAGACTGTCTACTTTATGGGTAGATTTATGAAAATTTAAGGAGGTGTTTACAAACATACACCCACAAAGGAGTAACCTTTCTGTTAGAACCGGGACCCTGGCCGGCCAAGACTCGCGTCGAGGTCAGTCAGGGATCGCCACCTCCAAGTGTCAGGGCAAGGGAGTCACACACCAAGGCAACCCCTACTCGCCCTCTAGGTAACGTGGCGCGAGCAGTCAAGGCTAAACTTGGAGGCGATGTAAGTTAAGTATTTGCGCATGCACCCCAGCAACAACACCCAAGGCCCACCACAAAGAAACACTCCACACAAGGTTATGTAAAAAAATAGCCTTTGTATTATAATAAATATACATCAGATAAAACACACATCTTGTTACACTGTGCCAACAGGCACGGGCGGAATTTACAAGGGATATTTGTACAGGACAGGGCCACTTGGACCACTGTCAAGGGTATCAGCACTTTTAGAAATAATTACTGTAGCACAAAAATATAACAGTAGAGCATACAACCAGTAATCACTGGTAACAGGACCTCTCTAGCACCACCTGTACTAGGGAGAAAACAACCACCTACATGTCACAATACCTATAGGGGTGCTAGGATAAAACACATGATGTATCAACATTCAGAGGTGTAAAGGCACATGACGCATAAGCAACACATTCAGAGGTGCAGAATCAATAACCATTCCCCCATACTCACAAGTCACCACCCGTGACTGTCCCGGTGTCCCAATGTCAGGGCCTAAACGTGGCAGTTGCCCACAAAGTGCTGGGCAACTGGAGCAGGGAAAGTTAGCGCAAAGTTGGAGCCTCTCTGGGCTCAAAGAACCACCACTGTGGCACTGGTGAGCCTCTCTTAGGCTCTCTCACCAGCAAGGGGGGCTGCTGAGCCTCTCAGGGCTCCAGCAACAGAAAGGTACAGCCTCGCTGGGCTGGGGGGTCCCTCGCTCTGGGGACCCAAAGCAATAATGCTGGCCAAGAGCCTCGCTGGGCTCTAACGCTACTGGTGCCCCCGGGGCACCTCGTGGCTCCACAAACGCGGAGGTGCTTTCTCTTTCGGTGGAGCCTCTCTGGCTCGGTTTGGAGTCCCCCTCTTGGGGACTTGGCTTGCTTACAAATGCCCCCTGAGCCCTCAGGCTCAAAACACCAAGGCGCGAGGTCGCGCTACAGAGAGGGGGCGGGGCGGACACCGGCAATGTGTCCCGACGCTCCCCCCCCCTCCTCTGCAGGCAGGGACACTCACCAGACTAGCGCTGGGCTCTCCAGCGGCGGCGGATCTCTCCCGCTGGTCCCGGGGCTCTCCTTTCCTCTCGGGGAGCCTCGGCAGGCTCTCTCGCGGCTCGGCGAGGGAGGCGGGACTTCCGGTCGCTTCTCCCGGGGCCGCGCTCTGATTGGCCGGCCGGCCGGAACACTTCCGGGTCGTCGCGGGCAGCGCGGCGGCCCGTTTTAGGCAGGCAGGCGGGCTCCCAGATGATCCGAGGAGTGGGCTCCCTCGTGGATCAATAAATCGGCACAACACCACAGCAGTAAGCGGGGTGGCACCCGCGCTGTCAACTCGCCCCACGGGGCGATCGGATGCCGGGTGGGCACCGGCCTCTGCAGACCACAGCGCTCCCAAGCGCTGCAGGCACCAATAAGCGCTCGTAAGCGCAAAACAGCAACAAAAGCGCTCCCAGGCGCTAGGGGTAAAATCCAGCGCTCTCCAAGCGCTAGGCAGGCGATCTCCGCGCTCCCAGCGCTGAAGGGCAGAGAGCAGCGCTCTCAGGCTGCAGGAAAGAAGTCCTCAGTGCTCCCCAGCACTGGAGGACAGGACAGGGCTCCAGCAGGGCTGGAGGCAGGCAGGGGGGGCAAGGCTGGGCCAGAGCCAGCACACTGGGTCTCCAGGCAGGGAGACTCCCCAAGTGGCGGTCCTTCTGGCCCCAGCAGCGGCACAAGCCCCCTCTGGCAGGATTCAAAAGTAGAACAATTTCAGTGGGGACACAGCCCCTTCTTATACTGTAAATTCCTTTGTTACAATGTGCAGGGTGGGGGAAAAACCAGTCGCAGCTGGTTCTGGAGCACTCTTGATGGCCCAACCACCCATTCCTTTCACTGGGGAGGCTAGGGTCATTAGACACACCACAGGGGGGCGGAGCCAGCATTGTGTGGGGAAAACCCAGCCCATCCAGGACCCAGGTACACTCCTCCCACACATCACTCATGCTAATCTCCCACTCACCACCGGGCAGACCCATCCAGACTTCCTGGAGCCTGGCATGCCAGCCAGCTCCAGCCAATCACGCTCCAGCACCCTCACTGTACACATATCTCAATGTCCAGAAGTAGCACTTCCCAACTAGACACACACATGCCACAGACACCATCTTGCAGCATTCACTCTCACGAGTTTAGGCATACCAAACTCGAGCCTGCACTCCCCACGCATCAGGAACTACCAGGGACACACACATTCCCCATGCATTCCTATGGGAGGGCAGGCCAGCCATACTACACGCACGCACTTTCACTCTGGGACTCAGGGGAAAGTGCGCAGAGACCCAAAAATCACTAACACAGGGTCACAAATAAGGCAAAAAGTCTAGGGGCGAACCTGCCCTGCGGGCCAAGTCCAACACTTTCCTATTCACAAACAACACTTTTAAAGTTACTACAGCCTTATATGTGTCAAAACAGGCTTACGTGTATTCCAGCCCAGCCTTGGAGTAAGTCAAGTACTACACATGGGCACTCACAGTTACTGCAGCACACTCCCATCAGAAAAATGGAGGCAGGGAAATAAAAAACACTAATAATACATTCATTCAATTATGTTATATAGTAAAATTAGTCTTGCGTTTATCATTGTAAATGACTTAACATAGCTTTAACATAGGAAAACCTAACAAAAACAGTCTTGAGCTTACCTACTTTTTCTTCTTCATTTTTTCTAATTTCCCTGACAAATACTTCATGTAACATAGCTTGTAATGTAGACCACATTCACCTATGTCCTTAGGAAGAGTCATCCAAATGTGCCCAGAGGATAATATATTGTTAGATGTACTATCCCTGGATAACTTTAAAACCATATGCCTAATATTTATAGAAATTGCATTGAAAATAACCTATCTCTATTACAATTCAAATTTATTCCGAACACCAAATAATAAGCAATATGTGTTATGTGTGTTTCTCTTTTCAGGGTCTACTAATGCTCCAATTGCTTTGGGGTTCTGGCCTGGGCTGCTAAAGGATCACACACCATCTCTGTTAATGGGTTGTTCAACTAAACAGACTTTGATGTCATTGAATAAAAACAGAATCCTGAATCTTAGAATAGCAATTCATTTCTGCATTCATCAAGGTACCAACATTACCATAATCAGTTGCACTATCGAGGATAATGTACTACTTCACTCTCATCATGGGAGGGCACTTGTTGGAACTGGGGATTTTTGTTTGTAAGAGTTTGCATCCTGTACAAGAGGGAACAACCACTCTAATCAGGGTAAGCTAGGTAAACGCTAAAAGGTAACCTGTGCACACCCTCTGGTATCTTAGAACTGAGCAGTCAGGCTTATCTATAGAGGCAATGTGTTAAGTATTTGTGCAAGACACACAGAGTAACAAATTGAAACACAGGGTTAGAAGAAAATAGATTATACTGTTATGAGTAAAACAAGACCAAAATAACAGACATCCAATAAGCAGAACCAGAGTTATGATTTTTTTACAGAATAAATCAAAAAGTAGTACTTAGATGCATAAAGCACTTAGGGATTACTTGAGGTCATGCTGGACCATGCTAAATCCAAAGTTCAGACTGACCTCAATGGAGGACAGGCCGGCTATGGGACTCACGCAGATCCCAAAGAAAAAGTACCTTAGATGCCTCAAGCAACGATGTTGAAGACTTGATGCGTCTGTTGCGATCCGCACAGGAGATTAAGGCTTCATCGACAGACCCTTTAAAGATGCAGACACTATATTATCGTTAAGCTGGTCTGCCCATCATCGTCGAGCCTCAAAGTCCATCTAAGCAATGTTGTTGATCAGCTCGGTGTTGAAGGGCAATGAGTCGATTCTGTTTGGCACAAAGTTGTCACTACATCGATTTTTATGGTTCAATACAACAGATGTCACCGTTAAAGGGCCCAGGACTGGACAGACAGCACTTGGCAGGGCAGGACTCGAAGATGACACTGTCCAGGTGCTGTTGGAGGGTTGAAGGAAGTCTTTGATGGCCCTGAGACTTAAGAACAGGGGGCAAGCCAGCAAGCCCCTGGATTCACACTGGGTTCAACTGAGATGGGACCTGTCCTTGTCTTCAGCAGGGAAGAAATCAGCAGAGAGCAGGACAGCACAGCAAAGAAGAAAATCAGTTCTTCCAGAGCAGCAGTCAAGCAGAGTGGCAACCATTGTAGCACAGCAGTCTTTACTTCTTGCAAAGCTATTCACAGGTCAAGTAGTGTACTGTCTAGGTAGGGTCAGAGCCCCAGTGTTGCCTTTGAAGTGGACATGACTGAGGAGTCACGGGTTAAATCCCAGGTGACGAAACACTGTCGTCTGGTTTTCTTATTTTACATATTCCAAGAACTATAAAAAATTCAACATAAAGAACCTACTGGTGTCGACCCCTACAAAAGACTTTTTAATAGGAGATACCATAACCGTGTGTTGTCACTCTGAACGCATTACTCTGAACTCTACTTTGAACGTGTGCCCGGGCCTTCGTTTAAATTTTCCGCGTGGATCCCCATCCACACATTTCAAGGGGTTATCTGGCAGCACCGTAAATATTCTTTTGCATCCCATACCCTACCGCGAACCAGCTTGAGTGCCATTCTTCCTGCCTTATTCAAAACCTTAGGCTGAACCAGTACAAACTGACTTGTGTATAAGAAATTACGCCAATAACATTCATTGTTTTGTGGGCGATGCTAGATCGCAAACTGTGCCGTGTGGAATCTTTTTAATTCACATACAGTGAAAGTACTCCGCAATATGCACTTCTAGGAAAAGGAATGAGTTTTTCTTAGATGGGTGGCCTGTTGCACCATTAGAACATCAGACATGTTTCTACTACCTCTTTCTCCCAGGTTTTATGTTTCTGGTACAAGATTAAGAGGTTACTCTTTTTCTATCCCTCTTGTTCTCTCTACTTACATTTTTACCCATGATAATTCCAGTATCATGTCCTGTATCATATGACAAAAGTTTAATTGCCAGTCCCTTCGGCTTAAGATTTTACCTTTCCCAGCTGTAGTCAATAATTACAAAAGTTCTATTATCCAAGCCTGTGCTATTAAAATAATAATTCGTTTATATTATCAAAACCATTTACAGACTAGGAAAGCCTGCGACCTGAATAAGAAAAAACAGGACAGAGCCAGGAAGAATTGCATGCAAAGATTCCTTATGTAAAATCTACCCAGTACGTTTTATCTACACTTATTGTTCTGTCATAATTCATAGTTTGTCTACTGCTCCTTTTTTAAACTGTCTCATCCACTCTAATAAGTAGTTCTAGGACGAATATGTATTTTGAGGTCCAATACACCTGACAATTACACAACAGCCTTGTTACATATGTCCCAATGTGCCGAAAGTAAATAGGTGAATAGATAAATCTTAAATGCATCATGCATGTAGATGTTATGCAGGCCTGGGCAATTTAGGCCTGGACACATTGCAATTACACAGGCGAAATCTACAAACTTCCTAAATTTTGCATTATGTGAAAATTCCAACATTTCTGAAAATGTTACTTTACAGAATTTCACATAATTATTTTGCCAGACAATGCACCTTAGGTAAAAAAAAAAGGCTCATAAAGTAACTTCTGCCAACTGATTCACACAAACAAATTCTCACCCAGAGATATTTTCTACTCAAACGAATTTCTCAAGCTATCTGAAAATACTTTGTACACAAAGATTACTGCAAACATTGCTCAACTGGAAGGCACTTCAGTGGATCAAATCATGTCTGGATAACAGAACTTCAACCACAGCATTGCCACACCTCAATTGAGGTAACATCTGCCACGTGTCTTACATGTCCTCATTCATTCATTGATGCATATATATATATTTATATATATAAGTACCTGAGCAGACTCATAACAAAACCAAAGGTATGAAAGAAGGCCTTTAGGCCTGCTTTTAAATAAACAGTGCCAATGCCTGAGATTTTAGTGGTGTAAATATTGTAAACCTTAAGAAGGCCTCCTGGTAGGGTGCCATGCCTGTGTGGAGGGCGGTCAGTGTGGACTCAGCCACGTTCTATGGAACCTTGAATAAATACAGTTCCATTTGTGTTGCTCTTGCTATAGTGCCTTGTAGCACTCTCGAAAAAGCCTTAATGTGTCATATAACCTGACTTGCTGTATAGGTAGATAAGAGGCTTGCGGCTGTCTATGGTATGCTATAATATCTGACGTAAGAGTTTATGTAGATTCAAATTCAAATGAGACACCGTCAGTCAATGCTTTACTTACATGCCTCTAGATATGCAATCTTTCATTAGCAGGAACGCTGCTTACATTATCACAATCGAAACTAATATTGGCTTAGCCGCCTAGGAGAACATATATTTGGAAAATGAGATATTGTCCTTCCCAAGCATTTATTCCGAATTGTGGCTTTAATGTTTGTTGCTGGCTTTTAGAGTTGCTGCCTTTGTGTGCATAGCATTAATCTCAAGGTAATAGCACCCTTTCCTGTGGCATAATTAATCAGAAAAGCTTCAGTGGTGTTCATTAGGCTATACTTTTGTCTCCATTAGCATTTGGGTTTCTCCCAGTTGTGCGCAGATCGATAAAATACCTTGTCTCCGAGTAAGAAAAGTGTACATAATGAGGCACAACTGTGAGCCTCCATTATGAATGTACCGTATTACGCTCAATAGCCGCGAATGTTCTGAAAACAAATTAAGGTAACTTGTAAACAAACGATTTGTGTCAGCTTAAGGGAGGCAACAAAGTTCCTGTGGAGTCTGCACAGTGGTGGGAGAGGGGCCCGTCCATGTTACAGCTCACGTGTGTTCATATAGTCAATGTAATGTCCAATTAAGACACCACGTGTCCGTTTCAAGAAGCAAATGAAATTTGCCAGGAGGAACGGTTGGCTAGAAACTGTACTCCAATATTTCTTTATTAAACCAACAAAATAAATACTAGTCGTTGCTGAACAGCGGACTTTAATTTACAGTTAATTATCATTTGCAAATGCATCATCCTGAATGCAGAGCTCCTAAAATGTATGATTTTGTGCAAAGAATTCGCACACGGATTCGAAAGTTTAACCATAAAGACTACAGTTCTGCATGAACATTTATCAGCCAATGATTTCTAGGGCATCAATCTTACATGAATGGGTGTTCGATTCTAAGTACTTCGAAGCAAACTGGCGGTGATATTTATTTCCCAATATTGACCATCCTGGTATGATTTAAGGTTGCATTTGGTGCAGTGACTCTGTAGATACTACACTTTATTCAGCTTTACCGGTTCAACTCATTAGATTATCTGAATAGATTGGGCCATCCTAAATGCATGCCCCTGTTGTATTTAAACTTAGCTGCAACAACAGGTAGCCCCTTCATTGATGCTCCCCTGGAAGGAATAGAGGGCCTCGTGCTGGTGGTAGAGAGTGATACCATTGGACGGACAGATGCAGCTCACTTCCATCGACTACCTAAACCCAAGATATATTTGTTTAAAGAACCACATTTGTTAGACCTGTCATCGTTGCAGTGGTATTCCTCCACTTTTGCCTTCATTCCTCCTGTTTTCTGAATTCGTTTTTGTTGCTTTAGAACTCTGCAAACTCTACAACTGATAAACAGTGGTATTAGTGTTGTGCTCTCTCACTAAAACATGGTAAAATAGACTTACACCTAACTGCCACATTTAATTTACTAGTAATTCACTAGTAAATGGTATTACATGCACATAGGGCATGTAAATATTCGCTTCTAGTGGGCCTGCAACACTAATGGTGCCACCTACTAAAGTTGCTTTTTAAAAAACATCTCATGCCTCCCACTGCAACCTGTGGCACAGTATTTAAATTGATATTTTGACCTAGCAAAATAATAATTTTGCCATGTCTAAACCTTGCTTTTTAATGCAAATAAGTAGGCCCTACATGCTCATAGGACAGGGTGCTGTATCTTTAATGGTAGAGTCAGAATTTAAGTCACAATTCTCAAAATGCCACTTTCAGAATGTTGGTACTTTTCTGGACAACCATTGGGTTCCTTGCTGCCATGTTCCTAAGTCACATACTTGGGAATAGCCTAGCTGTTGGGCATTTTGTGTCCCCCCTAGACGGTGAGAGACATAGTGACCAACTGTCGGCAGGATGTGCCATTCAGTCAAGGTGGTTGGGGCCGAGCTGTTCTCTGTCCCACTTCCAGTTCAAAGGGCTACAACCAGCACACACACAGCGGAACCTGACAGTAATCGTTGGTTGCCCCGGACCTTTAGAGCCTTGGCAGAAGAGAAAACATTTCCATAATCGGATGTGGGGGTACCCAGGATGTCCCTGCAACTTCAAAGGCTGTCACTAGGTATACATATTGGACCTCCTGAATCACTCATCAGTACAGTCCTAAGCCTGTGGACAATACAGAGGAAGGACTGCCTTGATCCCCAGAGGACTTCCCTACAGCATGACGCCTGTATTGTTCTTCAGAAGACTGCTACCAAAGGTGCCCTGCTGCTTGAGGAATGCCTTATTCTTCAGAGTACTGCCTTGCTGCTTAAGGCCTGCCCAGCTCCTTGAAAATGAAGCCTGGACCTGGCGTCTTCATCCCTTGCTAACCTGAGTGGCTCTGCGATTCAGTTGACCGAGGCTCCTGCTCTGAGTTATAGGGAAACCACAAGCTCCAGTGGCGTACACGTTATTGTCCTCTGACTTGCTGCACTGGACTTGCCTGGACCAGCAACTGGATTTGCCTGAGTCCTCATGGCCTCTGCTGGAGTGAGTTCCTAATCCTACAAAGCCACCTCACTAGTTCCTGGACCCTTGTAGGGCATCAGAGAAAACACCTCCTTGCCTAACTGAATGTTCCATCAGTGGCATAGCAAGGGGGGGTTCTGACCCAGGCGGCAGGAGTTTTGGGGGAAGTGGCCTCCCCCAGCTCTTACCTGACATTTTGGGGCAGCAATCCCCCTCTGTCCCCCTTTGGTGCAGCTATTGTTGGGGTGGCAAGTAGCTGAGAAAATCGCCAGCAACCCCCCGCTCATCAATGTGTCGGCAACAGGGAGGCAAATGCAAAGACCGCCCCGGGTGGTCTAAGGGCTAGGTACGCCACTGGGTTCCATCAAATCTGGCAAAAAACTATTGGAAGCTCCTCAAAACCTTACTGTACAGCTACAACATTTAACAGAACCAATGCAGAATGACGCAAAGCCCCACAAAGCCTCACTGCACAGCTGTAAGCTTCATCAAAACTAATACTGATTGACCAGAGCCACATAAAGTGTTACTGCACAGCTGACAGCTTCATCAGAACCAACAATTAGTGACACAAATCTGCACATCTTCAAGCCTTAGTAGAACTGGCGCCAATCAACGCAAAGCCTCTCAAAGCAACGTTGCACAAATTGTGCATCTAGACATACAGTACAACTCCTAACAGGCCAGACTTGGTTCTGTGCCCAGCCTGCACTCCATTGTGGTTGGCCTGAACTTGTGACTTTGTCAAACAGACACCATTAGTTGGCACTTTGTGCTTTTAGGTGCTATATATACTTAAATCTTTGAAATTACATATGTCCAGTTATACTGATTGGATTTTTGGTATAAGTTTAATAAAATGTACTCAATTTTGATTAATTGGTTTTGATTTTGTTTTGTGTTTTCATGTTACTACTGTGCATGTGCTGCATAAATACGTTACACATGGCTTCCAAGTTAAGCCTGACTGCTCTTCTGCCAAGCTACCAGAGGGTTAAACAAAGGTTAATTTAGTAACTTTTATGGCTCACCCTGACAAGGATGGTATTTGTTGCTTGAGTAGGGTTTTGACCCCCTCAATTGATGATCCAAAATTTAATGAAATGTAATAAATTATTTGACACCAAAACAACAATAATCCAATCAGTAGAACCAGAGTTATGACTTTTTAAAGTTTAAAGTGAAAGACAGCGCTTAAAAGATGAAAGTGCCAACCTCAGACATCTAGTTGCAGGAGACTGGGGTAAAGTCGAAAGTTACGGCCAACTGCAATGGAGGGTAGTTCAGATACACAAAGTAGATTGGTCCCAGTCTCCGCTTACCTTCTGGACTCCGAAGACGTTTTGAGAAAAAATATCTGAGAAGGTAAATTTCAGTGGTGCAAGGTATCTGGCGGTATTCAAGGAGGAGGTATCATCGTTGGAGAGCCGATGAACGAAGTTGCAGTGACGATTTCTGCTTTTGGACTTAGTCTCTTTTTTGGAAGTGTAAAATCTCCATCTGGAAGAAGCTGCAGGCTTGAGCTGAAGAGAGCTCAAGAGCAAATGCCTCTTCTTAGAAGAGCCGCTGAACAGGATTTGCTGCTTTGCAGGAGAACATAGTGGAAGCTACTGCGAAGTCAAGCCAACTGGCAATGCACATTGAGTGGCTCAGAGAATAGGTAGGTTCCAGTCTCCTTTCAGTTTTCTTTTGGATTTGGGTTATCTGGTCACATTTCACGCCATTTCCGAGGCTCCGGGGTTGGAGGATCACCACTTGGAGGGTCAGGACTCACTCAGGCTGGGTCCTTGTGTGGTTTCAAGATTTAGAATTTTAAAAGCCCAGCACTAACTCGGACTGATCGTGTTTTAAAATTGATGTAAGAATTTTGAATGTGCATAGAGTTTAGTGTGTGTTTACCTCTCCTTGTTATTTGGATGCACTTGCGCCTGACAGGGCTCAGTGAGGCTCCCACGACTTCACCGGCTGTCTTTGCCCAATACTCAAGCCTGCCCGCCCTGGTCCGACTCTGTAGCCTATACCGTTGAGCGGAGGGCGGGGCAGGCAAGAGCAAGACACGCCCAGGAAGGCGAGCGGTTAGCGCTCCAGCTCTCCACTTCACAGGGCTATTTAGCCCTCATTGGCCATAGCGTGCAGCGTTTGCACGCAATGGGGTGCCTTAGCCAGCGCCGAAGACAAGCCTAAGACCTGCCCATCTGCGACAGACTGGGGCCTGGGGCCGAAGGCTATGGCTTCACACACAGATGTGCGACTAACCTACTCTGCACCGGTACTACGAAATATCCATCACCAATTATCCATGAAGTGTCAAAACTAGGGTGGAGGATAGTTTAGAGGGTCCTTTTGCATGCCACCATTGTAAACATCAATTTGAAGCTGGCGCAGGGGCTAGAGACTCCTCTGACACCCTCTCTAAACCTCGCCCACCCGACAATGGCTCATTGGCCTACTCCTCCATCGCCATAAACAAAGGGACTACCCATATTCCTCTTGGTAATAAAAATTTGCTATGTAACATCAGATCCCTACCTAAACACGCTGTAGAAGTGTGGGATCTAATTTCCTCATAAGAGCCAGACCTGTGCTTCCTAACGGAAACGTGGCTTAAACCTCATTCGGTCCCTGCCATAACACTAGGAATTCCTACAGGTTATAAAATCGTTAGGCTAGATCGTCCTATTAAAGTTGGAGGTGGAATAGCGATTGTCCATAAACAGGAAATTAATATCACTGTACTGGACGAGATGTGCACTCCCGAATTAGAACTTTTAATCTTTAAAATACATATTTCACCTAAAAAAAAGTAGAAAGGGAGCATTAATATACCGCCCCCCCCGGTCCATGCTCCAATATATCTGTAGTATTGATGGAAGCATTGGCACCCCATATACACGGCAATTCTGACTTCCTACTTCTAGGTGATTTCAACGTCCACAGTGAGTTAGGTAACAGTACTGAAGTACAAACATTAATGGCAGACCTGAACTCACTGGGCCTAAGGCAGGTAAACATTGGGCCCACTCATCAGGCGGGACATACTTTAGTCTTAGTTCTAACTAACTCCCTGCAGGTTGAATCTATGCCCCCCTATCAAGTAGAATGGACAGACCACTTCATCATTGAATTTTACACCCCCACTCCTATCTTGCAGGACATAGGGCCATATGTCTTATCTAGCAAAAGAAGACCTTGGCACAAATTAACCCAGCAAGATTTTAATAAAAAATTTTTAGCACCCACACCTTGCACCGGTGAGAACATTGATACTGCTTTAAATAGATACGAAGAGATGCTTCTCAAAACCATTGATGGGATTATCCCACTAAAAACTTTTAAGCCTAGACCTGCACAAAAACAGGAAATCTGGTTTTCAGAGCACCTGCGATTGCTTAAACAAGCCACCAGAAAACTAGAGAAAAAATGGAGATCCTCCCGCCAAGACAGAGATAAGCAAATGTATAGAAGTTCCTTGACAGCATACCATAAAGCCATTCGCACGGCACGGAAAAATCATATTGCATCTCAACTATTGACGGCCGGAAATAACCCCAAAGTACTACATCAGATTTTAGAGACTTTTGTTAAACCTATAGCTTGCGAAAGCACGGATGTGGCCTCACAGCAATTATGTGACAATATCTCCCAGTTTTTCACTCCAAAAATAGAGGCCATTTATGATAAAATCATACACTCCAATCAAACTAGTAGGAATGTCAATGACCCTATCTTAAATACAGAAACACAACCTCCGGTCATGCATTCCCTCTCTGCATTTCCTCCTATTCAGATTGAGGAAGTACTAGCACTCATCTCCCAGATAAAGAGTGGCTGCCCGATGGACATTGTCCCTGCACGGATTATGCCCATTCTGGCAACGGATCTGGGTCCTACTATCCAGAGGTTGATCAACCTTTTGCTGAGCACAGGACAGGTCCCGAAAGGATGGAAGAAGGCTCTGGTCAAACCACTCAGGAAAAACACAACAATTCCCTGGAATGAGTTAGCCAACCTCAGACCCATATCACTGCTCCCGTTTCTGGGCTAAATTACTGAAAAATACGTAAACAGAAACTTATGTGAATACATTGAATCCGCAGGAGTGCTAGACCAATCCCAGTCGGGTTTCAGGCCTCGACACAGTTCCGAGACCGCCTTGATGTCAGTCGCAGACGATCTTCACATGTACCAGGATAGGGGCCACTCCGTTATCCTGGTGCTGTTGGATCTGTCTGCGGCATTTGACACCGTATCTCATTCCATCCTTACTGCTCGACTGGCTAACATCGGCCTGAAGCACGAAGCTCTGGCGTGGTTAAGGAGTTTTCTAGCAAACCGCACCCAGAAAGCAACCATGGGTACGTATCGGTCAGAGGAAGTTAAAATCTCCAAGGGGGTGCCACAGGGCTCATGCTTGAGCCCCACGCTTTTCAACATATATGTGGCACCCCTGGCTAACATCATGAGAACTTACGGATTCATCCCGATATCATACGCGGATGATACGCAACTCCTCTTCCCCTTTAAGATCTTTACCCCTGAGGTGAGGAACTCCTTCTCCCAGGGCATGAAAGCGGCAGCCCTCTGGATGTCTTCCAATTACTTGCAATGCAAAGTTGGGAAGACAGAAGTCATGTTGTTTGGTGAGGCAAAACTACTTTGGACTCCAGACTGGTGGCCACGAGACCTTGGACCAGTACCTAAACCCAAACTAATAGTTAAGAACCTGGGAGTCAGACTAGATCAAGAACTTACTCTCAAACAACATGGCAACCAGGTGGTAGGAGCCTGCTTCCATGTGATTGGCATGCTGCGTAAAATCTTCCCCTTACTACCAGACACAGCTAGGAAGACACTGGTACAGGCGCTAGTCCTGAGTCGATTGGAGTATTGCAACGGCCTGCTCCTGTCTGTCAACGAGGGAGTCACAAAAAGACTTCAGGTAGTCCAGAACACGGCCGCCCGCTTGGTTTTGAACGCCCCTCCACGTACGCCTTCCAAACCTCTGCTGACAAAGTTACATTGGTTATCCGTCAAACAGAGGGCCAAGTTTAAAGTATGTTGTACCATACATAAAATCATTAACGGGAAGGGCCCAGCATACCTGGCCACCAAATTCATCCCTTACATACCCTCCCGGACTCTCAGGTCAAGTGAACAAGGCCTTCTTTGTGTACCTAGAGCAAAGAAGGCCAGACTTGGAGCTAAATCTCTTTCTGTAGTAGGACCCTCCCTTTGGAATAGTCTCCCTGTATCTCTTAGGTTATGTACAGAACACTTCCCTTTCAGAAAGATGTTGAAGACCTTCTTATACCAACACTAGACTAGTATAGCTGCACATACAGTTCTTCCCCTAAACCTATGTGGTAGGAGCCAAAGGCATGGAGATACTCCTCCGGGAGTCGAAGCCAGCGCGGTACAAACCTATAAAAAATGTTTTTTTTTAAAGATGTTTGGAACCTTTTCTGCCCTTAAGGTTCTGTCCTGGAGGCCAGCCAACTAGCTCTTGGAGTCACTTTGGAATTGCTAGCGTCAAGCAGAAAAGTAGGTCTCAAGCAGCAGGGCACAGGGAAGGCTTCAAGCAGCAGGACAATCCTCTTGGTGCAGCAAGGCAGTCATTTGAAGTACACAGCTGGTCACAGGCAGTAGGATTGTCATTTATGAGTCCTCTGCAGGTCCAGACATGAACTGAATAGTCGGTCTAAGGTTTCTAATTTTAAAGCTGCTACCAACTTTGAAGTTTAAAAAATGCTTGATGTTTTCTCCCCTACAGAAGTTTCTGGTGTGGTAAATAATTTTACCGTATCATTTTTCGATACAATTAATTATCAATAAAGGACAGCTCAATCAAATGAGAGGCAGAGTCCGTGGTATCTGAGTCATACGGGCTTTAATTATGCGACTCGAGTTGCAGGATATCATGTTCCATCACCGCTAGGGTTCAGGAAGGGACATTCAACGTTTTATTAGCATTACACATTATATATAGTAAAACAGTATAATTGAAATGAATGCAGTAGGCGTAACAGGTGAAAAGAGAGAGATAAGAACACATGTGCGTAACAGAAGGCGTGTAAAAAGGCGTACACATGGGCGTGCACTGGACATGTCAGAGAAACGTCACAAGTGGGTGGATGCAAAGAGAAATTTTGCAGGATCAGCAGAAACTTATGACCTATATGCGCGCGCAACTGAGCATGACGTGTAACTGGGGAGAACTGGGGGCTTTGACTTTAGCACTAGTAGAGGAGACTGGTGTCTGGGATGTCAGGGCAACCTGTACCTATAACATATCCGGTATCTCATGTTTGGAGGATGTAGTGTCTGAAGTAAAAGGTCTCTCGGGCAGAGGCCGTTCAATACTGAATGCTAGTGCGTGCATACGTGTCTTGGTGCGATGCGCGGGGCCATGGGCCTACCATGGTAACAGGTTCAGTAAATCACTTGCAAGGAGGACAGGAAGGCTGGGCCCTTTGCTCTGCAGCCGGGAATATGTTTACCTATTTCACTAGACTGGAATGTGTTTTCAAGGCGGCTGAACAGATAACTGTAGGCAAAATACGATTTTGGCAGGCAGGCCAGGCCGAGCCGGGCACCGCTTCGTTTGAGCAGGAAGTAAGGCAGGGGTCAGGGATGCACACAGCTTTCAGAGACAGGAGAGATGAGACTCGGGGCCTCGTTTAAGGGCCTAGCTTGACTGAGCCAGGAAACATGGAAAAAACGTGTGCGAGATTCAGAAGTGTACCATGTAAAGACGTTGGCACCATAGGCCTAGAAGCCTAATTAACGGGATTTTTTTGCAGGACTGGATAGCTGACATGTTAAGGTTGGACGCAAAAGCATATGCGTCTCTCTAGCATGTAAGGGAAAGGAGTTACACAACATACGAGGAACATGGGTGCATGGATAGGGTGCGAGTGGGGGACACATTAGCT
The DNA here is from genome assembly GCF_964263255.1 of Lissotriton vulgaris. Taxonomy (NCBI): domain Eukaryota; kingdom Metazoa; phylum Chordata; class Amphibia; order Caudata; family Salamandridae; genus Lissotriton; species Lissotriton vulgaris. Next base: position 1,013,987,280 of record NC_141687.1, read on the forward strand.
ACCTGAAAATTTCTATTACCTCATTCCCTCCTTGGACCCTACTACACCCTTTAGGATATATCTATATTCATGAGACCATCTATCTGTTCGTAAAGCATCATTTGTTCATCTTTCTTAATTCGGGAACGGGAACGTGTACTTGGACGGGGAATACAAGCTGTGGTGCACAAGCCGCAAATCGCTGGCCCACATTGCAGACAGAGACAACAACTGAATACTATGACCAATATTATTCCTAGGAATGATAACAATTTCCATCCCCAGGCAGATATCACACTCCAGAGCCAACCGGACCAAGTCCAAGTGCCTGGATTCTGGTGTATCTAATGAGCTATCTCATGAAGCCTTGTAATTGCTTTATACACGGATGGCGCGTTATTAGGAATAAACACGCAACAACTGGATCCGATGACTCTACAAGCCCCGACCCTATCGGCCAGGATGACGTCAAGGGCAAGGCGATTTTGAAGAGCAACAAGTCTCATAGCAGACTGCTCCTCGGTCAGGTTACCTAAAGCAGAAGTAGTCTCATTCACTACTGCTTCCAAAGTTCGTGTTAACCTACATATTAATTTACTATTTTGAATGGGGCCTATGAAGAAAATGAATCCTTTATTGAAATCTGTATATTGCTCCAACGTTGTTTCAGTCTGATCGACAATCGGGGTCTTGATCTCCCTTCTATGTCTTACATGCACAAGATGTGAATTTCGATGATAATCAGACGGGGCTAGGAAAACAGGTGGTAATAGGAACGCAATATAACACGTCCCATTCCAATCTAATGGCAGACGTACATAGGCTGTCTGACCACATATAAAATAAGAATGGCGAGAGGCTTTGAAAGCAGACTTTCCTTTATCACTGAATTCGACCACAGTATTACAATCACTGTGTCCTAGATGTACTGAACCATTCTTTCTGACGCATAATTCACCTTTCACTGGCAAAACTGTAATAAACGGCAAGTCCGAATTAGTCTCAGACTGTACATTCTGAATCATGAGGTTAAGTGTAAAATTACCTAATCCATACACTTCATTTTCTAGATCGGTCCCTGTCCTTTGGGGGAGACCTTCCTTGTCTGGGAAACATATTTTATTCATAACTGTATTCAGGTTCCCCCCATATCCAATCGCCTTGGGAAACTGTGGACTTACTGTCTAGGGAGGACATTAAAGTAAACCATGCACCACATGAACCATTATGTGTGAACGGATAAGGAAAGAGGGGCAGAGCTCCCTTATATTTCTGGTAGGGAGGGAGTCGGCCACATACCCAACAATTGGTGGCATTGCTGGTCTGGTGAGAATGATGTAACATACGGATGAATGTATTGTTGCGCATTGCTAAACGATAGGATAATTCGTGGGGAGGCAGGTCGCTAAAAGTGTGCTCTACAGTGTCATTAGAGGAAGCATGTACATGAGAATCAAGAGGAAAGAAAACATGTAGCATTAAACTTATGCATATGATCGTAAGACTCAGAAGAAACATGACAATTAATGCGATGACGCATCGGCTGTGCAAATTTTTACAATACTGTTTTCTCTTTTCGCTACACCTATCTCTCTGACTACTTGGGTCTATCTTATACATGTCATAAACCTGTCTAACCGCTTCACCCGAGGGGGACTTAAACAATTAAACGCTGTCTGACTTACTAGACCTCAATTTGGAACGATACTCCTGTTGAGGAGTTTTCTCTAGCAGGGGGAGTTTAGAGTCAGTGTCTGAAAGGGGGCAGTCCTTAATCGAAGTCTCTGGACACAGTCCGTGAAATTTCTTAATATGACTGGAGTGCAGCCATCCCTTGCGACCTTCTAGCTTTACGGCGGTCCTCGTTGTCATCAACACCAGCTTTGGCTGCTTCCATCTGGGTTCCAGCGGACTTGTCCTGTCGAAATTTCTCACGTACACAAATTCACCCGGGACGACTTCATGCGGTTTTACTTGGGTGTTGTCTGGGAAGGCAGCCGCGACCTGTGAACGACAAGATTGTAGTGCAGACATCAAGGAAGCCAAGTAATCTGTCAGCATATTACTTTCAACATCAGTGATTTTTCGGGGCATAGGCGTACCCCACATATTCGGGGGACGACCAAAAATAATCTCATACGGGGACAATCCTGTTCTAGAATGAGCTACCATTCGCATGTAAAAGAGGGCAACTGGCAGGGCTACTATCCAATCTACACCTTTTTCTGCACAGACTTTTGCTAGGCGTGTTTTCAGGGTTTGATTATGTCTCTCAACGAGACCAGCTGCTTCAGGGTGTCGTACGCAGTGGAACTTCCACTGGTAACCTAACAAGAGTGATACCTGTTTCATAAGCTCGGACGAGAATGGCTGTCCATTATCAGAGTACACGACACGGGGCAAACCATATCGCGGGAAATTCACGGACCAGTTGTTTGGCAGTGGTTACAGCAGTGTAATCGGGGACTGGATATGCTTCTGTCCATCGGGAAAGAGCACATACGACTACGAGGACATACTTGAATCCTCGACATCTGTCCATCTGGATATAATCCATCTGGAGGACTTCAAAAGGATGGTCAGGAGGATGAAATCCACCTTGTTCCACGGGAATACCTTTGCCTGGATTGAACTGACAACAGATCATGCAAGTACGCACTTTCTGTTTCGCTGCTGCTCGTAAATGTTTGTTGAACCAAAGATTCTGTAAACTGTCTAACATGGCTTTCTCTCCTAAGTGTGCTGGACTATGTGCTGTATTAATGATAACTGGAACCATAGAGTCGGGGAGGAACCATGTGGCTCTTCCCTTCGTCATCCATCCCTGATCTGTCTGGATCCCTCCTTGTTCAGTCCATTTCTTGATTTCATCTGGGGTTGCATGTGTCTGTATGTCAAGTACATCTAGTGTGGGATCCTTAACTGCCAGGCAATGTGTCAGTGAAGTTACTTCAGTTTTTGTCATGTCAGTCGGTATGTCTGTCTGAGCTGTGAGTTTGGCTGTTCGATCTGCCAGGTCGTTACCCTGAGAAATAGTGTCGGTGACTTTAGTATGTGCTTTGCACTTCATAATGGCTATGGCGGTAGGCAAATGTATTGCTTCTAACAGGACTTGAATGAGGGGACCATGTTGAATCTTGGCACCGTGAGAAGTTAAAAAACCTCTCTCTTCCCAAAGAACACCGAAGTCGTGAACGACTCCGAATGCGTATTGTGAATCTGTATATATGTTTACTTTCTTGTTCTTGGCTAGTATACAAGCTTGGGTCAGAGCGATGAGCTCTGCTGCTTGAGCAGATAATGTGTCAATACGATGTGTTTCTATGACTTCAGTTTCGGTGGTCACTGCATATGCAGCCACTAACTCTCCTGTGCTTGTTCTCATGCATGAACCATCCACGTAAAGTGTCAGGTCTGGGTCGGACAATGCAATGTCTGTCAAGTCTTGTCGGGGCTTTGTCACTGTATTAATGACTTCTACACAGTCATGTGGTGCTGGATCAATTGTACTCGAGGGTAACAATGTGGCAGGGTTGAGTATGTTGCAACGTCTGATTTCTATGTGTGGCTGGAACAGTGTCAGTTCATAACCTGTCAGTCGTGCTATGGTCAAGTGTTGAGTCTGGGTTCGGTTCAAAAGAACTTCCACGGAGTGTGGAACCTGTACTGTCAAGGGATGTCCTAACACTATTGAATCGCTTTGTCTAATAGCTAGAGCTGTTGCTGCAACTGATTTTAGGCACGCAGGCAGAGCCTGGGCTACTGGATCCAATGTACTAGAAAAATAAGCACAAGGCTTGTGGTGTCCTGCTTGATCTTGTGTGAGAACAGATAATGCTGTGCCATCGCGTTCTGTGACAAAAAGTGTAAAAGGTTTGCTGTAACATGGTGTCGCTAAAACTGGTGCTTGACATAAAGCTTTCTTCAAGTCATTAAAGGCTTGTGTATGTTCCTGAGTCCAAGGGAGGACAGTCGGAGTCGCTGCCTCCTGTGTTGTCAACTGTATGAGTGGTTTGGCTAGATATGCATACTGAGGAATCCATTGTCTGCAGTAAGAAGTGAGGCCAATGAAGGCCCGTACTTCCTTTTGTGTCTTGGGCTGTGGCAGATGTGCAATTAACTGGATACGATCTGGTGTCAACTGTCTACCCCTCTTGGACAGCAAGTGTCCAAGGTATACCACTTGCTGGGCACAGAATTGTAGCTTCGAAGGGGACACTTTATGCCCCTTTTCAGCCAGAAAATACAAGACTGTCAGTGACGCGCGTTCGCAGTCACGTTCGGTCCGTGCTGTAATTAACAAGTCATCAACATATTGCAGCAGAGCAGTGTCAGTAGGCATGTGAATACTGTCTAGTTGTCTTTTCAGTGCTTGGCTGTAAATACTAGGACTTTCCGTGAACCCTTGAGGTGCACGTGCAAATTTGAAGCTTCGGCCATTTAAACAGAACCCGAAAAGGTACTGGCTTTCGGGATGAATGGGGACACTAAAGAAGGCGTTCTTAAGATCAATTACAGTGAAGAACGCAGCTTCGGAATCAATGGCAGTCAATAGTGATGAAATATCTGGGACTACTGGGTACTGTGGTATTATACATTTATTGAGTTCTCGAAGGTCAATCACCAATCTGTAGACTGGAGGTGCATTTGGGTCAGTTCTTTTAAGAATCGGAATGATTGGAGAATTACATACATTGGAGTCAGTTTCTACAACTACTCCTTGGGCAATGAGTTCGTCAATAATTTTCAGTAAGGCTGCTACAGCCTCGGGGGGCAATTTGTATTGTCGGATTCGGGGCAGTACAACACCTTGCTTAAGAGTAACACGATAGGGTGTAATATGCATACAACCTACATCAGTTGGACCTTGCGCCCATAAATGCTGTGGAACATTTTTCAATCTTGGATCAAAATCTCTCAACACATAATGGCCTTTAAAGTCACGTAAGAACAATCTCACTCCTTCTGGGGAACAACATATTACTGCTCCTAGAGCTTTCAACGTTTTAATACCAAGCAAGTTTTCAGGACATGATTTCGTAAGTAACAAATCCGTAGTACGGGACAATGGACGAACTGCAAGGGGAACTGGCTTTGATACTTCGTTAACAATAGGCTTTCCTGAAAATCCAAGGGAAACATTCTGTGAGCCTGAGAGGGGTGCCCCTGGAACCTCGTCATGACTAATGGTAGTTCTGCTCGCCCCTGTGTCATTCAAAAACTTTCTGTCTTTCCCTAATACCTGACTATGTACATAGGGACCATCTTGATCTACAGGAACCTCGATAAGGGGCAAGCCAACCTCCCTCTCTAGGCTGTTTCATGTATACTGCTGATAATCGGGGTAATCGGACTGTGCATACTGGTACATTTGCTGTGTGACATGTTGCGTTGCGGCAATGGGTTGGGGCTGGGGTACAGCTACTGTCTGTTGTTGTACATTCTGGGGAGGTTGCGTATTCTGTGGATTATTCTGTGGAACGTGTTCTGGTCTAGGCGGACGCGGTCTTTCTTTCGTTTTGCCTGTAGCAATATTGTATTTTAGAACGGCACATTCATTAATGAAGTGACCTGGCTGTTTACAGTAATTGCAATTCCCTTTAACAGGAGCTGCAGAATGACTAGTCTGTGTGTTACCCCTCTTCTGACCATCTGCTGGGACGGACTGGGCAACTAGTACTTTCATTTTCGTATCTTTCATACGTCTCTGTTCATGATCGTGTTCCTCTCTAATTCTGTTCTGGTGGTACTGTAACATTTGCAACATTTGGGAAGGCGTATTTGCTTGCCATGTGCTTTCGACTTTCAATACTCTGTTTTTAACCTGGGGTAACGAATTCTCGACTAATTTGGTCACAAAAAGATGTGGATAAGATTCGCTACTTGTTTTCAGGCCACTATTAATAATGAAACATTTCTCGAATCTGGAATAAAAATCACTAGTGTCTTCGTCTTGTTTCTGTTTGCAGGCTGAGATTGCATCCCAGTCTTCCTTTTTAACTGTTAATAACCTCGGCAAGACTTGTACTAATAATCCTGGTAATGCTTTGGTTTTGTCCCCAAGACCTGTGCCTGGGACTCGTCTGTTGTCTTCGTCTTCTAATTCTGTCCAAACAATCTTTTTATCTCCCACCTCCCATTCTTTCTCTTTCAGTTTTTCGTAAATACCAGCCGGCAACAATACCTTTAACATTTTAAGAATGTCGGAATACTTATAGTCTCCCATGAGTAACATGTCTTTTAATTCACGATGAAAACCTGCCGGATCTTTATCATGACTGGGCACTATTTTCTTCATTTCCAATAATTCCATTTTGGTCAAAGGAGTGTATACGAATACTCGTTGGAGCTCACCCCCTGGGGTCAGGACGGGATGAACTTCTCGTAAGGGATTCTGTCTGTCTATGTGAAATGGTTGTCTTACGGGGGGTGGAACAGGAACAAAATGTGGAGTCAGGAAAGTTCTGTATTTGTGACGTTGTTCTAGAATTGGATTAATTAAATCGGTACCTAGGCCTCTCCATCTTTTTAGGAGTAATTCGTCCAATATATTATATAGGGGACCTGGATCAGAATGCTGACTTTCATATAGGGTAATGAGATGTTGGATCATGTACATCCCAGCTAATCGCTGTTCGTCTGGGGTAAGGCTCAAAAATGTTTGCGCTACGGAATCATCTTTATATATGCTTTCATTTCCAGCCCATTGGACTGCTGACCGTGCTAGTTCCTGATCACGCATTGTACTAAGTTCACTGTAACCTATTCTTTCTTTCAGTATTTTATCGGTGTCTTGGAATACATGTTCAAGAGAACATTGTTCATGTATGGGAGAAAGGAAACGTTTCTTGTTTTCTAGTCGGATGGGTCTGTCAAAAGGTCTGTCAAAAGAATACTGTTTAGGAAGCTTCACTCTTCCTACGTACGCTATTCTACCTGTGCCTTCTACATTTTCATCTACATTTTCCTCCTCTGAGGTTTCACTCTTCTCTGTCTCGGCCGTATCAGCCGCTTTTTCTTTTTCGTGTATTAGTACGATTTCTTTACGGATCTTCCTGTACATGGCTTCTATGCAATTTTGTTTATCATGTTTACAATCTGCTATTTTATTACTCCAATTCATCAGTACATTCATCTCATCTTTGCTAGTACCTGGCCGATCTCGTTCCCTTAACAAACAATTTATCAAAAATATAAGATCATACTTTGTGTCTCAACCTTGTGATGTGCCATGGCCTCGCGAATGCATTCTGGTCTCTCCCCCGGTCTAATAAAATGGTATATATTGTCTAGATGGTTTGTCATTTCTGGTAAAAGCATCAAATAATTTGCAACACGACGTAAACGTAACGAAATTAACAACATTTCGCCTTCACCTGGTACTGGATCATATCTGCAATCTGTAATGTACTGTCTAAGATGCGAAATTCGCAGCTTTCGGTGTGCGTTGTAATGCTGCTTCTCTGTAAGTTAATCATTTCAACTGAGGCGGGGTGATAGGTAGACCCCCTACGGCACCTCCTGAAGCGGAAGCGTGACTATCAACTAGATGTGTTGATACTGCTGGCGTCATAGCTGGAAAAGTAGGTGCAGGTAATGTAGGCGGACCCTGAGTTGTCGGTATAGCGAAAGGATTGTGAGAACTGGTAGTAGGAAGAACAGCAGTAGTAGTAGTAGTAGTAACAGGAATAGTTGTGACAGGGACAGTGGTGACAGGATGGGAAGTGATAACGGATGGAGAAATCAAGTCTTGAGTGGGTGGGGGTAACGCGCCTTGAGCAGACTGAACGGGCTGAGTAGGCTGCTGTAGGTTTTGAACAGGCGGGAGAGGTTGCTGTGCATTATTAGCTGGTTGTACGCGTACATTGGTATATGCTGGAGCTACATCATCTAAATAGGAAGAAAGGAAAATGTCTGCTGCGGTCTGTTTGTGACGAAGTTTAGTCGGGACCAATGGTGGTGGCAAGTTACGGGGTACTTCCGGGGTCGCCTTAGGCAGGCCCTCGGTAAGAACAGGATACATGCCTGTAATGAGTGCATTTCTTTGACGGTCTAATTGTTCTAGTCTGACTTATTCTCCTTCTTCTAGTAACTCTTTTTCTCTGGCTTTTTCAGATTCCTCTCTACTTTTCTCTGCTTTTCTGATTGCTTTCTCTGTTCTTCTATGTGATTCTTTACGCCACAATTCTATGGCATCTTTCTGGGATTGTCTGGCTTTCTTTTTCCACAATGCTTCTTCTAATCTCACAATGCATTCAGCATCCCATGTCCCTGAGACAGGCCATCTATACTTCTCTTCCAGATCCCTAGTGTAATCTACCCACAAATCTAGATACAGTACGGCATCTAAGCCGTGTTTATGGTACATAAAATATCCTGGAGTGTCCCTAGGAGGGACGGGAACTGCTTCTTCGAGTATCCCTTTCCTAGTTCCTATCTGACGTAATTTTGAGAACAATGGCATTTTCGAACTGATTTGAACGTGAGCACAGTCAACACAGTAATGAACAGCAAACAATCATTCATACCACGACATTAAAACACAGTGAAACATGTCAGACTGAAATTACCTGGTACATAGAAAACACAAATTCTGAAAATCTCGAGATACAATACTAGAATACTGGATAACTAGATGCACTGCTAAAACAGTACAGACAATACCGGTCCCATAAAGAGACACGTCGGACCGTATCCACCTAAGTGAACACGTCTGGACCAGGTCTGTGTACCCAGACCTGTCTTGACCGGGCACAAATTAATGAACCCGTCTAGATGCGTTCCCAACAACGGTACTCACCGGGAAGCAAGAAACTGAAGGCCTCGGAAACTGGACTGGACTGGACTGGACTGGACTGCTACGACGTCTGGCTGCTACGCATCACGCTACCACGCATGCGCTTCGGAACAGGTGGGCCTCCGGATACCTCAGACCTTGCTCTCTCGACTTGGGGCTCTGGTCGGGATCCTCCGCATTCCTCACCGCCTCGTCTGGATGCCGGACCGCAGTCTCCGTCTCCTCCGTGGGCCCGAGGGAGATAGCAGGAAAAGCCGCAGGCGTGCACGGTTTCCGCTGCGGCTGTAGAAGGGGTCAAAGCCTGCGTAACATCACCGGCGAGTGGGGAAGGGGGGGTGGGGGGTCCCTGTTCGGGCGCCAGTTTATGTGGTAAATAATTTTACCGTATCATTTTTCCATACAATTAATTATCAATAAAGGACAGCTCAATCAAATGAGAGGCAGAGTCTGTGGTATCTGAGTCATACGGGCTTTAATTATGCGACTCGAGTTGCAGGATATCATGTTCCATCACCGCTAGGGTTCAGGAAGGGACATTCAACGTTTTATTAGCATTACACATTATATATAGTAAAACAGTATAATTGAAATGAATGCAGTAGGCGTAACAGGTGAAAAGAGAGAGATAAGAACACATGTGCGTAACAGAAGGTGTGTAAAAAGGCGTACACATGGGCGTGCACTAGACATGTCAGAGAAACGTCACAAGTGGGTGGATGCAAAGAGAAAGTTTGCAGGATCAGCAGAAACTTATGACCTATATGCGCGCGCAACTGAGCATGACGTGTAACTGGGGAGAACTGGGGGCTTTGACTTTAGCACTAGTAGAGGAGACTGGTGTCTGGGATGTCAGGGCAACGTGTACCTATAACATATCTGGTATCTCATGTTTGGAGGATGTAGTGTCTGAAGTAAAAGGTCTCTTGGGCAGAGGCCGTTCAATACTGAATGCTAGTGCGTGCATACGTGTCTTGGTGCGATGCGCGGGGCCATGGGCCTACCATGGTAACAGGTTCAGTAAATCACTTGCAAGGAGGACAGGAAACCCGGGCCCTTTGCTCTGCAGCCGGGAATATGTTTACCTATTTCACTAGACTGGAATGTGTTTTCGAGGAGGCTGAACAGATAACTGTAGGCAAAATACGATTTTGGCAGGCAGGCCAGGCCGAGCCGGGCACCGCTTCGTTTGAGCAGGAAGTAAGGCAGGGGTCAGGGATGCACACAGCTTTCAGAGACAGGAGAGATGAGACTCGGGGCCTCGTTTAAGGGCCTAGCTCGACTGAGCCAGGAAACATGGAAAAAACGTGTGCGAGATTCAGAAGTGTACCATGTAAAGACGTTGGGACCATAGGCCTAGAAGCCTAATTAATGGGATTTTTTTGCAGGACTGGATAGCTGACATGTTAAGGTTGGACGCAAAAGCATATGCGTCTCTCTAGCATGTACGGGAAAGGAGTTACACAACATGCGAGGAACATGGATGCATGGATAGGGTGCGAGTGGGGGACACATTAGCTACCTGAAAATTTCTATTACCTCACTGGAATTGCCTGCCTACCTGAATGGTCTCAAGATTCCTGGTGGCACAAAAGGCTAGTGTGAAGTCCTTTGTGTGTTGGCTAAGGCAGCAGCTTTGAAGTGCAATTGGAACTGTACACAGCTCCATCCCTCCCATTGTGACAGGATGGCCCAGTCTGCCAACACTCAGTATCCCAATTGTATGACTGTCTGCGAAGAATACACAAAGTCTAACAGCCAACTACACCTATCAAGTCAACCTGGAAACAGGCTGTAGTCACCAAACAGTTATGTTATGAGCACCATTTGAATGCCTTTGCTTTTTTACTTTGAATATGATTGTGCACAGGAACCTTACCACTTTAATAAAAGTGGCAGTTTCAAAATTGGGACTTATAATACGACTTTACTATTACAGAGGATTTTACATTACAATTCATTTGACATGAAACATGACATTTTAGCCTGCTCCCAGACAAAAGTTATCACTTAATAAGTGCAATAAGGTAACCCAATTTTATTTCACTGCCAGAGCATGTAAAACTTGAAGTGCATGTCCAAACTTGTAACACACTGCACCCTGCCCTGTGAGCTGTGTTGGTCCTACTTAGGGGTGACATATATATATATATATATTGTAAAGGGAGATTACGGCCTGGCAAAGGGTTTCTTTTGCTAGGTTGAATTGGCAGTATAAAACTACACACAGGCTGCAAAGACAGGCCTGAGACATGTGTTAAAGGGCTACTTAACTGGGTGGCACAATCAATGATGCTGGCTCATTACACAAGCCCTGGGTATTTGAAATACCACTTTACCAGGGACTATTAATCAATCAATCAATCTGGGGATTTGTAGAGCACGCTGCTTACCCGCTAGGGTCTCAAGGCGCTGGGGGGAGGGGCTGCAGCTAGTGGTCAAAGAGCCAGGTCTTAAGCAGTCTTCTGAAGGCTGGGAGGTCTGCCGTCTGTCGTAGGTGGAGGGGGAGGGCGTTCCAGGGAGAATGGAGAATGATCTGCCCCTGGAAGTGGTTCTGTGGATGCACAGGACGACGGCCAGGGACAGGTTGGTGGAGCGGAGTTTCCTGCTGGATACGTAGAAGGAGTCTGTTGTTGAGGAAGGTTGGGCAGGTCATGTGGAGAGCTTTGTGTGTGTGGTTCATGATTTTGAATGTGATTCTTTTGTCAACGGGGAGCCAGTGCATGTCTCTCAGGTGCAGGGTGATGTGGTCCCGGCATGGGACGTCTAGGATCAGGCGTGCGGAGGCGTTCTGGATTCTTTGGAGTCTGTTGATGAGTTTGGACGGGGCTCCGGCGTAGAGGGCATTACCGTAGTCGAGTCGGCTGCTTATGAGGGCGTGGGTGACGGTTTTCCGTGTGTCCGGCGGGATCCATCTGTAGATCTTACGTAACATACAGAGGGTGTGGAGGCAGGAGGAGGAGACTGGCCACCAGGAGTCCCACACTGAGGGGTTGGGCCCGAAGAGGAGGATCTCTGTTTTGTCCGTGTTCAGTTTGAGCCGGCTTTCCTCCATCCAATTGGCGACGGCTTTCATACCCTGGTGCAGGTTGGATTTGACAGTGAGGGGGTCCTTGGTGAGGGAGAGAATCAGCTGGGTGTTGTCGGCGTAGGAGAATATGTTGAGGTTGTATAGTCTGGTGATGCGGGCGAGGGGCGTCATGTAGACATTGAACAGCGTCGGGCTGATGGAGCATCCCTGCGGGACGCCGCAGATGGTTTTGGTGGTTCCGGATTGGAACGGGGGGAGGCGGACTCTCTGGGTTCTGTTGGTGAGAAAGGAGGAGGTCCAATCCAGGGCCTTGCCTCGGATCCCAGCGTCGTGGAGGCGTGTGCGAAGTATGTGGTGGCAAACGGTGTCGAAGGTGGCTGAGAGGTGCAGGAGGATGAGGGCCACTGGCTCGCCATTGTTGAGTAGTATTCTGATGTCGTCTGTGTCGGCGATGAGGGCGGTCTCGGTGCTATGGTTGCTGCGGAATCCTGACTGGGAGGGGTCCAGGATGCTGTTGTCTTTTAGGTAGCGGTTGAGCTGGGTGTTGACGATCTTTTCGATGACTTTCACCGGGAACGGAAGCAGGGAGATGGGCCGGAGGTTCTTGAGGTCGCTTGGGTCCGCCTTTGGTTTCTTTAGTAGGGCGTTGATCTCGGCGTGTTTCCAGCTCTCAGGGAAGGTGGCGGTTCGGAAGGAGAGGTTGATGATGTTGCGCAGGTGGGGTGCGAAGAGGCTGTCGGCTTTGTTGGCGATGTGGTGCGAAAGGGATCAGACTGGGAGCCTGAGTGGATGGTGTTCATGGTCTTGATTATGTCTTCGGTGCTTACGTTGGTCCAGGTGGTCAGATGGTCATGGTGGGTGGGGTTCGGAGTGTTCGTCGTGGCGGGGACTATCAGTTGTAAACCAATTTTGTGATGTTTTAGTGAGTGAGCACAACCTCTTTAGCACTGGTAAGCAGTGTTAAAATACACAGAGTCCTAAGGCCAACAAAATTGAATTTGGCAAAACAGGAGGGGAGATGGCAAAACATTTTGTGAAATAGCACTCTAAGGCTGACTGGCATAAACGCTTGGTATTCCAAGAACCAATGGCACCCAAGAGGTATCGGAGAATGATCAAAGGTAGGTTTATGAGTGGTAAAATTAATTGTCTATAGGTGGTTCCACTCTGTGTTGGTATTATATGTACAGCAGCTCCTACATACCTGCATCGGCCTCCATGCCGCATCATCACTCCTGTTATCAAATGCTTTTGAAGAACATTCCAGGTAACCATAGATGAACTTGATTCAGGTCCTTATAAGATGAGCTCAGCCGAGCACTTCAAATTGAGTATAAATCTCCTATCTGATTAAATGCAAAACGTAACTGGCTAATAACTCAGCTTCCTGTGTTACTAATTTATAAGTGATGCCATTAACCGCATGAACCCTACCAAAGAAATAGAAGAAATATGAATATTTTCTCATGGTTATACAATTTTAATCCAAATATTGAAAAGATAAGGATTGTTTTGCCTATGAATGCCAAATATTGTCAACAGCCAAAAGGATTGTTGCCCAATACACCGATACTGCTCATTCTCTAAATACCAAGGGTTGCACACTTTTACTGCAGTTAGACAATGGAGAAGTTTGTACTGAGGTAATTTTTAAACGGAATATCGTGCAATCTCCTGCAGAAAAAGCCTCATTCGAGCCCACCATTATTGATCATTTTAGTCGAATAAAAGCACTTTCAGAAATCTATAACGGGATCAAGCTGCAGCTTTTAAAACAGACATAAATACACCTAATTGAAGACAACACTCTAGAACACTATGAGGCCGCTATACTAATGTAATCAATGCATGGAGTATCTGCAAAAACTGAAACATCAGTGCATTCATGTATTGTGCATGCTATTGCAAAGATTGCCAAAGGAGATCACAAGCGGTCCACTGGTCTTTAGCGATGCATAAAAGTGGCAGTAAAATATATCTCTTACAGTACTTATAACACATGTTTTAATTGTTTTTATATCTTTTGTTTCATCTTTGATTTACTTGTGTTGATTGCGCTTATTGATAACTAGGTTCCAAATGCGACAATATACATATCGCGAAAATGTATCCAATTTTTTATTGTGCGAAAGGTGGCCTAAGTCATGGGCAAGTGCAAATATTAACCTGTTAACCGCGGCGGTAATTCCGCCGCGGTGCGGGTGTTTTGCGTGCGTGGGTGGGGCGCCGTCGGCCAATGGCCGACGGCAGCACAGGGGAGGTAGTGCTGCCATTGGCCGACGGCAGCAGGGAAAGGGTTAAATTAGATCCGTATTAGAAAACGTTTGTATGCTAAATATATTTAGGCGTTTTTTTGGGTGTTAGTGATTTGCAGTATTCCGCTAGCATTTTATTCTGAGGACCTTTTTGCCGCCTGACTTCCTTGTGGCTCCCTTTCCAACTGTGGTTTATGCTTCATATGATAGACAAGGGCTGAGGAATTTAGGGCCAGCTTTGGCATTAGATTGTGTTGCCCTTGGATCACGCTGGGTGACACAAGGGAAATTCAATCCTTCAATCAGATTTACCGAGCCACACAAGGCAACCTTGCATGGACCTGAATGTCTTGGCAAATGCAGAGTAACACAAGGCTGAGCAAGCCACTTCCTTGCTTTAACCTTTGCTGTGAAGCCGTTACATGGGTGGAGAGTGGGTGCTTCCACCCTCTCCCCGTGTATTTTGGCACATTCCCGGATTTACCTAAGAATGCGTCTAAATGCCGCACCTTCAACAAGGAATAATGTCTCTATTTCTTCTTGTTTATTCCTTTTTCTAAGCTGCATCCAGCACACTTTAAAAGAGGGAAACACCTCGAAGGATTGTTCTGTCCAGGAAAGTGCCCCTTCCTGCAAAAAAACTATTCTGTCTGCAATGCAGGTATCATTGCTCCATTCACTCAGTGCACCAGCCTAGGGAAAGAGCAGGAATGCACTATATGCCAGTACCGATGGTGCAATCCTGCGCTCTCCATTTGACGCATCAAAGCAAGTTACCTTGCGGTGTTGCGCTGTGTCCAATAATTATAAATATGGCCGTAAATGTATTGTGTATTGTCTACTTTTCCATTTTGCAATGCATACTTTCTGTTAATCATGGTTTCATGCATGTTGCTACTCCTAAAAATATCATCCATCGTTCACCTTAACTGCACTCTTGATTTGGATCCCCTTTTCAAGTATTTTAGGGAACTGCAGGTTATCTCAATTGGCTAGTTTACTTATTCACCGATGGCTCTGTGCAACCAATTCACACATTGATTGAAGGATATGGTGTATTGTTGAATTGATCTTTGCCGATTTAGAGAATAGACTGTGGAATGATTTAACTGCAATTTTTTTTGCTTGTATTGTCTGCCTCAGTCGTGCACCAAGCCATATTTCGCTGACAAAACACACCACATGAATAATGTTCAACAGGATCATTGTTGTCAAGTTACCCCAACCCTTTGTTGACTTTTTCCCAAATTTAAATTGATGAAAGTTACTCACGACAGGTGGGATAGTCATAGGAAGAAACAATCTGTAAAGTTTTATGAAGGCATATTACAGATACCTAAACATTCTCATTCCTATTTAGGATTTGTCGAACATCCAGCATCATTTTATCTTGACCAGATTTCGATTAAACTTCATCCGCTAATATTGGGCCATCCAAATAAGTTACTCTCTATAAGTAATCTGCCGCCGTGTTCGTGTAACAATAGGGGGCCCTAATCAACTTCACACTACCTATTTTTTTGTCCTTTGTATATAGTAGCGAGGGAGATTTTTATTATCCCACTTATAAAGAAATTCGCCTTACGTACCCCAGTCTCTGCTCTCTCCTTACTTTATCAATTAGAAACCCCACTGGCTTGCTATGTACTTTCTTCTTTTCTACTGGCTATCTTGAAAACCAGTAAAGTGTTTAGTAAACCATGTATTGCATTTTAGGACCATTGATCCAATCGATGCATTTGCTTTTAATACTTATGATCACTGCTATTTGATTCTATTTTTAACCTGAAGGGTAAAATCACCATGGTTTCTGCATTGTATTTATTCTATGATTGGCTTTTTAAATGTAATGAAATGTTATTTTTATCATTTGTACTTTTATGCATTTTCAAAATGCAAAATAAAATCGGTTGATCATGACTACTGCTATAATTGAAGGCAAGTAGTTGTGGAATTAAAAAAAAAAGTAAATCCATTACTTCCTGTAATACTTTTCTTGATGCTATAGTCAGATTTGGTATGGTGGAAACAATATTTTTGTAGATTAATGTTTGCAGCTGCTTATTGCGCCACACAGCTACAGAGTGCCAATTGCTACTGTTTTTCTTAATTAATTTAAATATCTTACTTCGGTGCACCACCAGCCCTATATAAGCCACAAAATCTGGACCTCAATATCTGAAATGAAAGTGCAGTCATTTCCCATGATCTGTGTTGAAAGAATCTGGGTATGGATTGTAGCCCTAAACTACATATTGTTGTTCATTGTCAGAGTACACAGCCACCTATTCATTGTTGAGTTGAAAAGCATATTGGTGCAGCATACAACATACATTTATGTCCAGTGGAAAACTAGTCCAGAAGCCATCCGCCTTTGAGGGTTTCCTGCAGGAGGCATGGGACACTTTGCCAGTAAAATTGTTAATATATTTATAGGGACCCACAATTATTAGGAAGTGCACAGGATGTATATCTTTCTATTCCTGTATGTGTTTAGAGTGCCAAAACTATGTAGTCAAGAGGATATTAACTTAATTTGGAAAATATGGTGTGTCACAAAGGTCCTACTTCACTCTTTGGTGCTCTACCCATGTGAATGAAAATGTTATGTTTTACGCTGCTGATCGCTGCCCGTAGCAATCTGTATTGACTTTACTTGTTAATTCCCCTAGCTGTTGATAGAGATGTTGAAAAGTATCAGATGGGGCAGCTTTAAGGTCCCTCTCTTGTTTGAGGGGTGCATGGCACCACATAATGGCAGAAGACTTGCAGTCTGTGGCCATCTCAACTGGAAGAGAACTTGATGGAGAGCCTTTTAACTAAATCTGATCATTAAGTGTCAATAAAAAACCAAATGTCATCATTGCTTTTTGAACCTCAAAGAGGAATCCAGCATTCTCCTGTGTCTGCATTACTCCAATTAAATTCAAAGCATACAGAACATTAACTGGATTAACATTGCACTAAGAGAATGCTCTATACTTTTGACTATGTGCCACAACCCTTTCTTTTTTAAGGGCTTCCAAAACACTGTAGCATGACTGACTACAGTATGTTGAAAATGATGCTCAACATAATTTCTATTTCTTTGAGGATCAATGTTAGGATCATCTGGATAGCGCTCTTGGTGTCACGCCTCAGTTTCCAAAGATAAAGGCATTATTTAGAGCTTGATGGATGGGATACTCCGTAACAAATGTGGTAGATATCCCGTCCGCCATAATACAAATGCATTATTACCTATGGCACTTCTAATATTGTAACATGGCAGACAAGATATTGTTATGTTTTGACATAGAATCCTGCCCACCAATCTTGAAATAAGGCCTAAGGTTTTCTTACATATGATATCTGCCCTTCGTCTATGATTAGTTGACTTGCTGAAACTATCAAGTTTCTTTATCCAGTGGTAGGGGACATGCTACTTCTACCCGCAATCTGTAATTCCCCACATTCTCATTTGCATCACATTCCAAATCATTTTCGTTTCACAAAACAGCTAATATGTATAGTGAATGTGTGCTCTATACAAATGGAAGTGATGTAAACTAAACAGAAGTGTAAGATGGCCTCACTGTTAAAAATATTTCTGCTGTATGTATTTTGTTGTGTTGAGTTCTGTGTTGCGTTAGGGTCATCTGTTTTATGAGATCCATTCCTAAGTCTGTCTCCCATTTACAGTATTTGTCCTCCTCTCCCTCTTTAGTGTCATGAGCGGAACAGCCGTAATGTTGATGGTTTTTTAATTGTTAATTGAGTATCTGTCGTACATGGCCCTTTCTGCAGGGTCACCCCCATAATGTTGGCCTTCCTCCTCCTACCTTTTTGCTGAATTGTTTTTGTTGCCAATAGGACTGTGCACTTCACCACTGCTAACTAGTGCTAAAGTGCCTGTGCTCTCTGCTTAACACATGGTAACATTGGCTTATACCCATTTGGAATCTTTAATTTACTTAAAAGTCAATAGTGATGTGTACCACATGCTCTGAGGGCATGTAAATTTAAAGCTACTAGTTAGCAAGCAGCACTGATTTTTGCACCCACTTAAGTAACTCTGTAATTCTGTCTCAGGCCAGCCATTGCTCAGCCTGCATGTGCAGTTTAATCTGCCATGTCGACCTGGCAAAATAAACCTTTTGCCAGGCATGTACCTTTCTTTTTAATACATATAAGCTGCCCTAGGGTAGGGTGCAATGCATTTAAACATTAGAAAATGTTATGTTTTACATTTCCTGAAGTTTTTTTTTACTACAGTAAGGCTTATATTGTCCAAGGGTGCCTTATTGCATTTTATAAATGTAATTTCCAATTTGAGAGAGATACCTGAATCCTGTTTGGTGTCTCTGGAATTCTAATTTAAAATCCTAACCTATGATGAAGTCTGATTTAAATTCCAATTCAGAAAAAGCAGTGTTTTCAAAGTTGCCATTTTCTTGCCTTAGCAATTTGGTGCCTGCATCCTGTCTCTTTTCACATGACTTGGTGTAGTTGGCAATTGTACTTCTTTGTGTATTCCTTTTAGGCAGCCACACAGAATGAGAGCTTAGGTGTGACTGGATGGGCCATCACTGGGCCCGGTCTCACTTACACCTGAACAGGCTGGGTCCTGTCTCCACACAAAGGGCTGCATACTCCCTGAAGTTAGCATGGAGCCAAGGTAGGGAAGGCCGGGCATCAGTGCACCACTTCTTCAGTACACTTCTGGACCTGTGGATACTCTACTAGGGAGAAGGACTGTTGTGCTGCTGGAGGACTGTGCTGACCTCCTGCTTTCCTGACCTGCTCCTTTCTTGCCTGGGGGAGATGGA
This sequence comes from Lissotriton vulgaris, assembly GCF_964263255.1. NCBI lineage: Eukaryota > Metazoa > Chordata > Amphibia > Caudata > Salamandridae > Lissotriton > Lissotriton vulgaris. The sequence continues at coordinate 1,014,006,147 of NC_141687.1, forward strand.
CTGGACCTGCATCTTTTGAACCCAGAAACAAAAGTGACTCCAAGGGCTAGGTGGCTCAAACTCCTAATATGAAATCTCAGGGACATGGCAGGTGTCTAGGATCCTTACACCTGGTCTCTGCCATCTGTGAGTCTACCCTGCCAAGTATGGTCACACCAGTCCTGGACCCTTGGAAATGGGTTTAAGGTGCTTTACCAGCCACTGTGGATCCAGCAGACCTGACGCATCTTCTCTGCTGTAAGGTACAACCCAGAGCAGAACTGATGCATCTTCACTGCTGAATGGAGGGGACCTGTCGTAAAGACTTGAATCACTGGTGTGACCCACAATGTCTTCAGAACTGCCACTGCCACTGCTCTGCCCTACGCATCTGTGACACAAACCCTCACATCTATCATCCACAGCAGCCTTGATGACAATGCCGAGCTCCACATCCCAGCCTCACAGCTCTTTGTAACAGATGCATCACTCCGGCTGCGCTCCAAAACATCAACACCAGACTTCCCATTACAAACACTATTAACAAGATCCTCAATGATAATGCAGGCTTTCACATCCAGCCTGTCTGCTGCTGCATGATGCATCTTCAATGCGGATCCTTGCAATGCTCTGTAAACCAGGATTTAAGGTATTTTGTTTAGCAGGCCTACCTGAGCCCCTGTAACTGGTCCACACTCCATCGCAGTCAGCCTGGACTTGCGATTTCCGCCTGGTCCCGTACACCCAGATATCCACACTTGGCACTTTTTGCCTTTTGGCGTTATTTTTGCCTAAAACTTTAAAAGTCAATATCTCCAGTTTTACTAATGTTATGTTATGTTATGTTGAATTTATGAAGCACACAGCTACTTAGAAGTGTCCCGGCGCTAGCTCCTGAAAGAAAGAGATGATTGTTCATCTGATTTAAACAGCAAAGTCTTGAGTTTCTTTTTGAACATCAAAGAGTCCTGAATGGTCTGCAAGGCTAAAGGCAACAAATTACAGGCCAGGCCAGCCCTGCGCACAAAGGAATTGCCACCGAGACGCTGACGCTTGAACTTCGGAGTCTGCATCAGCCATTGGGCGGAAGACTGAAGCAGTCGCCCTGGCACATAGAAAGCGAATCTCTTTTGTAGGTATATGGGCCAGTCCCATTCAGGGCTCGATGAGCAATGGCCAACATTTTGAATTTCAGGCGTGATTTAACTGGCAGCCAGTGCAGGGCGCACAAAAGTGACCGTACACTGTCTCTGGGAGATAAACCCATAAGAAGTCTGGCCGCAGAGTTTTGCACCACCTGCAATTTTTTGACCAAAGACCCCGAGCAGCCAACCAGGAGGGCATTGGCATAGTCCAGGCGGGACAAAATTAGCGCACAGACCACTGTTTTTCTGGATGTACTCGGCAAGAGGGGGAGGAACTTCCTCAGGCTCTTAAATATGCCTAAGCAGGTGCCGTCCAGTTTCCTCACATGCGTCACAAAGTTCAGGTTTTGATCGAACCAGACGCTGAGGTTTTTTATAGCGCCAATTCTTTCAGAGGCCAGAGGAAAACCCGGGGGCCAAAGCCTCTCTCTGTAATCTGAAGGAAAGGAGCCAAACAACAACACCTCAAAATTCCCTTCATTACATTTCAGCTAAACCTTGGCCAGCCAGTGAAAAACAGAGGATAAACAGAGTTGGGCCATAACCTTAGCCCCCAATGACTCCACAAGCAGAGTCACATAGATGTTAAAAAAGGAGGGGGCTAAGAGATGAACCCTGTGGCACTCCAGTGGACACCGGCAAAGACACAGAGGCACTCGGAGGAAGCCAGACTTGCTGCTGCTGGCCCTCAAGGAAGGAACTAATCCAATGCAGAGCCTTGCCCGCAATGCCTATATCAGATAGGCGATTGAGGAGCATGGCATGAGTGACAGTGTTGAATGCCAACGAGAGATCAAGCATAACCAATGCTGCTCTCCCGCCGGCATCCAGACACACCCGAATTGCCTCAGCGACCTCCAACAAGGCGGATTCCGTGCTGTGAGCAGCACATAAGCCCGACTGGGCCGGAACCCCATTTGCCTCCTCAACGAACTTAGTGAGTTGGAAGGTGACAGCCTTCTCACAAACTTTCGCCAAACCTGGTAGCAGCGAGATAGGATGATAGTTCTCTGGCGCTGAAGGGTCTAAAGACAGCTTCTTAAGCAGAGGAAGAATCAGGGCATGTTTCCAGGCCATGGGCACAGAAGCCGTGCGGTGTGATTTATTGATCATGAAATTCACCTCTGTATTTACGGTATCAGCCAGGTTGGACAAAATCCTAGCAGCATAGGGGTCGTTGGGAGAGCCGGACTTAAGGGCCTTCAAGATTTTAAGGGAGCTGGCAGAATCAACTTGCCCAAAATCCGAAAAGGTGGAGGGTGGCTCAACCCCACTGATATGTAAGGATAACACCACACCGTGATTCCCTGGAGAGATGGATAGCGAAACTTGGATACTAATTATTTTATCCTTGAAGAATGCCGCCAAGAAGTTGCACCAAGTACCTGAGACAGGTGTGGCAGCCACCTGAGCACAAGGGGCCAGACAGCTTTGTGAACAATAGAGAAAATCTCTTTAGAATTGTTTTTGGCACGCTCAATGCGAGTGGCATAGTGGTGTTCCTTGGCTTCTCCAATAGCTGTATAGTAGAGCCTTTGTTTTGCTCTGAGAGCTTTCTTGTCAACGGGACAGTAGCCACGAGCACGCCAGGCTCTCTCGGCTATTTTGCACTTCTAAGCTTAGGACTTTCAGAGTCCTAAGCTTAGAAAAAAACCAAGGCTTGGAGGGGGACTCTCTCCTCAGCTTAGACTTAGACTTGCATTTTTGTGTTATTTATCCTTGTGTTATTCTTGAAGTAAGCTCTATTTTTGTGGTGTTTTCACTGTTTTACTGTTTAAAGTGTTAAAACAATAGTGCACACATTGCCTCTAAGTAATGTCTGACTGCTCTTAACCAAGTTACCAGGAGGTTAATCACAGGTTAATTTGGGTTGATTGTGACTTACCCTGACTAGGATTGTGGTTGTTGCTTGACCTGGACACACCCCAGTCAACCAGTAACCCAATTTATAACAGCATCTTTCTTTGCATTCATCGTAGGAGCAAGAATTGAGCCTAAAATTACAATTCCAAATGACCATTAGTAGGCATTCATACCTGCAATCTATTTTACAATTTAATATTACTTTTCTATTTTTCCAGAAATAAGTATATGTAGTGTAGATCGCCACCCGGTGATAATGTCAAATGTGCAAACTGCATTGTAGGAAAGGGCCACTTTTGACATGACTACCCCCCACTTTTTGCCTACTGTCTTCTGTTCTGATGTGATTTTGAACTGTAAGGGAACTGGGTCCCCGCTAACCGGGTCCCCAGTGCCAGATCTATTTCCCACAACCTGTACCACAGTTGGCACAACTTCAATTACTCCTGTAAGTCCTTAGTAAATGGTACCTGTTAGAAATGGGGTCTCTAGTTGGCAGAGGTAGGTACCTGTGTGTCTAAGAAGGGCCCCCATCTTCCTAGTCAATGGTAGGGGGTATACACTTCTAAAATAACCCCTGCTCACCTCCTGTGTAGCTTGACACAAGCAAACTGTATTTTCTCAGAAGCAGTGTGTAAAGCATTTGTACATGCATACAGTAACAGAGAAAACACTATAAATGGACACCACAACAGTTTAAAAAAATAAGCAAACTATATCTAAACCAACAAGGCCAAAAATGAAAAAAATCCAACATACAATACTCTTAAAAATATTTACTGTGCAAAATAACCTTTAAATTGCAAGTGGGTGCCAAAGTCAGTGCTGCAGGCTAACTAGTAGCTTTTAATTTACAGGGCCTCAGTGCGTGGATACTGAACAGGGTTCTCTGGGGTCCTATGGGGCTGCAGCACTGGTTGTGCCATCCCAGGGACCCTTCACCAAGGCTATGCCCTGTGTGTCATGCAACCCATACATTCCATAACATATAGGTAAGTCAACCCTACTGCAAGCCTTTAGCCGTACGGCATAGTGCACTATATCCTAAGTGTGGGTATATCAGCATATGCCTATACAATGTCCAGTCTATTCTGAGATATTGTAAGTGCACAGCGAAGTCCAGAATCGTACATGGGCTGGATACTTGTCACTACGAGTTTCATGGCTCCATGATGGCTTCCCTGATTCCTAAGGTGTTTGGTACCAAACATCTTGTTTTAATAAATCCTCACTAATGCCAGTGGTGGATGTATTAATACATTTACACAGGAGACCCTTTTAGAGGGTTCCCTGAAAACCTACTAACCACTGGTGAAGTTCCACACTTGTTTCCACCAGCCTGCCACTACCAGATATGTTTCTGACGTCATGGGGTGAGAGCCAGTGCTCTCACAGGACAGAGACAAAGCCTACTCTGAGCTGGGGATGCTTCACATCTCCTCCAGGACAGATGGCCTTCCCAGGGGGAAGCTTCAAAGACAATGCTGCCTTTGATATCCAACCCAGGAACCTCCAAATAGTGGCGGAAGCCAAGCCCCCTCCAGCTCTATTTTAGGTGGAAAATTTAGTTAGATTTGGAGGAAGGTCACCACTTAGCCTATACCACCCCTAGGGCGAGAAAGGCGATGTAAACCCATCTCCTGTAATTCCATCATCTTGGGATAGTGGGTAACCATCCTATCTGGACTAGAGTAGTCCCTCTTCCCACACGAAGTTGTCACTAGAGGGTGTAAACACCCTAAATGTATGCTACTACATTTCTTCCCTTGTAACACCCAGATTCCGCGGACAAGAGAAGATAAGGAAAAAGAAGACCCGCTACATGAGAACTGAAGCACTGCTGCAGACGAAAAAGGCACTAAACCAGCCTGCTACTCCCAAGACTTTACATTCGCTGCTGCCGTGCCGTCCTGAAACCTCAAATTACTCCAAGAACCCTGGAGCACCTCCAGCCTTCAAGAATTCGCCAGGAAGCTCCCTTGGAGTGAAGGTATCACTCCCATGCACACCTCAGGCACTGAATTAATGATCCCATTGTTGATTTGCTGCTCCCTGACAACCTTGATGCAGCACCAAGAGAAGGTACAACAGCTCTGGAGGGTTGATCTGTCTCTCCACCAAGTTTGGAGACAACAAGACCTACCAGAGCCACGGCGTACCAATACCTATGATATTGGACCATCAATGGCAAACACCAAGAAGAAAAGTCCTCTCCGGAATCCCAAAGCACCAGAATCAAACCGAAGCAAACAACCATTCAGGGATGCCGAGACACCCAAGACCCACTTCCTGAGTGGCCCAGATGTCCCGAGATCAGCTCTCTAAGTTGCCTGCTTCTGATCACGAGGACCTCTAGATGCTCTCCACTCGGCCTCACTGGCCTCAGCTTCAACCAACCAGCTCTCCTCCTGGGGTCCCTAGGCCCTTGCACCCTACTCTCTCTAAGTAAACCCACAGCACTTACCTGTAAGTCGCTCTGTTCAGTGCATTTTCAAGTAGCCCCCTTTGTCGTTGCACACCACCTTCCAAGACCTCCGCACTCTGCTTCCTGCCGATCCTGTATGCTCCCAAAATTCTCCTTCTGGAACCTTGGACCTGGTCCTGACATTGACCTAAAACGAGAAGCTGAACTTCGTGAAAACACGGCCTGAATATCTATGCAGTTTTCCACTTTTTCACCTTTGTTTCCTATGGTGTGTAATTGAGCATAGAAGTGATATATTTATCGAACTGTGCAAAATCATATCTCTCTGAAAGTACTTAGAGGAATGTTCTTGGTCTTAAAAATTTTATATAAAAATCGATCTTTTTACTAATTGGTCTCAGATTTATTCTTGAGGGTGTGTTTAATGTATTGCCTCTGGGAGTACAACAAATGCTTAGCACTACCCTCTGATAAGCCTAACTCCTCATCCACACTACCACAAGAAGAGAGTTGGTATTATCTACATATACCTCTGTATAACCATTCGGAATCCCCGGATTCTCTTACAGGGTGTATTTCATTTTTGTACAGTTCCCTACATGCACATATACGTTTTAGACATTTTCAGCAGATAGGTATTAAGAATGATAGCTGCCTTGTATATTTCTTTCTGTAGTTGCGTTTAACTTCAACACATTTTTGTCATGAATAGCCATAAAATGTGTTCGGAAACACTTCTGCCTGTTGTAAACCCGAACATACCGTGTTTTAATTATCTCAGAATCTCTTTTGAAAGTATTCAAGCATGGAAGTGTCGTAATTTGTCGAGTTTGCCAGACAACTCCAAGTGACAATCTATTTTTGGAGAAATTTGCATGTTAAATATCAAAGGTACATTTGGCACTTTTTCTGCCTTGTCTATTTTTTCGCAGTTGCTGCATTTATTAGTAGTTTCACACTTGCCATTATTAAAACTGTTGCAGCGCATCTCACATATGATATAAACAAGATTGTTGTTATAGAAATGCTATGGCTAAAATTCCACAGTACCATTATATGTAGGGCCTTCCAAAATTCAACATGTTCTATTTGCAGTCAGACTTGTGCAACAAGGGCTTCTCTAAATAATTGTTTTAAATATAGAATAATGAAAAATAACATTATCTTGGTTCATATCATATCATACTGTCCTGCTGCATTTTCTACACACTATAAATAATAGGTGATACTAATATCCAATCCAATGGCTTGATGCCATTGAATTGGATCCCTGGAGAGAGGATATGGCGTTATGGCCAAAACTACCTACTGTGGAACTCGGGATCCAGGTTCGAGTCTCTGTGACTGCTAAATATACTGTGATCTCCAATGGCTAAAAATATGAATGTATCATTGTGTAATGAAGATGGCGCTCATGTATAAGGGCTCCAATACCTTTCAACCTGCCTACCAAGATTGCAGCAGATGTAAGTGGTGACCGTTTGACGCAGAGAGCCTTCCTGCCTTGTTGAGCCCAGTTTCACAATAGTAATGAAGGGGTATGTTAGTCCTGCCCCTGCTGTTTTCTGCTAAATATTTGGTAGAGCCAGGGAACTATATTTTAAAGGCCTCCCAGCTTCACCTACTAGGAGGAAAAATATATGTCTTCCACATCTCCCAGATCTTTTTTTTCCCAATGGCCAGGGTGACAGGAGATTTGTCTCCTACACTTCCAAACTTTGGAACACCATTCCCTCTCCCCTGAAGAACTCGTCCAATCTGCTTTCTTTAAGCAAAGCCCTTAAAACATGGCTCTTCACTCCTTAAATACTTTTTGCTAAATACTTTTTGCTTGCGGACTCCGGTCTTTTTTTATTTATTCATCTATCTCTCATAATCTTCTGATCTTCAGTTGGTAGCTCCTAGACGACTTCAGTTATTAGCTTGTGCTTTATAAATATAAAATCAAATCAATATGATGCTCTCCTTTCCAGTCTTGCCAAAAGGCAGCTAGCCATCAACACTTCCCGCTGAAGTCCATTTTATGCCAGTTCCAATTTATTGCTGACATTTGCCTTTGGCTCAAGAGTGCACAGCTGATGCCAGATCTATTGCTAGTGGACAAGGTACCAGAGCAGTTGATTTCTGTCCTCACCTCCTGTCAGCAACAGGAAGAGGGATGTTCACAACTGAAACAGGATTCTGAGATCAGCACAAGGCATAGTTGTCTGCTTACTATGGATATTGCAAATGAGCACTGGGGCCACTATCCTAGCAAAGAACGATTCCCTCGTGGCCTAAATTCCTTTACCAATGTCATATAATTCCTACTTTCAAAAAGGCCCTTCAAAGCATGGCCACCACATTTGATTATTTCATTTTTGTACCTTTTTTATTTTTTCTTCTTTTACTTTTTTTTACAAAATTATTTTTTATATACTTTTTTTGTCTGGATTCATTCTATTCATATCTCATACATTTCTTTTTCAAATCAGCATATATATATATATATCATTAACAGTGCATATGTAAACAATAAAAAAATCCACAAAATACCATACAGAGAACACATCTAAACCATTCTCACAAATTCACCATACATCCACTATCATTTACTCAAAATGCACTCTTTCTTCTGTGTCTAAGGAGTCACAGGTCTTTCTGTGAACTGTCACGCTAGGACGACGCATGTCGGTGGGCTTGGACCACCTTCCTCAGGACCTTTGACAGAACAAAGCTTGTCACAACAGTTTGCAGACTCTGTATGGGTATCTGTAATTACAAATAGAATACAATGTATCTATGCCATCATCATTTGAGAAGAACAGACAGTTACATTCTAACTTAAAAAGGCATAATTTATCCGTATCAGTTATCACTTTATAAAGGACCAACACTTTTTACATCACACATTTCATTTGTTTTTCATCATTGCTTTGTTTTTGTCATAAACCAACACTGACCTAACTAGGTGATTATATTAATGTTAAGCACTTCCCCAGACATACTAATTTAGGGAGACTCAACATTATCATACAAAAGATGGTGAGCTCTCAAACTTCGTAATTAAGAGAGAGAAATAGAAGAAAAAGAGCGAGGTTTTGGCATGAGAAGAAGAAAACTAGAATCAATTAAAAAAGTCGCACAGTTAGATTTTGAAAAAATCCGAAAAACTAGCTCTCCATGCCACCCAGCACGAAAAGTGTCAACTATTTATTAACAAATATTCTTACCCTAGAAAAAAATTAATGGAGATGGTCTCTATACAGACTTTCAGCCGTCGATTGGTTAGGTAGTTTGTCCTATAGTGATTTTAAGAATTTATTGCTAATTTGAATGTACATAAATATTAAAATTCCAATATGTATTCAAAAACTGCTTACCTATTGGAAATTCTGCTTAATACTATCTTTTGTATAGCATGGTTCTTAGTTGGTTTCTTCCCTTTGTTAGGTACACATCATTTCCCGCAAAATTCTGTTAAAAATGTAAACAAATTCTCACTATGTACCCTCCGGATTTAATAAGAGAAATTCCTATGCTGAAAGATGAACAGATTGACCTCATATAAAGGTGTTGTCTTAATGTCACCCTTAAATTTGGAGACAATACTTCCTCAATTTTTCATAATTTTCTGATTTTGTACGTATTCCATTGAAGCTGTAACAACATATTAAACCAAGGTTTTAGAGTCATGTTAGGTATAATAATGGTTCTTCAATTTTGGTAACCTACTACAGTTTTAATATCTTTTGCGAAAGTTGTCAGCACCATTTGTTCGTATTTCTACAAATCGGCGTTATTATCCCCCAACCAACGCTGTATTTCTCGAACGCGGCATAAGAATGTTAAAAACGTATTTATGCTCTTTTCTTGTTTGTTTCTTAACCCTGTAGAAGCACTATTATTATAGTTATTCTAGCATGGGAGTTTGCTGCTAAAGGTTAACTATCCTACCTAATGCTACAACCGCTCAAATTGGGCAGGAGGCGGTACATATTTATCCATTAAGCGGTCGTCTCAGTCTTTCTAAATATCTAATACAGTGCTTACCAGAGTTTCCGTCTTACATCCTCAAAGTGCCATCATCTCCTGATACCTTGTAAACCGGAAGCTTATTTTCAGTCGATTTTAAATATTGTCACTCACGCGCCATTTCAGCTTACATGTGGGAGGTTCTGCATGTAAACACGGGCGCCAATCCTAAATCGAGTTTCATATTCTTTATTTATTGCTGCTCGCATTTGATTTTATAATTATTAGCTTAAAGATTGTTTCCAGATCAACCAGATTTTGTTGTTGGTCTAATAAAATCTTTTATAATTAGTGTTGATCTAATAAAATCTTTAGTGATTAGAACTAGATAGAACAGCTTTCAGTCGATTTAAATACTATCCTTCACGCATCAATTCAGCTTACGTGTGGTAGGTTCTGCATGTAAATACAGGCGCCATTTCTAAATGGAGTTTTGTGTTCTTTATTTATCACTGCTCGCATAGGATTTTATTTTATACTTGTTGGCTTAAAGATTGTTTCTAGATCAACCAGATATTGGTGTTGATCTAATAAAATCTTTTATGATTAGTGTTGATCTAATCAAATCTTTTGTGATTAGAACAAGATAGAACAGCTGAGTCCTACGTAAAAAGTTACTGAGTTACTGACTCCGTGTTACACATCAAGATATGGGCGCTATTACTAAAAGGAATTTACACCTTCTCTGTTTACCACTCGCACATAAGTTTATAATATGCATAGCGGCATGTGTTTCATTTTGAAATAGAACCTGGTGTTATTTCGGCTAAGTATTTTATAATATTGCTCAGACTGAAGTGTCTTGATGTCTTTGCTAAGTTCGTATATCGCACCTAAGCACATGTCTACTTAAGTTTTATCCCCGGATACTGTAAATTTTGATGTTCGAAAATCAATGTTACCTTAGTTAAAGGTTCAATGATGGTTAGAATACAAACTCGATTTTTTTCAGTAAAATCAATATCACTCTATCATTATGGTAATGGTGATGGGCTGTGGAGAGATAAATTCAGTATTTTCCATGGACAGATGGGATATTGTTATGGTTATATTTTTTTTTACATACCATGATATATTCTCATTTAAACCTCTCTGCACACTGTCCAATTGGAAAATCCAATAACTCTCATGTTTCTTTCTTGTTATTTCCATAAATTCACCATTTTTATGTAGTCCTTTTGCCAATGTACACCCTTTTAGGTCAGATTCCTTATGATTAAAATCCAAACAGTGTTGAGTTAGTGGTGCTGTCATCTTACTTGTTCTCACAGCCGATTTATGTTCGCTGAACCTTATTCTGAAATCGCATCTTGTTTCGCCTATATATGCGAGACCACACGGGCACAAAATATAGTAAATGACGTTTTTACTTTTACAATTTGTAAAGGATTTCAGTTTCACATTTACACTATTGTATTGGATGGTGTCACTTACCAAAGTAGACTCAGAGGCATGACAACTACCACATCTATGATTTCCTTGTACTACAGGTAAGCCAGTCAAAGTTGTCTGCATCTCCCGTGGTTTGAATTTGTTCCTTGTATGGACCAGCCGGTCTCTAAGGTTCCTGTTCCGTCTATTAGCCATCAGTGGTTTAACGAACTGTCTATAATTTTCCACATCTAGAATTCTCCAATTCTTATTGATTAAATTTTGTATCTTGTAGTTTAGTGGTGAATGATTTATGACACAAGTTATCTTTTCATGGGGTTTCCGTTTTGTATGATTATGTAGGGCATCTCTGTCATAGTATTTCGCTCTCTTAAAAGCTTGACGAATTAAACGATGTGGGTACCCTCATTTAATTAACTGATCCCTCAATAATGCACCGTGGATGGAATAGTCAGATATCGACGTACATTTGCGGGGGATGCGAAGGTACTCCCCCAAGGGGATTGAATCATTTTGGCAATGTGGGTGAAAACTCCCAAATTGGAGTATAGTATTTTTTGCTGGGGGTTTACGAAACAAACTATTTTGTAGAGTTCCATTATTTCCATCAATAACAATATGAAGGAATTCTACTTTGTTACAGCTATGGTTTGATGTAAACTTTAAATTTTTGTCACTTGCATTGAGCCACAAGATATATTCTTCAAGTTGTGTTACATTGCCACGCCAAACAAAAGAAATGTTGTCGATAAATCGTCGCCACAAAAAAGTTTTTTAAAAAAGGGGCGGTTTCATTGTAAATAATTCTCCTTTCCCACTCTCCCATGTATGTGTTCGCCACACTTGGAGCACAAGATGCTCCCATACTTGTGCCTTTGACTTGCTTATAAAGCGATCCGTCAAATTCAAAGAAATTATTAAAAAGGACTACCTCTAAACACTGTACAATAAACACATCCGGTCTATTGTCCTGGTATCTATGTAGAAGGGAGGTCACAGCCAGTAACGCTTGACATTGAGGTATGTTGGTATACAACGCCTCAATGTCAAGCGTTACCAGTATGTCTGTAGTTGGATTAAATAATGTGCCTTCGATTTTATTGATCATATCACCTGTATCACGTACAAATGACTCATATTTCTGTGTCAAAGGACACAAGAATGAGTCCACATATTTTGAAAGCGGTTCTGTGCTAGAGCCTATGGTTGAAATAATTGGACGCATTGGTGGCTGACTTATATTCTTGTGCGTCTTCGGAAGGCCATACATGGCAGGTGTCACTGGACATGCTTTATTAAGAAATACAAATTCCTTGTCACAGATGTAACCATCCACAAGTGCTGCTTGTGTCATTTCCTTAATAGATATATTAAGCCACTGTATTTCTCTAACATGAGCTGGTCTATAGTGCTCTACACTAGATAACATATCCTGCATTTCCTGTCATAATCAATCTTATCAAAGACTGTGATTCCTCCCCCTTTGTCGCAAGGTTTGATCACTAATTGTGAATTGTTCCCCAATTCTCTTAATGCCATATTCTCTTGTTTATTTAAATTAAAACACAGTCTCTGTGATCTTGACCGTAAGCGTGTTATATCTTGCATCACTTGTCGTTCAAAAATTTGTACCTCTGGTCCTACCATATCTAGAGTTGGTGTAAAAGTTTAAGGGGGTTTACATTTAGATAAATTGTCATTGTCTTCTTCCAAGTCTCTACCTTCAAAATACTTTTTTAATCTTACTTTCCTGTAAAAAAGCATGAAGGTCTTCATGCAATTTGAATTTGTTGAGTGAAGTGTAGGGGACAAAGGAAAATGCCTTGCTGAGCAAAGCTGATTCATCATCATTAAGTTTAGTAGATGACAGATTATAAATGGGGAGGATGTCCCTGCAACTATTCCTGTTTGAATCATTGTTTACCACCAATACTGTTGGTTCCTCGTTTTCACATATTGTTGCTGAGGTTGTGGGCTTGACATCTGTAACCCCCCCTCTGTCTTGTTGCCAATGTACTGTTTTCCCCCTGTAGGGGCCTCTCGATTAAAAAAACCTCTATTTTGGAAGTTTTGTTGACCTTGCCTGCCTCTAAAGGGTCTGGAGTTGTAGCGTCTCACCCCTGGGTTTGGATAGTTGTCATTATCTGAATCAGAAGAGCCAGTATCAGAGAAATTTGTATAGTTTCTCCTAAAGCTGTTATTATAATTTGGAGTAAAATTACCCTGATTACCTCCTTGGTAATAATTTGGATTTAAATAAGGGTAAATTTTCTCTTTCGTAAACCACCGCACATCATTTTTGAGTTTTTTAGTTTTTTGTTAGGTAGGTCTCAAAGTCTTTAATTTCTGATTGTATTTTCTCCAGTTTGTTCTTTGCATCCTCAACTGCATCAGAGGAATTAAGTTTCTCTTCTAATGTTAAGATTTCTTGATTCAAAGATATCAATATCTCCCTTGCTGTTTCTATAATCCGCATTATCCAGTGCCTGGAGCAGCGGTTTGAAATCAGTGACCACCACTCTCGGAACTTACGTATCTCAATAAACAATGCTGGTGCATTCCTAACTCTAAGTCCGGACGGTATTACTCCCGATATCAGATATTCACGCATATAATACACGTTTGACTCTATCCGTTTTGCTTTTTTCCTTAGATTTAGTCAATTCTGCCATTCACTGTTATCACCAAGTGTAGTACTGGTGGTACTTGTATTATCAACCACTTGGCCCAGCAGAGAGCTAAATTCCTCATCTGTAAAGCCAAACGTCTGTAGGCCTTCCATAATTGGGGTCTAAATATTTTCTTTCAAGTCTGTACTCACATCTGTGATAGTGGGTTAAAGATAACAAGAGAAAGTAAAAGGTGAACAAGTTCAAGAGTTTTTAAAGAGAAATCCACTCTTTCCCATCTATCAATTTCAGGTCAGTGTTTAACATACTACAACAAAGCAACACACAAAAAATTTAGTTGTTCTAACCACTATATCCCACAGTTAAACAACCGTGAATGTATCAACATATGTACGGGACCCCCTCTTAGAGTACTTTGGGCCAGAGAAAAGAGAGGAACACAATATCATAGCAAAGTGATTACCTCGTGGCCTAAATTCCTTTACCAATGTCATATAATTCCTACTTTCAAAAAGGTCCTTCAAAGCATGGCAAACACATTTGATTATTTAATTTTTGTACCTTTTCATTTATTCTTTTACTTTTTTTACAAATTTATTTTTTATATACTTTTTTTGTCTGAATTCATTCTATTCATATCTCATAATTATTTTTTTCAAATCAGCATATATATATATATATATATATATATATATATATATATGATTAACAGTGCGTATGTAAACAATAAAAAATCCACAAAATACCATACAGAGAACACATCTAAACCATTCTCACAAATTCACCATACATCCACTGTCATTCACTCAAAATTCACTCTTTCTTAGGTCTTTCTGTGAACTGTCACGCTAGGTCGACGCGTTTCGGTGGGCTTCGACCACCTTCCTCAGGACCTTTGACAGAACAAAGCTCGTCACAACAGTTTTCGGACTCTGTATGGGTATCTGTAATTACAAATAGAATACAATGTATCTATGCCATCATCATTTGAGAAGAACAGACAGTTACATTCTAACTTAAGAAGACATAATTTATCCGTATCAGTTATCACTTTATAAAGGACCAACAATTTTTACATCACACATTTCATTACTCATTTGTTTTTCATCATTGCTTTGTTTTTGTCATAAACTAACACTGACCTAACTAAGTGATTATATTAATGTTAAGCACTTCCCCAGGCATACTAATTTAGGGAGACTCAACATTATCATTCAAAAGATGGTCAGCTCTCAAACTTCGTAATTAAGAGAGAAAGAGAAGAACAAGAGAGGTTTTGGCATGAGAAGAAGAAGACTAGAATCAATTTTAAAAGTCGCACAGTTAGATTTTGAAAAAATACGAAAAACTAGCTCTCCATGCCACACAGCACGAAAAGTGTCAACTATTTATTAACAAATATTCATACCCTAGCAAACCATTCAGGGAGATGGTCTCTATACAGACTTTCAGCCGTTGATTGGTTAGGTAGTTTGTCCTATAGCGATATTAAGAATTTATTTCTAATTTGAATGTACATAAATATTAAAATTCCAATATATGTATTCAAAAACTGCTTACCTATTGGAAATTCTGCTTAATACTATCTTTTGTATAGCATGGTTCTTAGTTGGTTTCTTCTCTTGTTAGGTACGCATCATTTCCCGCAAAATTCTGTTAAAAATGTAAACAAATTCTCACTATGTACCCTCCGGATTTAATAAGAGAAATTCCTATGCTGAAAGAGGAACATGCTGACCCCATATAAAGGTGTTGTCTCAATGTCACCCTTAAATTCGGAGACGATACTTCCTCAATTTTTCATAATTATATGTGGCTCTTGCTATTCCGCTCCCATGGCAGATATATGCAGATATTATATGAGCTATAAAGCTGGGCAGAGCCTGCTGAACTATGACACTCTCTTTGCCTATTGGTTCAGAAATCAAGGTATCTAAAATAGGCATGATCACTTTAAAATGGCTGGGGAGCTTACAAACCAATTTGAAGAAGTCCGATTTGGCACTGGAGATTAGAGGAGTGGAATAAGCTAAGCCATGCTGTAGAGCGGGGAAAGAGTATGGACGGGGAAGGGCATACTTTGGACAATGTCCTCTGGTAATGGCTGAAGCCTGGTGCAATGGACTTGGAGGCAGGAAGATGGATACTGGATATGTCTGAGTCACAAAGTATACTGTGCTTGGCTTGAGGCATGTGTAAGGGGCTCAGCTCATGTGCCAGGAAGAGTGGGTCCACACAGGGAATTTCCTTGCCCGCAGTCAAAATCCGAACACATTTGGATTGGTGGCAGACAATGACAAAGGTTAAGGGTGTGTGTACAGTGCCTTCCTGGTATGCCTGAAAACCCTGAGCAGTGTTTTGGTGGCAGAGAGACAGGGTGTAGGGTCTGCCAAAAGGCCAAAGGATACATTCTGTTTGATACCATACCAAGCCATTTATAGAGCGCTCGGCTACCACCAATGGCAGTATTCCAGCACTGAATGGTTAGAAAGGGTGGGAAGGAACCCACTAGGGCAATTCAAACAATCATGTTTTCAACACCTTCCGGAAAGTAGGTTCTGATTCTGCTTTGCGCAGATGGTAAGGCATAGCATTCCAGAGAGCGGCAGTTCTTATTGCAAAGGCTCGCCCGCCCATCCTGGCTTTACAGAAGCAAGGGATATGGAGAAGCATCTGAGAGTTAGAACGCAAGGTGCTGGACTGATGGTATTTCTGAAGTCTCTGTTTCAGGTATCCTGGACCTCTATCTCTTGTGGCTCTAAAAGCAAGTGACAATGCCTTAAATTCAATTCTCCTTTTCACTGGTAGCCAGTGAAGGCTCCGCAGATGCGGGGCGATGTGGTGTTGAAGGGGCACATTTCTGATGAGCCTTGCTGTGGCGTTCTGCACTGTCTGCAGCCTATGAATAAGGTAAGGTGGCAAACCTAAGTATAGGCTATTAGCATAGTCCAGCTGAGATGTAATAAGGGCATGGACTACAGTCACCCAACATTCCATGAGCAATAGATGAAGAAATCTTCGCAAGATTTTGAGTTTCCAGAAGCATGCTATGGAAACTTGACTAATCTTGGTCGAAAATTTTGAGTCGAATTTGAAACTTACATTTCTGCCTGAGGAGACAGGGGTAGGAGGGGAATTCAGCTGTGTCGGCCACCAGAGATCAGCCAGTGAGGGTGAAGGTTGATTAAAGAACATCACCTCTGCTTTGTCAGTATTTATTATCATCCAGTAGGTAATCTTAGTTAGACAATGCCTGAAAACTGTCAAACGCAGCCTTAGCAGTGTCTTTAAAGGAAAACACAAGCTGTGTATCATCAGCATAAGAAATTATTCTCACTCTACAGTGTTCCGCAAGTGATGCCAAAGAAGCCAGATAGACATTAAACAGGGTGGGGCTAAGTGCCGAGCACTGCGGGACTCCGCTTACCATGGAGCAAGAGGAGGAGACAGGAGGGCGCAGAAAGACCTGCTGAGACCGCTCCTCCAGAAAAGAGAGGAACCAGTTTAAGCTTGCCAGTCGGTCTATAAGAATCGAATGCGAGACTAACGAAGGCTGCGGACAACTCCAGCAGCACAAGCATGGCACAGCATCCCTGGTCTAGGGATTCTCAGATGGTTTCCGCCACCTCCAGCAGTGCAGTCTCAGTACTATAGCCCGCCCTAAAACCCGACTGGGAATCATGAAAAAGGTTATTAGATTCCAGATAATTGGAAAGCTGTCTCTGAACTTCTTTCTCCAGTATTTCTTCAGGAGCGGGCATAAGGGAGATGGGCCTATAGTTTTTGAGTATGCCAGGATCTGCGTCTTCTTTTTTCAGAATAGGCAGGGCAAAAATTATTTTCCAGACAGAGGGATAACTACCTGTCATCAGAGATGCGTTCCAAATAGCATTTAGATGTGGATTAAAACAAGGGGCCAGCTGGTTAAAAAATCTGTCAGGGCACAAATCAAGAGGCGAGCCTGACTTAGTTCTAGCTAGGTCTAGCAGGGACAAGGTTGGTCGAAAAGGTCGGAATTCAGACCAGTGATACGGAAGATGCGTAAAAGTGAGGAAGCTGTGCAATCCTCTGAAGCCGGGAAGGAAGAATATATAAAGTGAACCTTCTCCTGGAAGAAGTTAGACAGATCTCTAAATCAACTGATGGCGTACTTGTGCTCATGGTGGCTTGAAGTTTCATAAAATCTTGCACGATCTTAAACACTTCCCTAGTTGAATTATCTGACTCTTTAATTTGCTTAGCTAGGAAATTCCCAATAGCCAGGCATTTGAGGGAATGGAATTTTTTTTAGTGCACTTTTAAATGTGCTCTTCGCCTCCAGATTATAAGTCTTACACCAGTTTCACTCTAAGTTTTTACAGGTGCTCACAGGAAAACCAAGGGGCAGAAGGCTTTTTCCTAGCCAGATTTACAATTTTCAAGGGAGCAATAACACCTAGGGAGGATGCAATCCCCTCATTAAAGGAGGTTGCATCCATGCCGGGATCACCTGTCAGCAGAAGTGGGGTGTTTTGCAGAATGATACCTAAGGACTCGGGGAAACCCTCTTCCAATTTCTCTTCTTCACCAACTTTGGTCTCAAGCTTTGTTTCCCACCACATCTTAGTAGGCTGAATGAAACCAGCCAATGGTCTGACCATATTAAAGGAAGAGGAGCCTCGAGCTTGACTGTGGGATCGGTTGAAAAAAAAAAGGTCCAACATGTGACCCGCCTGATGGGGCCGTAACCAGCTGGGTCAAATTTAGTCCCTCCAGCTTCTCGGTCACTTGGATTGCTCAGGCACAGTCCACTTCATCCATATGGACATTAAAATCGCAAATAATCATAAGGATGGCGTGTCTTAGTGAGAGATCGGCTATGATGTCACCCAGATTTGAGAGGTGGGCGACTGCAGAGTCTGAAGGTCGATAGACCAGAGTGCCCGCAAAATTGTACCCTGGTAAGATTTGAATAGAAAAAGACATGGCCTCAATTTACCCCACATTCTCAATTTTTTTACATAGATTACCCATTCGTCTCTCAAAATAATATCTATGCCTCCTCTCCACCTATTATCCGCACAGTTAACCAGAGAGATCTTAAAATCTGTGGGCAGCGCAAGCAAGATGTCGGGGTAAGAAGACTCTGTTAACCAGGTTTCTGTTGGAAACATAAGGTCCCAGTGATTGAACTCAAGGGAGAGCCAAATGTCCTCCAATTGTTTTGGGAGTGACCTACAATTTACCAGGCAGGCTTTGATAAGAGGCTTCCACTCACCCTACCGAGAGAAGGTGTATTGGCATCAAATACCTCTGTGGATCGAATGAAAATATGATCTCCACTGTTTCCCGACTCTCTGACAGCCCATTGGGAGAAGTCACGAAAAAGAAACCCTCTGAAAGATCTAGTTCTACAAATTGTCTTCTTTGTAAAAATCCTAGCACTACACCAATCAATCAACAAAATACAATGTACAACCTTGAGGGTCATATTAGCAAGGACTTGCGATGATTATCGCAAAGCGCGCTTAGTGCTGTATTTTTTATCGCTGGTGTACATCATGGAGAGAATGCATTACTATCAATGTTTATCTCCAAGGCGATAATAAACCAGCGATAGTGACGATTCTTCAGCAATAACACGGGAATTCAAGCTATGAATTCCTATGGCTAAGGAAAAGGTCGCTAATAGGCAGGTGAGGATTCAGCCTTAGAATCCACCTCCTATAGGAAACTATGGCTAAGTCAGGATTGTAGCAGGTGTTAAAATCCAGCAATAAACGCGGTTAGCGTGCGTTTTTTTTTATCGCTTCGTGGGCCTTGGTAATAGGCGGAAGGTGTGTTTGCAACTGCTTTCAGTCGCTTTCAAGTTAGGAATGCCTCCTTTACATTTCATTAGCGATAAATATCGCTAACCTGCAAAGCGGTCGCTTTCGCCATAAAGCTGTCGCTAACAGTTGTTAGCGACAGCTTGCTAATAGGGCAATAAAAATATTGCTGCTTTAGCGGCAAAAAGTGCCGCTAAAGCGGCGATACTGCCCTTGCTAATATCGCTTAGTGATTTTTCAGGCAACCTGTTAAAATAGGGGTATAATCCATTTCTATGAAGCCAAAGAACACTAGAGGGCAGACTCTTTCTTGCCATTGGATCAGTATTCCTATTAGAACCCTCCAACTGCCCAACCCTGAAGCTGCACAGACAAAACCTGGCATGAACTTTACAGCCATCGTTGGGTCTAGACAGACGGCCTGATATGCTATTCCCATTCACTAACCGAGGATGCACAATTTGAACATTGACTGATTTATGAATATGAATTCAACTTGCTATGAGACCTGTGTCCATTCACAGAGAGGCCAAAACAACTGCGTAATAGAATATTATATAGACAGGTCGCAGTTTACAAACTCTGTGAGTTGCAGCAAAAGCAAAGATGGAAGCCTGCAAAGCACAGCTGACTTGTATTCCAGCATTTGCATTCCCAAACGGGAAATGGGTATTTTTCAAAAGCGATCTGTTTCCACTGTTGGAACTGGTCGTGCATTGAGAAAATAAAGATTCCCATTTAGGAAGACATCGAGGAGAGCAGGCTGTGGTCCCTTAGTCCCTTAGACCCAGGCGCGGCCAGCACATGTATCAGAGGTGGGGCATTAGGGTGAGGCGGAGGCTTGAAGTGGCGGATGACAGGATAGGGAAAGTAAAATAAAAATAAATAATGAAACCACTTACCTTGCACTCTCCGCATTGCCAAGTGGTTTTATTTATTTTACTTTCTCTATTCCTACATCTTCCCACTCATTCCCCCGAACTCCCTCCCCACTGCCCAATCGCTGTTACCTGTGTCGGCTGCGTCTGCTTAGGCCACTGTCTACTAATCCTGTGGGCACTGCTGTGTAATATTATGGGCCACAGGGACACGTTCCCCTTTGGGAATCAGATACCACACCAGCCGCAGCCCGTGAAGGTTGGGGGGGTTCAACACAGGACCACGGAGAAAAATTAAATAATTAATAAATTTTCCCTCCTCCTCGTCTGTCGAAATCCTACCCCTACCCGGCCCCACCGCCCACTGCTCTTACCTGCACATGCCGCAAATGCACCATGCCCTAGGTGCTGGTATCTGATCAATGCTTTTTAAGGTCACCAACCAGTGATGCATTCCACTCTGAATCGCAGATAAGAGGAGGAGCTTTCACGCCTCTTCTTGAGATGAGGACAGGCCCGCAAAACCTCTTTTCCACGTGTGAGAAGCTTTTCCTATTCACAAGAGGGCTTTTGTGATTAGTAAATAGGTATTTTGCACTCCAAGATCCTGAGATGTAATGAATCACAGGCTTTTTGACTGTAAAATACGTGCCAGGCCTAAAGTTGCACTAATGATCTCCAACTGAAATGTGCACTTCAAAATCACAAACAAGCACAGGCAGCTGCCACAATATAAAAACTAACATAATGTTTTTGCAGCTGCAGAAAAAATAAGGCAGCATTATTTTATTTCCAGGTTTATGAACACGTGAGAGTATTCTGTAAATGTATTGTGAATTTAAATTTGAATATGTGAGTAAACCATGAATGTAATTCGAAACCAAGTGACATCAGTTGTGAGTGGTACGACTGCAGTCTAATATGTTCTTAGCACTGGCAATGAAACAATACTTCTACCCTGTTCCCCTCAGCATGTTGACATTTTTTTGTTATTTTTGGTTCCGGTGATGTTTGCATTTGCACGGTTGTAGTCAACCTAACGGCATCTGGATTCACAATTGATCTGCACTAGGAAGCACATTCTACAGCTGCTTTAAAATGAACTAGAATAACTACCAGGTTCTTATGAACAGGCACAGTTATCTAAAAGTAACAAAAAAACGAAAGCATTTTTATTAGGGCTGTACAGTACATGCAGCTTAGAGTTACAGATGCACAAAAAATAGTGCACCAATGAATACATGCGAATAAAAGCTAATGCACTAATAAAAAAAATGGCAATTATTATCTATATTTTCCGTACATAGCACACAGTGACATGGGTGCATCATCCTGTGCACAAATAGATGTTTCAATTAAGACATTGTGCATAACCATGGCATATAAATATTTGCATTTCTCATATTTACTTGAACATCAAGTGTGAGCGTTTCTCTATTATTTCATACTATTCATGTTTATATGTATTTTTAGTATGTGTTTAATGTACACAACAGCAAGATGTACAAATATGATTGGTTCACTGATAAATTATATATTTTTACACATAAGCTTAAATTTTTATAAAGAAGCAAAGTAAAAATTGAAGGTGAAATAAATCGCTAAAAACACTAAATCCAATATGGTGGTCCTGTTTTTTGTAGTTTTCAAATGAACTGTAGCCCCCGTACACCATATAGTTCTGTTATATACACTTTATAAAAGTGGCATTTTCAAACACAATCAAAAAAACTATTTCACTTAAAAAGGTATTTTTGAATTGTGAGTTCAGGTACCCCAAACTCCAAATCTCCAACCCTCCCCAATTGGAAGTTTGACTGGTAAGAGATTACATGGCATTTCCAATGATAATCTGGAATAGTAAAACAACGAAATTAGCAGAATTTCACTGTCAAGAAATGTAAAACACACCAGTACATGTCCTACCTGTTAAATACACTGCACCCTGCCCACGGGGCTACCTTGGGCTTGACGTAGGGGTGCCTTACATGTAATAAAATGGAGGTTTTGGGCCCGGCAAGTAGGTGCACTTGCCAGGTTGATATTTCAGTTCAAAACTACACCCATAGACACTACAGTGGCAAGTTTGAGACATGAAAAGCTACTCACGTAGGCGGCACTCTATTTACAGGACCTGAGCCACACTGTGCACTTTACTAGGGATTTACCAATAAATCAAATATGCCAATCATGGATAACCAATTACAAATACCATTTACACAAGGAGCACTTGCACATTAGCAATGGTCAGCAGTGGTAAAGTGCCCAGAGTTAAAAAACCAGAAAAAACTAAATGTAGCATACAGTCAAAAACTGGAGATCAGAAGCAAAATAAAAAAGACAGGCTAAAAACATTGCAAAGAAGCCCTGTCGAACACTTATGTTATTAGGGGACATGAAGCAATGTGTGCCATGCTGTATTCAACTATGAAACCGCAACTATTTGCGATGCAACTCCCCTTAATGTTTACAATCCAGCCATGCAGTTAAGCCAGTTTCATACTGAGCAGTGTTATGCTGTTCCATCACATACATCAGGCAATAAGGCACACTGTTTCTTCATTGGCCTTTAATAAACAAAATACTCCATTATTGTGTAAACATCATTTATCGGGTACATTTAAAATGCAGAACAAAAATTCTACATCTGCTGTAGCATATCACGGCTGTCTTTTAATGGTACTGTGAAAAGAAAAGGTTCATTTTTTAAATATGTTGGATTACTCTCAAAGAAAGGTATATCTGCTGAGCACAATTTCATTGATGTATTCCCGAATAGAATAGGATTTTGTTCTATTTTGAGAAGCGAATAGCAGTCGGAGTGACCTGATGTCAGAACACTGTCAGTTAAACTGTGCCACCCGTGACCTTGTCATGCACACATCAATGACGTGCAGGTGACTCGAACACCTGCTTCTCCAGCACAGAAAACATGATGGAGAAAACATCAAAGGGAGCTCGAAAATGTACTGCCAAGTATGCAAATGTATTTCTGATATTAATTGTGAATATTATATTTCAGTGTAACTGTTCAAAACGGTGTTTTTCTAGCGGGAACCCCAGTTGCGCCACAAAACACTCAATGAACCTGTGAAGTTAATAAAACATGCCCCCACTCCCTTCCTTTTTACAAAACTTCGGTGACGCAGTGTTTTGCCGAAAGGCAATACGCAAATGTGGGCCACTTTTTTTGTTGTTGTTGTGCTTTGGCCGATTTTTGATCCCAATCCAACCCTGGTGTTCCCCCCTCAAGAGGACCCTGGAAGGAGGGGAAAGGGGTTCCAGTTGGGTGCTGTCACTTACTTCTACCCCAGTAGCGGCCCGTGGTGGGAGTGCTGGCGGACACTGACGTCGGGCGGGGAAGGCAGGGTGGGGGGTAGTAAACTATGGATTAGGGCCGAATAGAGGTAAGTAAACATATAAATAAGTAAATTAATTTTGTTGCCGCGCTGCATTGTCAAATGCAATGCAGCACGCGCAACAAAATGTGTTTTATTTATATGTTTACTTACCTCTGTTTCGCCATAATCCATAGTTTACTAGCCCCCACCCTGGCCCAGGTCAGCGCCCGGCAGCACTCCCACCACAGGCCGCCCTCTTGCACACCGATGATCTCTTCTCTCCCTTTTAAAAGTAGTCTGGGTTCCTATTCGCCCAATGAAAGCTGAACTTACTGATTCTAACATCCAGTCCACCTTTCACTAATGCGCTGCGTGCATAGTTGGCACCATTTTGTGACTACTTTGAGGGCAGCACATTAACTTTAATAGGGTATACCGTCCCAATCTGTTCCCGGCACAACTCACCGAATAGTGCACTGCTGTAAATAAGGAACAGTGTGCCCTACACAAAGGGAGGGCCCAGGTGTCAGACTACAGCTCAGTAAAAGCTGATTGCCTACACTGCCACTGAAATGAATTCTTCAACTGATCTCTGCCAGGGGGCTATGTGCACGCAGGTCTGCTCTGTGTGATGGATCATAAAGGTAGCGTGCAACATTTTTTTCCATTCCAACACAATCTCAGAGACATTCATTTATGATGTCAATTAGCGGGTATGCTTATTAAGTACCAGCAAGAGGCCTGGAAGCTGATGAGCACAGCAATCTTTTCCATTTGCCTATAGATTTGTTAGATGGAAAGTAATAAAGAAACTGTGAGTTGTCAGTGCCAGCCTATGAACTCAGCAAAAGAGAAATGAATAATTAAAGGTAAGTTTCCCCTAGTGCTTACACATTATATTTTCAAATCTTATCATTAATTTTAGTAAAAGATTTGTAGACTGTTCATCCGAAGTGGTGATACTCAGGAGAGAATATGTTTTTTTCTCTAAATGTTTCCACTTGTGAAATGCTTGGATTGAGGTTAAATGTTTAATGTCAGGTTGAAATTAAAGTGTAAGGAGTAACTGTGGTCCAGGAATACACTGAGCTGTAGTTAATATGAATGCTTACAAAGATCGCTTCCATTTTGAAAGTCTAAGTTCTGGGATAATTGGTGGTAAGACAGGCAAGTGTTACAATAAAGCTCTGTCAGATGACCTTGCAGATATTAAAGTTGCTGACAGTGTGCCGAGGTGCACTTATTCAAGTAGGAAAAGCAATACAGGTTGATCTTCTTAACAGCCTGAAAACGGTGCTTCTTGTTCACTTTTCAACATTTAGACAGTAATCCAATGAGGGTGTGGGGGGGGGGGGGGCAGTGCGACTGCACCTGAGATGGCTGTGTTGCAGCAAGGTTTGTTGAACCAGCTGAGGTACAAGAGGCAAATGTAAATAGTACGTTTATTGAAGATAAAATGTGGGACTCATCCACCAGCATCTTTCCATCTCTGCAATGCCTCCAATGCTCTCCTATTTACTGACCACTTTACCGGCTGGCATGCAGAGGATGGAATTACGCTTGAATTATGCACTTGCAAAGATGCACACCATCGAAACACAGAACATTTACGTACAAGAATGTTCAAATAGAGAAACATAGGGCCACATGCATCAACCCAGAAAGCGGTCGCAAAGGGGCACATTCTGCCCCTTTGTGACCGGTATTTTTGCATTTGAGATGCATCATCCCAAATGCAAAAATCACAATTTAAGTAATGGCAAAAATTGGAATTTCTTAAATTGTGATTGCATTGAAGGAATCGCAAATTGCGAGTTCTTAAATGCCATGCATTATCCTAAAAAAAGTTGCGATTTCGCAAATAGGAATCGCAAACTACAGTCAATCTCAAATTGATGGTAATTAGCGATATCTTTGAAAAATGCACTAACGTGCATTTCTCAAAGTCCCATGTTACACACACACATGCCTTTTGCAATTGACTATTTTCATACATGTGCACCATAGTCATAGCATTTAAAATGGAATGTAGCTTAACACAGGCCATCTCCTATCAAAGCTCTCTAGCCACTTGACACTCCAGCGCAGCAAGTGGCTGGCCCCAGGCACCTTGCTGCCGTTGTGGGTGCAGCTGAGGTGCAGAAAACACAGGGGCTCCTGTTTGCGACCCCCAGAGCGGCAGAAGGGACCCAGTTTGTCGTCTGCCCCAAATGGCTAGACGAGGCATTTAAAGCTGCAGGACTTGCATAAGCCGCACACTAGCTCGAGGGAGCCGGAGGCAGCAGGGACATCCACGTGTGTTTAAGGGAGCCTTGGTGCTGACAGAGGTGCCTCTTCCCAGCATCACTCTGCCCACAATATGGCCTCAGAGGTAGTTGGGCATTGGGACATGCGCTGGGGGAGGTGGCCTGTCTCCTACAGATGTGCGCCCCCTGGTTTACCACCGGAGAGCTCAATACGAGGCATGATGGGACTGTATTGCCTGCTAGTCGGCCCTGCTCTGGTGAGGTCACAACAAGCTTAAGTAGAGTGTCAGCCAGTGCTTAAAAATCATTACTTCCTTCACTTTGTAGACTCAGTTTTCACATTTGTAACAAAGCAACCAAGCTGTGTCTACACAGCAATGACAGAGGCCTTTTTGTTGCTTTTAAATTAGTTTATATGGGTTTCTGCAGGCACACCACTCTCTGAAATGTTACTAACCTCTGATTACAGATAAAGTAGAGTGGTCAGAATTTAAGATTGTATTACATTATTATAGTTCATTTTTATCTTGCAGATTACTTGATATAATAATTCTAACTAACCGTCAAAGTGTCAAACAAAAACAAAAATAATCAACATTTTAGTCCATCTTTTTAAAACCAAGCCAGGTAAGTTAGTTTCAGTGATTGAGGAAAGTGCTTGTATTAGTGGACCGGGAGAATATACACAAGCACACACATAGAAATAGCACAATATTATTTGAGTTATTGGTGTCTCCCTAATTAGTTCTTCAAGTTGTGTGAAGGCGGAGATTTTCTCATTTGGATTGTAAAAATATCTGGATCAATGCAAATAATTTCCGAGGCACTTGAAAGTGGGAAATAACCTGTCTCATTATGCAAAGGAAGCAAGAAGCCAGTTAAACATCTTTGTCAAGATTCATTAACCAAATATGCATTCTTGAAAAATGTGTGTGCAGAGGAAAGTTTTTAGAAATAATTTGGAGGCTTACACTATAAGAAGGCAAGATCAGGCAATCTTTACTTTACGAGCACTAAAACAAG
Organism: Lissotriton vulgaris; assembly: GCF_964263255.1. NCBI lineage: Eukaryota > Metazoa > Chordata > Amphibia > Caudata > Salamandridae > Lissotriton > Lissotriton vulgaris. The sequence goes on from NC_141687.1 coordinate 1,014,032,890, forward strand.
GGGTGAGTAGGAATTTTGAAATCTATTAGGTCCTGAGGGACCTCCTAGAAAGTTAACTTTGATCTCAAGAATTTCAAAAACCCTAAACAATGCCCTAGCTATTAAGAATTGGCGTTAAAGAACAAGCTTTAATGCTGTTTGGAGCTCTGGAAGTTCCTATCAAACAGACAATTACATACAATTAAATCACATATTTGCATTCTTCTTTGCATTTTAGATGCTAGAGGGTGGAGTGGTTGCCCTTCATGTAATAAAATGCAAGCCAAATACTTCCTTTCTGAGCTGCCAAAATGATATGAATGATACACATTTATTCAGTTTAAAAACAAACAATATGAATTGTATTTACTAATCCAGTGTGCAAATCCCCTCATAGCTATCATGGAAAGTATGTGTTGTTTTATATAGAGCAATTCACACCACAGTTTTGCCTACTGTTAGGGGCCTCAATATGAGCTACATGGACCGCTATCCTGTGGGGGTAAAATTGTTCCGAGCATGGTGGTACTTCTCTGGGAAATGACATCTTTCTTGGTGTGCCCAGTCCCTAATTATTGGGTCTGAAAACATCTGGAAACATCTAACCCAATATTGTTGGGCTAGGAGGCATTCGGTGTACACTTACCTGCAGAACCGCAGGGACTGTAGGCAGCTGTCGGGTGGTGTTACCCCTCCCTGCCTGCCTGCATCCTTCACTTGGGGTAAGTAGAAAATTCTCTCCCCAGCTGCAGAGGAACTGGCCTTCCTGTGGATTACCTTCTCCTTTCCAAACTTAGAGGCAAAAGAAAAAGCTGAACAACATTTACCACTTGCTCCAAGAGGCTGGTGAATGCTGTGGATTTGGGCCTGCCAGATCCCTGAAAAGGCTAAAAACATGCAGAGGAGGACCCAGTATTCCAGCTTCTGTATGTTTGTTATTCTCCATCCTTTGCCACCTTGTGTGACCCTGAGTGGCTTGCTAAATCTGGAGTAACGCAACACAGTGCCAATTACTGAATTGCATTACTCTGCCCCAGGGAGGCATTCCATGGGAGCAACCTGGGTGTTCCCATGCATCCACCCAAGCACAGATTTCGCAATCTGCTGTAATATCATTCCAAGTTATGTGGGAAATCTAAGAGGATTTGATCAAATGGGATTTAAGATTAAACACCCCAACTTACAGAGTTATTCTGCTAGAATACCTGACGGATCACAACAGGTCAATGGACCTTGGCCACCATGTTCTGAATTGGCAAAAGACCAACAAATGATGCAGAACAATTCAAACAATTTCCTCCTGTCAAGAGATCTTGGTTAAATCCATTGTTCTTTTGCTCAACATGCCACCCTAGTTTAGACCAAGCCATATGCAAATCAGTCTTGACCCTGCTACTCATGGGAACAGTCCATTCCAAACTGCCAAACAAGGCCCTACTTGGTCCAGGAAAAAGCAACCTGGGACCGGTTCCAGAGTTCTGAATTGGAGCTTAAACAGAATGTGCAGGTCAAGTATATCATCAACTGTCAAGTTCTTTATTTTCCATCAATGATGAGACGTTTGAGTGGTTTTAAAAGGCTCCATTTTCTGAATACAGTTGAGGTTTTTCTGATTCTTTGTTCATTAGTCAAGTATCAATGAGGTTACAGAATTGGAAATATAAAAACAAAAAGTTAGTTAAGATCATATTATAATGTGCATACTGCTTGTCCATAAAGGAAATAATCCCTATTCTAAGAAATGAGGTGCAAATGATGTCAGCCAGATGAAGAGCTTGAGTAGAAAGGCAAGAGTGAGATTAGCATGACTCTAAAAATCAATAATTAATCATTTCAGAATTCCGATGAAGAAAAAATAAAGCATAGAGCAAATAAGCCTTGGCAAATCCAATTTAGTTAAAGCATAAAGCTTGTGTTTTGATAAATGTCAAAAGAACATGTCCTATCAGTTCTGCTTTGAATCTCAGCTGATCTGCCTCCTCCAACTGTGCCTCTGCTGTGCTAAAGGAATCCAAATCTCAGTCTCAGTCTCTGCTGTGCTAAAGGAATCTCTTCGGCAAAAATCTGTCCAAATCTAAGTCTTCCAAATCTTAGGCTACTGAACGAGGAATGCATTTGTAAAGCTGTAATTTAATGTTACAAAACATTTGGTCTGTTCTTTTCTTCTTCCAATGGACATCCAGCAACTCTCACGTCATCCAGCATGTGAGCTGGCTATCTTCTCTGTGCCAGTGAATAAATCTTTCCCACGTACAGTTAATACTTAATTTCCTAACCTTCTGATAAAGCAACTGTTTATTTTAACCAAACAGCTGCAAATAAACTTATTTAAGCAGGAAATCATTAGAAACATAATATGGTAATGCATTTTGAAATACAGGTGCTTTCTGTTCTTTATGGCAAATAAATTAAGCTTTATGTCAGTTATGAACGGGGCTCTGTTTTAAATAGGCAACAAATCTGAGGTTACATGCTGTAATTCATGAGAGGTATCTCAATTTCACAAACGAAAGACACATTCTGTTATCTGGAAGGTCAAGTTCTTTGAGCAAGCTGCAATTCTACAAACCAATAATTCTAGTTAGCTGGCACTGTGTTCTGTACATTTAAATGTTGTCTTAATTTAATACAAATTGTACATTACTGCTGCACAACGGTTTAGTAAAAACTAAGTTTAAAAACACATTCTATAGTTAAGACATAATCTAAATTAGTCACATTAGCTATAAATTATATTTTTGCATGTTTTAGCATTCTAAAGAACTTGATTGATTAAAAGGAAAGCATTTGGTTAAAGGCCTTTGAATAGCAAATCCTTGTTGTTTTCCTGTTTTCAGCACCATATGTCTGCCTGTCATGTTTGAAGCCCTAGGCAGATTGTCATTAGTAGTGATTAATTATTAGGATTTTTTATTTTCCTTATGTGTGATCTACTTACAAATTAATTGCGACAATAATAATGCATTTTAAAAGGATTTCAAAGCAGGTACATTTTCCTACGTGTTATTTTCTATGTGAAAAGATGTCTAAAGCAGTTTAATCACATTCTAAGGTGCAATTCTCATATGGTTTTCAAGTCCACATATTAATTTTAAAGTCATTTCCCACTGATACTTTGCTCGAACCTTCAGTTTCTTATGGCCACCTTGCTTTAATTTAAGTGTTCTCTTCCCTGGTTGAGATCAAATATCCTTTATTTGGGATTTATTAAACAGGACTTTGTACTCCAGGTGAGCTCTATTTGATTAATCCCATTATTAATTAGTCTCCAGAATTCTTCTGAACACATGAGTCCATAGCTCACTTTGTTTGCATGATTAAATCATTCTATTTTGACTTTATACATTATTTTAGGATGTTTATTTAATTGGCTATTTCAGAGCAGGTTCTTGCCTCAAAGTAGTCTGATTTCTTCTGGACTTGTTTTGGTGTACTTTGTAATGGAGCTTTACTTTTTAGGGCATGGTATCTTTCTATATCATCCTCATGTGCTACCATTATCAAAAAATAAAAGATCACATCCACAACACAATTCATGTGTAGAGTTTGAATCAATATTGACATGGTATTCTTTTAGATACCGTGTTCTGCCACACTTAATTGAAAAATATGTGTAATTTTTTGTTCAGTTTCTGTTGAATTGGTTCCATATACTTCTGTCACACCTTGGGGTTTACTTGTATTCATTATTTCTCTCTTTTGCACCAGTATATTAAACAATAATGGTTGATGAACTCAATCAGGTCTGTAATTTATGGCAAACATAGGTTACTCCTTTACCGGGGAGGATGACGAAAGGTCTTCCTAGTTCCCAGTTGGCGCAGTGCCTGACCAACCCCCCCCCCATAGTGGCCTGAAGCATCACCTGTGAGGACACTCAAAAGTTGTTTCCCCCGTTGTTGCTCTATGTTTCTTTGCCACTGGGAGTCATGAGCAGCGCATTAGGAGAAAGGTAAGAGGTGAGGGCCTCGGAAGCAGTCAGCCTGGGGGTTTGCAGGCAGGCAGTGTGAGACAAGGGGGGTGCTCAAAGTCAATTTTACCACTGCCGCCAAAAAGAATATGTACTCTTAACTGTCCTGGGGGCCCACTGATCGGAACCTGGAGGATCTGTCACTCTGGGTACAATGCCCTGTACAAGGTCACAGGTGTTTGTGTAACGTGGGATGGCACGGTGGAGAGGTGACAGTAAGGGAATGGTTTTGCCCGTGGTGGGGGCAGGCCCCAAATGTAACTCTGTGCTGTTTCTTCTGCATTTCAAACCCTGTGCCCCGTTCTGCAGACCCGCCTGATAAAGAATTGCATGATAGGATTTCACACTTGCTGGCATGGTGAATGAATTTGACTTCAGTCATGGCTACCTGAAAGATTTAGATTTTTATGATGACCCCCCCCCCCCATTCATTTCAATTTGAGCGGTTCCTCTTCAGAGACAATAATGGTGGAAGAGAGCTCCTATGAACTATAACATTGGGAACGAGAGCATTCCCAACATAAGAGCTCTCCTTTGAAGGTTTTGTGTAGATGTAATTCCTTACTGTGGAAAAAAATCAAGGGAATACACAGCCTCAAATCTTACACAGACCAGAATAATAAACCAATTCAGGAAGAGATGAAGGCTTCTCTTAGTAAAAACAAAATGGATGTGTATTGCAGTAATAGGAGGAGTCAGGTTCAGGGGGTTTAGCTGTTGGCCATTCCCCTTCATCTATAGACTCCATTAAACTGCAGAAAATCCAGGTTCAGTGGGTGGAAGTAGAAGAAGTAGAGGGTCATCAGATATTGACTGAGATATAGCAATCATTGCTGCAACAGCCCCAGGAGGATATCCCCCAATTACAATTGCAGGAAGCAAGGGTGCATCCCTGGGGGATGTCTGAGACTGTAGACATGGGGGTGGGGGTTCAGGCTGAGCAGGCAATACACCCTCAAAGTGCCCGCAGATCTGCTTCCCCACAAATCGATTAGACAGAAGGGGGCTGCAGGAGCTAGTAGGTCAAAATAGAATATAGCATTCACACTGACATCCCTCACAGACTGCAGCTCTATGTGTCTCATGACGAGTTTGCAACAATATTGAGTATTTGTCTCAAGAGGATTGAGACAAAGGTAGACAGTAGAGGGCAATTGCCATCCAGACAGACAACCCCCTCAATTCAGCTGAGTAAAAATGTGAATGGTTCGCACAATGCTCCACACTACTGTTCTACACTAGCTCCAGGCAAGGAGGTTACCCCTAAGTGACCACAGACACATTTCCCTGAGATAGACTCAGCAAGAGGAGCTACAGGGCAAAACTAAGACGGATTCAATGCTCCACTCTCCATCCTCCTTAAACAGCTGTGGCTGGAGGTTCAAGAAATTAAAGTGCCACACAAGTATATGGTAGAAAAAATTGAGAAAAAGCTTGATTTGATAAAGGCCTGCAAAAAACTGAGCATGAGATGCACAGAAGCCCAACAAAGAATATTTAATTTGGAAGATATGAAACAGCTCCACTCAGAAACTACAACCCGACTCCTTAAGGACCTTAACCAAGTGAAGGATACAGTAGGGGACTTAGAAAACAGACCAGACTATAGAACTTAAGGCTTGTGGGAAGGCCTGAAACCTTCTGCCAAAATAAAGACTTATCTGAAGAAATGATCATGCTATCATCCAAATCCACACACGCATCTCTCAATCGAAGGGGTCCATTGAGTCCTCCCAATGGCCCCTAAGAATGGCGATATTTCTTGAACTATCTTGGTCTGCTCCCAGGGCTTCAGAATTAACGAGGAGCTTCTTAAAAAAGCTATCCAGTTGAAATCCGTAAAAAACTGTGAATGATTTCTCATTTAAGGTTTTTTCCAAAATGCCATATGAACCCTTTAAGAAACGTGAGGAAGTGAAGCTCTTGTCTGAGACTTTATGAGCCAAGGGTACTCAAGCACAATTATTGTACCCAGCTAAATTGAAGTTTTTGTGGGGAGTAACGTTCTATGTCTTCACCAATCCAGCTGATGTTGAGGATTTATCATCTCAGATGTGGGGGTTACACAAAAGGTGCAATCTGATTAGCTTCAGGCAACCATTGGTGTAAGTAGAATGCACCATATGTAAGTATACTTTGCAGCTCTTGACTTCCAGGGATTAGGAGCTAGGGGTGTGGGTAGGGGCAATGCACAGGGTGTGAGAAGGGTAGAAGGAGATGTGCAGGGAGTTGGTTAGGGGGTGTTTGGTGATTAGGGGATCTCTGCATTGGGGAAAATTTGCTTTGGAACAGTATGGAAAAATTACTTAGTTGACTAATGGCTCTAAGTATAAGAGATCGGATTCAAGACTCTGAGATTTGTGTTAGCTTCCCTAAGGGGTTTTAGAATGCTTAGAAGAAAAATTGAACAGACAGTACTGAAGTGAAATGGAGTTTACGATAGTTTATCACAATGCAAATGTGCTAAACAACAGATGCAATAGGGATGCTGTATTTTTGAGTTTGTTGCAGTATGACCCCTTTGTCATTGTTGTGCTAGAAACACACTTTATTACAGAGAATGAAGATAACAAATTTCATTACTCCTGGGTTAAACAGTGTTTTTTCTCATCTGCAAAATTTTCGCAGAGGGACAATGGTGGTGATTTGTAAAAAAGTGCAGTTTAGCTGTCTCCCTCCAGTATCAGACGATGGGGGGTTTAGGGTTAAAGCTCCCACCATAGCTCATACTGTAAGATATAATATTGTTTTTTTATGGCCCCAGTCATGAAAACATAAAAAACCTTTAGTCATTATTATGGGAGCTATGCTATCTTTCTGGGATAGCAATATTGGGGGGCAATTTGAATTGCCTACCTTCACCCGAGTTGAATTTACCAAATCGAAACCGAAGGCAACACAAGAGAAATACAGAATAGATCTCTGCTGATCTTTGTTTTCACATGGGGGTACAAGATGTATGGTGCCAATTAAATTCAACTGTCATGGTGTATTCCTGTTACTCTAAGAAGTATCAGTCCATTTTGCGGAATGATTTATTATTAGCCCCCTTATCTATTCTTAAAATGTCCTCTCAATATCATGCAGGGGTCATTTCAGATCATTCAGTGGTTGTTTTAAAAACCCCTGTTTCTCTTTCGAGAGTAATTAAAAGTTGGGTCAGAGATAAATTATTGTTGGGCCTGGGATCTTACGTTCAGTCCTTGTCAAAAGAGATTTTTTTTTTTCTATCAACGATAATACAGCGGAAGGGGCTTTAATTTGGGAGGTGTTCAAGGCCACAATTCGGGGGTTTATGATTTCAATGTAAGCATTCCAAAGGAAGAAAGATAATGAAAAGCAAGACAGCTTACAGAAAACAGTAGATGAGACATATTGTAAAGCTCTGTTATTGCAATAAATGTAGACCTTACATCTATGGCAGGAAAAAAAAAGAAACTTTAAAAGATTTCTTTCTGGAGAAAGAAATCTTTAATAGTCAAGTCAATAACTTACTGGTGTATGAAGAGGGTGAGAGATCGGATGCTTTTTGGCTTGGATGTCCAAAGAAAAATTTAATTGAAATTAGATGACTGGCATTACAGATCCCTGCACGGGAAAAATAGAAAGAGATAGTGCTTAAATAGACATTTATTTTTGGATTATTATGATTAATTATACAAGGGGGAAATGAAAGCATGGAGCAGGGGCTTAGCAAAACAATTCTTGCAGGAAGTACAGCTCCTAGAGTTAAGCAGTGAATCTGCTGCCCTTTTAAAACATTCAGCTAGTACTGAGAAGGTCAAAAATGTCATAAAAGAGTTGCCAGGGTCCAAAGCTCCGGCGCAAGATGGCAATGAGGCAGCATTTTATAAGTATTTCTGCTCCTTATTGGAAGCCCTTGTTACTAAGTTGTTTAATTCCATTTCACTTGGGGGTTTTATCCCACTCTCTTTAAAAAAAAAGTCTTAATAATTTTATTTAAAAAAAAGGAAAAGATGAATTTGTTACTTTTTCCATTCATACCGATAACTCCCCTACCTATGGACTATACAAATTTTAATGAAAATTTTAAGTCATCCTATTAGTGCCGTAATTAATTACTTGATCCACCCTGATCAAAGTGGTTTTATTAAGGGACGTAGTTTGATGGCCAATATTTACTACTTGGCCCAGTTTATTGATCTTGTTACAACCAATAATATCCCCATGGCTGTAGTTTTACAGGATGCGGAAAAGGCATATGACCTTGTGATCTGGGATTTTCTATTTAAAATTTGGTGGAAATGAAATTTCCCGATACAGCTTACAACGTCTATAGCCAGATTGTAGGAAAATACTTCAGCCCACATTATAATAAATAATCAAAGTGTGGGAACCATAGTTCCCAGTAGAGAAACCCACCAGAGCACCCCATTTATTTACTTTATTAATAGTACCGTTACCCAATATATTTGTTTGCATAAGGGTATTTGCCTGCACCCCATTGAAAGTTCATAGTATAGTGTCATTCACAAATTGCATCAATTCGATCAAAGTAAGTCCCACAAGTCTGGCCAAACGAGGAGAGAAGTCTCTGCTGCAAGTAATGTCAAAGCACTGGGAGTGGCATCGCAAATGCAGACTCTGGAGAAATCATTTAATTAAGTCATAATACAACCACTCGGTCCAGCAAACTGCCTAATCTTTGAAAAAAGATTAAGGCACCGATTACGATGTTGTTCGGAAACTCCTCCAACCGAATCGTTTTCGGGATAGTTTTAGACTGAATTGGGTTCTGCTAGTCCGACTGACCGATTACGGTGCTTCCATACATCGTTCGTCGGACTCTCTTTCACTTCAATGGGAGCCTCTAATCTGAACGAGAACACAGGCTCCTATTGACAAAAGGGGTGGTTGCGGAAAACCTTGCCCTTTGTGACGGGCACCTCATGGTGCCTGCCTCATTGTGTATGGTTGGAAAGAGGGGTCTCTCGGGTACCCCATGGCTCCCAACTGGAGGCCTATTGGTAAAGGGGGGTCTGCTGCAGCACCCCAAAGTCAGATTTTGACGGCCTGAATTGATCATTGCAACTGCTTGCTCGGAAACCGTGTCCGTAGAGCTGTGCAATTTGGCTCCGAAAGCCTCAGGCTGCCAGGAACCAAATGGGACAGCCTGAAAGGATTCCGTGCATCGTAATCGGTCATTTGGATATGTGTGCGATTTGGTCGGAATCATAGGTTCCAAATCGGATTCTGAGATTCCGAATTCCATTTATTTATATTTATTTATTTTTGCAATTTTTAAAGCGCTACAATTACCCGTGGGTGTCTCGGCGCTAATGGCTAGGAGCTGATACCGGTGATTAGATCTCTAGGCAGAAGTTGAATTGATTTATAGTTAGTTATGTCGTTGAGAGAACAACCAAGTCTTTAGTTGCTTTCTGAAGACAATCAGAGATGGGCTGGTTTTTATATTAAGAGGGAGGGAGTTCCATAATTTAGCAGCAGCTATAGTAAAACATCTGTCTCCCCAGTTAACTTTCCTTGTTCTGGGTATCTGCAGCAGATGAGCCGTGTTGGAACGAAGCGTTCTGGGAGTTGCCAAAGGCTTAAAGGAATTTTTAAGGAATTTGGGTCCCGTGTTGTTTATTGCCTTGTAGACAATACAAAGGGCCTTTCTGACCGACATCGTAATCGGCACCTAAATAGCGGGTACTAAACCACCTGAAATTAAGACTATTTACCTGATGATTCTGGATAGGGGAGAACATTTTGTACCATGCTGTGACATTTGACCTATGGATATACCAACCCTGTTGAAGTCCTATTGGACTAAACCATTGGCTGGGCTGATTGAAATTTTGATAAAGGAATTAGATCTGAACATAAATACACAACTCCCGTTGGACTGAATTCGATTGAATTGATACTATTTGTGGATGAACACAATACTTTGAGCTTTCATTGTTCAAATTGAGTTATACGTGTTTGATGTTTTGCACTCCTTTTTCAGTTGTTGCACAAATGTTTATATGGATTATGACTGCTAAACAGTGAGGACATTAAAAGTTGAGCATAAAAGTGTTTGCACAAATGGAAATACACACTAGTGTGATGTTAAAAAGCCTACACTTCTTTTTGTTAACTTTCTTGCTGCAAATAAAAATGTTGTTTTACCTCCATGTTATTTCTTTTTATAAATCTTCCTTGCAAATTGGAGGCAGGGTTTTTTTAACAAGCTGGAAAACAGTTTGACGTCTTTTATGTGGGGAAATAAATCTAGCTAGAGCCAGCTTAAAGATATTACAACTGGCTAAGACCAAGGGAGAATTGGATTTCCTGTGTTTTAAAACTTTTTTTAACGCCAATTGCTGTGCTGATTTGTTGCTTTTTTATGCAGGGCACCCAGTTAGATAATTTTGTCATTCATATGTATTGCTTAGCTATGGAATAGTCAGTTTAGCGAAAGCCATTAACAAACCAAAAATAATCAAAAAAGTGATGTACAATACTATGCAAAATGTTTGGATTGACGTACTGCAATTTGTCTGTAAATATAAAATACCCGTGATTTAAGCTGTGATGCCCCTGGCATGCTACATGCATCTTTCTACCTGTCTCTCATTGTCTACCATTAAGAAGTCAGAAAAGAGTAACAGTTATAAAATAGGATTTTTTTTAGACCAGAATTTAATGCTGCAGAGATCCATTGAAGCAATGTTCCCCACAATATGTCCTTACAGACAAGTGGTTTCTTTTCTTAATGGTTTATCTTTACCTAAATTTCACCAAGTATCCTGGTTGGTTAAAAAATTATTTAGGTTTGAATAAGTGAATGACTCCCTGAGATATTGGTATAAAAAACTTCGGCAAGCCAGCTCTCATGTTATCATAAATATATGGCTGAAATGGCGGGAGAGTACGGAGATAGAGATTGACTAAGATAACTGGCCTAGATATTTTGAATATGGGTTTCCGCTGTTGAAAGGCGCAAACTTTTATAGATTGATGGTTTTTAATGCATGGATGATTCATTATACCCCTCAGATGCTTCAAAAAATGTTTGAAATCACTAGTAGAAAATGTCCTAGATATAAATAAGTAGGAGACTAGGAACACATGTTTTGGTTGTGTAAGGCAGTCTATTATTATTCGCTATTGGAAATCATCAGTGAATCCCACATTTAGAAAGTGGTTAATCCAGATGAGGAAAGTCAGCACAAGGTAATATTGGTACCATTCCCGGGTGAATAAAATGCAGTGATATAAGGAGATATGGGAGCCCTCCCAGGAGGAAAACCCCTTTAGAGAAGTTTGCTTTTTTGCACTTTATCGGCACTGCACATTCACTTTCTGAATCATTTTTGATATGGAGGGAAACTAGCGCTTTGCTTGCACTGTTACTTTATTGAATCAGTGATCAACTATTATAATGATTATGCACGTGCAGTATTTGCCCTGCCACTTTACGGCATTAGATAATGGTTTAATTTCATCTTTCAATTTTCTTTTTTGATTTAGAAGGAAACTAGGACTTTATTGAGTTGGCCAGTGGTTAAATGTGTTGGTTAAAGAGTCACTTTAAAGTGTTAGCTATTAGGTTGACAATAGGTAATTTCTGATCTCTGTTTGATATCGAATGAAGTCAGCACTTTGTTCTGTCTCTTAACTTAACAGAAAGTAGTTAAATATGTTGGTTATTTAAGTACAGTACCTACATAGTCGTTTTACTGTACCAGTTGCTGGGTTAATCCATACATGAAGCTTTGGTATTATAATTTGTTTGTGGATTAACAGGGTATGTATGTATTGTAAAACTGCAGAATCTAGATATCGCAAGATTAAGGAAATGGGGCAGGACTGATTCAGTGCATCAAACAATCAATTCAAATTCCTGACATTTGCAGCTCAAGAGCTCGAAAAGAAGGCTGCAGCAAAACAGGAACTGGGAAACATGGATGTATTGCACCCGGACCCAGAGCTTTCTTGATGCTCTTTGCAGCTTCCTCTCCTCCCTCTCCCCTTATATTCTATGTCCTTTTAAGCACTTTATTTGAGACAGGGGGGATAGTCATGCTTATTCAAGCACAAGTTTTACCATGTGCTACATCCATGCACACTTGCGTAATGTTGCCCAGCTCGCGAGGGCATGTTTCGCCTTTTTAATCGTCTTTTACTGTTTTTATTGCTTATGAACATTAGATCAATGTTACCCAGTACATGGGGGCATGTTTCACTTTATATTATGTTGTTTAACAAATCAAATAAAAGTATTTCTACCGTGCATTAAACAATACCTATGTTTTTGTATATTTGTATACACTAGCCCTTTAAGGTACATCAGGCGGTGGGCCTCTTTTCTTGACCAGTTATCTATTTTTTTTTCTCTGTATTATAATAAGGCTCCAAATCTGTACGAAATGTCTGAAACTAAAGTTGTTTGATGTCTATCCCAAGCAATACATAAATAAATAAAACTGAAAAAGGTCTGTAAGTTACTTAAAAATTATTGTGCATATAATATTAAGAAGTGTGTACATAACATAGTCCAAATCTGAACTATTGCTTTTGGAAATGCGTGCTTGTGAGGAGGATTATACAGTCGATAAACCATATTGACTACACAGAAAATGGTTTTTGGGCAGCAATATACAACATTCCATCCTCCATACCCACTTTTGTGAATAGTAGGCTTTGAAGAGTTTTGCATTAAAATCTCCCAAAATGCGATCATGCGACAGGGAGGATGGGCAGGTACAGTTTAGGGCAGAGTGAGCAGTCCAGTCGCACCTGGTGCTGACCTATGGGGGCACTGTGCTTAAAATAACTTGCAGGTTTAAAAGCATGTGGGGCAGTGTTCCTTTTGTGTCCAGCAGTTTTCAGGCAAAAATAAAAATGTCAAGATAACTCTGGTGATTAATGTTCCTGCTGGAGAGAGAACGGAGTGTTGTCTAGTGGCGATTTTGCTTCATAGTAAAGTAGCACAGAGGGTCAATTTGCCTGCTGAAATGAACCTCTACCATGCAGATAATAGAACTAAGTGTAAGTGAGCTAAGAGTAGCGCTCTTAAAAAACGAAATACATGTCAAAGTGGAGTGATGGAGAGATGAGGGGCAGTGTTGGAGGGAGGTGGTATGGAAATTCATGGAGAAGAAGGTTATTGGGGTTGGTTTGGGGGTGTCAAAATAGATTGCTGCACAGGCTTCACCAGCGCTAAAGCGGCCATGATGATAGGTCTGCGCTCAGTGAAGTGTTGACTTTCACTCCTGTGTGTCTGTTAGCATGCATACAACTGATATTAAACGTCTGTGCAACATATACATGTAGAATATGTTATCATTTTGTTATCAAAGAGAGTCTCAAAGTGTGTGTACAATAGTATACGATTTATAGTTCTGTATATTTCAGATTTTGCTGACTGTCTCGCTGGCCACATTTCGAAAGACCACACTATAATTGCATATAGAAACCGTGGTCCTGATTCACAAAGATAAACTTACACCTTTGTGTAAGTTTTTAAGAATAATTCTAGTATTCACAAACTACAAGTTTCATTTTTCTATTAGTAAATTTACGACTGCAAAGAATTTGCTGTTGGGGCCAAGAACTCCGAGCATAAGAAGATAGGTCAGGCCTATCTTTTTATATATGGAGTCTTCACCACCTGTGAGAAGTGTCTACTGTCCGAGAATTACTATTATCAAAATTGAACTTTGAATTCAAAAATAAATAGCTAAGTTGCATAAAACCGTAAATTTACATTTCTGTACAAGGCTTATTTTTGGTACACTTGCAGCCTTTCTTGAATTTAGCACAACATCCATGGACATTTAAGTTATTAACTGTACTTACATATTGTGAATTACCAGCAAACCAGGGAGAGTGGAGTTCTATGTAACTGTGTTATATACGATTAGTAAAAAGCCTGTATGTCTATTGTTTTCATGTGTTAGATTAGAAAACCCCGTCCCTCCAGCCTATTGTCGCATTCAGGCAATGTGTTTTCTATTTCTCTTTTTTTAAATTTTTTATCTTGTAGACTACCAGTGAAGTATCTCCATTTTCCAGCATTCAATTTAAAATTTAATTTTACTTCTGTAATTTCTAATTTTGTAGCCTTTCTTAAGATTGGTGATTTTGATTATCTAATTCTCCAATCTTGTGCTAGTATTTCAATAACCAGCATTTTCTTCTCTGGGACTATTTGAATCTTAACGAATAAAAGTACATTTTAAAAACAACCTCTCTGTCTGATAGTCAGACAGGACACAAATAAATATATGATGGCAACTAGCCAGCTGTCACAGGGCTTTTACATGGAATTGCCATCTAAACCTGCAGTGTAGCCACACAGAGAGGCAGATGCAAAGCCTGGTCGTTTGCATTCTAATATGAACATTTTCAACTTACTAGCTGATATTGCATGTATTTACCGAAATTGAATGCAGCACCTGCTACTCTATTTTCCAACAGTATAACATATTATTTCCTCTTCATTTCCAGTATTTTGCATTCCCCTAACTAGCATTTTTTTAAAGTTATTGAGGACAACTTAAAGCAGAAAGTGTATCTGACTTGGTAGCTTTCCTTTAACAATATACACTCCCAAATGTCATATTTTAAGATCTCACAGAACCATTCCAGGAAAACACAATCCATCCTTGGGCCAGCGATCAATGTTTCTCTGCACTAAAATAACTATTCCAAACTTCTAGTATTAAGATGCTGTGAGCTACAGATATAATGTTGTTTACATAAAAATGTTAAAAAACCTCAATCTAATTATTTCTCTGCTAGATCTTGACACACAAAAACACACGGGCTATTTATATAGGCGGTTAGTTATTGTTGAGTAGTTAAGGAAATGCATGTGTATAAATACAGTGCAATAAAAGCAACTAGTAGTGCTGCAAGTGCAAACCAAGAAACGGTAAACAAATACAATAAGCAGCAAAATGACCTTACTGTTAAGCTTTTTTTTCACAGATCCTTGAAGCGCTAGTGGCCAGTCAGCAAAATTAAAGATCAGGTAGTTAATGTTCCCCCAGTGCTTAATTTGTGAAAGAAAGTTTTCTGGTGGATGAAGTTCTGCTCAGAAGCCGGCAGCTGGTGCAATTAAACGTCGACACGCTGGATACCAAGCCCAGTAGTGTAATCCACTATCAGACACTCCCTGCCCCTTTTTCTTTCTTTTGAAGGTACCTGCTTTCTGGTTGTGATGGTTTTCCCACCGTTGTCTTCCTCCGTCTTTCCCGTCTGACATTTCTTTTCTTGCACTGGTTAAATAGCTGTAAATAGTGCCGATCCTGTAGTGTTGTGCTTGTTCTCACGTCCTACGTCATGACGTGGCACACAAGAACGTGGGCACGGAGCGATCTGCGCATGCGCGCAGCAGGGAAAGTGAAAGGGATTGAGAGCGCTGTACGCTTGGCGCTCTCCCGGAGATTTTGTAGTCAAATAAATCCTGTTCTGCCCGCAATTACAGTCTTCTGGTCATTTGTGCTGAGGGATAAAGCAGCATCATTACAGTGGCGAAGAGGTCTGGGATCCAGACCAGAAGAAAAAAAATCGGATTTAGGAGGAAGAGATTGCCAGTGCCCAATATTGCACAGAGGACACTGACAATAGACTGCCACGTGAGCAGCAGGACAGAAAATACTAGGCCAGAAGCCATCGTGAAGATCTGCAAGTAAGAGGACAGCGACGCAGTAGCTCAGAACAGCGGGAGAGCGCGGCAGAAGCGCGCAGAGGAAGGAGAACACCACCCATAAGTAAGGGACCTGACGCTAAAGCGCGTGCACGCAGAAAGCACAGCTAGAGTGCAGCGATAAACCACGAGGACCCTGGCGGAGCAAACTATGCGCAGGGACGGGGGAACAGAAGAGCCCAGACCAAACCAGGCACAAGGCAAAAGCGTGAACGTGCCAGGCAGCCCAAGAGGTCTAGGGGCGGATCCAGAAAGATGTGCCACAATGAGCGCGCAAGCATCTTCACTCACGACGCAGATCCCGTTCTTACCGAAACCAGGAGAACCCCAAATGAAGTGGGAAGACTGGAGAGAGTACTTTAAGAATTATATTGAAGCTCTAGAAGACAAAAATGGGGAAGCCTTCCCCAGCGCGAGGAAGAAAAGGATACTCCTGCATAACCTAGGAACAGAGGGAATAAGGGTCTTTCAGAACCTGTGCCCACGCCCAGACCACAGGCGGATGATAACGTATTTAAGCATGCCATAGAAGATCTCGACAACCATTACTGCCCCACTGTGTGCGGTTTAATTGACCAATACAATTTCCAGCAGAGGAAACAAGAAGCCGGCGAATCCATAGACGAGTACGTCGCTGCGTTGAGAAAGTTGGCGGTAACGTGCAAGTACGGGGTCCTACACGATGAGTTCATAAAAGATCAAACAGTCATGCACACCACCAACAAGACGATACAAGACAAGTTGTGGGTGAATGGAGAAGCATCACTAAAGGAAGTAATACCCATGGTGAAAAAGGCAGAGTTATCGAAACTGTGTGCTGACGCTGCCAAGAGAGAAACCGCCCAGAGGACCATGGTTAACAAAGTGGATGATGCAGAGCCACATGGAAGGACTAAAGCCATGATGGTAGAAGGAAAAGAACCGAGTAAGTGGATGGGAAAACCCAGACAGCCGTGGAAACAGAACAAAGAAAGCAAAAGAGTGTGCTTCAGATGTGGAAGCATGGCACATGCGTCCCAAGACAAACAGTGTCCAGCGTTCAAAGCGAAATGCATGTTCTACGGCATAGTAGGCCACTACGAAAAAGTGTGTCACCGGAAAATGAAGAGACCCATGGTGAAGTACGTGGTGCAAGATCAACAGGAGGAAGAAGAAGAACCGGAGGAAGAGGACAATGTATTATGTGTGGAAGAACAAGTGTTGGGCATTGACTGTAGGCGGTCCCGCAAGCCACAATGTGACGTGATGATAGGAGGAGTGAATATCAAGATCGTAGCAAATTCGGGATCCCCGTACACTATTGTCCAGAGAGCGGTGTGGGATGAAGAATTCCAGCCCAGGTTGGGCCCAAAGTTAGAACCACCTGATATACGACCGGTGTCATACACAGGTGAGCTCATCCCCATGGTCGGATACAGAACCCTAAAATTCGAATTCAGAGGAAGGAGTGCGGTGTGCAAATTATATGTAGCTGAAAAGGGCCCATCAGTCCTAGGATGGAGGGACCAAGGAGATTTGGGGATAAAATTGGACCCAGGGGGAGACGTACAAGTGCTGACGACAGCCCCCGAGAACTGGCCGGATTGGGAGAGGATTAAGATTGACTTCCCAAAAGTGTTCGGTGGAAAGATCGGCAAACTGGAGAAATTCACACATAAGATTGTACTTAGGGAGAACTCCAAACCAGTATCCCACAAGGTCAGAAAAGTACCCCTAGCGGTGAGAGAAGCAGTACAGCAGGAACTGCACAGATTAGAGGGAAATGGTATCATTGAGCCCATAGACAGCTCGGAGTGGCTGGCACCCTTGGTGGTAGCGATGAAACCGAATGGCAACGTCCGCCTCTGTGTGGATCTTCGAGAGCTGAATAAGTGCCTTGTAGTGGAGAAATTCCCGTTGCCTCGCATCGAGGAAATGCTGGCCAAGACAAAAGGGTTGAAGTGGTTCTCCACCATTGACCTTACTTCTGCATATCATCAGATAGACCTACATCCTACAAGCCGGAAATTGACATCCTTCATAACACTGTTTGGGTGCTATCAATTCCGCAGAATGCCCTTTGGCCTTGCCTCGGTAGCCGCGGTGTTCCAGAAATTAATGCACCGCCTTTTCAAGGACATCGAGGGCATCCAGTACTTCCAGAACGATATACTGGTGATGGGAACAGACCGAAAGGATCATGACAAGAATCTAGACGAGGTACTTAGAGTACTAGAGAACAATGGCCTGAGAGCAGAGTGGGAGAAATGTAGACTGGGAATGACGTTGGTCACATACTCGGGACACGAGATAGGAGAACACGGCATCACGCCGAAAAGAGCAAATGTGAAAGCAATCTGTGATACCGCAGCCCCAGCCCCAGCCCACAAAGAGGAAGTGAGATCATTCCTAGGGATGGCTGAGTATTACAGCAAGTTTGTGCAACACTTTGCCACCAAGACGCTCCACCTGAGGCAGCTGATAAGAGACAAAACGGTGGTCAAGTGGACAGAAGAGACCCAAAAGGAATTTGAGACATTAAAGAATGACATTAGTCAAGCTGTACCATTACAGGGGTACGATCCTCTTGGACAGTCGATACTAACAACGAATGCCAGCGAAAAAGGACTAGGAGCAGTCCTCATGCAGGAGAGGTAAGATGGGACGGTAGAGACCCTCAGTTTTGCCTCAAGATCCCTATCGCCCACGGAACAGAAATTCAGTGTGATTGAAAAAGAGATGCTGGCGGTAGTGTGGGCAATGGGAAAGTTCCGCCAATTCCTATGGGGTACGAGATTCCAACTAAAGACTGACCACAAGCCATTGGTTAAAGTGCTCACTTCGAGTGGACATGCGAGTGCCACGCCACGCTTTGCCAAAATGACATTAAAAGTGCTGGAGTACAGGTATGATGTGGAGTACATATCGGGGACACGAAACAAGGTAGCAGACTACCTCAGTAGAGCGTCAGCCATGGAAAGAGCTCCCCACCAGATAGCGGAAAATGAGGAAATGGTAGCAGTAATGGAAGACGCAGAACGGGTGATAAGCAACCAGGAGTGAACCAAGGCATACAAAGTGGACGGTGACATAAGGGAAATCAAGGAGCGAATAATCCACGGATGGCCGGAGAAGAAACACTTACGAAAAACACTTCGAAATTCTTTGAAGTCAGAGGGGAATTGTCTGTGGGCGACAACAGAATATTTCTGTACAGAGGAGATAAAATAGTGCCCCCGACAACACTGGTCCCTCGCCTGTTAGAGCTATTACATGAAGGACATCTTGGGATCGTGAAAACCAAGATGAGGGTGAAACAGATGTACTGGTGGCCAGGAGTGGACATTCAAGTGGAGAGACACGCAAGGGAATATCACCAATGCCAAGGGGCGGATAAAATTCTGAAACCATTAAGGCTGGCGTTCAGGAAGTTTGCCCAACCGAGCAACCCTTGAGAAGAAGTGTTGGTAGACATTCTGGGACTTGTGCTTGACGACCAAGGAACACCCAAGTATTTGTGCGTCCTCGTTGACAAGTACTCGAAATGGCCGGAGGTGCACATACAGGAGGAGATGGATACTGACACCGTGCTTAAGTTCTTAACTTCAGTCTTCCTCAAGGAAGGCATTCCAAGAACCATGCTGAGTAACAATGGACCACAATTCACCTCAGAGAAGTGGTATAAGTACTCAGAGAGAATTGGGATCAAAATTAAACATACCTCTGTATGCCATCCCTTGAGCAATGGGCAGGTAGAGCGATTCAATAGGGTCATAATGGGATCCATCCAAGCTGCCATCTCGATAGGGAAAGACTGGGAAAAAGAGGTACAAAGCATGTTGTGGGCCTACCGCATCACCCCTACCAGCACAGGGTACAGCTCATTCCAAATCTTAAGAGGAAGACACCCTTTCACCAAGGACAATATAGCTTGGAGAGAAAAGACCATCACCAGCAAGTGGTCTCCTGCAGTGGTGCAGCACAATCTGGAGAAAGCCCAGAGGATATACATTGAGCATTACAACCAAAGGAGAAAGGTGAAGGAAACCGCCATTGAGAGAGGGGAATGGGTGAGAGTCAAATTAGCAGCATTGAAAAGAAAAGGAGACCGCAAGTACAGTCAACCACTTCAAGTGAAAGAGTATACAATAGGGCGGCACTGCTCAGTGATGGTAAAGTGTGGTCTTAAGATTGCATGGCAAAATGCAACAAAATCCTAAGATGGTCCTCTGAGGAGAACGGAAGGACACCACCAGTACAAGTGCAAAGAGAGAATGAAGGAACCACTCCTGCTGAAGAAGGAGATCAAGGAGCAGAAGGAAATGGAGATGGGCTTGGAGACCAGGGACTGCCGGAGATGAGGGAAGAAATAGAAAGGGGGAGTAGGACACCGAGGAGAGAAGAACCGGATGCCTTGAGAGACCAAGTGGCGAGTCCTACAGAGAACGGTACCGGTGAAACTCTCTCCACTCCAGTAAGACGCACACGGGCAGGCAGAGTGGTGGTAAGACCCAAACGTTTCAGAGACTTTGAAATGGGGGGAAGCTATGCGTCCTGAGAGACTCATCAAGGACATGTTTATTTTGTGAACAAAAAGGGGGAGATATGTAGTGTTGTGCTCGTTCTCGCGTCCTACATCATGACGTGGCATGCAAGAACCTGGGCACGGAGCGATCTGCGCATACGCGCAGGGAAAGTGAAAGGGTTTGAGAACACTGTACGCTCGGCACTCTCCCGGAGATTTTGTAGTCAATTAAATCCTGTTCTGCCCGCAGTTACAGTCTTCTGGTCATTTTTGTTGTGGGATAAAGCAGCATCATTACAGATCCCCCCAAAAAAGTGCTGGTGCACCCCCACTAGCAGCCACTAGCTCAAACTAAGCACCAGTGTTTCCTCGTTTCCTGGAAACCCTTTTGTATGTTGGTTAAGCAGTCAAGGACTAGCTCAACAAGGTGACGTTAGGGTTAAGAGACGACACAGTATGAAACCTATATAATAGTTAAAGATAGAAATTCCAGGCAGTTTTGGATTTTTGTTTATAAGAGCAGCAATTTAATAGAGCCTTAAATATATCAATAAATGTACAATAAAAATATGGAAATAAACAACGAAAACAATAGAAATGAATAACTTACCAAACGACTATCAAAGAAATACAATAACAGTCCTGGGCACTAATTTTACGTTATAATAATGTATTTTATAAAGCACTTAACTACTTCAATGAGTTGTCCCAGCGCTAGGTACAAGTATCCATAGCTCAAAATGTAGTAATTAGGCCCGCCTAGGTCCCACCCTTAAACACAAGTTTTGAGTTGTTTCCTAAAAACATTCTATGGCTGAGTTTGATGAATCGTCTGAGGCAGAGGTTTTCACAGTTTCAGTGCTAGTTCGCCGAAAGAGCTCCCACCTGAGTGTGATCTTGTAATGTTAGGAACAGCCATCAGCCTTTCCCCAGCGGATTATAGGTTTCTTGCTGGTATATAAGGTATGATCAGGGATTGAAGATACTAAAATACTTTGTGTAAATGCCTTGTGACAATAGCACAAGGCTTTAAAAAAGGACCTATGTCTAACCGGCAGCCCTTGCAGCATTTTGAGTGCATACCCCATCAACGCTCATCTAAGAAGGTTGGAAAGAATTTGGCACTCTGAAGTCTCTTGATCCGACCCTGTGTAACACCCAGGTACAGAACTCGAGCCTTGACGCAATAAGAACCTGGGCCACTGTTTTTCTGTTTGTGATTGGTGTGGGCTTACTGTCACAAATGGCTCAAAACAAGAACATCAAAGGGCATCTTTAAGCATCTGGAATCAGCTTCTAGCAACAAAGGATCAGAAGACAGAAAAGTGTGGTTCAGAAACATTTGTAGCACCGATAAGACTTGAAGGTGGTGATGGTGATGGTGATGGTGATGGTGATGGAGTAAGGACTTGTGTAAAAGAGACTTGCTCGGATGCAGTCCTCTTATATAACCTGTAACGCTGTATTAATAATGTATTTGTGTAAACTAATATGCCCCACATTCTATATTTTAGCAAGACGAAGTGAGTGGTTTGACTAGGAACTAGGGTTCCTTCCACAGCATTTCTTCCTTCTCCTATTAGGATTATGGGACGTGTGTTAAAAACACAGAACTGCAAATACCAGAATACAATGCAGGTACAGTGCAGGTACAGTGAGTGGGATGGCTACTCACGACCCCCATCCCTCATTCATTCTGGAATTCCATACCCCCTTCAGATCAGTAGGACTGTGCCCAAGGACACCTGGATTTCCGATTTAACCACTTAAAAAGCCTTCCTTATCTTTCTCTAAACACCTGTGTGTACCCTTTTGTTCAGGTGTGTGAAAGGTGGGTGTGGGGTTGATGTGTTGATAGTGAACAGGCACTCAGGTGGGGGGCACTCTTACAACAGCGGGAAGAACAAGGCACGAAAAAATTAAGTATTTTAGGGATAGTCGGGAGGGTGAACCTGAGCAAATAAAAGGTGGGGGCAGAGTGGTGGAGGACGAATGTAAGGAGAAATAAGGCAACGGTCAAGAGAAACCATATGAAGAGAGAGAGAAAGAGAGAGGCATGCAGACTTGCTTTGTGGCTTCCTAAAAGGAGAGACACCCATTATAAATGCATTGTGGAAGTGATATGAGGAATGACCAAAAGGAACTGTGAGTGAAGTAGCCATGGGAGGGAACAAAGCACACATAGAAGGGGTGGGTAAAGCTGAAGCTGATCGCAAAGTGAAAGAAGCATGTGCAGTCACGCTAATTGGAGACAGATGGCCTCTGCGTGCCGCTGCTCGCTCCCGCAAGGTGGATGCTGCCACAAGCATGAGTGCTTGAAAAGAGCTGATGGATTCCAAAAGGTCATCTCCTACGGCAGCGCATGTGTGCTACACTAGGCTCGACCTAAAAAGCAATGATTCCGAGAATGTTGCCAGGAGCTTTTTGTCACTGTAGAAGTGTCATCACAATACAGACATCACCAGGTTCTGGCATGGGAAGCAACTGATGTATGGGAGAACTTAAGGGCTGTGTTAGATATTAGGTGCTATGCTTCTATTTGCATCCCAGTACACCATCAATTGTGTGTGACTATTGCGGACAGGGAGGGTGTGCTGGGGCAAACTGTGAGATGCTGCGCCTTGATGGGCAAAATGCATCTATGAAAGATCGAGCTGCGGTTTGAAACCACAGCTCTGTTTTTACTGACAGCAGATCTGTGTACATTTGGAAGAGGCAGAAATGGGTTCACAGCAACTGGTTGCGGTGTATGACTGCACCTGCTATCTGGAAGATATTTGGAGGTTCCACAAACCTCGTTCACTCCTAAGAGGCCACAGATATGTGGTGCACCATCATTTAACTTCACAGTGGCATGTTTATACTGGTGCTTCCATCTATAATACTTCACGGGAGCTAAAGCATGCCCTCTGTAACACAAAAGGTCCCCAGAACTACACTAAGCCAATGCAAACACCTGTGTGCATCTCTGGCCCTCTTTGTAATATTGTCTAAATGATTTTGCAAATGTCTAATCGTGACCTGCTTGATGGTTTATTTGAGATTTCACAGAGCAGTTGATGGAGGGCCAGTCTGTCCCTTTGATACACCTCAGGCACAGCACTAAACCTACATGTGGTGTAGGTGGGTTCAAGGTGGCCTGATGAGCCCTGCAATCACCTTGAAGCGTGTAAGCTTGTTTTAATTGAGACTGTGGCTTGGAATGGTGGTTAAAAACGTTCCTATGGGAATGTGCAATTGCTATATAATATATTTTACAACATCGATTTTCATTTGGGCGGTTGCAATATCGGGATTTCCAAATGGGTTGAATTTTCCTCCACCGGGAATCGTTTTTTGACTGAATAAATAGGCTTTTTATGTGCAAGATTATATGGACAATACTTAGATATGTACAGCAAATATGGAACTCAATTGGACCCCAGCTAACATCTAAAAGTTGGTATTTTTCCTGCTGATGATATTTTATACTGCCTTTACATTGGAACATTGCTGAGGGATCCGACTAAGCTGCCCAGCAGGCTCATTGATCGGTCAACACTTTCCTGTTTTGTCAATTTCACTTGCATGTGCTCTTGATACTCTACCCTGCTAGGGCATGTTTTCCACAGCTGTTCCACAGCCAACAACTCTCTCTGCTACACTCCTCTGGCCCCATGGCTTTGGCCATCTTGGGGATACCTGTGTGTCAGCAATGGAGGCCGGGGCCAGTCCACAGAAGTCCCACAGGAACTCTTTAGTGTCCCCCAGTTGGTCCATTCCACCCACTGTTTCTTAGAGGACCTAAAGAGGCCCGTGTCACTGGCCCTGGTGAGACCTATCTTAATCTTGGGAGGCAAATGAAAATTCAGAATCCCAAAGTCCATCCTTTACAGAAGTTAATGGATCTTCTTCCTTTCTGCTGGGCATTATTCTGGCATCTCAGCCCCATGTCAAAAATCTTCTCAAGTGTATCTCCCTTGTGCATGCATTTTTAATTTCGGTGGAGTGTTTGGAAAACCTAGGCACCTTTACCCAATCCTAGGGTGGCACATCACTCTACCTCTGTCCTTACCCTCCTGCACAGCATTCTGGGTTTGTTAAACACGGCAACTTCAAGTGGTTTATTAAAAGACCTTCCCTGAGAGCTTCAGCCCTGTCCTACCTGACACAGCTAGCTGAACTGTTCCCACCAAAACCTCAAAAGGCATCACCTCCTGCATTTAGCTTCAGTGGTCTAGTCTTCCTCCCTTGATTCTAAGGGCTGGGGCTTGCCCCGGCCAGGTGCAGTGTGAATTAATAATTAGCAGATGCAGATGTCTTCCCTGATCCTTCTTTTCCCAGGAACTTCTCTATGCAATATTAATGGCTCAATTGTGTGGGAGGCCTTTGATCTTTGTCTTTGTGCAGAGTAATTAACTTGGCTTAGTATGGGGGACAAATACACGGAATTTGATTATTGCTGAGCCAGGGAAATATGACATTTCTTAAAGTGTCATAAGGAGTACAAGTATCACAAAAGTGACAGTAAATCTGCACTCGTGTAATTTTTTCCACTAAAACTGATTCCTGACTGGTATCTCTGGGCCTAAGTATGCTGAAACTGTGAGATGGGACAGATTTTACTTATATGGTATATTTCATTGAGCACATAGTCTTTTAAGTATGCACTATAAACCTACTCTATGAATATCCACTCACATTATAATGCCTCCACCAAATCAGCTTCGATCTCTGATGGGTCTCTTTTGTGACAGGCTACCTGCGTGCCGATGCCAGGCTGGTCTGACTCACACGCTCAGTCTGAACACCAGTGCATACATGTTTGCTCACGTTTTTGCATGTAACCAACGGACAGCCTCTTATCCTATCTGCATAGCAGTGAATCCTCCCATAAAATGCAGACACTGGCTATTCGCAATCCCATTCCATTTTCACAGAATTTGCTATAAGTGACACTCGGTTGTTTGAACTCACTCACATTGAAAGCAGTGCTTAGTTTGTTAAAAAAAAATAAGCCCCAGAGCCCTCATCAAGAAGCCACTGCAGCTTGCACTACTGATTGCCCCTATTCGCGCCACCAGTGACAGAATCAACACAACTACTAATCTACAAACCCTACAAGTATGGCCTTTCAGACTATTTCACACCGAAAATCTACTAAAATGACTTGGGCAGCAGATATTAGTCATTTTTAGTGTTCATTAAAATAATCAACAAATGTTGTTGTGTTAATCTCTACTTTAGATAAACAGTGTAGACTGTCATAAGTGCTGGTGTTGATAATAAAGTTCCGGTGCCGAGCACTGAAAACCACTAGCTCAAATTAAGCATTGATCAAAAGCCCAAAAACTGGGTAATCTAATAGCAAACAATTCAGAGGAATTAAATGAACAGAACCTGTTTCCTACATCCACGTTATATTTTGTTACCTCAAGGACAGCGTTTCCCTTGTTATACTTCAGTAAACTTCTGTGCTGCCCACGGTTCCATCAAACAGATATTGTTTAAACAACTTTGTCAGCCTAATTGAGACTCAATTTTTGCAACCTCTTGTAAATTATCAGCCCTAACAAGATGTACAAATGATCTGCAACAGGCTCAAATTTGTTTCTAATTACTCTTCGATGGGCACGATTATACGTCAGGTGAAATTAAATGAATGCATGCTTGCATTGTTAATTTCACTCCATCTAATTATTAGTGGATAGGTTTTTGTTAGCATCCTTGTTATCCCTAACATCTTTAGCATGGTTTCCCCTTAATTTTGCTTTGTGATCTCCTGTTTTGCTGACTTTAGGACTCTTTTTGCTGGCATAGTTTTTACTAGCTTTAGGACTCTGGAACTTTTACTACTGCTAACCAGTGCTAAAGTGCATGTGCTATCTACTAAAAACACGGTAACATTGGTTTAGCTACAATTGCCATATTTAAATGACCTATAAGTCCCTAGTAAAGTGTACTACATGTGCCCAGGGCCTTTAACTAAATGCCATTAGTAGGCCTACATCACTGAGTGTGTCACCCACTTTAGTAGCCCTTTAAACACTTCTAAGTCCTGCCACTCCAGTTAACCCTCTTGCCAGATCCAAACTTTTTTTTAATACATATTAGTCACTTCTAAGGTAGGCCCTGGACAACCTCAAGGGCAGTGTGCAGTGTATTCAAAACGTTGAACATATACCTTTACATTTTGCTGTCCAGGTAATGAAAAACTCTCACATCCATTTTTACTTCTGCAAGGTCTATCTTTCACATAGGCTCACATTGGGATTACCACATTAAGTCTTATACGTGCAATTTCCAATTGGTAAGAGATGGGATGCCAAGTTTGGTGTCTCTGGAATCACAATTTAAAATCCTAATATATGGTGAAGTTAGATTTTAAATTGTAATTCTGAAAATGCCACTTTTGGAAAGTTAGCATTTTCTTACATTAGCCATTTGGTGCCTTCCGCCTGTCTCTGAATATACGTCTGTGTCAGGTGACAACTGATTTGTGTGCATTCCCACCAGATAGCCACACACAAGTGGAACTTGACTAATGGGCCATCTAATCCTGAAGGGCCATCTTGGTCAGGTCGAGAGGGAGATGCTGACACTTACACATGAAAGGCCATGTCCTATCCCCACACAAAGGTATACTTATGGCGTCACCATGCGCTTTATAAACCTACTTTATTATTATTATAGTGAGGCCTCTCTTTGAAGTCTCCCCCACTTGAAAGGAGCAACTGGGTATAAGTACTGACCGCTGACACCACCAACACTTCTGGGCCTGTGGATACTCTGCCAATAAAAAGGGCTGCTCTGCTGCTACAAGGACTGTTACTCTGCTGTTCTCCTGATCTGTTGTGTCTGACCTGTTGCCCTCCTTGCCTTGAAGGGCGAAGAACTGGACCTGCAACTCTACACCCCAAAGCAAAGTGACTCCTAGGGCTTGCTGGCTGCCTCCTGTTCTGATTTCTCAGGGACATCAAAGACTTCAATCAACTTTCCAATAGCACCTGAACTGTGTCATCTGAAGGTCCTGACCTTCCAAGTGGTGCCAATCTAGACCCGGGCCCTTAGAAGTGGGTTTAAAGTGCTGCAACTGTAAGAGTCCACGCATGGCCACTGTTACTTTACTCAGAACCGGTGCATCTCCTTCAATGCTGATGCATCACTGGTTTGAAGACAGTGCTTTGTTGGATGTGATGCTCAATGACAATGCATCCCCAACTGCGCGGCTTGGAAGTTGGAACTGACGCATTGCCTTCATCCAAAGGTATTGCTGATGACATATCTCCTCCTCTGCTCCATGCATCTGGCCTCCTCGGTGAAACAAGGTACTTGCAGCGGGACAAGGTTGGCCCCTGTAGCTGACCCATGCTCCATCATGGTCGGCCTTAACATTTGGATTTGACCCGGTCTAGTGTGATAAGATAGCCCCGGTTGGTGCTTTAGGCTTTTAAGCACTATATTTTAATGTAATCTTTAAAAATACATAACTCTGGTGCTACGTGTTGGATTATTGTTGTTTTGGTCTTTATATGTTTGATGAATTAAGCTCTATTGTTCTAACCAGGTGTGGTATATTTCTGTGTCCCATTTTTACTGTTTTACTGTATTACATATGGCACAAATACTTTGCACATTGCCTCCTAAATTAAGCCTGCTTGCTTTGTGTTTTCACTTTTTTACTGTATTGCATATTGCACATATACTTTACACATTGCCTCCTAAGGTAAGCCTGCCCGCTCTGTGCGAAGCTACCAGAGGGTGAGCAGAGTTTGATTGATGATGTGTATCTGAATTACCCTGATTTGGATTGTGGTTTCTGCTTGGACAGAGTGTATGCCTCTGCCAACCAGAGACCCAATTTCTAACTGTTTTTCTGCACCATGATTTACTGGGTTTGGAAGAACCCGACACAATTGATCCCACTGGAAATTATACTTTGGCTACAGTATTCCTCACTCCCACCTCACACATTGAACCCCACATACATTTACAACTTGCTCAGAGCAGGTGGCAAATGTAAGCCGTAGAACTGCATGGGATAGAGACCCAGTGTGATCTTACAGTCCGACAAATTGCCCCCATATTTTAATATCCCATTCCTTGAAGTTTTAATTGTAATTGCATGCTAGTGGGACAGTTTTGCTACATAGAAATGGCAACATTGCTTGCACCCCTATACCATGTAGTTATGTTTAGGGGCACAACAATTCTCAATATCAGGAAGAGATCAATACCAATAACTCCCGTTTTGTCATTTTTTCTTTTGCCTCAAAATGAAATGCATTTTCTATAATGTTTTACCACCCAAAACGTAACCACATATGAAGACAGTTACGCAGTTTAGAGTTCAGGAACATGATATCAGCTACATTGTTGATCAGCTGATCATCCAATTAGACAAACAATACAACTAGAAACATTGAAACTCCTTGCCTCCCATACTTTTGACTGAGGCTATATTTCATGTCCTGGGTGTTAAGTTAAGGCAGGGTTTGATGTAAACATCTTTTGCCATGGTATTATCAATTCTAGGATTCTGGAAGCCGTAATGTGTGACTGGAAAATGTATGCATTGTTGCTGTGTGACACTTGTGGTGGTAATGTGTTCTGTTATTTTCTGTGCTACTTTGTTTTAGGCCTCATTTTTACAATGTGATGTTGTTGTGTAATACAGTTGATGTGGTCTATGTTAACGTTTGCTGTGCTGTCGCCTGTTCTTTTGCAAATGTGCTGTTATACTGCTTTGTACAAGTTATTGTGTTATGTGCTGTTGTTTACTTTAGATATGTCAACAAATGTTGCTACAATTTTAGCCCAAAAACACCATATGCCTTTAGAGTTCTTGTGAAAGCAACAATTTAACACTAATGTGATAAAACAAACACCCAAATCTGTAGCAAAGTCAGTGCCTTAAATTAGCACTTGAAATGCTCACTTTATATGATATGGCCTTATGTATTTTGGAGATCAGCCTG
Organism: Lissotriton vulgaris; assembly: GCF_964263255.1. Lineage (NCBI taxonomy): Eukaryota > Metazoa > Chordata > Amphibia > Caudata > Salamandridae > Lissotriton > Lissotriton vulgaris. The sequence goes on from NC_141687.1 coordinate 1,014,061,968, forward strand.
CATCAATGGATCTTGTATCAAGTAAAGGATTGTATACATAAAACACATAATACACGGAAGTCACAAAGAAAAAAAGCAATACAATTGGAAATATAATATACAGCAGCTCAAGATATGCAAATGTAGCCCTCTTCCACATGCACAAAATACTGCTAGCCTTAGAAAGAACTTTAGAATTCTGCTATTTGGAATTTGTACGTGACAGAAATGGAGGAAAATTTCTCAAAGCTAGAGAGTGAAATGACAGGCTTGTTACTTGAATAAAGAGGATACAGTAGCTGTGCATTACACTAAATAATGTATGGGTCAGGCTGAAATGGAGGAAAGCAATTGCACGAGGCTTCGTCCTATTCTTCAGAAATCATTTATGCTAGGCTCACTTGAGCGCCTCATGAAGTCTTACAATGCCCTGCTGAATTCATTCCCTCGTTCTTTGTTACGGCTCATGCGTTATTCTTTTAGTCACAACCTATTCTAATCAGACCAAAACATTCCGCTAATTAGCTGTTTGCACTGCTGTTGAATAACCACAATGAATTTGTGAACAGTACATTCATACTTTAAAAAAATGTGTGCTACAATGTACTTCACTTGTGCAGCTATAGGCAATCTTTCTTGTAGATAGGAATATTGCAAAGAATTCTTTCTTTTTTGAAGTACAATGTGGACTTGTCCTTGGAGCAGGTAAACTCTAAAATCTGAAGATGTGAATTGTATAGATACAAAGGATTGGGAATTTTTTGCCCATTAACAAAACCATTTGCACATGCAAATCGTTCTTCAATCAATCAAACAGCATTTGTGAAGCGCAACACTGTCAACCCTAAGGGTATTTTTTGCTGTGTCTCTATCGAAGAGCCAGTTCTCAAGTCTTTTTCTAAAGTCTGCCAGAAAGGGGGCTCTGCGGAGCTCGAGAGGCAGGTCATTCCAGGCCTTGGCAGCGATGTAGGAGAAGGAGCAGCCACTGCTGCACAATAATAGAGACGTTTTTGATTACAAAGTCTTCACAAAAGGTGATCAGCAGTGGAAGATTATTTTTCTCATAGGAAATAATTCCCTGCAATGGCCTGTTACTGCGACCTTGATAAACCTGTTTAAGGGGTGGGGAGTGGGTGTTTCAAGTTGTGGTGAACCCTGGAAGATTTGAGACTTGAACCTTTTTAGTATTCCCCCACTCTATAAACCACTCCAGAAATATGACAGATCTTTAGCTGTCAAGCGCAGGTGTAAGTCTCTTTGTTAGACCCAGCAGTTTCTGACTGACTAGGGCAGATCGAAGCCAAAGAGAATTGACTGTCCTAGATAGGATGAGAACAACACACTTAATTGATAAGCAGTCCTCATCCTTGGGAAGCTTAACATAGAGGCTTATCCTCAGGGTCAAAATGTAAAGTATTGGCACAACACAACCCTTGTAACACATTGAGTACTCTACAAAAAGACTCCACACCGTATGCATAAAACACAGGTCTTTGTATTATACACACATTGAAATCAAAATGGCATAGGCAATGGATGCTTTACAGTTATATGCAACTGTTGAACTCTCCCATTAGAAGCAGAACAGCCTGAACATATATGTACTAGTCATAGGTGTTCACTTGCCCAGTCAGCCACGTGAGTGACATAAACCCATGTGCGTTCTTCACCTAGCTGTTCATGATCCAAGCAATCCCTCCCAAATCAAAAGCAACAGAAACATGTATGCAGGCTGTTCAGAGGTATTCCACTTTCCTGCTAACTCATTAGCATTGAACATGACATTTCCAATATCGCATACCCAGTTCTTTTGTAATGGTCAAGAAACCACAGATGTGGCCCAGCCTCTAAGCTGCTCAAACTACACCAGCCAACGATGCAAGTTGCACCCACAATGATTAGATTGTTGAGGCCACCTAAAGCAGAAGGAAAGAGTTACTTGGTTTAAACCCTCCAGATTAAGCCTTCAGGCCCCCAGAGGCACCTTCATGAGTGCTAGATCACTCTCCCCCTGTTGGAAAAAGACTGTGACACCGGAAGCTGGCGCGCTTCCAAATTGGTGAAATGTTTCCCATCCGGTGGAGGTGCAAGCTGCAGTTGCTCCAGGCAGCCAGAAGTGAGTGCAAACAAGGCACAAAGAGACCCCTCGGGTCTAGTCATGATATTCTCAACAACAGAGTACCTTGTGGCTTGTGTCCGGGACGATGGAGCTGTGACCTCAGACGGAGGCCGCAATGTCAGGCACTGTCGTCCTCCCGATCTAGAGGTTGGAGACAGTCAAGGTTTCCAGTTTGGGTCCCACAAACTCAGCAAATATTCCCCAACAGTCCTCGGACACCAACCACTATGGAGTGCTAATTGGAATATGTTTTCGGTAGCAAGAATGGTTCCCTCTGATTTGGCAAACTTTCCCAGCACTCCTTGAACTCCTAACGTTCTGGCACCCCAAGTGGGCCACTGATCTTTATGAGCACACTCCTCTGCACAGTGTGATTATGGCATACATAAGGACGGTTCTTGTCCCAACTGACAATCACTTCCACCTATTTCAATGCACCCTGAGCCGTCCTTACACTCTCATGGAAATGTGGAGATACTTTCGGTCCCTTGGATCTTGCGAACAGGAGGCTAGCTTCCAGCCCTTGGAGAGTGCTTAGGGACCTGAGCCACAACAGTTGGCAATTATCTGCTGGCAAGCAACATCCAGGCAAAATCCACTAAGTGATAGTCCCCTTCATAAAGCACAACACGCCCCAGGTCACCACAAGTCTGGGGATAATCCAGTTGCAGTCCCTCCTGCCGCAATGGTTCCTCTTGTCGATTTCCCAGCGTTGAACCTGCATAGTATGGTTCCAATCCCAAAAGCATCTCTCACTCCCGAGGGCAGAGACCGAGTAGTTATACCCACAATGTCCTTTGAAGATGAGATCAGTTCCAAATGCACAGGCACTCTCAAATGTGGTCCTGTCTGCCTTCCTACCCCGGGAGGCTTGATCAATGCATTTAGTGGGGCAATACCAGCCCCTTGGAAATTAGGTGTCAGTTCCTCAACCTCGTATCAGTCCCAGGAAGGCCTCTCTGAGTTCTGCAGTTTCCCTTGAGCCCCTAGTTTTTGGCCTTCTATCAGGAATGCACAGATGTGGATTGGAGACCGACTGACAGGCACGCAGAGCCACAAGAACAGTAATGCCCACTTTCTTAAAGTGCCACTTCCATATTAGTAAAGTTGAATCCACTTGCACTACCGAAGAGGATTTACCCTTACTAACTCATCAATATCAAACACTATACTGCTACTCTTATGCATGTAGGAAATCCTGCTCATTAATCTCTCCACTGGCACCCCATGTTAATCAATGCGAGAAGCAGGCCTCCCCATACCAAACACATCATCTGGTGCCAGTCACTAGCAGTGCATGCAATGCATCAGTGCCATGCCTGCTTTCTTACGACACCGCACCTATCCCACAGGGAGTACTTCGATGTAGTGAGAGGCATGCAGAACCTTGGCAAGTAGATTTTTAAATGCCAAAATGAGTAACAGTAACTTGCATGCTCAGGCCCTGCCAGGGCACACCTGTGGCACATCTGATGAGCTACCTCTGTGGGTGGTACATTCAGTGCTGCAGGCCAAGGAGGAGCATTGGAGTTGCATGCTCTAGATATATGCTTTACCCCTAGACAAGTGACTTGCCAATAATGTATACAACAATCACCATGATGTATATGACAAGCACAGCGCTTTGGAATTGAACAGCAGTCTCAAATGCGCTCAGAATCTTAAGGCTAGCATGTAGATCAGTGTAAAACCAGGAGGGACAAAAGCAATAAGTCGAGGCAATGCACTCTAAAAAGGGCCATTTCCAGTATCCTTTCCATGTTGGGAAAGAAAAATAACACTCCTCAAATGTGTGGGGTAAATGATAAGGCGAAAACATTTTCTCAATGAAGAAAAAAAAATCTATGAATTTTAGTGCAAAATCACTGCCATTTCACCACCTGTACAACGAGTACAGTTATGCATTTGGGCAATGTCTCCATCAAAGTGACAAAATGTATTCACAACATTTTTCTTGGAAAATATTTATGAATACCAGAAAGTTGAAAACTTGCACCCACAAAGATGTGTTAATAAACAACTACCTTTAATTATGTCTAGTTCTCTGTTCTGCAGTGTGGGTGTTGCTAAATGTTTGAGTTATTCAAACTCATGTGGGTGGTTGGCTTGTACTCCAACTTGGCGGAATGATGGCCATCTGCACTAGCCAACTCTATCCATAATCAGGAAGACCCAGTTCAATTTTATAGAAAAGGAGGAAAATTGGGATGCATTCTTATTACTAGACCTACATATTATCTAATCATCACTTGATATATAAAAGCAACTGGGTGTATTTTTATTTAATCCGATTGATTTTCATAATTTGTGTTAGTTTTATGCCACCCGCTTCAACAGTGATTAATATGCTTTCTGCACCGATCGGCATTGGTGGTTGCCACTAAATTATTTGTACATTTATATCATATCATTATCTAGGTCACGTAATATTATAATACAAGTCGAACTCGTGTAATCATTAGGACACATATGTTTTGTAGATATAAATGTCTCACACTCCAAAAATGAATATTTATGCTTGGTCATTTTGATTAAAGGACTTGTCAAACTTGCAGTCGAAAGTTAAAGCTATGGAATTGTGAAGCGCTCTGAAAACAACATTGGGTCATGTCCGCGCTATATAAAACACTTAATACATAAATAAATAAAAATAAATACACACATACAGCCTTTGCAAATACATCTGAATGCTTACATTATCATCAGAACATCCTTTGTGCCTCCGTATGTAATCAAGTAGCCATCTTTTGACTAATAACTGACATATGCACACATTATTGGACCAACACAAAGCAATATATAAATCGATGGTATTAATATATATCCATAGGGAACGTTGTCCTTTTTGCTGTGTCTATCCAGTTTACCATATGGAATACAGGTCGGTCCTGTCTTCATATAGTCCAATGACAGCTCCTACATTATCTCAACCAGTAGACTAATAGAACAGAAAATTTAGTTGCACTAAGTTATGGCAGCTTCATACAGCACTTAGATGTTGGTTACCATTGCAGCTGCTGATCATGCTGCAACATACTAGGTAACTCAGTAAATGGCAAAATTAGTTCCTCTGCAGGTATGAATAAACCAGGAAAAATCTTGAAGGAGTTTCTATGCAAACAATGTAACACTGATTTTAAATCTAGGAAAACTAAGAAAGAACCAGAATGCACTTGGGTCTCAAAGGGGACCAACAAATAAATACTAAAATAAAAGTGTTGAAAACCTTCGCAAATACTAGAATGTTCTTCGTTGTCACTGGCTACAAAATTCGAAACTTGTCTGAATGGAACACACGTTTCTCTTAAAGAAGATCACACATGCCTGATGACTCTCACCAAGCAAAGACTGCAGTGAAACACTAAATAAATGCCCCAAAACACACCAATTGGTTTTACTTATAATAGCTTACATTGAAAATAGAATTAAAAGAACTTTTAACACACACACAAAATAAGTTATTCATAACAAAGAAGGACCTGTATTTAAGTGCAACTAAAAGTTCTGAATGTGAACCATGACTTAAAAGACAACGCCCACCGAAATGATCGATCACTGACACCCACGCAATTCTGTCTGGTGTATATAGATATAACAGACATCTGGGTAATAAAAAGATTCCACAGTAAAAGAAGGTACATACAAAGCAGGACAGTTTTCTAGAACACAACGGGAATTTCTACAGAGACTAAGATTAACCAAACTCTTCTTCCATCAACTTCTACACATGTTCTAATCACACATAACGCCCCTTTGAAGACGTGGTGCACGCCATCTTAACTGGGAAGAAACTTGTATGTGTAGAAAAATGCAATGCCAAAGGAGGCCTCACAACACACACAATTGACAGTATGGCAATATACAGATGCACATAAACTGAAGTTACAGAGCATGACATTCCCTGGGCTTTAGGGCACATACAGCAATCATAAAGAAGGCAATTTAACACGTATCTGTTATATGGAAAGAACAACTCTCCTTCAGTTCATTCTCCGAATGTTGCCTCTCATCTGGAAATGATGCAGCAAACCTGAGAACAAAAAAAGTATTTACAGAATTGCAACGATTCCTATGTTGGGATTGTTCTCTTTTTCCAGGTGAGTTATATGCATAGCCACAGACAACAGAGTACTTTTAATTGCTAATGTATCCAATCATGGCTACCTTCAGCTCCCACTGATGGCCGTGATGTATTCTTAAAAACATGGCTAATGTTTGGAAGCAGATAAACACTTGACCTAGGGAGAAAAATTCCAGTCCCTGGGTTCTTGGATGCAAACAGGAGTCAGGAGTCCTTAAGTCCTTGCATGTGCCTCCTTCTTTCAGCAGGAGTCAGAAATCTTCCAATAGGCCCATCTCCTTGAGCTGGAGCCTTCCCAGGTCCAGGAATGTTCTGAGGAGATGCTGGTGAAGATTTATCCTGTGCCCTAGCCAGAGATTAGAAAAATTCCACCACTCAATCATAACTATTTCCTCACAGTCTCCCCCCGTTTTCCATACTGCAAAATTACCCAGGATACCCTGTTTTAATATGACGAGACCCAGCTGCCATCAGAAAGGCCTGTCTTCAGCTTTATGTCTACTTCTCTACTGGCCAGTATCAAACTTGCTTTCGCCCTTACTGTGACCGGGGTCTGACTTCCTCCGAGGTTTCTGAAGCTAATTAGCCTAAAAAGAGACTGCTAACGCTGTTCTTTGCTCTGCAACTCTTTCTTTCCACTCCCAGAAAGCAGCTCACTGATAATTGATCGGTAGCCAACACCCATTAGACTTTCCTAGGCTCAAAGGCAAGCCATGTCCTCTGAGCCAGAGTAGTTAACTCTCCCAGCCAAGGGTGTGTAATCTAGCACCAGAGGCGTGATGAGTGGAGAATTGGTTAAAACAGTACCTTTTTACAAAGTACATTTTCTGTGTATGTTATCAGAATTCGAATTTCACCAATATGTCACATTTTAAAAGAAGGACATAACGTTGGGCATTTGTAGTGTACCAGGTATTTGAATGAGGTCTAAGTGTTTTGGCCAATCGCTTGGCCAGTTCCTGACTTGTAATCATTTCTTAATATAGGCCTGAATATCAGTGCCTTCTTTACCACGTGGAAATTTGGACCCAAAGAAATGTAAATGTAAATGTACAGGAATTTATATAGCGCAAATCACCAACCGGTCTCTAAGCGCTTGCTTAGGGAACCCGTCCTGGTATTCCCCTGTGAGATAACCCCGGCAAGGTATCCACAAGGTGAAAGCCAGGCATCCCACTGCGAGGGGCCGTTGTGGAGATTAAGCAAGCTATTGCCCAGAGTCGCAGAGTGTGAACCCGTGAATCGAGTAGGCACCGGAGCAAGAATTGTCGAGTCCATGGACATTTTAGGACTCAGGACCCGGCCGAGCCGGGAATTGAACCCTGGTCCCAAGCTGACCTCTGCTTCCGGGTCTGCCTCCTCTAACCAGTGAGCCACACTTCTCCACAGGCCATCAAATCCTGATGTTTTACAGTGGGATCCAGTTTCAAGGTCCTCCTGCATGAGAGCTGGATCTTCATGTTGGTCTTATACATTAAAGATTTGTTTGCCTGCATGGTGGAGCTCTTCTGACCTTTTATCCAGTTTTTGTTCAAGGTCATAGACTCTAGACCCAAATACATTATATCTTTGAAGTAACTTCAAATTGTGCTACCTTCATTGTTGATTTTTCTTACTAACTGTTGGAGAAATTATTGTCTGAGGACCAGTTTTCAGGCCATAATAGTCTCTACTTCCACAGAAGGGTTGGCAGTCGAGAAGGGCTTCTCTGCTCTCTCAGATTTAGAATTATTATTTAACAACATGTCCTCAATAGATGCCTCTCTACAGCTTTTGTTGGCTGTCATATTATCAGTGTTCCACACAGTGTGATATGAGGATGTGGGTCCACCTGAATTACAGTGTGAGTATCCCTTAAAGCATGTGTTGTCTTTTCTTTATGCCCGGTTCACAATCAGCCTCACTCAAGCTCCTCAGTGCCTTTTAGACACAGTGCGCCAACAGAACCCCTAATGTTATCTTAATGGTCCATTTCTGCTGGTGTCTGGGAGTTTCAGGCATTTAATCTATTGTGGAGTGGGATCTGAGTCCTTATTTCTCAATGCCTGCTCATCTAGGCGTAAATTATGGGCCTTCTCTCTCAGTTTACAATAACAGTTCTACCGGCATTATGCAACATTTAAAACAGACCCACTTCTCTGGTAAGTTACTCCCTAGCTATTCCCAGTCTGTGGCAGAGCCAGTTTCATCCATCCATAATCCAGGATAGAAGCCAATCACTGGCTATGCCTTATTCTTTTATGTCACAGTTGGGTCGTTCTGGTGGCCTTTTTCGTGATGCACTGGCTCTGGGCCTGCTGTGTAACTTCTCACAGTCCAAAGACATTACTGCTGTCATAGTAGCTGATTATATTCCAAATGGGCTTTGGGTATGCTCTCCTACATGATATTTCACTGGTTTAATATGACTATCAAGGAATTTAAGCTCGGAGTTCTCTTCCATCACTGGTGGCCCGTCCCGGACCATTGTGGCCTCTGCAGGTGTGGTGCTGCCCAGGCAATGTCTCAGTAGGTCTGTAGGTGGTTTCTCCTTCAGGCCCTGGTTTTATCATCTGTCCTAATATCTCCCTGGTTGTTCATCACCATGGATCTTCACAGGGTGGCGCCTCACCCCACAGTCGCACAGGCCGTGCTGTCCATTCACCTAGTGGCCTCATCTGTATCACAAATGATGCCGCAAGTGGCTCGGCTGCATTGCTTCAGCCTGGGGTACCCCGACTCTCTACTGCAGCTACAATGAGATTTCACCAGGGGTCTCTTGGGTGAGTCTCTGCTAAGGGGACTCCTATGACGGGCTGCAGGATTCTGTAGTTTGCTGAAGGACTGGAGATGGAGTGGATTGCATCGACTGCTCTTCTACTCCATTCCCTTGGTGACCATGTCTCCAATATTGTTTTTTAAACACAGTTATATATAATATTGTTTTATTCAATATAGGAACTTAAAATATCTTTTTTAATTAGTTTGATAAATATTAGTTAATTAGTATTATACTTTATAAATAGTATAATGATTAGTGAATTTTATTTCTTTATTATAGTTTGTAAGTTTTAGATGAAATACTTTTTTTTATATTTAATTAGAAATTGTTAATTTAGTAATGGGTTGTTGGGTTTGTAGGACATTAGGGTGGGGAAATTTTAAACTGTAAACTATAGTTTTTATTGTATAACTATATTTTGTGTAATTTAAATTTCTAATTGATAAATATGTAAATGAATTGCTTATTTATTATTGTTAAATGTGTTGATTGACAATGAATTCCTAAATTGTTGATCAAAATATCTGATAGTTATATTTTGTTATTTAATTTAGTATTTTGTAATTAAAATAATTGAAATTATTTTATTTTTAGTAATTATGTTTAATATCAATAATTTCCGTTTTTATATATTACATATTTGTGTATTTTTATTGTTCGGTGTGTTCATTTTTAGGGTAGTAGTGAGAGAACATTTTCATTTTAAAATGTTTGTTATATTTTATATTTATTTTCCTATTTGTAGCAGAGTTTGTATTGTTAAATGTTAATTGAATTTGTTTTATATTTAACGAATACATGTATTATTTAAAATCTGTTTTATATTTTTTGGGGTTTATATTTTGCCGGTTTTTCTTTTAATTTAGGAGTAAAAATAATAATATGACCCCTCCAAGCTATAACAATGTCCCTACTGTTGCTTGTATTTGAGTGGTAATAGTAATTCTGACCCCTTCAGAGCCCATAATTTTCCCCACTTTAACTTATGTTTCGAGTCCGACAACTTTCCGTGCTGTTGCTCAGATTTTTTTGCAAGAACCTACACGACATTATTCCTTTAGCTTCTCTTTTAAACCACTGGTAGTTTGTTAAAACAGAAAACCTATTGCCTCTTTAAACCCACATCTATCTGACCTAATTCGCAACAGGGAATATTCTAATAATGGATGAAGAACAAATATATTTTTTGCATTTACCCATTTGAGCAGACGTTCCTCTAAACTGGCCCAAATTGACCGAAGCTAATAATTTAATTGTGCAGTATGTCACTGAGCTTTAAATCGCAGTAAGTTGGAATCACTGACATCGTTCACTTGTTATGCAAGTAACAATTTTTCCTTCCTTACTATATTTTACATTATTGCCCGGTAAATCCCAAATGCTATGACATACATCAATATTCTCTGAGAGCTTTAACCTGCTGGAACCCCTGGGTCTTCTCTGTGGCTGGGAATGTCGCATTTCGCCATATTTAATTTGCGAATGAACTAGTCATATCTTTAAGTGTATGACATCTACCCCCTCACTGAATTGAACATTTTTAAAGAGCTTCCAAATCCCTTCTGATAGAAGGCCCTTCTGCGCTGTATTCAATCTTTCTGATTTGTAGCATCAGTAAAGTTGAAAATTTAGAATTAAAAGAATGATATGCATTTATTTTTTTCACAATGTTTATGCTTTTAGAAGAGGGCAAAATGTTGGCCTAAATATCACTAATATGATAGTTTTCACAACTAATTTCTATCATCCCATTCTCGAGGGTCAACCAATTTGTAGGTTAGTATCATATTTGTCCTTACTACCACATGTTTTATAACTATCTATCTGCATATGTTCTTGAATGCAATGGATAAACTCATAAGAGTGTGCAAGCAACCGCGTCCCGTGGAGGGAGTTCCTTGGGGCAGAAAGGCGGGGCGGGGGTGCTAAACACTGGAATATGAATAATGTGAGGTAAGTAAACAATTTAATAAATAAAACTGATTTCGTTGCGCGCCCTGCATCTCAAAATGCGATGCAGGGCGCGCTACGAAATTCGTTTTATTTATAACATTGTTTACTTACCTCACATTATCCATATTCCGGTGTTTAGCACCTCCCACCCTGCCCCTCCCCCACCCCACCTTTCCGCCCCACGGAACTCCCTCCACGGGCTGCGGCTGTGTGCAAGTCTCTTCCTCTACGAGCCCCGGTTTCAATCTACATCAAGAGAGCTCCATATGCTAATAACCAAAAGGAACACATCCTTTGAACTCCAACAATGACCCCCCATTCATTTAAAAAATATATCTAAAATATTTTTAAGCTATTCCACCATATTTCCAATCCAACTTTAATGCGACGAGGCTGTGTTCATTTAAAGGGTTACTTTACAATACCCATGATTCCATATTATAAGAAGTTCAGAATATCTATATTTTCAGAGAATTGCAAGTTTATAATATCCACATAAGCAGTATGACCCTTTATTTGATCTGTAATTAGTTTTTCTAGCTGTATGATTAGTCCAAGCATCCTCATAGCATAATGGCACTAAAGATAAATGTACCAGTGAATACCACGGGAGACAACTAGATTCACATTTATCACTCACAAATTTTTTATTTTGAACTCACAAATGTTTCAAGTTTATTTACAACTAGGCCACAGCCAATGTTATATTACACTGACAGTATTCACAAATGTCCTTCATTTCCCAGTCGCAATGGTGGAAGAGCGTCGCCTCACTACTTTCAAGCAGTGCAAGAAGTGGCAAAATAGTAACATGATGATAACTTTCTGATGCACACATGCTATGTTTTCTTTGCATAGGTCTGCTCCACTCACAGAGCAGGTCAGGGGCGGAGTGGTATGCCTACTCAAGTGCGCAATGACTGTGGTGGGTTGTCCTCTCAGGCCGCCCAAAGCAGTAATGTGCACTTCCTAGTTCGCAATGCAGGCTGCATTACAGCCTGCATGGAGAACATGCCCACCCGTCCAGCCCATGGCTGAACGCCTTTTCACTGCTATCAAGAACAATCAATATGCCGCATTGCAGCATTGTGATTGGCTTAGGGAAGGGAGCCTGGCTGCCTGCTTCCTGTTCGAGGAAGCAGACTCAGGAGAGCAGGAGCACAGAAGATGCGGGACCCAGCCTCAAGGTAAGAATTCATTATAAAAAATATTTACAACCCCGCTCACCCTAAAACTTAACATTCTCTATTACTAACCTTACAATGCGTTGTAATAGCATGCGTTGTAATGGCATGAGTTGTAATGGCACCAGTGTTGTAAAAGTTGTGTTGTAAATGCAGTACAATGTAATGCCTCATTGTAATGGACGTCTCCCTTGCCAAAGGCAAGCCTGTCTGTGTCCGTCCGCCCCTGGACCGTGGCCAGTACCAAGGACTCCTCCTAGCTATCAACCCTGGATTTCAAATTGCCTGCCATCTAGCACCACTGTGGAATTCTCTTGAACATCAGCACACCAGTGCCTCGTACTGCCCACCCGAGCAACAGTGCACCCAACCGGCTCAACTGCATCCTACTCAACGTGCGGTCACTCCACAAACACGCAACAGAAATCTAGGACCTCTTTGATGCCACCGCCTTCTTCACAGAAACTTGGACCAACCTCTTCTCCAGACCAGACATTGCCATCACCATCCCTGACTGCTACTACATCAATTGCAAGGACCACCCGACCGTCCAGGAGGAGGCATTGCTACATCCTACAAAAACACACTCTGACTTACCACGCGCTCTAATGCCCCAACAGTGACCATGCAATACCTCCACTTCCAGATCCAGACCAATCCCAACCCCATCCTCTGTGGCACCCTCATCTACAGCCCCCTCGGCCATGGACCCCTATTCACTGATGAAATTGTAAACCTCATTGCACCCCCGGCTCTCTCATCCTACTCGAAGACCTCCAGTTCCACCTGGACAACCCCAGTGACCAAAACCCCCCCCTCCTGGGGAAGCTCATCCCCATCAGACTCAAGAAGCTAGTCACAGCACCAACCAACATAGCAGGACACATGCTCGAGCACTTCTCCTCCACCAGCAGGAACCTCAATTACAGCCACACCACCAGACTCTCCTGGACCGACTATCATTGTATACATCACGTCTTCACCATGCCCACCGTACACCCCTGCCATTATCGCCCCTCCCTCGCAGCCGGATCAATGCAACCGAAGAAATTCTCATCAACTCCTTCAGCACCACCACTTCGCCAACCATTACAGACCATAATACCGCAGCGCGCAACCTCCACTAATGGATCTCTAACTGTGCCAATACCCTGGCACCCCTCAAGAAAAGACCAGGCAAACAATACTCCAAGAAGGCCAACTGGTTCACTCCCGCCCTCCACTAATCCAGAGCCCTGCAGATGTCTCGAGAAGTGATGGAGCCACAACATCAATCAACTCCGCAACACAGTCACCCTTGCACCATGGCGCAAGGGTGCATGTGTTTGCACATGGCAGCCATTGTGCACCAACGTAGGTGATAAAGACAGGGGGGCTTATTCATGAGTCCCTTCTGACAGTTTCACCCCACAGTAGGTCAGTTTCTTGACATACTTGCAGTGTGATCCTTGCACCATATTGCGCCGTATTTGTAAAGTCACACATGTATGCATATGTGAAGCTCTGTGCCACATTATACCTGCATCAGGTATGATGTATGCAGGGTGTGCGTTCCCACGCAACAAAGCCTTAAAGGAGTGGCACAGTGAAATCTATCAGATTTCACTGTGACAATTGTAGGACAGCACTGCACCTGTACCTTATGCCTGCCTCACAGCAGGTGTAAGGGTGACGCAGGGCCACAGTGCCACAGTGATAGGTTGGCTGGAGTTGCATCATGCTAGTGACACAACTGCAGCAATGCATAACTTTAGCGCTGACAGATACATCAGGATTCCTAACGTATCTGTCATTAAAAGCTACATGGAGCGCTGTACAGTGAATACAGCGCATCCATGGTGTCACAAGAAGGGCGTAGTAAAAAGTGTTGCAACGCTGTTTTGTCACAGCGCTGTAACACATTTCATGAATGAGGCACAGGAATGCACACTATCTTATTGATGGTGCGCATTCCTGCCCTGTAGTTTTGTCGCAAGTCAGTGCAGCAACATTCCTTGCAGCTCTGTCCAGCACTAAAACCTGCTGAAATGAGGCTCCAAATCTTTGCACAATTTTTAAGACCATCTGTTTTCTGATCTTAAAAAACTGCCTCTAACTGCAGTTTTTTTGGTCTTGCTCCATAAAAGGAAATCCTTGTAAATATTGCAAAGTGCGGTATGCAGCTGTTTTTGCATAGGAATGCCTTCCTTACATCTCATTTTTGTTAACTATTGATAACAGAAGTAGCGATCTTTAAAATGCAAGTTTTTCCTGGAAACTGCTGCTAAGGTTAGCGACAGCTTACACATATGGCAATAACAAAATTGCTGCCTTACAGTCAAAGAAGTGCTGCTATGGCGGCGTTAACTCCTTGTACATATGCCCCCAAATATCTTGCCGAACACGTGATCTACTCGATTAGGTCTCCTTCTGGTCGCTCACAAGAAATACCAACCTGCAAACCACATTTCCTATGAAATCATATTTTGCAAATAATTCCTGGAATTTCATGAAATTTTGTGGAAAACTATTTCATTCAAGTTTGCCTTCCCCTATTTATTACAACATTCTGCTCTAAACTAGTGATGTACACCAATCATTGTGGGTCTAGTACAAATACAAGTTTAAATCATCACTGCTGACCACCAATGTTCGAAATGGGGATCTCTGGTTGGCATAGGTAGGTAACTTTGTCCAAATAGGGACCCATGCTTCTAGTCAGGATAAGGGGAATACACACTTTAGATAACCCCTGCTCACCCCCTGGGTAGCTAGCCATTCGCAGAGAGGCTTATCTCAAAGGCAATGTGTAAAGTATTTGTGTTCAAAACACGCAGTAATACAGTGATAACACCATGAATGGAGATCACACCAGTTTAGAAAAATAAAGTATCTTTATCTAAACTCAACAAGACCAAAACAACAAAAATCCACCATAAATGTAATAAGAATATGACTTTAAAAGGGTTTCAAGCAACTTGGTCCATAGGAAACTATGGATGCATGATTCTACAAAAAAGTACCAGTAGATTATTCAAAATTCACAAGGCTAAACAGCCGCAGACAAGGGAAGCGTTGAGAAACAAAGAGATGCGTTAGTTCCTGAGTCCGTGGGGAGGCGATGCAACAGTTCTGCTGAAGTGATGCATTGATGCCAAGATTGTTCTGGTCCGCGGGTGATGCATTGGAAAAACTTGCCTAACGGGTGTGATGTATGGAAATGCATTGGCGATCGATGCTGCTGTGGCAAGCAGAGCTGTATTGGTTTCTTCAGCCGAGATCCCACAATGGTTCTTGCAGCTGCAACATGCTCTGCTTCGTGTATGCAGCGACGGTGCAAGGCGATTCTTCTTGCACGGTGGTGCTGCGTCTGGAAAAAACAGCTGCAAGGGCAATGCATCAATTTTCTCAGTTCTTTAGGTTTCTTCCAGGTCCCAAGAGCAGGAACAACCTCTAGAGGCCCAGAACTGGAACTGCCACCTCCTAGGAGGTCAGAACTCTCAGCGGCAGATTTCAAGGGAGCAGGGGGCGAAGTCTTTGAGTCCCTGAGACTTCAGAACAGGAGGCCAGCACCCACAGGCCCTTGGAGATTCATCTTCAAGCAGGTTTACAACAAAGAGCCAGCCTTTGTCCTTTCTTTGGCAAAAACCGCAACTACAGGCCAACCCGACACAGCACACAGCAAAGGGGCAGTACTCCTGCTCACAGCTCTTCAGCTCCTACTCCTTGGCAAAGGTTCCTCTTGAGTCTAGAAGGGATCTAAAGTTCTGGGGTTTAAGGTCTGCTACTTATACCCCATTTTGTCTTTGTTCTTTTTGTGCAATGGTCTCTAATCCCAGCCCTACCCAGTTCTGTCCTCACTGTTTCAGTATGACCACAGGGGGCAGAGACAGCTTTGTGTAAGGAAGACAGGCCCTATTCAGGTGTAAGTAAAACTCCTCCCACTCCTCTAAATGTAGCTAAGCCCCATTCAGGTCAGCTCTTAGTCATCCAGGAAGGGCCAGGCACACCTCAACCCGCCGCCCTCCCCCATATTGTCTCTCTACACTATATGTACATCCCCAGCCCCTGACAGTCCAAACCAGGCAGTCAATACACAAACAAGCAGAGGTACACAGGTTAAACAACAACATTGGCGTACTAAAAGATGTGTTATTAAATTCTGAGTTCAGACAGCCTAAATTGTATTTGTTATGTAATGTTAAAAATATTTATACAGCGCACGGACTCCAAGCGGTTTCATGGTGCTAGGGGCAGAAGGGCAATAATGAGAGGCGTTATAACTCATAGGATTGCCAGAACAAATGGGTTTTCAGGAGTTTCCTGAATAGAGTGTAGCAGGATGTTGATCTGAGTTCGTTCGGGAGTGAATTCAATAACCTGGGGGCCAGAAATGAGAATCTGAGGCCACCATGTTTTTTCCGCTTGAAAGCTGGGATGGTAAGCAGGTTATGGTGTAAGGAGCGAAGATCGCGGGAGGGGGCATACCGATGGATCCTGGAGGTGATAAAGGAAGGGCCCTGATCAGATAGTGCCTTGAAGGTGGTACAGCCAAGTTTGAAGATGCAACCTTTAGCCACCGGAAGCCAGTGAAGGTTCCTCAACAGAGGAGAAACATGTTAATGTTTGGGCTGGTGAAAGATAAGCCTGGCTGCTTGATTTTGTACCAGTTGCAGACGGTGAAGCTGGTAGGCTGGGATGCCAACATAAAGAGCATTGGCATAATCGATACGAGAGGTGACCAGGGCCATGATGACAAGAGTGAGGGCCTCCGTAGTCAGGAACCTGCAGATTTTCCAGATTCTGCGAAGATGGAAGAAGCATGAAGAGGTAACTGCACTGATCTGGGGTTTCATTGATAGGTCTTTGCAGATAATGACACCAAGACTCTTCACGGAGTCTGCAGGATGGGGGGGAGTGCCCAAAGAGGGTGGCCAAAAGCTAGAGTTCCAGGGGTTAGCAGGCCCCCAGTTAAGACAAGCTCTGTTTTGTCTGGATTAAGTGTCAGTTGGCTATGATACATCCATTCGCTAATCGAAAGCATAGTAGATTGAAAATTAGTACTGGATGCAGAGGTGGAGTCAAGGTTGAACACAAGCTGAAGATCATCGGCGTAATTGGAAATAGCGACCAGACTATTGCGGAGGGAGACCATCAGGGGTTGCATGTATAGGTTAATCAAAAGGGGCGATAAGGCGGAGCCCTGGGGGACTCCGCAAGTCAAACTGGTTTGTGTTGCTGAAAAAGTGGATAGATGAACCACCTGAGAACGCTGATATAGAAAGGATCTGATCCACTTAAGCGCCAGGCCCTGAATACCAGCATTGTTGACACAGTCGATCAGAAGTTCGTGATCGACTGTGTCAAAGGCCGCCGATAAATCCAAAAGCACTAGTGCCTGGAAGATGTTATTATCGGCTCCATTCCTAAGCTTGTCCATCACAGCCACAATGACAGATTCAGTAGAGTGCACTGGCCTAAAGCCCGCCTGCTGAGAGTCAAGAAACTGGGAGTTGTCAATAAATGAGCTTAGGCAGTTTGTGACATGGGCCTCTAATATCTTACTAAGGTAATGAAGCAAGGAGATAGGTCGGAAATTGCTCAATACTGAAGGGTCTGCATTAGCATTTTTCAGGATAGGAACCCCTGCGGCACATTTGAAGGTGTCTGGTACAGTGCCTGTTGCCAGAGATTTATTAAGAAGTGCGAGCGGGGGTCAGGGCAAGCAAGGAAGGCCTCCTTTAAGATCTGAGGGGGACAACAGTCATTAGGCGAGCCAGAGCTCACTTTATTCAGTAGGGTCAAAAAGGCTGCTTTAGTAATCAAAGGAAAATGATCCAGTGAAAATAAATTCCTGCAAGGTACGACCGACGTGGTAAGAGGAATAGAGGTGGGAATATTATTTTTAAAATAGCAGCAATTTTATTGATAAAGTAGGAGTTGAGCGAGTCGCGGTCCGGTTGTGTGAGATTTGTTAACAATAGCAAAGATGTCTTTGGCCTTTGAAGATGAATCGATGATTTTTTGTGAGAAGTATGCTGTTTTTGCCTGGAAAATGGAATTTTTATATTGTTTTAGCAAGGCTACGTGTACAGTTTTCTCCTCGGGGGCATATGTGCGCCGCCAACGGCGCTCAACCTGCCGAAGGGCCAATTTCTCTATCTTGCCCCAATGGGAAGTTATGCTTGCAAAATGTTACAAAGTATCTCCCATTCTATTCCATGGGGCAGATAGCCTTTCAATAGTGAAAAACAAAATTGGCAGTATTTCACTACCAGTACATATCCCACACACACCAGTACTTGTCCTACCTTTCACAATCGCTGCACCCTGCCCATGGGGGTACCTTGGGCCTACCATAGGGGTGTCTTAAATGTTTGAAAAGGGATGATTAGGGTCTGAGATACCTTTTCAGGGCTACTCATGTGGGTGGCACAATCAATGCTTAAGGCTCACTAGTAGCATTTGATTTACAGGCCCTGGCACACTCAGTGCACTTTACTAGGGACTTACCAGTAAATTAAATATTACAATCAGAAAGAACCAATTGTAATAACAATTTACACAGGGTGCACTTGCACTTTGACACTGATCAGCATTGGCAAAGTGCCCAAAGCATCTGAACCAGCAAAAAACGAAATCCAGCACAGCATCAAAAATACAGGGGGTAGACGCAAACAGTCAGGGGAAACCACGCCCAATGTGCTAGTATAAAAACTCAAAACTCTTGTTAATGGAACAATCAAATAAAATTACATCTATCTATTTTTACCAGTTAAAAATCCTTAGTAAACTCTAGCCTTTTATCCTCGAAGAGATACAAAAGACTTTGATAATTTCTCTGGTCCTATCAAGACTTGATTAATGCAATGCCCTGGGAATGCAGCAGGGCTCTCTCAAGAAATAGCAGAGAGTTCAAAGTGCAGCTGCTAGGCTGCTAGGCTGCTTAATAATATAAACAAAATCTGACTCAGTCAATTAGACTCACTGTAAAAAAGAGAGTGGCATTTAAGGCACTGTGAACAGCGCATACAACACTTCATGGTGTCAGGTCTGAATACCTTACAACATATTTTTATTGTATGTCCCAGGAAGAAGCCTTCACTCAGGAACTGCCAAGTATGTCAGGTTTCAAAGAATTCACACTGCTTCATGGGGTGGCAGAGGTTTTGTACATTCAATATGCAAGCTTTGGAACCTGCTACCCTAGCACCCAAGAAACTAGGAAAACCTGACAATATTTCGGAAAGGGCTAAAAACATGGCTTTGTCTACTATCCATGTAAATACAATTAATCAAATGCAGTCGATCTTCTTTGGTTAAAGTTACTAGTGCCAAGATGCCTATGGGCATACGTCACACTTTGTGAAATAAAATATGAACCCTGCTAAGAACAGGATTACCATCGTTTAGTCAACACAGACAAACACATGCAGATAGATGGATGGATGTGCAAGCAGCCAAGATTATGACCCCTGTATCCCCATTTGTTTGAGGGATTACTCCTTATTTCGACCTAATCATTGCCCCCTGTATCTTCTCCTTTACTCCTTGGTTCCTTTAGAGGTACAAAAGAAAACCCAGAATCATGTAAGCAAAGCAACAGTCGAGCAACATCAATCTCACCAACAGTTGCATTCAGTTCTCTTTAAGGGCGATTAAAAAAACTGCTTTACAGAGAGCATCACACTAGCTCGTACCCTCTGTCAAATGACTGCAGCTCCCCAGAATTACTACTCTGGCATGCAGTGTCTTCAGAGTTCACACCACTAACCAGGGCCCAAATGTATTAAACTACCATGCAACACAGCAAGACCCATTGGTGCGCTGCATTAAAGGGAGAGGGCAGGCATGCATGTTATTGAACAATAAATGGCACATTCCTGTCCTCTCTTTGCAGTGCTGCATATTATGCTGTCTTGCACCATTGCTGGCACCCTTGTACTGTGGTGCAAGGTGGCCTGCATTGTAAACAAGATTCTGTTTGTGCAGGAAGGGACACCTTTCTGCACAAAAACAATCAGCTGAGGCTTTTTCCTCTTTCTACATGTACTTGTTGCTCCTCCCCTGGAAAGGCATAGCAGTTTGGCGCATTCCCAGGTATACCTGAATGTGTCAAAATCCATGGGTGGGTGTGTGGGAATACCAATGCTCCACCCATAGAATGCCTACCTGGTGCAGGGTAACCCAAGGCAGCGACTTGCACTGCCTCGCATTACTCTAGATTTACCAAGAACCGCAGGAGCCGTAAGGTAGCCTTGCGTTCCTTGGTGAATCTGACTTTAGTGTGATGCTGCCCTTGCATTACCTTGTGTTATGCAGGGGCAATAGAACACTATGATAAATCTGGCCCTAGATGTCCAGCTTCAAGCACACAATAGCAGCCTCTCAAGAGCCGCTGATGTTTCAGTCAAAAATGGACTCACTAACATATTGAATGGCAATAGTATTATGTACTTTTCCATATCAGTAAATGTCCCACAGGGGCAGAAGTGTGCATTGCAGGGTGAGAATGCTTTTAAAATGGGTGGAACCCTTAAAATGTGTCCATTTGTGGGGATTCACAACATTTAACAAGGCATTGCTAACTGGAATGCACCATGAGATTCATTCCAGTCAAGTCGTGAACAATTTCAAAATGGATGAGGTGTAGAAAAATCTGTACTATATTCTCCCTGTGAAGCAAAAACATGCTCGAAAATTCAAATGCACTTGTGAAGCACATTTGCACACGTGCTGAATCCATTTATGCATGTGAAGATGGTTTTGCATAGGAGTATATGGTAATTAACAGTGAATTCTAGAACTGCGGCTGGTAATCTGTGATAGGCGCAGCTTTCCCGTACTCCTGGAACTCTTTGAAAATTTCAAAAAATTTAATTTTGCATCAAATTTAGGGGTAAGATTAATTATTGGAGTAAATTCCACACTCATGTGAAGATTCAGGAAATATGTCCGATGTCAGGTCTTCAGGAGAATAAATGCAGAGAGCATTGGGGCAATTTAGAGGTTTGGGAAGAACTAGCATGTTTCTGGGTCCTAAATCTATTTGCTAATAAGGTCAATTTTTGTGCAAGATTCAAATTTTATGTTATTTGCTCTATTTCAAGCGTATCAAGACTCCTAATTTAATTAGTCTGCATAAATATAGATCAAACTATGACGAGTATGGATTGTAAATGCTTATCGTCCGAACAAAAATATAATTTAAAACATATTCAGAACTCATAAACTATATCATGACAAATGCAACAAAAACCTCCCTCTGGGGCTCTGTACTCGCCCATATGTTGTTTAGTTGCAAGTGTTACATTAATATCGTCTGTGCAATCAGCTCTCCAAGTGCAAACATTTTTGTAATTTAGGTAACAAGAGTGTATTTTTATAAGGCTACATATAAACAGTAAGTGAACATTTATGAATATAATCTAATTTTTAATATTTCATTTATTTGCATTAGTCTCACTTTTCAACGTTTGTCTTTTCAGCCAGTGAAATTAACTGACATGTTTTATTCTTTAAATAAATCAAAATCTTGCAAATCTAGACCCTGCAGCATGTAGGGTCACTTACAACTGTATCCCGGTTTAGCACTGTGATGCGAACCTGCAGATTAATTTGTAACACAATAAAAACAGTGAAAAACATATATAGTGATTTTAATATTTGCGGAACAACATTCCAAATAGCTGTGGCAATGCACACATTAAGACCTGTAGGTTCATTTTATATTCACGCTTGTATTTTTACTGAAGCTGTGAAATGGAGATAACATTCTACTGCTTGAACACTTCTAAATGTATTCGAAATTGAAAATAGTTTTGTGTGGGGAAGTGGATTCTATCTCTAAACCGTTTAAATCCGCAAGGAGGGTCAAATAAATATTGCTTAGTTTGGGTGGGTGATGGGAGTGGAGTGCAGAGAAGGGCGAAGGAAGGAGGGAAATAAGAGAAGGAACAGACACATACCGGGAAAGCAGAAATAGAAAACAAAGCTGGAAAAGGGAGATAAAAAGCCAAGAAGTGTATGTAGTTCCATGGAATAAAGATACATGATTAGGACTAAAGAATTAAGGGGCTTATTGACAAGAAACTGTCACATTTGTATAGATGTGTCAGTTTCCCTAATCCTCTGTGATAAACCCTTGCGCCACCATGGATGTGCCATATGTGCAATACAGCGCACCATGGCGCAAGGATTGACAGATGCGTCAGAAATATTGACGCATCTGTTGGCGCCAAAGTCACACATTGCTTGAGTCGTGTCACAAGCACGATGCAACTCCAGCAATGCATGGGGTGGCCTATTACTAATACACTGCGTCACTCCTTAGCCCAAGCAGGCATAGGGTTTTGACGCCGTGGCATCCTAGAAGTGGTGCAGTGAAATCTTGTAGATTTCACCTCGTCACTACTACAAGGCTTTACCACTTGGGAACGCCCACCCTGCATACATTATACCTGACACAGGAATAATGTGGCGCAGGTGCTTTACAAGGTGACGCATTTTCCTGGATGCGTTACGTTCTGAATGGGCTGCAACGTGGCGCATTGTTTATGCCACCGCTGCGTGACAAAAAGTAACACAACTGTGGCGCAAATGTGTCGCAAGGGGCATGTAAATTTACCCCAAAGTATCTTGGGTATTTGCCATCCGCAACATTAGGCTGGGATAGTGGTGAGTTTAAAAAAAAATACTTTGCGCCCCCCCCCCCCACACTTATTTATTTATTTATTTTCTAAATTAAGCACTGAAAGGGTTTCAGACCTCCCTTTAACCCCTTTGCCGCTGCCGCGATTTCGCAAAATGGGCAGGGCCGCGTCGGCCATTAGCCGACGGCAGCACTAGCGAGCTAGTGCTCCCGTCGGCCAAAGGCCGACGGCAGCACGCAAGAGGTTAAAATTAATGAACAAAAAAAATATTCTTTGGAGGATTAATAAGGTTTCATGCTGGTTTAGCCAAATGAAATCTATGGGAGGCAATTTGATTGTTTGGAATGTGAAGAGGAGTACAGAGAGGGTGACTCCTAGATACTGAGGATTTGAGGGGTATGAGTTAACCATGAATGAAACAGGAACACTGATATGTATCCAGTTTACTTGCTTCGGCATGTTATTGTGAGGCGGAAATATTCTAGAAGCTCAAATAATCAGATTCTATTTTAAAAAGAGGACTTAACATTGGCTTTTCTGTACCTGGTAAATTAGTTTCTGCAAGATATCATTTGCAGCTTGTTCCACGTTGGTTATTGGTGTCTGTTTTATTTCCGGGAAAGACTTGTGCGATCAGAGGGAGGACGCATGTGATCTGTGGTGCGTCTAAAAATATCTTGCACTTGGGGAAATAAACTGAATACAGACAAGCCGAGATCTGCAGCCATAATGTAGCAGCGCTGTATTTCCAACAGCCTTCTGCGTGCAAACGAAGTCAGGGTGCTTGCAACCATCCCCCAAAATAATTGCATTTTTTTAATCAGGCGTAGATGCTGAATTTACAGGAAACTGCCTGAAACTGCATCTTTGCTTTCTGGTCGTCTAATAAATAGATCGCGGATCGCAGGGAGACCGAAGAGTATTTTCTGTTGTAAATTTACAATGAACACGAAGGATAGATAATAACCCTAGGGAGCAATGTCTAACTCCTAGCTTTAAGACATAAGTGGGCACACGAATACAACAACATTTTCTCATTTTATAGAAACAGTACTACACCTCTCATGAGAAAAAGACAAATTACATTTGGGAGCTTAATTTCCGCTTTTCGCGTTTTGCATTTCTAAAAGAAGTTTCTCAGAGATAGGCCACAGCATATGTTCATCGAACAGGCTCAAAAATGTGAAGCAATTGTTTACAGTGGCAGAAGTCATTGTGTCAATGTAAATTAAAACATCACTAGTAATGCTAGTGTTATTGGAATTTATATAGCAAATAATTCACCAATAGTTGTGGAATTCTTCGTGCTAAAGACTTTGATTGCATGCTATAGGCTGGCTGTGCTGATATGGTATGGGATATGTGGGTTAGTGAGAGGTGGACAGGATCTTGTGCAGTGACGGCTCCTCCACTAAGGCGGAGGAGCGTCTCCTCACTGCCAGGAGCAGCAAAGAATGGAAAAAATAAAATGATAATAACGGAATGTTATTATCATTTATATTTTCCTCCTGCTGCGGCAGTGCATGAGGGGGCGAGGTGGAGCTGCAGGGGACGAGTGATAGAATACTCCTGTGCGCAATGACTGTTTGGTCGGCCTTCTCAGGCCACCAAAAACAGTCATGCGCACACCCCTGAACAAGCCCACCCTTACAGCCGTGCAGCGTTGTGATTGGCTTAGGGGTGCAAGCCTGGCTGCCTGCATCCTGTTCCGACCTAGAGTCAGACACAGGCGAGAAGGAGAATGGAAAGGGGCGACCACTCGGTCCCCCCGAACGTATGGTAGGGGGCCCGGATCCCCCCCGGGAAACCATTTTGGGCGGGGGGCGTGTCACGGCTGGTATGCCCGAAGCGGCGTAGCCGGGGCGCGCCTTTTTCCCGCCCAAGAGGGGTTGTCCTAGACACCTACACCGTTGGCCACGCCCAGTAGGCTTACCGGAGGAGGGTACACGCCCTCCCGAAGAGGAATAAAGAGAGCAGGAATCCGAAG
This sequence comes from Lissotriton vulgaris, assembly GCF_964263255.1. Lineage (NCBI taxonomy): Eukaryota > Metazoa > Chordata > Amphibia > Caudata > Salamandridae > Lissotriton > Lissotriton vulgaris. The sequence continues at coordinate 1,014,086,663 of NC_141687.1, forward strand.
AAGCATCCTCTTGTTCCTGTGCTTGGAAGCTGCACCCACTCGTTGCACGTGAGCCCTCGACGGAACAAGGAGCAATTTTGAGAACTTGTAATTCTTGTGTTTCTCTTTCAGCAACTTCGAGCCTACGGATCCAGGACCGTGTTGAGCAACGGGGATCGAATATCTGATAACAATGCCTGGCAAGAAGGCGGGAAAGAAGTCCGGGACTGACCAGATGCTTCGCATGCTGATAAAAGATATGGCGAGCATGAAGAAGCAGATGGCAGCGATGAACAATACGGGTAAACCGAAGAAAGTTATAGGCCCGGCATTGCTGGGAGTTCTCCCCGCAGGGAGGGGTAAAAGGGTCAGGAATAGGATGGCAGGGGGGGAGGGCCCGATTCCCGAGTTACCTCCGGCAAGCCCGGTCATTCCAGTCGAGGCCCCGGTACCGATCCCGGACGCGGGCCAACCGATTCCGGTTGTTGTTACGCCCGCCAGCGAGGAGGACATGCCTCCGGAATTAGCCGCCCAGTTGGCCGCATGGCTTGGCAGAAAAACAGGGGGTGCTACGGCACCGGGAGACATGGCCGAAGAGGCCAAGTTACTAATGCAGCAGTTGTGGCAGTCGCGTGATGCAGCGAAGGCGAATCTCCCTCTTGTCCCCCCACAGGTGACCTCGGAAGGACCGGCAGCTGGCGTCGAAAAAACAGCGGGAGCAGCAATGGAGCCGGGTAAGCAGGCATTGCCAATGGCAAGGGAGGGGTCTTTGCCCCCAGGACGGGAGAAGGTGGTCCAACATATACCATTGGCCACGAAAGAATTGATATGGGCTGATAAGTATGTGAATATGTTTTCTCTGCTGACTGACCATCGCGAGATGGAGTATGTTAAGACACAGAAGGATTTGTGGCACCCGAGTGTATGGTGAGCCAAAATGGCGGGATTCAGGGTTGATGAGACAATCTCAAACTGGGCCAAGGTCTTTGCGATGTTTACTGCAATTATTGGGGAACGTAAGCCCGAGGTTTTGCCCGAATTGTCCTGCTATCAGGCACGAATAATGGATTTTTATGAAACGTATGAGGGCAATGAGTGGATGGGTTACGATATGAAGTTTCGTAAGGCCAAAGAGTACGATTCATCTCTGACGTGGGATTGTCTCGACTCGATCTCTTGGCAGAAGCAGCTCCTGCCGGGCGCGACGAAGTCGTCCTCGCTAGGCGGGAATGGGTCGGGGCCTTCCCGCCAACAGCCTGTGGCGCCCTTTCGAGCGGGCCCCGCTGGCGACCACCAACCAAGGAATGGTGGGAATGGGGGTAAGAAAGGGGTCAGTTGGAATTTTAACAGGGGCAATTGCACAAGGCCACAAGGGACATGTAAGTTCAGACATGTGTGTGCAGGTTGCGGAAATTCTGCACACCCCGAGAGTTCGTGCAGATCCAGGAATAGTGATACGGGGGGTAGAGGAGGGGCCAAACAGGTCTGAGGAGGACCATTGTGTACCGCTGCCTACCCCCGTTGATATCATTGCAATGATCCCCTGGCTAAACGAATACCCTGATCATGTCTCCGCTGGGGTGTTGAGGAACGGCTTCTTATATGGTTTCCACATCCCGGCGGGGGATTTTCGTGGGGAACCACTTTGTAGAAACCAACTGTCGGCTCAGCATAATTCAGCGGTGGTTGAGAGGAAGATTGCAAAAGAGGTTGCCCTTGGCCGGGTTGCTGGCCCATATAGGCACCCGCCAGTAACTAATTTCATCTGTTCCCCGTTGGGAGTGGTTCCCAAGAGGGACCCGGGGGAATTTAGGCTGATCCATAACTTGTCAGCTCCGAGGGGTCTTTCGGTGAACGATGTGATTGACCCAGGAGTTTTTTCGGTGCGGTACGCATCGTTCGATGATGCCGTCACCATGTTGAATCGCCTGGGGCCCGGAGCGCTGATGGCGAAGTCAGATATCGAGTCAGCGTTCCGGTTGCTCCCGGTACACCCACGGGATCAGCGTCTGTTAGGCTTTGTGTTCCAGGGCCATTACTACATGGATAGATGTATGCCAATGGGTTGCTCCATCTCTTGTGCTTATTTTGAGAAATTCAGCTGTTTTCTGGAATGGGCATTCACCAAAGCCACTGGCCATAGCCATGTTATGCATTACCTGGATGATTTTTTGTTCTTGGGGGCAGCCGGCGACACAAAATGTGCGCAGGCCTTACATGAATTCTGCACTCTCATGAAGGAATTCGGGGTGCCATTGGCACCAGGTAAGACGTTTGGACCATCTACTTCACTCGAGTTTCTGGGAATTGAGCTCGATTCTGTGGAGGGATGTTTGCGTTTGCCAGTGGGGAAAGTAGCGAAATTCAGGGCTTCCCTGGAACTGTGCATTAGCAAAGAGAAAGTTACTCTCCATCAGTTACAACAAGCAGTGGGTCAGCTTAACTTTGCCCTAAGAGTGATACCAATGGCCCGCCCCTTTTCCCGCTCCATTGCACAAGCCATGGTTGGTCTCAAGGAAGGGCACCACCGCACGAGACTGTCGGCAGAGGTTCGCCAGGACATGCGCATATGGTTGGCGTTTCTGGCGGACTTCAACGGTCGAGTGGTGTGGAACAAGCCGCCAGCGTCTTCGGACGAGCTGGGTTTGTGGACCGACTCGGCGGGGAGCGTAGGATTTGGTGCCATCTTTGGTAATCGATGGTCGGCGCAGACATGGCCGACGTGGTGGCACACCAGCGGTCTCACAGGTAATATTGGGTTTCTCGAGTTGTTCCCCATTTTTGTGGCTCTGAAGGCATGGCCGGATGAGTTCAGAGATCACTCTGTGGTGTTTTGGTCCGATAACATGACTGTGGTTGAATGTATAAATAATCAGGCAGCACGCTGCAAGTGGATATTAAGATTACTGAAGGAAATTGTACTACTTTGCATGAGACTGAACGTGCAATTCAGGGCGAAGCATGTGCCAGGTGTACTGAACCAGGCGGCTGATGCACTCTCTCGTTCACACATGCAGTCTTTCAGGGGTTATCTACCTTCCGCGGACCTGGCGGCGGCACCATTTCCCGAAGCACTCTGGCTACTCGGTGCCCCGGATTACAAGGCCTCGTGGCAGCAAGCTTAGCCCCCAGGACAAGGAAGGCATACGAAGGAGCGTTTCGTTCCTATTGTGCATTTTTGGGTCCGGCAGGGGGGGACAATTGGGGTCAGGAAGATTATGTCCTGAAGTTTCTAGTAGCACTGCACAGAGAAGGCCGATCAGCGGCAACGGCCAATAGGCACCGGGCCGCCATTTCATTCATGGCGCAGGCGCATGGCATCAAGGACCCGACATCGTCCTTTTTGGTAAAGAAAGCCCTTCGTGGTTGGCAACGCCTTGAGGGTCGTAGAGTAGATGAGAGGCACCCGATTTGGTTAGACAGGTTGTCCCTGCTGATGTCGATACTCCCCACGACATGTTCCTCCCAGTTCGAGGCAGTGCTGTTCCGGGCCGCTTTCGCATTAGCGTTCCATGGGGCTATGTGGGTGAGCGAGCTGGTGGCAAGAAATAAGAAAGATGTGGAGGGAGGTCTGTGTCGGGATCACATTCTGATTAAGGGTGATTCAATGGTGGTCACAATAGCCAGGTCCAAGACTGACCAGAGTGCTATGGGAGACAGTATTGTTGTCCAGCGCATGCGAGGGTCCCCCATGTGCCCGGTGAAGTGCGTTGAGGAATATTTGGCGCGAAGGGCGGATACATGGGGGGGAAGCCTGCTGAGACACATCGACGCCACCCCACTGACGAGGTTTCAGTTTCAGAGGGTGCTAACAATGGCAATCGCAGCGGCGGGCTTGGACCCGGGCGATTTCGGGACCCATTCCTTTAGGATAGGGGCTGCTACAGAGCCTACAGCCAGGGGTCAGAGTGTTGAGAAGGTGAAACAACTAGGACGATGGTCTTCGAACTGTTATAAAAGGTATGTGCGGTTGCACATGTTGTGAAGTCAATGTCATGCACTCACGCTTCTTGTCTTCTGTTTGGTTTACAGTTTCGCGAGCATGCTATACGGGGCGGACTGTGCAGTCGACCCGGCACCTGGGGACCAGCGGTCAGAGATCACCGGCTGAGGAGAGAGTGGTGTGGGTCGTGGGCCACTCATACGTGAGGCGGGCCGGGGACGTATTCAAAGCAGGTGACGTGACTCACGTAGCTGGGGAATACGGGTACAGAGTGACCTCCCACGGAAGGGGCGGGCTCTGTATTGACCAGTTTCAATGTTTTGTCGAGGAACTGTTAGGGCGGCAGAGGTCACTGCCATCTGTAATCATAGTACATCTGGGGGGCAATGACTTGGTGACACTCGGTCGGCGAGTACTACTCGAGCAAGTTTTATCTACTGTTAGCTGGCTGGCGAGAAGGATCCCGGGGTGCACGATAGCATGGTCCCACATGATTCCCAGGAAGGTGTGGCGGGGGGGCCTCTCGGTGTCAGCACTGAACCATTCAGTGAAAAAGGTCAATAACAAACTTGGTAGGTTGTTTCGCTCGGCGCAGTTGCACTGTATTCCGCATGGATGTATTCGGGGGGATCACATGTATCTCGATGATGGGGTCCATTTGTCCCGGGAGGGGAATGTCTTACTCATAGGAGACTTCATAGCATGGTTAAGGGGTTTGTAAAAGCATGACCTTTAGTAGGAGTTTGTGGGGGGGCCGGATAGCCGGTCAACTATCCGGCCTGTGGCGGTAAGGTCATGATCGGTGAGCAGTAATTTCAAGGTCCCTAGAGGGGGGGGCGCCACCCACTATGGATGGGAGCGCCCCTGGGGGAGGTGGCCATTGGCCCCTCCCACGGGGAGGCGGCACCCACTAAGTATGGGTCGCCTAAGGGAAGACGGCCATAGGCCCCTTCCAGGGGAGGAGGCGGCTAGATGCCCCTCCTACGAATTTTCCGGGGCCCGGATATCCGCGACGGCGGATGTGATAGACAGTGTGGGGTGGGAGGGGGGTCCACGCTGCCTTCTTACAGACACCTCACACGGGTCCTCGGACGACCTTTAAGATGGCGTCGAGTTAAAATGGGGGCCCCCGCAAGACAAGGGAAATTGGAGTTGGCACAGAGGGTACAGTCCTCTGCGCGGCCGCCCTCACACCGTGAGGGGGAGAGTTCTGGTAGTAGGGATCTGACACCGGTTGCGACCTTGCCGTTGGCCCGTAATGCTAGGATGTACAATTTTAATTTAGAAAGTATGCATTTGCAGGTTGTTAGACTCGGCTAGGAAAACATTTGTACTAGAGATTTTTTAAGGTTAGCCAAAGAACATGTCTTCATCATAATGTAATAAATGAAAATTATACATGATATGAAACTGTTATTTTAATGTTTTAATTTTAATTTTGTTTCATATTTTAATAAATACGGCCGGGAGGGTAACTCCCTCCCGCCTTCCAAAAGTTCAGAACTGCGTCCGTCTTCCCATCCTTGGGGATTGTGTTGGGAGGGGGTGACAGGCATCCCGGCCATATGGAAAGGGGCGACCACTCGGTCCCCCCGAACGTATGGTAGGGGGCCCGGATCCCCCCCGGGAAACCATTTTGGGCGGGGGCGTGTCACGGCTGGTATGCCCGAAGCGGCGTAGCCTTGGCGCGCCTTTTTGCCGCCCAAGAGGGGTTGTCCTAGACACCTACACCGTTGGCCACGTCCAGTAGGCGTACCGGAGGAGGGTACACACCCTCCCGAAGAGGAATAAAGAGAGCAGGAATCCGAAGAAGCATCCTCTTGTTCCTGTGCTTGAAAGCTGCACCCACTCGTTGCACGTGAGCCCTCGACGGAACAAGGAGCAATTTTGACCCACCCACCAGCCCCTTATGGCAACATTGGTACTGCAATAAAGTGATTTGCTTTGATAACATCTTTTTTCCCTTTGTTTAGCGGTTAATAACATGGCAATGTTAGTACTGCAATAAAGTGATTTGCTTGATAACATCTTCTTCCCTTGGTTTAGCGGATGATAACGGTCTAGATTAATGATGTGATGAATGTCTAGTAGTATAGACAAATATTGCAATGTACAGTATAATTTTCTTCCTTAGTAGGTAAACAAATGTCGTATTTATTTTTTGGTCGGGCGGTAAGGTCATGATCGGTGAGCAGTAATTTCAAGGTCCCTAGAGGGGGGGCGACACCCACTATGGATGGGAGCGCCCGGGGGGGAGGCGGCCATTGGCCCCTCCCACGGGGAGGCGGCACCCACTAAGTATGGGTCGCCTAAGGGAAGACGGCCATATGCCCCTTCCAGGGGAGGAGGCGGCTAGATGCCCCTCCTACGAATTTCCCGGGGCCCGGATATCCGCGACGGCGGATGTGATAGACAGTGTGGGGTGGGAGGGGGGTCCACGCTGCCTTCTTACAGACACCTCACACGGGTCCTCGGACGACCTTTAAGATGGCGTCGAGTTAAAATGGGGGCCCCCGCAAGACAAGGGAAATTGGAGTTGGCACAGAGGGTACAGTCCTCTGCGCGGCCGCCCTCACACCGTGAGGGGGAGAGTTCTGGTAGTAGGGATCTGACACCGGTTGCGACCTTGCCGTTGGCCCGTAATGCTAGGATGTACAATTTTAATTTAGAAAGTATGCATTTGCAGGATGTTAGACTCGGCTAGGAAAACCTTTGTACTAGAGATTTGTTAAGGTTAGCCAAAGAACATGTCTTCATCAAAATGTAATAAATGAAAATTGTACATGATATGAAACTGTTATTTTAATGTTTTAATTTTGTTTCATATTTTAATAAATACGGCCGGGAGGGTAACTCCCTCCCGCCTTCCAAAAGTTCAGAACTGCGTCCGTCTTCCCATCCTTGGGGATTGTGTTGGGAGGGGGTGACAGGCATCCCGGCCATAAAGATGTGGGGCCCTGTGGCGGCAGCAAGGTAAGTTTGATCTATTCTTTTAAAGCAGACTGCGCCCACTCGTCCCGTCCCCCCGTGCACCCCCCCCCCACCAGCAAGCTGTGGGGGCCGCACCTGATCTTAGGCCCACCCAGACTAACCTCTGTGAATGAGTAATGTGTGGTGTGACCATCAGTGCAACATCATTGCAATGCAGGGACTTGTGACTCTTTGGTCTTTGGTCTGGCATATGTTGGTAAATTGTTAAGTAAAATATTTAGCATTAAGGATGAGGACAAGTGTAAGCTGTTTATTTAAATTTATATATGTTGTGCAGCACTGAGTTCTAACAAAGAGGCCGATTACGATGGCGGGCGGGCTATCGTGGTGCAAAAGGGACCGTCCGCCATAGGTGCGGCGGTCCCGCAACACAAATTAGGATGCGCCCACCACTGTCAGCACCACCCGCCACAATGCTAAAAATGCAAGAAAGCATTTGCATTAACAAAGCGGCAGGCTTTGTTAATGCAAATGCATGGGGGTACCCCCCTGTGTGCACCCCCACCTCTCCTTCACTCCGGGGGCCCGCAGGGGGCCACCGAAGTGAAGACCGCATGCCTTTCCATGGCAGCCTCGCCGCCATGGAAAGGCATCTGTTTTGGTCCATCATAATATGGCTGGCGGTGTCTAATAGACCCTACCACCATATTAAATCTTTTCCGCCTCGGCCGCAATGCGACCGGGATGGAAAAGCGGTGGACGGTCTTTCCGTCCGCCGCGGACCCCCCAGCCATCCTAATGTGGCGGGGGGTCATTTCAGTGCGGATGGCGTGCGGATTGCCCCTGCCATCCTAATGGGCCCCGAAGAGTGGTGAATTGTGTACCATTTAATGAACTCTGTGATGAAAAAAAATGCTTATTCAATTTCATTTAAAACCATAAAAGCACGATGCAAGCAACCAACGAAATACTTAAAATCATTAAACAACACTGCTTGTTTAAATATAGGACAGCATTAATCTGGTTAAAATATGGGCAAAAAATGATGATAAAACAATTTTCCTTTGGCTACATACGAACATAGTGCCTCCAGCCCTGCATTAAAAGAACAAGACTTCTCATGTTTTTAAGTTAGTCCAACCGCAGACTGTCCAACCTCCTATCGCCAGTAAAAATCAGCGGATTGTTCCAGGACATAAATAAAGTGTAAAGTGCTGCTGCCGTGATCATGTAAACTGCCAGTTTTTGACCAAGATAAACAGGGGGCCTATGAGACAACGGCGTCTGTCCCTGCATATGTCATCTAATTAGGTTTTGGCATTAAATGTCCTCTTTTTTAGCTTGGATTGACATGTTGAGTGAAAAATGCCACTTTGCAAATCTTAGTGCAGATCCATGTCTTGATTTACAGTAGTCAGAGGGGTCAAAGAATACCCATGGGTTTACTTGATTCATCTGTCTCTCTTTTCTTGTTCCTTTGCTGCTAAGCTCAAGAACTTTATCACCTTGCATGCCAATTGGACTGTCGAACCTCCTACTGAATTTATAACATCAGATCTGCAGGTTCTTATTTGTTCTTGCTTCAATATTGGTCGTAGAAGAGTTTTCCAAAGAGTTAGTAGTGCCAGGCAAGTGCATAGTAGGTGTAGTAATGATTTGTTACCATTTTGGTGTAAGGTCTTTGGATGGATAGACTCCGAGCCTCAGAACAATCAAGTTGAGCTTTTTTGATCTAAAAAGTGTTCCAGCACGTACGATTGAGGTTTTAAGGTTTTATTTGTTGGCGTACCTACCCAAGCATGGGTTTTGTGAATAAAAGTTGCTTTGTCTATTAGCTGTGATTGCAGCTTAATGTCTTTGTTGGTTGTTTGTTTGAGCTCAGAGTAGGCAGGTATTGTGAGCCAAGCCTCGTTCAACTTTAAAGAGGCATGTGATTGCTTTAAAACTGGGTATACTGACTGAATTATTCAACCTGGACTGTTTTTCAACCTCCAGCTAAAAGTGATGGGCTAGGGAGTTTGCCTCTGCTGCCCTCATTCTCCAGTAATATTTAATGAGCACCCCTTGTCTTGCCAGGATCTGTTTTTTTAAAAGAACTGAAGCCTAATGTGGGCTTTAGATATGTAACAAGTGATTGAGAATAATTTCTTCAATGGACTACATTGTGCTGTATTCAAAGCTGATGCGTCATTGGTTTTAAGCAATTTCAATCCGTACAAGATTGAGAAAAGGATTTTGCTGCAACAACCTTCAACAATCATCGCCAAGTTTTTTTCAGGATTTTAAATACGAATAGCAGCTGGTTTGCTTTTGCTTGCCCTAATGCTAGGTATTGCTTGTAGTTGAGGTGCTGATTGAGTAGTACCCCTAGATATTTGTATGTTACAAGCTGAGCAGGTGAATCTAGGTTGTCTTTTGCAGGAGCTTGAGAAGCATATGACTTTCGATTTTTGGAAATTAAGGTCTAGTTGTGCAATGGATTTATATTCTACTAACTGGGTAACCAGACGCTGTAAACATCGAGGTGTTTTACTAAGCAGAACAATGTCATCAACATATTCGAAGCTTACTATTGGGGCATTACCCAATTTCAGGGGTCTCCTTGTGTTAAGCAAAGATGGTTTTCTGGGTCTGCTGTGTAGATGTTAAACAGATATGGGGCTAAAACGCACCCCTGTTTAAACTGTTGGTGGCTGAGATTTTATAAGTAAGAACCGACCATCTCCTAATTTTGGGGCCGATTAGGATGGCGGACGGATTGCCTCCACCAGGCCAGCGGTAGCCACCGCCGGCCCGGCGGAGGCAATCCGTCCGCCATCCTCACAGAAAAGACCCCCGCCACATTAGGATGGCTGGGGGGTCCGCGGCGAACGGCAAGACCGTCCGCCGCTTTTTCGCCGGTCACCTTCCTGGCGGAAAAAGTGCATACATATGGTGGCGGTGTCTGCGAGACACCGCCAGCCATATTACGATGCCAGTGGTCCTTTGCCTTTCCACGGCTGCATTACCGCTGTGGAAAGGCATACGGTCTTTGCTTTATGGGCCTGTTGCGGGCCCCCAGGGGGAAGGGGGTGGGGGGTGCACATGGGGGGTACCTATGGTACCCCCTGTGTTTCAAAGTACAACATGACAGGCACCGCGCGGTGCCTGTCATGTTGTGCATTGAATTGCACAACATGCATTTTTAGCATTGCGACGGGCGACGCTTTCAGCACCGCCCGCCGCAATGTTAAAAATGCAGGATACACCCACCACTGTGGCGGGTGCATCCTGATACGAGATACGGGACCTCTGCCCCTGTGGCGGATGGTCCCTACCTCCGACAGGATGGCGGATGGACTTTGTCCGTCCTCCATCCTAATCGACCACTTAATATGGACCCATGTTCTTGAATAGAGGTTAATGATTGCCTCACGTATTTTTGTGGGAGATTCCCTGGATTGACTTTTTTCCCATAACTTTGTTCTGGGGACCTTATCAAAAGTGGCTTTAAGGTCTACAAAAAATGCATCCAGAAAGCTTGATTTGGCAATGGCTTGGCCGGCCAGGAGAGTGACTGCTGATAGATTCATTCGGGTGCTCATTTCTACACGGGATCCTGTTTGTGTTTTAAGGATTAACCCCTTTGCTGCTTGTGTCGGGCAACGGTCATCGCGTGCACTACCTCCGTAGTGCTGCGCACGTCCGTTGGCCGACGCAGCCCCGCCCACTGCGCTAAACCGCCGCACCGCGGCGGAATTGCCGCTGCTGTTAAGTGGTTAATCTTATGCTGTTAACCCAATCCTCAATGTCAGTCAACAGGTTTGAAGCATATATCTTAGCCTCCACATCAATGAGTGCTATTAATCTATAATTAGTAGGGTCTGAAAGCAACACTGTTTTATAAATCGGTTGGAGTATACTTCCTGGCAATGAGTCTGGGATGGTACATGTCTGCAAAGCATAGTTAACAGGGTGGTTAGATGTGTTGGCCAGAAAGATGGATCTTTATTGAATAAGGCAGGCTATTTGACTGAGGGGCCCCATCAGAGCTTTGCTGTTTTATGGCGTGCATTACCTGCTTTTGCGTAAACTGTGGGTTGAACTCCTTTTGATCGGCCCTTCAGGTTACGTGTGCTCCAGGCTGTGCCTCATCTTCAAAGTACCTATCTTGGGACTTAGGCGATTCATAGCTGTTCGTGAGCAAATTTTGGTGTCTTTATTCAATTTGCTTAAGGGCGACGGGACCTTGAGGCTGATTTACAGGGTTGAGGCCGACTGAGTCACATTCAATGTTTCTTCGATGGTTGCTACACTAGAGTGAGCAACACTATTGTATGTGATTGCTATATGAGCACTCAAGGTGGGTTCCATGATGCCTGAGTTGTAATTTTGGCTATTTCCATTTCGTAGGTTATTAATGTTCAATGAGAAAAGTTTTGAATTTCTTTGCGGGCATCTAGCATTTTTGCTCAAATTTCCTCATTATATAAGTACTTTGCCACCCTAGTTTCCTTTTTGAAGTCTCTTTTCATTTTTGCAGTTATTGCAAGTGAGCGAGTTGGTTGTGAGCCCAGAGAGCACATTGATCTTAGTTGTCTATTATGTTTTTTTTTATCCTTAAGTTATGTGTAAACCATGCTGCACCAGAGCTCCCGACTACTTTTCGACCGGAGGTGCTATTAGGGAATTTAGTATTTAAGTTGATGACAAAGTCATCCCAAGGCTCTATCCCGAGTGGCTTTGCATTAGCTGTCACCACTAGGGTAGTACAAGCACCATGATGGCATCTATGTTGCTTTCGTTCCACATTAAGCATTTTAGGTTGTAGGGGTGGGTTCTCAATATGATGGCCTTGGCTTGCCGGGTTCTTTCCGGATGTGCAATTCAGTACAGAAAACAATCTGCCCCCAATGATATAAAAAACGGCTCTAATAGAGTCCCAAACTTATATCATCAGTAATAATCTCACATAGACCAGAAAAGAATCATAACATTCAAGATCCTTGAGTCATGAAAAACTATTCAAAATGTATTCCATTTTTTTATATATATATATATATATATATATATATATATATATATTCAAATTTATAACACAAAATAATTACAGTAACATAGTATGAAGTCTAATCATTCAACCTGAATTTCCGGGATGTACGCCAGGGTTAATGCTTGGGGGTAGCGATCCCTTTTAACTCTTACCTTTATTTTGAAGTTAGAGATATAAGGAAAAAATTCTGGGTCCGCCAGGGTGAAGTCGATAGTTGCACTAATTTTGTCAGTAACTCTTGTAAAAGCTGCCGGGCTATCCAAGGGGCCTTTTCCATTTAGGGTAAACAGTCTTCCAATAGTGCAAAACATTTCTTGCCTGGCGTGTCGCATCTTGTTGTACTGCCCTGCCTTACCTGTATGAGACCTGCTAAATTGTTTTCTCTGCCTTGTACTAAGTTCATGTTAAAAACCCCTGACAGAGTTCTGTGATTTATACTCATTATTGTTAGGATAAAGTTAAATTACAACTTAAGGTTACATTTTTCGTACCCCTTTTGAAGAGCAGTCAAAGCTCTTCAAAAGGGGTTCTGCTTATAGCATTCGAAAGGTGGAGCCCGAAGCACCCTTACAACCCTAACCTTATACCTCTTACTTGTAACAATCCTTTCACAACACTAGACATAACTAAGGCTACAAATAGGGCAGTATATTTTCAAATGTTCTGTGTACAATACACTTACAAGAAAGAGGTCAAGGGTTTGTAGGCTCTTTCACTCAGAGGCAGGTGTATTTGCTTTGAAGTCCATTTGGTTTTTTGGTATGCACACCCCAGGCATAGCTGAAAGCTTTCCATAAATATGAACCTGGTTGGATCCTGAAATGTTCCAGCCTATGGCTACTTGCTTAATTTGTCCTGGATATCCACAATAAGTACTTTAGTACAATTAAAGTGTTGTTATTACTTAGAAAATAATGCTTATTGATGTGTGTTTGAGGTAGCATAATTAATTCGCAAAAGTTAATTAACTGGGCCTTTGTCTGTTTTTACAGACATCAATTTTAAAGTTGCTGAAGAAAGTGTGGCTTTTGATATTGCAGGAGTAAGTTTTGATTCTTCTGTGTTATTCATTTTCATAAAATAGTTCAAATGGGATGATATCCTAGTGTTGTTTTCTTTTACTGAATAAAATGTGTTTATCTGTATGCATTAGAAGGATACCATGTCGAGATGTCTTTGTATGTTACAACACTCAAGGCTGTTTTGATGACCAAGCATCAACTTTATTTTCATAAATTATAAAATGGCGTATTTGCTTTAATAGTGCAATGTAATTTCCTTGTTTGTGGGGTAAAGGGCATTTAACATTTAATAAAGATGTAGGCATTCCCTAAAGAAATCTGTTGTATGTAGCACAATTTCAAAAATGTGATTTGTTTATGTCATGTATCTTTGTAAGTACTACCCTATGGTACCACTTCACACTATGTCAAGTATGTCATTTTTCACCTCTCTGAAACTTTAAAATGCCCCCTTTCTGGGAAGTGTGCCAGGCTTTTCTCAGACTTTTATTTGACTTGTGAGAGACTTTCTCGAGAACTTTTACGGTTTTTTATTTAGGCAGGCTCTATGATAGTCTGTTTATTTGATTTATGTTTAAAGATCTTTTCGTTGTTGGACTGTTCTCTGACTTTATAATTATTCTTTTCTTTGCTCTTGTACTGAGCAGTCTCCACAGTAGATTATCTGCTGGTTTAATTCTTTCCTTGGAGGCAGACTACATGGCGGTGCTCTCATGGATTTGTTTTCTTTTACGTACAAACTGAGTAGATTTATGCTACTCAATTTCTTAACTATATTTCGCTATGGCTAATTCCCTTATGGTATGACCCCTCACAATTGTTTTTAATTTTATGCATTGTTAATGCTAGTTTTAATTTGACTAACTATTTTTTTTTGCCTTCTTGCATGGATCCTTATAATTTCAGAAGGTGACTGATGGGCTGTGTTCCTTGCAGAAATTATGGAGAGCTCAAGAGATTAATTGATTTGCTCGCAATGATGAAAGGTTGCCAATAGGCACTCTGTCAAACCCCTATTTGGTCAAGCGATTTCTACAATCTTGCTCCAGCCAAAGTGTATGGCTCGATCAGTGCATTCATCAGTGAGACCACATATCTCGTAACATCTTCATTAGTAGCTCAGCAGCCATCACTGCCACAGCTCCCTATAATAACCACTTTGTGAAATCAGGACTATTACCAAACAAAATCAAGACATCTTTTACAAGACCATTCTAAAAAACAAAACAGAAAACTACCCCCAATAAATCCTTTTACTACAGGACAATCTGCAATGACTTCTCTTTGGAAAACTTAATTGCAAGATCTGCATTCACTCAATGATCAATATTTGTCAACAAAAAAATATTTACTCTGAAAACCATACCAGATTTCCACTCTGTTTGTGGCATAGAAACCACACTGTTTGCCACATTGGAAGACATCACAACACCGATAGACTCAAATTGAGTTGCTGCTCTGCTGCTACTATACCACTTCTTTGTCCTTCATACTGTTCATTAACCTACAATGCTAGAGAGACTTTAAAGCATAGACTACATGACAATATCCTGCAGTAGATACCCTCCTTCCTAGAAGATCCCTCATCATAACACTTACCCCTTTATCCATGGCTTTATAGCCATGCACATACAAAGTCCTACAAGGCTCTAGCAGCTCTGGTCATTTGGTATTTTCTTCAGCCCTCTTATTGATCTCACCCCCACTTAAACCCTTAAACCCTAAACGGCTACTATTATGCTGATAAGACATAAATCATACTTAATCTTGAAAACCTATGTAATCTGAATCGTTCACTATAGGCTAATGTTTTCAAACGGGTAACCATTGGGCAATGCAATCTGCTCAACTACCTCAAGCTAAACACTCCAAAAACAGAGAAACGTTGGGTGGTGAATGAGAAAAAGACCTTGGCCTACTTCAAAAATGATCGAACTAAGTCAAAAATCTGGGGCATATTATGAATTATACTTTCTCACTTGTAACACAAGTTAATAAGTTAGTTACCAAAATGCAAGGCGCTATTGGCTTGTGCAGCTTTGTCGGAACCTGGGTTTTGAGCACTGTAGGGATGCTTTTTGGGTTTTAAAATATGACACATCCGAACCCATTGTGTTCTCTGTTTCAAGATATTTAAACACAATGTGGCGTAGGAGGTGGGCTTTTATCCAGAAGGGTAGAAATTTATAAAAAAGTGTACCAGCAGCATTTTATAAATATGACTATTGTGTGTACAGTTTTTCTTAGATATACATTTTTAGCATTAGACTATTTTGTATATAGAATTGTAAATAGTATTAATTTCTTATATCTCCCCATTTTAAACTATTTATGGAACTATTGCTGCTATTCTCTTTAGCTGATGTTTGATCGCATCACATCAATTGACATACATTTTTTCCATAGTGAAATCTTCTGTCCCTCCGCCCCCCCCACCCCCTTCTTGGCCTGTCGGTAAAACCCTATTGTACCCGCTTCTAAATTGTGAATTGTACTACAAATGGAGTGTTCATTTTTAACCCTGATATATGCTATTTTAATAACGTGTATCATGTTGTGCTTCTGTTACTTTTTATGGTCCTGGTGACCGAAATAAAAGTTTTTCCGCTCCGCTCCGCAAATAAGTTAGTAAAGGATCCTTCTAAATAATATGCTTCTTTGGTAGAATTTCAATAAATTGTACAAGCCATAATCAGCCTACCACACTTCCACAAAGAGAGTTACATAAATGGTACATATTTTGGAGCACCTCTTCACCTGATTTGAAACTATGGATGAAACAAATGCTATTGTGTGATAACTCATTACCCCAACTTCCTTTGCTGAGAACTATTACGCTCAAAGCTGCAAACATGGCACATCAAGCTATCCACAGCACTAGATCACTGTTCTTTCAAATCAAACTATCTTTTGCAGTTCCAGGTTGCTTTCCAGCTTGCCTCCACTATTGAGCATTGATTTTTCTAAAACCTATTGCACTGGTGAAAGGTCCATCCTGGTTTAGACTAGAACTGGCATAATTTTCGTAATTTCAGGAAATCTGTGTGACGCTTCTTTATGCAAAATTCCTGAAATTCCGGCAGTATTCCACTCTTCATAACTGCATGCTATTTGCAGTAAATGTTTACTTTGAATTTCGCAATCCACTGTAAAGATGTACCAAGAATCCAAAGGATCAACGGAACGCTTTTTACTGTGCCTTCATTTAAGATCATCCTCATTCTGAAAAACTGAAGCAAGGACGGATTTGCATTTCACATAATTGCACATAATGTAACATAATTTTGCCAAAATTTCATATAATTACAATGCAAATGAGGTTTGCACACTCTTAATTTGAGGAACATCCTTTACAACGCAACTTTTACCACGCAGTGTCTTTACGACGCAACTTTTACAACGCAAACCATTACAACGCATTGCGCTGGGGGGCGCTCTAGGATAGGGAATAGGTTTAATGTACTATCCAACACCTTCCCTACTATCCACGGGGGCTGGAGTTGGAATAGTAAATTAAACTATTCACTATCCAGCACCCCAAAGCACTATGCATTGTAAAGGCATGCGTTGTAAAAACCGCATTGTAAAGGCATGCGTGGTAAAAGCATGTGTTGTGACGTCATACATCCTCTTAATTTAGACTACTAGGACTAAGAACACAATTTCTGCCACAATAAGAATAATTGACAACCATTACGAACTAGAAGGCATTAAAAATCTTGCTGTTTTCATACACTTAATCATTATGAAACAATCAATTCTCTTTAAATAAAATGGAAGGTATCAGCATGTGAGGGTGCCATTTGCTCTCACAATCTTTTGCAGCACCTCGTGCCATGCTTATATAAGGCTTTGAGTTTGCCACACCATTTACAGAACACATGTCGGAATTGCATGCACCTCACTCAAACCCCTCAAATAGACCCTAAATAAAGCCAATACCGTTTTGACCATGCAGTCCAAAAAAGGCACATTAAGGTCGTTTTAAGTCGAAGCGCCTTGTTGTCATATCGGGCCAACGTATTTTTTGCAAATCCATACAATATAATTTTTGTGAACCATCCGTTACATATGTATCTGGCCAAATGCTGTTTCCATTTTTGGTTACGAAGCTGAAAGAGATTAGGCAGTTCCCGATTTTATTAGCAATAATGTTTCAGCATGAGCACTTTTGTGTATGACAATGCTTAGAAATTTTAAAAACAAAACAGTGCATCCACATATTTGTATAGAGCTTTTAAGAATTACTGTCACATCAGGGATACATATATCAGTTTTGATCTTCTAAGTTCTGAGATCAGATCGCAGAGTGCTGTACAAAATGACGTTTTCAAAGTTTAAAAAAAATAACAAGGCAACGGCATGCATATTAGGAGATAAAATTGATTCTCATTAAATATTGTTTGTCTAATTGTGTACACTGGCAGCCTCTTAGTGTTACAAATGTAATCTAAAACCCCTAGGCTACATCAGAAGACAGAAGTCCAGAACTGGTGGTGATTATCCCTCACATGGTAGAGGTAAAGAGAAGTAGAACTATACTTACAATAATCCCTTGCCAGATGAAAGTGACAAGAAACTGTAATCACGGATTAAGTTAATTTATATTCATTCCTCATTCTGTTAAATTAAACATTATGAGGAAGCCCTATCAATAGTAAGCAGAGCACAACTTTACAAACCTCATCTGTAGTGCATCTTGTAATTTATGTAACAATCAAACCCCTCCATGAGAATGATACATAACACTGGAAAATCTAAGCAAGTGTAACTCCAGAATGACCCTAGGTGTCATACTGTGGCATTCTGTGGTACTACTCAGAGCTCGTTCATGCTTTCCTCCGAACTCCGATATCTGGTCACTGCATTCTATATGTTTGCAAAGACCTTGCAGGCACTTCTTTTATGAAGAGCTATCAAATGCAGCCTTGCCATTTCATTCCAATCTAAATGAACCAGTGTAATGGAACTCAATGCATTAGATTAACCTCAAAGTCAGCTATACCAGAATTAGAACCCTCAGGTCACATGGGATGTGAAACCATAGCTTGCTAAGCCATCTTGCATGAGTTAAAAATGACCTTGACTTGGATGACATCTCACGTCATGTTGATACTTACAGAGCCTAGGTCTGCACAATGATCTGCCACATGAAGAAGAAAAACGACAGGCCCAGTTTTGATCATTTGTTTACTCTAATATTGGGGTTTCCTCAACTGAGCAACAAATTCTGGGGTATATGAAATAACCTTTTGTTGTATTTGTCTGTCCTTATGGACACTTACATTGCATTTACAGGGCTTTATCTTAAGGTTTTTAGTTAAAAACGTTTAGAAATAACATTAGTGTTCTTCAATTAGAAAGGTCTGCATACTGCAGATGATTGTGTTTATTGCTCTATAAAGTCCAGCCAACCGATCCTTTTTAGTGGTGACCAAGAGCAGTGGTTCTTAACTTGTGGTCCCAGGACCTCTGGCAGTCCTACACAGGGGGTCCATGAATATTTTACAAAATTAAATCATTTTAAAATTAATACATTAAAATTAATAAAGAAGTGAAATTGAACATTTAAAAACGTTTTCAATATTTGATTGCAAATTAAACACACTATTTAAATATCTGAATATTTATTTGATGTATGCTTGTTTTTGTATTTTTGTGTATTTTTTTGAGATTCAAATCATAGAAATTGCTTAGGCTGGGGTGCGCCAATTCCAGTTATGATTCAGTGGGGTCCACAGCACTGAGAGGGTTAAGAACGGCTGACCTAGATGCCTTTCTCTTAACCTGTGGTCTGCGGACCCCAAAGGATCCATGACACCTACTCAGGGTCCCACGACGATTTAGAAAATTACATTATTTTTGCAGATTAGCATACTACACATATTTAAAAGAGCAACTTTGGAAATTAAACATTTTAAAATGCTTTGTAAATCTGAATCGAAATTTAAATTCAGGCTAAAAATTAGAAGGTTGATTGGTGGTAGTAGCATATGTACATCAAACAGGATCTAGTATGGACGATTGGTGGCCTCAAATGAAGCATTGATATGTGTTGACAAAGAGAAAGACAGTGATACAAAAGAGTCTAGCATATTGCTTCATCTTTCACAAATAAAAGTCAGCTTTTAAAACCTCCAACCTTCCCATCAAAATGTTGATCTATGCACATTGCACATTGTGTTTGTGAGATAAATAACATTTTTCACAACGTATTTAATATGTGTTTAATGTATTCTTGTTTCTATAGTTTTTGTGTGTTATTGTGTGGCTCACAAAATTTAGGTTAGGGTCGATGGCATCCAGTAGTGAATCAGTGGGGACCATCTAAAGAATAAGAACTGCTGGCTAAAGAGCCAGATTTAGCTGTCTCCCGAGTCTATTGTAGGCTGAAAAAGTAGTACATCCTACTAACACTAAAAGCAAAAAGGTACTTTGAATGAGTCACCTTCAGCTATTGCTCTGTTGGAGTGTCATTTACACTTTAGATTATACTTTAGTTCACTCCACATGACTACATATGTTAACATACAAGTGGGCGATTGGATCAGCCCCCTTTAGCCATTGGTTTGTAGACAGCGTCAATCACATGTTGCAGCCACATGAGATCCATTCAGTTTTAACCTTTCAGGCAGTAAGAGTGACAACATTTTGCTTACTTACTGCCTTCTTTCTATCTGCTACCCTATCGGGAAGCGACAGGCACTGACAGACTAAAGAGTTCATGCAACTCCGTGAACGTCTGCAAACCTGCTCTGCCCTGCTCTCCTTCAGAGGGCTGCACTTCTGCTGACAAAACAACCAGCCCCTGCTGTAATTGCCCTCCTTGTTACCTTGGCTCACAGTGGTCTTTCTTATGCTTTAAATGCCAGCAATGCATGGCCATACATTTACATCATCAGGGTAATGCAAATAGTATATGCCTTTTCCTTAAATGATAGATCCAGAACACCAAAAAGTAATTAGCGCAACCATCAGGAAAGATGGCTGGCCAGCATATGTGCTTGGGTACATGCTTACATTTTCAGAAAATGGGGGGGGGGGACAATAGTCTCAAATGTCTGAAATGCTTCCATTCATTTTTTGAGAGTCTGCCAGACTTTAGCTGTGTTTCCCAAACCAATGTTACAGATGCTGCAACCATTGCGCTAGCAAATATTCCATTTGCTTTTCAAGTGTTTGCCGTAATTGGGGTGCCCAAAATCTAGGTATAATGCATTACACATTATTCCCCTATGTTTAGCCCATGATCCGCAAAGGGTTCAACAGAAATCAAACTCATGCAGTTGAGTTTATAAAATTTCAATGCACTTTCTCCACAAGTGCATTTTCTGAGTTTGTAAAAATAGTCACAGTGCAAGACACAGCTTGTAACAAATATAGCTTTGCTCGAGGCTAGATATCAAGCACACTACTAATTAACTATTGATGTCCTAAACGTGCAATCAATTGAGATAAGTCTGGGAAATTGATTTTGAAGCGCTACGCCTATTCAAATGACCATCCCTTCCACAAGTGTTTCCATGACTACCAATAATACAGATTACTACCATTAACAGAGCCAATACCACCACGTTTATTACTATTACCATAACCATAGATCTTTTATTCACATTTGTAATCTACAATTGATTATATTATAATATGATGCATTGCTTGATGGAAAACTGTAAACTATAGTTATTTGTAATTTATATACTAGTGATAGGGACGCACTTCAGCATCGCCTGTGATCCCTTTGAGTATATATATAATTTGTGAGGAGGCTAGGAGATGCAATACAAATGTGCCTATGTGCTTTGAATGTTTGTTGCTTATCCTATCCATAACAACATGGACACATGGCATGATTGAATTATTAATGATTTTAACTCCTTGTATATTTATATTGTTGATTCTATTGGGTAGCAATTTCTATTCTAATATGTATTTACATTTTTCGATTAACCATTCAATACATCATTAAATAATTAAACTGAAACCATAACCACCATCATTACCACCACCACTATTGCCACTACCATTAACAATAATTTCCAAACCACTGACTGCCTTACCACCCTTGCCACCACAATTGACATGTCTATTACAAATTATCTGTTGCATTAGAGAATGGAAAGGGGATTTTGTCTGGGGTATTACCAAACATGAGCCTTGCATGGTATGGCATTTATACAATATAAAATACATCTGATAGAAGGCACCAAACTATAAGAACTGACTCACTGTAATATGAGTATTATTCAGTAAGTTAGAAAAATAACCCAACCAGCAAGAACGGAAAGAACCCCAAGAGGGACCAGGTGAGAAAAATGTACCCACCAACCACCTCTGGGTAAAGAAGGCCCGATAGTAATGGTGTCAGCTCAGAGTCAAGCAGCTCAGCAAAGGCACGCAGAAGGCACCCTCAATGCCTAGAGGCCAAAAAAAAGCTGCAATGTAAGCAAAATCACTTGAGGGCAATAAAGAGTACCTCACCAAGATGCAACCCCACTCAACCCTGGAGGAAAGCAAAACTAACAGCACAGAAGATACTGAAAGAGTATGTGAACCCACAGGCATTAGGTTAGAGCACCTCATAGGAAGGGAACCAAGTGCACTGACAACAGAGAATAGAGGCAGACCCAGAAGCAGAATACTCACTTGGACAAAAAAAACACACTGGGGCTCCACATATAAGCCAAAGGAATTGTTAAGGGAAGCAACAAGGAGAGAATAGAGCATGCCAAATGAAGCACAGTCACAGAAAAGCAAGGAGAGAGATTGGCAGTAATCAGGAGCAATAGGTGACCAAAGATAGAACAAACTCGCCACCACCATGATGCTCAAGTGTAACTCAGATGAAAAGACAAGACAAATGAACACTGATTCACTGAGCAAAACAAATAGAGTGGGCAGGTCAAAACCGACAATGATGTCAAGTCAACAACCCAAATCCTCAGCCCCAAGTATGAGGGAAGGGAAAGGCCTGAAACATGGCCTAATGAAGATGGGGCAAATCACTATGCCTCTATCCTGCAGACCGCACAAGTGAAAGGTAGGTTGAGCAAAACTGTAAACACTGCTAACACCTGCTTTAAATAAAGGGTCAAAAAACACAAATTACAGTCATCAAGCATCAACACTGGAAAAGAAAGCAAAGAAAATAAGGATAGCCACAGACACTAAATATTTTCTCTGCAGACTCCAAAAAAGGACCAGTAAGAAGTGCGTGAGGCAATAAGTGGAGGACCCAAAAATAATTCATGGACGTAGACGACAATTTCCAAGTGCCAATGCCAGAAAGGACCACAAAGAGAGCAATAGCAGCCAGGGCAAACCGCTTTTCAACAGACCCAGAACATAGGACCAAGGAAACGAGGAGCCCATTGTATCAATGCACGATGCAAAAGGCAATCCAAAAGCCCAAGCCTAGCGGAGATCATAAGGGAAAGCCAGAGAGGAAAGAGCCACCAAACATCACTGAACTGGCCCAGAACATACATGTCAAATAATTAATGGCCCAAGAGTAGTAACTGGTTACCAGAAGGCAATCCTTTAGCATCAGAGAACCGCACCCAAGGGGGAGAAGACTACTTTGAAGACCACATACATTTCATACATGGTAAACCAGAGGACCCTTCGAACCAAAGAAGTCCCCAACAAAATGAAAACAGTGCTGCCCACAGCACCATGATAGGAAGCAGGACACCCACACAGAGTAGTCCTAAAACAACACCTGGGAATCATAGGAGTGCAGTGGACCATCATCCCTCATACTCCACATAGCCAGGGGGTGGATAGGAAACCACAGGGCAGATAGAACAATGATGAAAAGAGGAGCAAGGCCCAGGAAGATGACCCACACCAAACAACAAATCAAAGGGTCAAGGAGCAGGGAAAACCTAAGCAACCAGGTTACATACATTACAAAGCCCAACTGCAGCAGAGAGCACAGTCTGAAGCCCAAGGCAAAGTCCCTACTTGAAAAGTGGCTGTACACAACAGATAAGAGCAGAAGAGACCATAAACTACATACATCCACACACCACAGTACAAGGTAGCACTCAAAGGGCAAAGAATAAGATACAGTAGGCAATAGGCAAACTTGTTCCATGGCAAAGGTTGTACCAGCATGGAGCCAAGGAATGTCTGGCGAAACACCAGTGGAAACACCACACATTCCCCAAAGCCAGCAGAGAGGAAAATACTTTTTTTTTTAAACAGACTGGGAACCCCAGTATGCCAACACTGGGACAGGACAGTCCACTTCCATCATAGAACCCAAAGTCACCCATAACATAGGTGAGCCCGAGCAAGGGTTAGAGAACAACGAGACAGAAGCAAGTTGCCCGGCCCAGAAGTCCATAGCCATGCTGCAACAAGGATGAATATATATGCATGGACAACGGAGTCCTAGTAGCATCAACACATGTTTCATAATGGAGGGACTAACCTTCAGACCAAAAAAGTAAAATCAGGCATGAGAACAGAAACAGAAACCAAACCTCAGACATCCAACCCATGGGTATCCAAACTTGAAAGGGAGGAGGAGGGAGGTTTAAGAACCAAAGCACTACATGAGGCACAGAAAAAAATATATAACAAAAACGTAACGCCCTATCCAGGCATCCTAACCAGAAATAGTAGCACCTGAGAGATGACAGCCAAACTCAGAACCCAAGAAACCCTACTACACCCAATTCACCCGGAGTCCTCAAGGGTGAACATCAGTTTAATACGATAAGGTAACTTGTTAATGAATAGGAATGCATTGAAACCGTGACAGTAAATACTTTACCATCATGCTGAGCGTGTTCATTTTCTCCTGGAAATGTGTCATAATACCTTCTCACAGATGGGAGTATGACATTAAACAGAATTATCTTACTGTAATTACAAACTTTTGATGTCAGGTGCAACCTGTATACAGCGGGGCTTATTTACAAGAAAGTACTGGAGCGCTGCACCGCAAGCCCTTTGGCTGCACCACCCAGCAGCACTTTCAAAACACAGGGATACATCATATTTACAACAATATGACGCATCCCTGGGTGTTCCCCTGCATTCGCACACAATCAGCTGCCATGCGCCATGCAGCACCCTTGCGCCATGGTGCAGAGGATAAATGTAAACAAAACATTTCTCCTCGTTGTGCCTCGCTACACCACCCCAGGGGTGACATAGCATTCTGACGCATTTCCAGGTTTGCAAATTCTCGTAAATCTGGAAAGGCGGCAAAAATACGTGGGAACACCCACAGCAACACCCATGTCACAACCCCTTTCACGCAAAGTGTTGCATGAGAAGGGGCCATATTTACAAGGACCGGAAAAGACACGTAGGGGGTTTTTACATGTCCTTCCTTGTAAATATGTGGCATGAGGTTGCGCCAGCAGTACGTCACAAAAAGTGACACACCAGTGGCGCAAGGAGATTATAAATAAGCCCCAGCGCCTCTCAGCAAAATATCCCTGAAAAATAATGTTTTCCCTATGCTTTCACTTGGCTAGCTCCATCTCACACATGTTTGTAAATGATGGTCTCTTACAAGAAGCTTCCCAGCGTTAGGCACATTTTCAACCAATATTCTCACAATTGTACCAGAGATAAGCGCAATTTTTCCATTCCATTTTTACAAAAAAAAATTAAATCCTGAAATTTGCATCTGCCATCTACAAGAGTAACTGCAACATGCAGGCTTCCTGTGGAGCCAATTAAAATGCCCCCAGGAAACTATGAATGAGACCAGTTTGTATTTGGATAAAATATAATACATACACGAATATAGCTTTAGAATAACAGCGTGGTTGCACCAGCAGAGCTCATAATTGCATGTCTCAGGTTACAGTTCACATCAACCAATTACAAGTCATCATGGCGCATAATGGCTTGCATAATTAGCACACCAACAATCGCTTAATGACAGAAATGGCGGCTGAAACCAGTTCGAAGGCGAAGGAAAGTGATGTACATGGCAAACGTGCTTAGATACTTACATTTGTTCTCGTTTGGGAACGGAACAGAAATCTGATTACAGGTTACTTGCTGCGAATAATACAAAAAGTAGAATAGAGGGATAGGCGAGACGATGTTGTGGCTCTTCCTTTAAACGGGTTTCATTGTAAACATTTTACAGATGACAGTTTAATTGCACCCAGTAATCTGTTGTTTTTCAACCCAGGAAAAAGTATTGTTCATTTGTTCGAGTGGCTACGGGCTGCAGCTCAATATTAATATCTTAAACAATGTGATTACCATGTTAGTTTCCTTCAACATAAACGTTTCGCTTCTCGGATGCACGGTTAATGTTAGCGCGGGAAACATTGTTAACTCCCAGGTTTCTATTTATATTTACGTCTGGTTTTCATGGGTCTTTTCTTGGGGGAATTATCTCACAGTACTACATAGTGCCGCGCGATATTACCAGAATAAGAACGCATCACTTAAATTCCATAGAGCTTGTAAAACTGTTTAGTAATTGAGTTACCTCACATTTTTGCCCTAACATTACACGACGTTTGGGCTTTCTATGATCCATTTGGATCCTCAGAAGAAAGTATTTGCCTGGAAACATAAAGAGGGCTTGCATTCAGGCTTTGTGGGACTTCCCTTAAAATATAGGTAAATTGTCAATTTTTTGGGGATTCACTGTATTCCATTGACAATGTCGAACTCCAGTCAGTGGACTTTCAAGGTGGAAATATTAAAAAGCGCTCTTTTTCAATCATGTTTTTCTCCCCGAACAAAGCATGTTTCACCCTCAATCTATCCCTTCTCCTGTGCCTGTTTGAAATGTTGTTGTGTACTCCAGTGCTTAGATTGTGAACTATTAAGTGCAGGTGATCACATTTTGTAGGAGGCCACACCCACTTTCCCGGGCTCCGCCCACTTCCTACAGTGACTCCACTCACTTCATTTATTAGCTCCACCCACACCCATAAGCCTCAACACTTCAGAGCTGCCTCCTCACTTCTTGAGTTCTGCAAGAAGCTGAAGCGCTGGCTCTTCACATAAGACCCTCGGAGGCCTCACACCTACATACCTGTCCAAGCACCTGGATACCCTCTTGAGTGATTAGTGCATTACACAAATCAATATAACATAACATAATATTATATATGGCAATGAGGCTGCGGTGCGCCTCGTTCTGTGTATAACCAAAGGTCGAGTTGTGTGGGAAGATTGTTTGATAGATAAGTTACTGCCAACCTACCGCCGAGGAGTTGTCAGCGGTGATGGAGGCTGGTGCGGCTGCAACACAACACAACAAGTGTAAACACAAAACTTGGTGTGTTTCTTTCTTGAAACACTCTAACCCTTAGCAAATATTAACGACTAGATCGGGGGGCGCTAGAGGGCGCACAGCGGAATGGCTGCCTCTTGAGACAGCTCCGACGGCCAGGATGTAAAAACAGCAATTACTAGCGGAAGGCGAGTGCCCTGAGAATCGTTGACGGGACATATCGATGTCGGAAAGTGCCAGGAATGTCGGGGTGAGGCGGTATTTAGTGGAAACACACCAGACAACCAGAAATCTGCCCCGGAGACCTGCGGTGCTGGTGAGCGTCTCGGCCCAAGATGGCGGATCAGCGAAGCAAATACACTACGGGACACAGTGGATGCAGAGTATAAGCGGTAGGCACTGCAGTGCGGCTGCCGATGCAGTTGCAGAGGACCTGAATGGCGTGCTGGGGGAGGCTGGACGGACTTATTGACAGTGCACAGCAGCGATAGTGGCATGTCCAAGATATGGTGGTCTATTAAGGTACGGGGTGTAAGATGGCGGCGATCGGGGACGGCAGCAAGAAGTGTACCCAGTCCTGACGAGGCGCTCCCAAACTGACACTACATCGAGCCCCAACGGATGGGATGCGCCAGCGGAACTAGTCAATACACTGATGCCGCAAAACAACGTGGACGGCCCGCAATAACGTTCATAATTGAGGAGACACTGTCCTCGATTGCCAGATGGCGGCGCCCATAAGAATTTGAAGCTGTGAGGCAATAACGGAATACAGGGCTTCCGGCAGGGAGTCAATGGCCAGAAATAGCGGTGAGAGGCGGTTATGAGACTATGCCACTGCGGAAATAATAAGTGTGATAGTATTGACCTCACTTCGCCCCGCATGTGACCCGGACTGCACTGTGCCTATAACGAGGACACTACTACCGGGAGGCACTGGGAGAGGAAAACGAGCGCGCACAGCATAGAGCTTACAACGGGGAGAGTGGTGCGACAGCCTACCGCCCCAACCGGCAAGTTCTGGACGGGAGCACCGGAGTGTACATGGCAGAGCTGGGATCAGGCGGGACCCCTGCGTCTACTTGCCCCTACCAGCTGCTATACGAGCATGTGACAGAGTGCAAAAATACCGGGGTAGGCCCCGGCCCACTGCACCCCATCTTGGGTTGGAATCGCCGCACTCCCAGGAAGCGTTCCCTTGGTGCATCGAGCCTATCCGGAGCGGAAGGACGACCAGGATAGTCGTAGCGCCTGGTGTTAGACGGGCACATTGGATGCGGGTGGTGGAATCGGGCGCCAACCAAAAATAAAGTATCGACAGCCAATCACAATTCCGCGAGCCTTGAGATCCTGTGGGGCGGAAGCTATGGGCAAACCCGAGAAAGTTCAATCTAAGCGGGCCTTTGACACCAGGAAGACAGCGAAGGGCTTCAATGTTCCCTCGGACACCGAACCGTATAATGACATTGAGCCAACCAATGTGATGGAGCAAACGTTGAAGGCTATCCACAAAAGTCTTCAGGACGTCCACGGGAAATTGGACTCCATAACAAAGAGGGTCGATAACATGGCGGCAAAATTAGACAAACATGGCAAACGACTTGAGGAGGCCGAGACTCGTCTGTCTGTAGTGGAGGATGAGTCCCACACTACCACGCAGAAATGCTCAGTGCTAGAGGTCATTAAGAACAAGCGTGAGGAGTTGGAAGCACGGTCCCGGTGAAACAATGTCTGAATCGCGGGCATTCCAGAATCGACCAACACCGGCAAAATGGAAACTTACGTGGAAGACCTGTTGAAAAACATCTTCGGGACTGAGCAATTGTCATCAGTATTTATTGTGGAACGGGCGCACAGGACTCTAGCACCTAGACCGAAACCGGGTGCTCCCCCACGACCGATAGTCGCACGTCTTCTGAATTACAGAGACAGAGACGCAGCTCTGAAAATGGCGAGGGAGAAGCAGACGGTCGAATATCAGGGAAACAAACTGCAGTTCTACCCCGACTTCACGATAAACGTCCAAATGGCGCATAGAGAATTTGCACCTGTGAAACAGAAACTCCGAGAGATGGATGGGGAGTATGCGATGCTCTATCCTGCCAGATTGAAGATAACGAAGGAAGGAAAGACTGTGATTTGCCAAACACCAAAGGAGGCAAACGACTACATCAAAAAGATAGGACAACGGCGCCGCGAGCAACGCAGAGTGGAGTAGAATCAGGAATCGGATTAGAGACGCGAGGATGTGAACTGCAAGATGGAACCACACTGGCTGCGACAACAATATGTTGGGAACATTGCGGGTCGACTGCTACGGCACCATGGATACGAAACGAAGGAATCATCCAACAGGATTTTAAGCCATCCTTTCCCTGAAGTGGAGATGACGCAGACCCAATATTTGCTAAAGGCCGGAGCACGTTGGACGCATATTGGCGCCGCTCTGCCTTGTATAGCATATGGCCTGCAGAGTGGATGACTGGCAGAACAGACTGGGACGATGGAGGTAGTCGCCCAGAATCGACCAGAAGAGGTGGCGTGATGTGGTAATGTTATTCCAAATTATCTTCTAGAGCTGGTATCGGAAAAGTACTTTGCACTGGTGTGATAAAGAGGGGCGGAGGGAATGGCACAGCTAGATAGACTGCAACGGAATATCATGAGTATATACATATGTTTTCACCTTGACCGCGTCTACATATTTCGGGACACATTGGATATAGACACTTGATGTAGGAGGGGGCGGAACCAGACTCTGCTACATGTGGGGTTAACACAGATGGGGTGTACTAGCCGAAACATTGCTAACCTGGCCACATTCACTATGTTGGATGAGTTTGTGTGACCCGGGTGGACCCCCCAACAGGGTTATCCCCTACCATGGTTATGGCAAGTTAACTGTTGATAGTAGGGAGTGTCTTTGGTATGATTGGGATGCTAAAGTGGGTGGGGGGTGGCGGGGAGTAGTTGGGCGGTTTGGTTAGAAACGCTGCATTTGAGAAGCACTGCCTCAATCCGAGAGGGGAATGTAATTGATTGCATGTCACAACAGTTATGTCACTTGTGTTGTACAAATGCTACCATTGGTAAAAGATTAACAGCATAAGTCTGGAGACGGGAGATGGTTGAGAAACTAACGTTGGATAAACTGAGACTCATAACCTGGAACGTGCGAGGCCTCAAAACCCCCCCAAAAATTAGGCAAATACTGCCATATTTCACGAGATTACATATCATTCCTACAGGAGACGCACATTGACCCTCATACACAGACAGATATAGGCAACAGATGGGCGGAATCAACATATGGGGCTGCATACTCTTCATATTCGAGAGGGGTCCAAATACTATTCAGGAAAGGGTTGAATTTCATAACGGAACACGTTCACACAGAGGACGAGGGGAGATATGTGGCCTCACAGGCACCCTTAGAGGACAAAAGATCAACCTACTGAATATATATGCACCAAACGTTGATGATCCAGCTTTTTACAATGCCCTCTGGATGAAATTAAATGAACTCCCAGAAGTCCCGGTGGTATGGGGGGGGGACTTCAACGCAGCTTTAAATGACGTGGTTGATCGATCACACACATCAGCAGAAACTCACAAACAAGCATTAAAGAAAATACATGACATCTTGCTAGATAAGCAACTAGTGGACCTCTGGAAAACATAAAACCCAACAAAATTGGAAGCTACACACACAACAGCGGTGCATGGTAGCTGGTCGAGAATAAATTATTGGTTGGGTTACCCTGCGGTGTTACAGTGGATGGTGGACGTAACCCACCTTCCCAGAACTCAGTCGGACCACAACCTGGTGCTATAGACTCTAGCACTGTCCAATTACGTACCCTCTCCTTTTAGTTGGAGATTCAACAGGAGAGCCCTGCTGGAACCTCTCTATAAAGAAACAATCAGAAAGGCCATAGTGGAGTATTTTGAGATAAATGCACCCACCACAGATGACCCTGGGTTATTGTGGGAAGCTTTCAAAGCCACTATTAGTGGTATATGCATCAGCACTAACGCAGGTATATTCAGGGACCGACAACAGCAACTATCGAAAGGTGAAGCAAAAATACGAGAACTGGAACTTGAATATGAGCGAACTCAGGATCCACATTTTTTGGGCAAAATTAGAACTGAGGTATCCGAATATCAGAAGTGTGCAGATGAGGATCTTAATTATGTCCATAAGAGACGGGTGGCGAGAAGTTACGGTGAAGATGGGAGGCCAGGTGCTATATTGGCAGCCAAAATAAGTGCGCAGAGACCTCCACCCTTGGTGGCGGCGGTGAGAGACACAAAGGGTGAGCTACGGCATGACGCGCAGGGGATACTGGAGGAATTTATGTGTACTTACAGGAAACTATACATAGCAGACACAACGGCGACAGCGGAGGAAATAGCATCATACTGTGATGATGTGGCCCTAGCTTGGTTGTCTGATGCACAGAGGAAGTACCTCTCCCTGCCAGTGACAGTGGAGGAGGTCACTGAAGTCATTCAGTCACTACCTAATGGAAAGGCGCCCGGACCAAACAGGTATACGGGAGAGTTTATAAGGCCTTCGTGGACCTACTGGCCCCACATATTGTAGCTGGGAAATGCTCATGAGAAAATGATATTGCCGCCTTCATTACGGGAGTCTATGATACTAGCGTTCCTGAAACCGGACAAGGACCCAGAGAAATGCGAATCTTATAGACCACTGTCTCTTATAAATGTAGACACTACAATACTATCTAAAATCTTGGCAACTAGGCTACAACGACTGATGACCAGGCTGATCCTACCCGACCAGTCGGGCTTTATCCCAACGCGTTCCACGTCCCATAACACCAGAACCTTATTTGCAATTTCCCACTATTTGACTCCCACTACCAAGGCTGCTGTAGTTCTATTGGACGCCGCGAAAGCTTTCAACACCATAGCTTGGACCTACCTATGCACAATATTGGGAAGGATGGGCTTCCCGCCGATGTTCCTTCAGTGGGTGCAATTATTGTACGCTGCGCCCAATGCTCACATTTGGATTAACAAATACGTTTCAGAGCCATTCTCTATAGGAAGGGGCACCAGGCAGAGATGCCCACTATACCCCCTGCTATTTGCCATAGCGTTAGAACCCCTAGCTTGCAAGATACGACAGGGGCACCACTACTCAGCTTTGCAGTTCCCGCAAAGGCCACTGCACATATCGCTTTATGCTGACAATATGTTGTTGTACATGCGAGACCCGAAAGAAAATCTAAACCCATTATTGCGTGAATACGTAAAATTTGGATACCACTCAGGTCTCAGTATCAATTGGGCTAAATCGACGATTTTTCCGCTCACTGACAGCACACTCCAATTTCCAACGGAATACCCGCTGGACTGGCAATCAGATCCATTTAGATACCTAGGGGTGTGGTTTCATAGGGACCCCGAAGTAGTGATCCGCACGAACTACGGTAGAGTAGTCGCGGCGCTGGAACAGAAAATTGATAGATGGATACAACTGCCATTGTCAATAGTGGATAGAGTAGCGACCGTAAAGATGGTGGTTCTCCCAAAACTACTATACTTATTTAATAATATACCGATAAAGCCCACAATGGCGGTATTTCATGCAATAACTTCCATGACGCTAAGGCTGATCTGGTCGGGTAAAACTGCTAGGATAGACCTCCAAACACTGACCTTACCGTTTGCACGTGGGTGTTTCAAGGACCCTGACTTCCTCCGTACACGTACTGCTGTCCCTACAATTACTACTCACGACACCTGACCCCAGACACCTGGTGTCCAAGCTCTATGTATCTCTGCAAGCAAAATGGGTATTACAGCGCACAGGGCGATACAAAAATGGGATAGTTGTTTGGACACCCCACTCACTGGAGAGGAGTGGTCCAAAACGGGCATGCTCTCTGAACTACTAACCCCAAATGGGAATCTACGGTTGATGCACATTAAATATTTACATAACACGTACCACACACCTAAGAGATTGCACAAATATGGCCTGCAGGCAGATTCTAGATGTCAGAGGTGTGGGACTGAAGAAGCTGATTTTATACATATGGCGTGGTATTGTGGGGGGGGTGGCGAAATTTTGACTGTCAGTGACCGATATACTGGGCAATATGGTAGACGTCCAGGTTGATTGTAATATTCGCACGTGTTTACTTGGGTTGTTGCCGGGTGTTAGAGTTCGCAAATGTAAGTTTTGCGTAATAGCCCTCCTGATGGCCAAACGAAGAATAGCGATTTGCTGGGGAGGTAAAATGGCACCACAGACCAAGCAATGGATACAGGATATGGTTTATTGCAAAGACAATTTGAAACTATTTGAGGAGGAATTACCACTACGATCACGATCAAAAGACTACTGGCAATATTTAGTTGACTATTTAACTGGAATAGATGAACAGTTGTAATGCGCACATGATGTAATGTATACTGGTTTAAAATGTGATGTACAAGAATTTGCCCTATTGGAGGAGGAGTGTTGTAAATCAGTGTTGTTGTAAGGGGTGTGGCTGCCTCATGTTTGGACACAGGAGGTCCTGTAATGTATTTGAAATACCAATAAAAAAAAATAAAAAAATATTAACGACTAGATACCACCAACGCTTTTATTGATGAAATATTAATGTCTATATTCAGGTTTTTTTAGATATATTGTTTAAAGTGCTGAGTTGCGGTCTCAATAATTACAAAAAGCTAGTGCTTATGATTGTCTGTGTCAAGCCCGGTGTGAAGTCATGCCTGAGTTTTTATTTAATGACGTGGCTAGAATATCAACTTAGTTTTTGCCTAGTATGTGCAAATTGTACTCCGTCCTTGTCACTTTCTTTAGCCAAAGCATTGTGCGTTTTTTAAAGGAACATAGCTCGTAAGGTTTCAAAGCAATCAATATCTGTGTGTTCAACTTTCTTTCTCTTTCCAAGATTGGGCATTCTTCTGTTCTTGCCTGTTTTGTAAAAGACTGTTGGTAATATAGCGCTAAAATCAGAATGCAAGCCGTTTTGAAGAACTACTGGGTCCAAATTATGCAGTTTGGTACTGATATAATAGAGTTTTCCGCTAACATTTCTATAGATTGCCCACTGTGATCAATACTTTTGAACCTGTTAACCATTGCAAATTTCAATTTTCACACATCATTCAGTAAAAAGCTGCTCTTGCATATCAGATAGAAGTGCAAATGTTGGTGCAAAAAGGTACAGCAGGAGGGCAAAGTGTATGAATCCTGACCATGGCACACAGAAGTGGGAAACAGAGGTGGAGTAGCTTCATCAGGGTAATATCTTTTTGGAATGGGAAGCCAAGATTTGACTTTAGAACATTTTGTTCCAACAGAGTAGCCAGTGTATCATGGGCCCTAGTGCAAAGCAGAAAATGCCCACCCACACCCCACTCCTAGCTGCTCTTTGGATTGTAAACAAAAGCAGTAGTCCAACTGAATGAGCCTCGTTGTCACTGCACCTGCTGCATCAACGGAAACTAGGCTCCTGGTTAATTCAAAACCAAGAAAAGTAGCCATTAGATCAGCCCCTGCAAGTAAAATCCTCAATTAATGCTTTGTCAGGTCCTTTGACAAAACTGAGACACATACATCTCTCCCTGTCATCATAACAGAATCATAACAACTCTGTGCCGCTCCTCGCAGAAGAATCACGGGACCTGTAAGTTAAGAGTGTTATAGAGGGGGGGGGGGGGGGGGGGGGGAGCTGTGCCTGTGGGGAGCTTGTTCCAGAGTGTAACTCTGCTCTCTGTGGGATGCACGTTCCTGTGGTGGCTGTGCACTCACAGAATTGTTCTGTGAAGTGCGGGTCCTGCACTGCCTCCATGTGCACAGAGTATAAGTGATAGTGAAAGGTAGCCTGGCGTCCTCGGCACTCAACATTTACCTACGCCAGCACCAAGCACTGTCTCTGACAGAGCACGCACCACATGGGGCCTGAGGGCAAACTGACCCTTCAGAGAATGATCAGAATAACCAGCTGGGGGTGGCAGATAGAAACGCTGGGCTTGGACTGGCCTGTGTGTGCATCTTTCCTTTTAAAATATTCAGCAACAGATCTTTAGGGGGAACTCCAGGCTCTTGGAAGAGACTAACTCTGTATTAGCAAAAATCTGGCCAGAGGACTTTTTTTCCCTTTTGCTAAAGTATACACGCTCCCCTAGCTCCCAACACTTTTCTCCATTCCTGCCTCTTTGCAACATTTTTTCCTACTGCGTAAACAGAATGTTGCATTTGACTCCGTGCTAATCACAGTTGTTTATATTCCTACCATAAATAAGCCCCAGCTGCAATCTGCACGTTTGTTAGCATAGAAATGTCAATGTGTCACCTTGGGGAAAACTGAAAATGTATATAATTTTAATATGGACTCTCAGAAGTTTTGTAGTTCTTAGGGTAAATCCATTTATGGTACTCATATTGCTTGTCTTAAATCTCTCTCCTCCAACTGCATTGACCATTTACCAGCACTCTCTCACTCACAAGAAGTTTTAGAGGACTCACAATGGGGAAACAACCGTTACAACGCAACTATTACAACGGACTACTTTTACAACTCAACTACTACAACGCAGGATCCTTTACAACGAATGCCTTGACAACGCATGACATTACATAGCAGATGCTATTACAACGCATGCCATTACAACGTAAGTATAGGTAAGTATATCATTTTATTAAAACATGTATTTAATTAAAAAAATATTTAATTAATTAAATATTATTAATTTAATACATATTAACAATAAAAATAATTAATAATAAAAAAAGTACTTTAAATAAATTAAATAAATTCATTTAAGTAATTTTAATATTACTTTATAAAAAGTTCTAAAAATAAAAAAATATAAGTAATTTTTACCCCTACACTATCCAGCACTTACCCTACTATTACACCCCCCTGGAGTTATAATAGTAATTTTTACCCCTACACTATCCAACACTTACCCTACTATTACACCCCCCTGGAGTTAGAATAGTCATTTTCAGCAAGGATTTCAATGAGCTTCATGCCACCTCAATCAATATCATCCCTTTGCAATAACTTTGTAACAAGCTCTTGGAATTCTTCTGTAACACAATCATCTCCTTGTATGGCAACTTCGACCCACAATGGAACCCCTATCACCACCACAACTCAACATCACAGTGGAGAATGAAACCTGACCTTATGCCCTGCAATTACCACTGTCGAAACTGTTGCTACCATGAAGACCATACGCTCGGTGTCCCAATCTGACCCTTGCATCCACAACACCTTTACCAAAGGACTCAACCAGTCAGCGAAGCACTAACCCCCACCCTTAATGTCTCGATCCACTCATCCACATCCCTGGACACCTCGAAAAATGGCACAATTACATTCCTTTTAATTGGGCATTGATGACACATTTATTCTGTTCATCCGACCAGGGTTTAACTTTTAGCAACGTGGTTCATAGCACTTATAGGCTCCAGATTGCATATGCGTCAGATAAAAATTACAATAATCGAAATATTAATAATATAGTTTAAAGGAATTTGAAATACAAGTTACTAATTTTAAGGCATTTAAAACATTTATGGGTAAAATATTATTGATAGACGCAGCTGTTCCTCTCGAATGGCATGCAGTATTTTTGTTTTTCCTATGATTGGCAGCAGGTTTGAAAGAGAAGGAGAAAATATCTAAAGGCAGTAACGCGGAAACCATAACATTTGGCCATCTTTTGCATGTCTGTGACATGTTCATTCTTGCCCAATTTGCTACAATAATTGGTGCACAGTTCTTTTTCACTAGCTCTGAAAGCTGGGCTGACAGCTGCAGTTTTTTGCCATCCCCTGGGTCCTGGTATCTTGGGAAGCCACTAAGCATATGCTCATTTGAATGGAATTGCTAGTACAAAGGTCTTGTCGCTGTTATTCATCTCTGAATGCAGGTAGAACTGGTATAATATTGCCCTTCATTTTGCTCAATTTAGCGTGTTGAATCTTACAATAAAAATTGCTTTTACTTATGTCTAAATGTCTTGATGTGTGTGTATAGAAACAAAAAGATGACAAGAGATACTTAGCTTGATGGTAGCATTTTGCACAATAGACTGCAAGAACAATGTACTATTGTCAAGGGACTGTTGCAGTGTATCTGGACAGCCTTGGATGACCTCATCTCTCAAAAAGAGGCCACAGTAAATACGTTTTTCAAGACCTGTGGACCCACAGATCCTCACTATTTCTCTCTTTCTTTAATATGTGCAAGCCACTGCCTGTCAGTGTCACACAGTAATAAGGGTTGTTTAAGCGCTGGGTTGGCCATTTATCCAATTACGCCTTTCCCTCGGGGATCTGGGCTCATTGGACCCCAGTTATGAAGGCTGACAACGACAGCCTTCATCTCTTCTGCAAGGATTTATGTCATGAAGCACAGCAGGAGACAAAATTATATATATAGAGCGAGGGAGAGAGAAGAAGGAAAAATACATGGAAAGAAAAAGAGAGGAAGGAAGAGAGGCAGCTTTAACATTAGTGCAATATTCATAGACTACTGACTCAGCTTTAGGTAGCATAAAAGAACACTTTATTAGAACAGGATAATATCTAGAATTCTTAAAAACACAAATACATGAAAACTATCAACCTTGCTATTACAATTTATTTCCTGACATCCCCCTTCCTTAAGCTTCCCAGCAATGTAAACATTCCCCATATTCATCCTTCCCTAAAAAACCCTTCTTTATTCTTCTTTCACTGCTCTTTCCCTTGCCTTCCACAATTTATCATTCATGCCCACCAAACCTCCAACGGCTCCAAGTCACTTGCCCTTCACCCGCTCCGAAGCCATAAAATGTTTGATTCCTCTCCCCAATGTCCCCCTGGGGGGAAGAAATGCCCGCTGCTGACTCACCAGCCACCAGTTGATAACTACATATTTATCATATTATTACTATCCTATTGTGTTATGTTCGAAGAAAAAGTATGTTCCTCTCTTTGGCTTGGGAGCAAAAAGAGATATCCTGTTTAGACTCACAGTGATTGTAATTGAAATTCTCTTTAACTGTTTAGTCACAATTCTGAAAAGGTCACTTTTAGAAAGCTGCCATTTTCTTGTCCTATTAATGTATTCCTTCTGTCAATATCCTGGGTCACATAACTGTGAATGGCCCTGCTATTGGGATTTGTGTATTCCTTCTAGAAAGTGACACAAGACAAAGGGAGCTTAATTGTATACAGGATGACTGGGGAGGGGCTATACCCAGGCCCAAGAACACTTCAAAGGAGTTTCCCTCCTGCAGACAAAAGGGAACCTAATACCAGGGCTTATTCTGCCTTTTGTCACCCACAAACAGTTTGGAACCTTGACATGGGAAGGAAAGGAACTTTCCCTGACACGTTGAGGGGTAGGACAGACAGTTCCCTGCATAAAGGTTGGCACCAGGTATAAATATTGGACCTCCAGAGCTTCTCATCAGAACACTCGTGGGCTTATGGACTTTACAGAAGAAAGATTGACCTGCTGTTTGAGGGACTGCCTTGCTGTCTAAGAAGGAAGTCTAGACCTGCTAGGTTAACCAGAGTGACTCCAACGATCAGTAGACTGACCTCCTGTGTGC
Source organism: Lissotriton vulgaris (assembly GCF_964263255.1). Lineage (NCBI taxonomy): Eukaryota > Metazoa > Chordata > Amphibia > Caudata > Salamandridae > Lissotriton > Lissotriton vulgaris. The sequence goes on from NC_141687.1 coordinate 1,014,124,405, forward strand.
GCTACATGGACACAACAAGATTTAGAGACCTCCCTGCAACTGCTCAGCTGACCTGATGAAACTGGACCAGCCTCGACCTGCAACTGGACCTGCCTGAGCTCTGCGGGCATCTGCTGCAGTGAGTCCCTAATCCCTCGGCGGTGCCTCCCCAGATGCTGGATCCTTGGCTGGCCTCAGAGTTCCCTCCTATTAAAGAAGAGGTGAAAATCCTGAAGTTTCAGCTCCTTGTGACTGCAAATGGGCCAGTTCAGTCCAAGACTGCCGCCCACGATGACCGCCAACATGAAGCATCAGCAGAGAACACTAGGAACGACCGGTAATGCGAGACCTGCACTTTGCGCTACTGCAGCAATGGCCTAAACAACCACCAAATTTGAAGCTGCAGCAATGACCTGCTGTGACGCCTGACCGGCTCTTCACGCTATAGCAAAGACTGTCCATAACGATCAGAATCCTCCTTGAGGCCTCCTCCATCATGAATGGAACTCTTTGCATCGGAGTTAGAAGATAACTTTTCAGTGGGACTAAGCTGGCCCCTGTATCCAACCCACGCTTCATCGTGATCAGCATGAACTGACTTTCCCCCAGCCTAGTACGACCAGATGACTGCAGGTGGCACTTTGTATTTTTAGGCGCTATTTTCCCTTAAACATTTAAAAATTGAATATCTCAGTTCTAATGATTGGGCTTTGTGTTGTTCTGGTATCATATTATTTATTAAAATGTAATTGATGTTTTTACACTGGGATTTTCCTTGTTTTGTGCTTTCACTTTTTTGTGTGTTGCATTTTTACTTGGTAAGGATTGTGGTTGTTGGCGGAGTGGGGCTTCCACCCCCTCAATCAATAACCCCGTTTTTATGGGGGGCAGGGTCGAGGCTTATTTGCATATGACTGGGTTTATTCTGGGGTGACATGGTGAGGAAAAGAGCGATTTCTTTAACCCAGAATGGTGACTGGGGGTAAATGTTCGATAATACTCTGCATTCCGTCCATCATTTTCTCTCTGTTGCTATGGTTGTCCCAAGTGGGAAGGGTATGCTCAGATGTAGGTTCCATTTCATGGCCACTCTGTGGTTTTGAGTGCTTCTTCATGTTACATATATGTTTTATACTTGAAGTATATATTTTATTTATTCTGTGGTTTTTTTGGGACAGCCCATGCCAGTACTTTCTATTTTATACTATTTAAATATATTTATGAAATACAATTTTTCGAGGTTTTTGTGAGGGCCTATTGTACTATTTTACGTCTTATCAGTACAATGTCCATTTTATATTTTCTGTTACTCAGCTTCTCTGTTTAGCTCTTTTATGTGACCTATGTGTATTGTATTTGTTTTTTGTACTTTTATGGTTGGAAATACTGAATTTTTTTTTTAGATGAAATATATTTTATTTTTATAGTAATAAATAAAAAATATATAACATTAGTGTTATTTTAGATATATGTATGTGAAGGAGCAAGGATTCGCACAAAACGCGACTTGCTTGAATTCAGTCCTCTCGACATAACGTTAATGTACTAATCAACATGTTTGTCCTTTTAATATTGCATTACATGACATCTAAGTGAAGCTTGCATATGTGCTTTTACTGACGATAATCCGCTTGCATTAATATGGCCGCTGCTACGCGGGATTTCTAACTGCACATGCGTCTGTCACACTCATGTGACATAACGTACTCTCTGCTTTTGGAGGGAACATTTTGCGTCTGCGCACTAGAACTAAGATGGCTGCTCTGTGTTACAGCATGCATGAAGCTTGCACTGATGCTTTTGCCAAGCTGTTCGTTCTTCTTAACTCTAATGCAATAGTTAAATATAAAGTAATGGGAATAGATTAGAGATAATCTCTAATCTTAAATTGTACCACACAGAGATCTCTTTCTTTGCTGGTGGTTTATCTACCAGAAGAGATTCAAGTTCACAGCCTCCTCCTAGTGGCAAGTTTGTTCGTCGTGCAGATTGGGTGGTAGCAGCTTGAGCCCAACTCGATATTTGTAGATATTTAAATCTAGACATGTTGGGCCCCACTTTGTTTACTAGATACTCCCAAGGAAGCAAGGTCCCTTCACCAAACAAATCTCCCCAGGTAGATATTCCAGCTTCTCTTAGTGGGAGTGCTAGTACATCACTTGCCCAGCTTGGAGCCAGGGGTAGATTCCAAATTGGAGATCTACTAGAATAGTAACCCAAATTAATTGTAGATCTTATCTTTGAAGGTGCTTTATGGCCTGGTAAGAACTTGGGCAATTTTACTTTTTTTTTTTTTGGGATCTCCGAACTTGAAGAGATAACCTGATAGACCAACTCCTTCACAGAGCTGAGAACATGTTGCCTACTCCCTCTTCTGTCGGTGTTTTGAGAAGCATGCGTGAGTGCGAGAGCTGAAACGCCCACGCATATATCTATATATCGGGGCCCGCCAGTCCACCCTTCTCCCTACGGCACCTGATCTTTTTCCAGGCTATCCTAGGATTTTTGTTTTTCCCAGAGAAAGGAAGAGATTTCTCCCTGTAACTTAGCCAGCAAAGATGGGTCAAAGAAAAGTGGGAATGTATTAAACAAAAAAGAAACCTTTGGTAGGATTGACATCTTTACAAGATTCGCTCTAACCAACATAGACTAGGGGAGGTGTTGCCAAGATCTCATTAGCTTACGACACTCTTTTGCAATTGCTGCAAAATTTAAAGGGACAATCTGACTGATGTCTTTAACGATATTCAGCCCTAAGTAGCGCAGGTTTTCACTAAGATGTTGATTAAAACCACTTGCATCGTCGTTCCAAGTCATAACCTCAGTTTTTGAGGCATTTACCTCATAACCTGGCAGCCCTGCTGTGTACCTCTAGTTACTGCAAAGGGTTCAGACAGAGACCCATTTACCAGCACGGAGGCTGATGGACAGTTATACAGCAATTTCACAGCCCTGCGAAAACCCTCTCCCACGTTGAATTTTCTCAAGGCCCCCGACAGGAAAGTCCAATTAACCCTGTCGAAGCCTTGGTGTCGCCCAACGTGAGGATAGACAAAGGCATGGAATCCTTAATTGCTATGTCTATGGCACCTATAAGATCGTGAGTTCGTGCAACTGACGGCCCCTCACAAAGCCCTTCTGATTAAGATGTAAGATATCAGGGGCCACCTGGGCCAGCCTGTTTGCTAAAAGAGATGCGAAGATGTTATAATCCGCGTTCAGCATTGATATGGGACGGTACGACCCACAGTCATAAGCAGGTTTGCCTGGTTTCAAAATGAGCGTGATAGACACACCATTCCAAGATGTAGGTGGTAAAGCCCTGTCCTGCAGTATGTGATTAAATAGTATATCAAGGAAGGGTGATATTTCAGCCGTCAGATTTTTATAAATTTCAGCTGGCAGGCCATCAGGGCCTGCTGCCTTGTTACTCTTGCTTCCCTGGATAGCTAATGTAACCTCTTCCTCGGTAATCTCCACATCCAAAAAAGCACTTTGTTCTAAAGAAAATGATGGAAGGGAGACACCGTCTAACCATCTATCTACATTATCTAAGGTGATGTTCCTATCCTCCTGGAATATCTTTTTAAAGAAATCCATAAAAGCTGTTCTGATTTCTGTATCCGAAGAGAGGGTGCCATTGTTAGTAGTTACCGAGGCTATGATGTTTCGTGCCTGATCAGTTTTGGTCTTCCAGGCCAATAATTTACCGGCTCCCTCCCCATATTCAAAATGGGATAGTTTGCTACTCTCCCATCTTTGGAGGATACGTCGATTCAAGACCGTGGCCATTTTCTCTTTCAGGGTAAGCAGGTTATTCTGCAGGGATATAGGGTCCTGGTTAGAGGCACTATGAATGGCTTCTATTTCGGCTTGTACTCTGAGAAGGTCAGATTCAATAGATACCATTTCTTGATTATATTGCTTCTTACGGAACACAACCTTGTTTTTAATTACCCCTTGAAGAAAGGCTTTATATGCATCCCATACTATACAATGGCCCGCTGAGCTAATGTTTAGTTGCATGAACTCTCAGGTATCAGTTTTAATAGATAGGATATCATCCAATGATGCAAGGAGAGAACAATCAAAAGACCAAGATCTAGGAGGTGATGTAGTTATTCAAAGTTTGCAAAGGGAGTTTCTGACTTCTTCAGGTACTCCTATTAAAAATGGCCATTATGTAAAAGATTTACTGGAAGCAATTCAATTGCCAAAAGAAGTGGCTGTGGTCAAGTCTGCTTCTCACCAATCTGGAAATGACAAAGTGACAGCTGGTAACCGATATGCTGACCAGTTAGTCCAACATTGTACAAAATTTAAAATGGCTATAAACAAGAAAATTGAAGTGGGTGGAAAGAGCTGCCAACTTATGTTGCTTGAAGGTGTGAGAACGTAGGAAGAAGTGAGAGACTTACAAAATGTACCGCTTTTGGACTCCATAAGTGTGGCAGGGTATGCTCAGACGTGAGTCCCTTGCTCACTTTGCCACTGGATTCAAGCAAGCCGGGCTGAAGACGGCTGGAATGCCAGAAACCGGTCCTCGGAAGCTTGTTTCCGGTCCAGGAAAGACATGGCTTGGCAGTTTGGGCTGGACTGTTCCCATGAGGCACAGGGTCAGACTGATTTGCATATAGCCATGTCTGAACTGGGGTGTCAGAGTGGGCTAAAGAACGGTGGTGGATTATACCCAGATCTTTTGACTGGGTGTGAGTGTTTGATTCAGATGCTCCGTCCATCACCACCCCCTTTTGTACCGCTTTTGGCCACCATAAGTGTGGCAGGGTATGCTCAGACGTGAGTCCCTTGCTCACTTTGCCACTGGATTCAAGCAAGCCGGGCTGAAGACTGCTGGAATGCCAGAAACCGGTCCTCGGAAGCTTGTTTCCGGTCCAGGAAAGACATGGCTTGGCAGTTCGGGCTGGACTGTTCCCATGAGGCACAGGGTCAGACTGATTTGCATATAGCCATGTCTGAACTGGGGTGGCAGAGTGGGCTAAAGAACAGTGATGGATTATACCCAGATCTGTTGACTGGGTGTGAGTGTTTGATTGATTCAGATGCTCCGTCCATCACCACCCCCTTTTGTACAGATAAGTAACCAGGCATAAGAAACAGAAATAAGACCTGGACCAAGTCAGATAGAGAGGAATACAGAAGACAGCATTGAAATAGATGGGCCAGAACTGAATGAAAATAAGAGAGCACTGGTAGAAGGCCAGAGCACAGTGCCAGCTAACAGACTCAGAAAAGGATACAAGTGGCCTAGGTTTGCCAAAAAACTGAATTTTGTCTAAAGACAATAAATGAAGAACCAGAACAAGTAAATGAAATAACAAGTCAAACTGAACAATCTACAGTACAACCAAAAAGGAGAAGTCCACGATTGAAGACTGAATAACAAATTCAGAGGTCCTGAATGGACTTACATCGTCCTTGAAGATTTCGAAAACTTAGAAATATGTGACGAAAGTGATAACAAATTGATTGCTGATGAGATGGACGGAGAAGTGAGACCCACTTGAAAATTTCACTGGTTAAAAGACTGTGTAAAAGCTACAAAGAGGAGTAAAATCTCCTTGGTCAGAAATGGCTGATCATACTGTTAATAGAAGACCGAAAAGAAACTGTTTGAAAACATGCTGTAGAATATGCACATGTAGTATAGTGATAGTACTCGTAGTATGGTTAGGACTGACAATAGCCATTCCTTACATAATGAGTAGAGACATGAATAATAATGCTAATGAGCTACAAATGATAGATACACCTACAAAAAATAGATACATAAGAGAAAGCACTTAGCATTAAACAACAGAAGGTAGACTTAGAAGCATCAGATGAGGAAGGACTTCATTATACTGGAATTAAAAACAGAACTCACTTAAATGTATTTGCAAACCTATTAGTACTCTATGTAGAAGCTATGGAAATAGAAGATTTCTATGTTTGTATGAAGTTGCCTACTTCGGTAGCCGAAGGTGTGACTTACCATCATTTACCACTAACCTATGGTATTTCATGCAGTATTTTAGCTAGTTTATTCTATAAGAAAGGACCTTTGCAGTATTACTATTCTAATTCAGATGTGATATTTTCTGAACTTCCTATACGTAGTAACCTGAATCCTGTACATACTAAGAGTGATGTAACACGTTATATGGGTGAAAAATTTCTAACAATAGGTACAATAGATATAGCGAAGGACACAGGAATATTTTAACATGCTTATTACATGAAATGAGAAAATATTTTGAATGTGGTTGAGAAAAGGAGAGAGAATTTCAAAAAAAGGCAAATGATAAGAACCATAAAATTCCTAAATGGGCTGAAAATATAGGGTTCACCCCAAATGGCAAGACTCATGCTGCTATGTTGCTGGATTTTGAAAAGAAAGGGAAGCTCTGTGTCCATAGAGAAAGAACAAGTTATTATAACAATATATTCATTGGTTCCACTGGGTGTGAACACAATTGCAAGGTAATTGGGGGTTGGAGTTTTAAAGATGGAACTGAACCTGTGTTTCCTGGAATTTATTTTATATGCGGAAATAAGGCTTATTACATATTGCCAGATCATTGGTAGTAGTATTCCCAAAGATATATCATGTAAACAAAATCACTGGAAACAATGAAGAAACAAATGGATTAATACGTAGCAAAAGAGCTAGTTTTGGAGAAATAGTAGGTGATATATTTAGTGCATTAATACCTACAGTTGGAGTGGCTCTGAATACACAAAGAATTTGCAAATTGTCAGCAGTAGTAGATCGGTTATCGACTGATACTGCTGGAGGGTTTTTAATGGTCAATACCGAATAGGTTGCTGTCAGATCAATGGTTTTACAAAATCGACTTGCTCTTGATACATTATTAGCAAAAAAGGGCGGAGTCTGTATAATGTTGAAAGCGCAACATTGTTGCACGTACATACCTGACAAAAGTGTTGAAATTAAAAGGTGTGTAAGAAATATTACTAATTTGGAAAAAGAGCTTAAACCACTGGAGGTTGATAGTGCATGGAAGAGACTTACTGATGGTCTCTCCTCTATAGGTAGTTGGCTTTCTAATGTAGGAAAAAGTTTTGTAGGTAGAATACTGATGCCAACGGTGGGAATAGGCCTACTGATTTTAGGGATAATAATTTGTTGCAAATGTCGGAAGCACAAAAAGACATCTACAGTGAATAAGAAAGGGAAAAATAGAATATTGATGAGCTTGAATTAGAAGAGTTGAATGGAAATATATACAAGAAAGTGAAAAACTTTCACACAAATAATGAAAAGAAACAAAATAGAAAGTTTGAAGAAATTGAGCAGGGTGAAATGTGAAAGTTGGCATCTGTTTCTTTGATTGGTGATGATATAAAAATATCAAAGAGGGGATTGATGGAGCAAGGATTCGCACGAAATGTGACTTGCTTGAATTCAGTCCTCGACATAACATTAATGTACTAATCAACATGTTTGTCCTATTAATATTGCATAACATGACATCTAAGTGAGGCGTGCATATATGCTTTTACTAACGAGAATCCGCTTGCATTAATATGGCCGCTGCTACGTGGGATTTCTTACTGCGCATGCGTCTGTCACACTCACGTGACATGACATACTCTCTGCTTTTGGAGGGAATCTTTTGCTTCTGTGCACTAGAACTAAGATGGCTGCTCTGTATTACAGCATGCATGAAGCTTGCACTACTGCTTTTGCCAAGCTGTTCGTTCTGCTTAACTTAGTTATGGGAATAGAGTAGACATAAGTGGTATACTGTGCATTCATTTATTCTGTGTTCTCTTCTGGTCCAATTGAAATTGGGTATACTTACACTTGCAACATTGGGGGGTGGTAAACTGACCAGGAAAATAGTATAACTAGGGTAGGCTTAGTTAGTTAATTTGTCAGACTTGTCCGAATAGCTGACCTGTCACTGACCCAACGCACTCAATAGGGGATCGGGAGCCTTCATTTCAAAGCATTCTTTCCTACTTGTAGTCCGTGAAGCGAAAGTCATTGTTGCTTTAAGTAAGTCCATGTGTTCATTCATTTCAATTGTGCTGGGCACAGCGCACCATGAGAGAAAAACAGCATTCCAGAATGCAACACGACCTACTCAAGGTATTTTAATGACAAGCACAATTGAAATGAATGAACACATGGACTTACTTAAAGCAACAATGACTTTCGCTTCACGGACTACAAGTCCCAGTCAATGCCAGCATGACGATGCACTTAGCACACGCCCACTGGGGGGCTTGTTCAATTAAATAGCCATTAACACAAGTGAAGCGTTTCCTGTGTGTCATCATTTGCAGCCTCTGAAGACGGGGTCTTTGACCCTGAAACGCATCAGGCAACTGTTAATTTGTGAAGCAGGAAAGAATGCTTTGAAATGAAGGCTGGATGGTTGGTGCACTGTCGTGTGCTTTGGTAAATGCATAGGGCATTTTGCTTCGGATTATACTGCACGGACGGCCCGTCCGTGACCAAAGGCACCATCATTGGGTGGAAGAAAAGTGCTATCCATCCTTTTGAGGCCCGAGTCTGTTACCAAACATCGATTCCTGGGCACAGCGCACCATGAGAGAAAAACAGCATTCCAGAATGCAACACGACCTACTCAAGGTATTTTAATGACAAGCACAATTGAAATGAATGAACACATGGACTTACTTAAAGCAACAATGACTTTCGCTTCACGGACTACAAGTCCCAGTCAATGCCAGCATGACGATGCACTTAGCACACGCCCACTGGGGGGCTTGTTCAATTAAATAGCCATTAACACAAGTGAAGCGTTTCCTGTGTGTCATCATTTGCAGCCTCTGAAGACGGGGTCTTTGACCCTGAAACGCGTCAGGCAACTGTTAATTTGTGAAGCAGGAAAGAATGCTTTGAAATGAAGGCTGGATGGTCGGTGCACTGTCGTTTGCTTTGGTAAATGCATAGGGCATTTTGCTTCGGATATATATATATATATATATATATATATATATATATATATGTATATATATATATATATATATACACACACACACACACATATATATATTGCTATTTTTGTATTATATTACGATATTATTGTTAAACTATATTCTTTTTTCGATATTATTTCACTTACCATTATAGGTATAGAAAAACTATTTTTGAATCCAATAATTTTGATACAATATTTTTGTATCACAATATTTGTGTTCCCTTTTTTATGTCAGTTATCCCATATTTTTATGGTTTCAAACCTACATTTATGTTATTCCATTTCCTTCCTTTTGACAGAAAATGCCACCCTAAAATATTTGTAAAGCTCTTACTGGGCAAAAATCAGTCTTTACATTTCTGCTTAACCACACCCAGATCAGTTTTTTTTACTTCTTCAGACAATGTGTAAGATATTTAACACTCAAGGATATCTTTCCTCTTTAGTCCCACATAACCTTTTGAACCTAATAATTCAGACACTTTAGGTGCACCAAAGACATTCATAATATGCATAACTTAAAAATACTTATCTTGAATCTGTCATAACATCAACATGGTATAACCTTTATTACATTTAGTAATACGTCAAGACTTACTAGTTCCAACAGTTTTTTGTTTGCCCCATTTTTCCATTAACCTACCATAACCATCTTCCTTGGTTTACCTTCTGCTTGGGCATAACCCCAATGTAATTTTCCAAATAATGAAATCCCTGGAAATTTCCCTGAAATGATCGCTTGTGAAAATCCTCTGTCCATTATACTCAATAAGAAATTGATCAATACTTCTTTTGTCCATTCTTTGGGCATAATGACTCTGGCAGTGAGTGAGCGGGTGGCAACACCAGGGTCCCGCTCCCACACTGCCAAAGTCAACCGGTGCCCACCTGCCAGATTACAAATCCTTTCGTGATCAGGCAGGCGGGCGGTGTGGCGGTGTAGTTCAAAGGCTCATATGTGAGCCTCTGAACTGCAGTGCAGAGGGAGCACCAAAGCAAGTTCATGCACAGCAAAGACTTTGCAGTCCATGCCATGCAGGAACTGGGGTGCATTAACACAGTGGGGCACACCATATGACCCCCTGCATGCACCCATATGCACAGGGGAAGCAGGGGGCCCGGTAGTGCTCCCTTACTTTCCTTACCACCACACATTTCATGAAGGGATCACTGCCATGAAAAGTGTGGAGGTCAAGAAAGTCATAATATGCTTGACGGTACCGCAGCAGCACTGCCAGCATTATGCTGCCCCAGGCCGCCACACAAACTCTGAGGGATTGCGAACTATGGCATTTGCGGCAGTCCTATGGTGGTCCAACCACTGAAGTTGTATTATTGCAGAGGTAGCTGCCATGCCACCATGGGTTTAGGACCACCAAACTAGCAATCAGGCCCTTTATGCCCACCATCTACCAAACCTCATATTTTACAATAATCAATAAATTCTTCCGCTGCTTGCTTGTAACTTTTCCTGGGAGATCCTGATAGAGATTGTTCAATCAATTCCACAATGCTCAATCCCCTAGAAACAAAATATCCCTTGTCAATATTGTTTTTTGCTCCTGCTGCCAGCTTGTGAAATTTCTGCCACTGTGAATGAGATAAAAGAATCTGAAGTGTTATTATTTGTGCCTGGCACATGCCGTGCTCTGAAAACAATGTTCCATTGTAAACACTTCAACATAAATCTTTTCAGATCTATTGCCTTGTGTTGATTGACAAGGTCTACCAGTGTCATATAGAAGACAATGAACATAGCTTTCCTGTTAGACATGTCTTTTCCCCATATTTCAAGACTTACAATCAATGGAGAAAACTGAAGGAAAGCAATGCTCTTTTTCTCTTGAATCCATTCCCCTTGCCACAACCTCCCCAAAAACACTAACCCATTTGCTCTAGTAACATCTAAAAATATTTTTACCTGCTACACCATTTCCTCATCTTCAGATTATATTGATAGACCATTGAAAACATCCAAAAATGTCTCCATACTACATATATGTTCATGTCTATGCTCATAGTAAGTCTTTGCCTATATAAATTGCACTTTTTTACTTCATACCCAACAATGAAAAATCAAAAGGTTCGGACAGCATTATGAGAAAAGCTGTCTTAATGTCAAATGTTGCCAGTTTTGTACTTTGCACATCTATCGTTACCACTTTGATAGCATTATCAATTCTAGCATCACACAAGATGCTTCCTGTGATATCACATCATTAACAGAGATTCCTTTAGCTCGTGACAAATAGTGTAGTCATCGATATTCACCCTCAACCTTTAGAGAATAATTTCCAATGGGATATTATTACATCCATGTTAAAGCAATTCATGAAATCGGCCCACAATTCTTCCTTCCTTCACCTTTTTCTTCAATTTTGATCTCACTACTTCCTTCAGTTTTTTTAACAAATTTTAAATAATCTCTCCCATCTTTGCTTCTCAGGTCTCTCAGAGCATAGTTTGAATCCTTAAAGAAATCCCCATACCAATTTCCTAGCAGTTTCTGTGTCTGTATATGTCCTCAGTTATGAACAACAGGATCAACCCTAGAGCTTGAACCAGGGGTTAAATAATACTGGAATCCAAACAGTGGTTCAAGTACAACAATAAAAATGAAAGGGAATTTGAAACAAAATAAACTACATTCAAAGAGCATTAAGTTAAAAGAAAAAAAAGGAAAGGAAAGAGAAAGAGCCCGAAGACTAGTGCTAACAAACTAGTAAAACACCCTAAACTCATGTACAACTAATTACTTTTTGGATTAAAACAAAAAGGGTGCTCACAGGGTTAGATAGACAGTGTTACAATTATAAACAATGGCATGTGTAAACAAACAGAGCATGTCTGAGGAAAAACTGTAAAGACATAGTTCAAAACAAAACAGAAACATGCAACAAAATATGTATCCTCTTCATTGAAGGCCGCATATTGGTGTAGATGGCATTTTGACCCAGAATAATTTTAAAGGGTCATCATTAGGACAAAACATTCAACTTGAGAGCGTCCTCTTGATATTAATAAAATATCTGTATTGGCAAAGTTAAGTGCTGAAATAGGAGGTGCGCCAAGAACACAACCTTCGAACGAGCGACCACGGAACAGAAAAACTCAATAGCTAATAACAATGCCACATATGAAGTAATTAATACTGGTCGGGTTGGCCTTAATCGCTAGGAATATAAAGGACTGATGAAGTCAAATCGCAAGTTCAGAGAATCGCAAGTTCAGAAAATCCCCCAGTCATGCTGGTACTAGAAAAACAGTTGGTGTGCTCATATAAATTACAAATTATCACTGCTTCATTTTGCCCGCATCCCGGTCCGGATCAACACTTCGGCCGAAGTCAGACTTATTGCTCTTCGAATGTAGTTTCTTGAGTTCCCACCACTGTTCATGTTTGTACCTGCACATCTGGCAAAATCGTCTTTTGAATCCTCAGCAAACTCATAATGATGCAAATGAACCCTCCCTCTGTATAAAGCCAGCCTCTTGTAGGCCAGGGGACTTAAGGAACAGTAGATTAAATATTGGTAATCCTCTAGCTATATGTGTAATTGGCCCTGTTCTAGATATTGACATCCACTGTACCCGTAATTAGGAATCATTTTCCCCCATGTCTTCTTTGTATTAATACTAAATTGTGCTCTAAATTCCCCATCATATTAGATCCATGCAAAACCTCAAAGATCTAACTGTGCCTTAAGTGTGATGTCACCATCTCAATAAAGCAACTGCCCTAACTGCTTGCTTCTGGAAATACGCAATAGCATTTATTCAAAATTTGGATGTCCATGTATCAATGTTTTACTGGAATTCTTGGACGCATTGACAGTTCCCATTCTGTCTCTATCTATACTTCTTTAGGATATATTTTGCTTTTGTTGCTTGATCATGCAATACCTTGAAATATCAAGACACAGTAGGCTTTTGGCACAACAAGAACAGTTTGTTTAAATGAACAATGCATCTGGGAGCACAGTCACCGGCATGGGGTCTGAGGACTGTCTCAATTTACAATCGGTCTTACACAGACTTTTATACGGTTCATTGAATGTGATAAAATGTTTCAGGTGATCCTTTTTTGGTAAGGAATTTGTATCTCTGTATTTGGAGCCATAAATTAGCTTACTGGATGAGGAATCCAGGTGGGCCTTGACCTTGCGTGGACACAATGCGGCCAGTGGGTAGCATGTCCAGATATCTGCCACAGGGAGCATGTGATCACTGCGTGTACTGTGTGTTCTTTGTCTTGCTTTGTTAGTGTTCCTAACTTCAAGTGGCATGTGACTTTATGGTATTTTGGAAACACACACACACTCTTCTGGCCATGTGTGCTTTTTGGGGCTAATTTCCCTTGGCCATTGTGGTGTTGCTGCGCTTATCTGTGGGATCGATCTGGGATATCCTATTCACACGTTTGTATGCTGGCTACGTGCTACCCCACCTGTGACCGGTTAATCAGTAACCTCGGGCCTGGGTCTCAGGGCCTTCCTAACCAAGTATTTCTGAGTCAGGTTTGATTTGAATTCTCAATGGGTGAATTTGTCACTAAAGATGCAATTTCGTTTTTACATAAATGTATGTTACTCATATTGACATTGACTTCCTCAATATAAAAACTATAAATTAATTTATACTTTCTTTTGTCTATTCAGTTACATGATATTCCAATGGCATTTGTATTCTGATATAAGGCAATTTATTTTCTTACTTGATTTTTACCTGTACTCTTTTGTCTTACCTGTATTATCTTGTTGTTTTTCATCACCTTCAAAACTTTGCATCTTTAGTCACACATTTGTTTCTCTTAATGCACTGTCCTCTGATAATCTTTACCTGTCCCTTTACCCCTATTTCACCTTGATTTCCCTTATTAGCTTCATGAATCATGCCCTCCCCCACACCAATTGAGTTATATTTTAGAAACTGATTTTGTGGACATGAATCCCAAGATGAGCCTCTTAGCCTGTGAAAATGTTGTCATCTCACCAAATAACCTTCTCTGCCTTTCTTATAATTCCTCTTTTCTAGTATCCTGTTCATGATGTTCTTTGCTGAATCTGCTCTTGATCTCTGCAATACGCCAAAACTGCCCTCTCCCAATAAGGGTTTCCCCACCATCCCATGTTCATACATTTTTGCAACATTCTTTCCAGTCATTAGATTACAATTTTCGGTCAGTTTCTGTTCATCCAGGGCATCAATGTCTTCATCATCATCTAACACTAAATCATCTTCTCCCATTAAAAACACTCCACTCGAATTTGGTTGCTCTCCATCACCTATAGCGCCATCATAGGCCAACCATTTAAACCCTGAATATGATACTTTCTGGGTGTTTTTTTAATTGCAATTGATGTCGAAAGATCTGCAAATAACCTCTTCACTTCTTTAGATTAGTTTTTGTGGTCTATGGATAACCCAGGTGGTAACTGCTCCTCATACATGACCTGCTCAGGCACGTCTCACTCTAATATATTTGCAAAAACAGGGGTACCCCTGAATAAATGTCCTAAATCAGGTTGAAATGTCAAATGTGAACAAACCATTTAGAAAATTAATAAAAAGTGGACCTTCAAATTGACAAAAACAATATGTAACCAGGATTCATACAGTATCAAAAAAAATGTTGTATTTATGAAAATAATGTTTTTTATATTTTGTCACTTATATAATCAAATTTAACTGAAAAAATGTCAAAGGTAGAAATAATCACAATGTAACTTCTAAATTGGCCTATGTATCAAAAACAGTGTGAGTCCATGACTTTTGCTAACAATATTCAGACATACTTACTCATTCATACATGGCCGAATAATACATAATGTTTTCATGGAACATGTCATGCCAATATGATTTATGGTGTTTTAATTAGACATGAACTATACAGTGAAATCACTTCAAAACAAATCTGAATACAAATTTTTAAGAATAAAAAACAATCTTGTTTGCCATGGCTAATGTAATGTGTATCCTACGCGCGTTTCAGCATTACGCCTTCTTCAGGTACCCATGTCTGTCCTATAGAATCTTGTCAGATGTGCTGTATCATCTGACTGTTAAGATTTGGTTGAGAATAATTTCAGAGCTAAGTTGAACAAAGCACCCAATAATTGGAAAGTCTTAACATAAACGTCACTGCTGACACTGTGTATTGGTGTATAACTTTTTAGAAAGGTCTGAAAACCATTATTACACGAAAAGCGCTGAGTGGGGAGAGGAAGATAAAGTCCACTCTCTGTTCTCTAATCCTAATGTCGGGCGACTCTCTTAGCAGAGATGGAGTTTATCTCAGGATAAAAATGCAGGAAATATGGGGGGAGTGGCAGTGAAATACTGAATAGGGGTTTTTTTTGTACTGAGGGCCGATGACGAAAAACTCTGGTATTGGTGAGGGAGGAACCGTGGGGAACTGCTTGATCGTGCTCCTAAATTCCTAATTGAATGCCCTCAGACTGCTTGCTCGGCTCACACCGTCCGTGGTGGATCTTCCCGATAGTCCTGACGCACAGCATCAGAATGAGTAAGTATGTTTGAATATTGTTAGCAAGAATCATGGACTCATACCTTGTTTGATACATAGGCCAATTTAGAAGTTACATTGTGATTACCCCTGCCTTTGACATTTTTTCAGTTAAATTTGATTATATAAGAGACAAAATATAAAAAACATTATTTTCATAAATAAAAAATGTATTTCTGGTACTGTATGAATTCTGTTACATATTGTCTTCGTCAATTTGAAGGTCCACGTTTTATTAATTTCCTAAATGGTTTGTTCACATTTGACGTCTTGCTCTAATGACATTCCAGTCACTATTGCTAATAGGTCTTCTGCTTGCCGTGGGCACCTTGAGCTGCTCTAACTCCTCTCATACTAGTTATACCTAAACTTCTGTCTTCATCCCATATCTATCTTGCTCCTCCCTCCTTTTCATCTTTCTGTTGTGCATCAATATGAACTACTCTGCATCCTCACCACTATATATGTTAAATATGTATTTTCAGTTTCATTTCTTAAACAATTGTCTGCTGAGTGTAATAATCAAATATAATCAAATTTTGGTTTAATCTGTTCCTGCGTGTCCCTTATTTAGCTATGAGGTCAGTCGGGCCTCCTCCGCTAAGGCGGAGGAGCGTCACCCCACTTCTTGAGCTGTGCAAAAAAAAAGAAATTATAATTACATTAATTTATTATCGTTTTATTTTTCTGTGCCATTCAAAACTATGTTAGGTGTGGGGTGGGGCTGGGTTCCTCACCGTCAGAGAGAGCAGGGGTGGTTTGCACTCCTTAAGTGCGCATGACAGCTTGGCCAGCCCTCTAGGGCCAGCCAAATTATCATGCGCACTTAGCATGTTCTTGACTGGACTGTGTTGCACATGCCCATCCTCTCAGGTACTGCCTGAGCAGCCACACAGGCCACTCAGACCAATCCTAATGCTGCTCATGCAGCATTGTGATTGGTTTGGAGATTCCAGGAACCTGGGTGCTTCCGGTGCTGCAGTGTGAGGACGGAGGAGAGACGTGTGATGGTGCAGAAGGCAAGTTTATTTTTTATTTTTTTCATCCCTCCCACTACCCCTTCCGAGGCAGCCATCACTGTATGATGCATTAACCGTGTAGTGTGATCAAATTCAATGCTATCTGTGTACAGGATCAACAGCTTCTTTTATTGCAATTATATAAAAGTTGCGGTAAAAACTGACAATCTTACCCTTTGTTTCAAGCGCCCTTCGGCGGCTGACTTATTTCTCTGCATACACGTCATTCTTAGCAATCACCTTCCTTTTTCTGTCACTCTTTCTCCTGCCCATTGCTATTACTTTAGTCTTTTCAAATTTAAATCTCTACCTTTTCTTCCTTCAGTTGCCGGCCTCCCTCTGCTTTGATTTATCACAGCTATAGTGCTCCTTCTTCAGAAGGTAAAGATTGACTTCACTTGATGGACATGTCAACAGAAATGTCATACTTTACTAAAGTTTGTGTGACATTATGGTTGACACTACTCCAACTCGGGGGCCATACATTTTGTTTTACTCTTTTGACCAGAAATTGCAGAAAATGATGCGATTACGCTCATTCAAATAGTTATGAGTAATTTGGCACAAAAACCTACTGCAGGAGCACACAAACAACAAACTTAACAAAGGTGAGCGACAGCTGGCTTCTGCTGTTCATGTTTGTTGCATTTAGCACTATTTTCTTAGCAAAAAATGTACTCCCAGGACTATTTTGTGTGCGAGGGTGCATTTTGTGTCAGGAAAATATTGTTAATTGCCGAGTTAAACTCCTCGCTTAATCCAGTGTAATCTCACATACTTTTGCGTTAATTGTGCCTAATTATGCTACATTAACTATGGGAGTTATGCACACCCCTAGTTGTACATGGCAACACACCTTTTTCCCCCTTACCTTGTGGGCTACCCAGCCTCATTCATGCTTGCTCCAATATACCCAGGTTTAATCTCATAGTGCTCTCACAGTCCCTGAACATTATCACTTTATGATACTCTGTCATTTAATTCAATAATCTGACTAAATTCTTACACATGGAAAAACTCACTCACCTGAAAAGTACCCTAACTGCCAATGTGGTACCCACGGGGAACCAATGATTTACCCTACTGTACCACTGCCGTAAATACCTGCCACCTAAACGCTGCCCCCTTTGTCTATTACCCTATCCTAATGTCTCCTGTGATCTCATCCACTGCATGAAGACACGCAAGAGGAAAGGGGTGATCAGCTTAATTTCACCCCTCTCCCACCCCACCCCCTGGGTTCCCATCTTTTACTAGAGCTGCTTTTGGTTCCAAGTCCGTCCTTCGGTTGAGTTTCAGAATGTCTAGTCTAAGAACGCAAGATGACTCACTCAGTCCCTGGAAACCTATAAGCACACCTTTTCGGCTTGTGAAAAAGAAAAGCAAGTAAGGAAGACTGCCAGTAACAGGTCCCAGTATTGGTCAAAAGTCAGGGACAGCTCCGATAGAAGATGTTCACCGAATTCCCCCAGCTTTCCTGCTATTCGTTTAGCCCTCCCAGTTACTAAACACAGCAAGGATGTGCATTTGGAATACTCTAAGACAAATCAATCTCTACTGATAACCACTTTTAAATAATTGCAAGTATTGTTTATGTCATTTGAAAACTCATTGGGTCTCCTTAATCATGTGTGTGTATATATATATATATATATATATATATATATATATATATATATATATACATATATATATATATATATATATATATATATATATGATCAAGGCCCCACGTGGGCTGAAACGCGTTGTGGCAGTGGTGTTTATGGGCATAACGGAATAAAAAAACTTTTACAGAACAGGAAGGTTTCTGGAGGACAATTTCTGTCATATATATATATATTCACTGAAAACACCATAGGTTATAGACCATATATAGTTAGGAATTAGCATTTACAAAACCTTGAAAATTCACTATTTTACTCACACAAAAGTCAGTGATGTCATTTGAGATGTCATCAGTGATGACATCAGTGATGTCACTGACCATGTCATGAATGATGTAATATGTGACATGATCAGCAGTGGATTGCGGGTGCGCGATATATAGTTAGTGCAACTAACTATATATGAAATTTCAATGGTTTTGTGTGAGTAAAATAAGGTTTTGTAAATGCTAATCCCTAACTATATATGTTCTATAACCCATGGTTTTTTCAGTGAATTTTCAAGGTTTTGTAAATGCTAATTCCTAACTATATATGGTCTATAACCTATGGTTTTTTCAGTGAATTTCATTGGTTTTTTAAAAGCTAATATCTGTAGCTGTAAAATGTATTCTTCTTTAAATCTTAAAATATATTTTACATGTTTTTGATACAATTTTAAAAAATTTTTTTTTTTGTTTCGCTCCCGGTCCGCAAACCGGTTAGCTTCCCGTTAGCTCAATTTGGAGCCGCGACTCGGTCCGCGAACCGGTAAACGTTCCGTTTGCGTAACTGTTGCATTAGAAAACAACATCGTGACGCGTCGCGTCAGCATGACGTTTCGCGTTGTCGCGTAATACGTCATGTGACGCGCCATGTTAGCGTACCCGGAAGCGAACCGGAACGCGGCGCAAAGCGCGTAACGTAAACACAGCAGGTCATGTGACTCGGTAATAACACTTTTCATTGGTTCATTTCACTTTTGGTTTCCTAATGATGTAATACTAGGTCATGTGATCTAAAATTAACACTTTTCATTGGTTTAGAACTATTGCTTTTCCCAAATGATGAAAACCCCTCCTTCTTTCCTCACTCTGACTTTCATCTTGGTGAGAGAAAGACCATTCATTAACAGTGAGCAATGGCTTCATTAGTAGCTTCAGCTGGTTCTTCCCCACCACCTCCACCACATCCAGGGAAGAGAGGACCACCTGCTGAAGTTATTATTCAAGAAGAAGAGGAAGAACAGGAAGAGGAGGAAGAGCAGGAAGAGACACTGTTTTTGCCAGAGGAGCCCAGGAGGTATCATCGGAAGGAGAACTATATTTGGCAATTTTTTTAATTTCCCGAGGGCCAAAAGAAAGTAAATGCACGCTACGTGTTTTGCCGTATATGTAATGATAGACTGTCCAGGGGGACTGATAAAAAATACAGTTACGGCAACTACACTATGCATCGGCATATGAGTAGGTGGCATCCTAACAACTATAGTGCTGCCCAGTTACGTGACGAGCAAGAAAATCCCCCTTCGATGGCCAGAAGATCGGTTGTACAGGAAGTGTACCATAATCCCAAAAGCTCTTCTCAGAGCTACCCTACATCTGATCACTCACAATTATTATTTTTCTCTAACTTTTATCTCTAATTTTCAATAAACTACGCTCCCCGGAGCGCTACCCGGTACGCGAACCGAAAGCTAACGGAGCAAAATTTCTAAAAAAAATGTTTTTTTCCCGCACATATGGTCCTCCTCAGCCACCCTCAGAAAACCTAGGGGGTCAAGATATGTCTACCGTGCCCCCTTCTACCCATTCTGAACATTATTTGCCCTCCATATTGTATCTTGATTCGACCGAAACACAAAATGGTGGACTCCCGTAACGCTGCTGGTTCGCGAACCGGGACGCATACCGGGAAGCGGTCCAAAAAAAAAGGTGGGAAAGTAATTCACAGAAAAACGACTGGAGACACTCTCACCAAATATAGATTAGCTCATACTACATAACAATCCCTTTCATTTTCACAAATTTGATTGAAATTCCATTTAGCCATTAAGCCTGTAGACCTCTCTAAATACCGTGAGGTAAATTACTTCACAAAACACATCTGAAGTGTTGGAATTGACAACAAATGAAAATGTTACTTTCATTTTCTACTTTTATTACCTGACATTTGATTGGTTATATACCTGAATATATATAAAGGAAGAGAAGGAAACACAGCCATTTTGACTGCTACTTCTTGTTGTACATTACAATTGAATTATCACTAAACACTTCAACTTGTTTGTAAAGGTAAGTTGTTATTTTTAAAACTGAAGTATATTGTACACTATAAATTAATATGGTAAACTTTTTCTGATAGTTATATACTATCCCTCTGTAGTAGTTATAGATTTAGATAGACTTCTCTGTTATAGTTATGGATGGAGTTAGGCTTCTCTTGTATAATTATGAATTTACTTACGTTAAATCACAGACACTTTTTTATATTCCTACTTCCACTCAGATACTATACACTGCCAAAAGATAAATTCACTGATAAAAACTGCCTATCTAAAATTAATCCCAACAGTGCCCTATCTCTACTAATATATATATTTTTTTATCCAAATTTCAGGCAAAATGGAAGGCGAACAGAAAGTTGAATTTAAAATTGTCCTGCAAGAGAGCAGCCAAGAAATCATTTATCAAAATGAAAATGAATTTATGGATGAAACTAGGGACCAAGAACTACTGCAATGTGTGCAAGCAGTAGATGACCTCCTTAAAAATGAGGACATATTACACCCTCAGAGACTACAAAGTATATTCAATGAGAATTATGAAATTTCTGACAGTGAAATGTTAGAAAGTTTAATACATTATGAAACACAATCACAATAAAAAAAAATGCTTAAAAAATAAAGAAATTAAAAAATAATCAACAAAAACAACAAACAATTAACATACAGTATTTGAAAAGTCTATCATTCTTTTTTCCTTATAGTACGCTGCCCAGAACGCTTTCCGGTTCGCGAACCGGGCGCTTCCCACGCAAAAAACAAAAAAAAATTTAAAACCTCCACATAAAACCTAGGGGGTCAATGAGGATCTACTATGCCCCCTTATGGTAATTTCCCCCTTTGTTTTGGCCTCCTCTTGTCTCTCGATCCTACCGGGAGACAAGATGGCGGCCGCTCCGGACTGTTTAGAATGTTGACAGACACCGTTGAGCCAATCAGCTTCGCATCGCAAAGTTCCGTTACGCGAAAAGTACGTGAACCGGAGCGCTACCCGGAGCGCTGTTACAGATATATATCTTTTTTTAACGTTAATTTCTCAAAATCCACTGGAGCACATATATTGAGACCTAGCAAAGGCACATCGGGCTAACAGTCCCTACAATTTTGCCAAGTTTCGTGCAAATCCATTCAGCCGTTCGAGCTAAAAGTGAGGCCAACCGCCCTATGGAAAAATGAATGGGAAAAACGCGTTTTGGGACCCCCCTTTTTTCTCGGCCCCCCCTTGACGACCCCCCCCCAACTTTTCAGGGGCTGCTCAGAAACAAAATGTGCCATTTTCCTGAAAATGTCAGCCAATTCCGTCCACAAACGCCAAAGTTATTAGACATAGAATTTTCAAAAATCCCATAGGGAAAAAATCCTAACTATATATACCTACTGGCGACCGCCAGTAGGTAATATATATATATATATATATATATATATATATATATATATATATATATATATATATATATATATATATATTATATATATTACCTAATGGAGTTATAGTTAGGACCAGGTTTCCCTAGGAAGAGCATTTATTGTTTTGCTAATAACTTTGGCGTCGTGTGATGAATCTTCATTAAATTTTCAAAACTAATTCTTCGTTCATGTCAGCTCCAAGGTTAAAAGTTTGGGGTGATTCGTCAAGAGGGGGCCGAGATAAAAGGGGATCCCAAAATGTATTTTCTCAATGTTAATTTCCATAGAAAACTTTAGACAAGGCTAAAAGTTGAACGGGTGAACGGAATTACCCCAAATTTGGCAGGGAGAAGAGTCTTGGTCTAGAAAGCACGCTTTTGTTTATTTGGTGTAAATTGGTTCAGTAGTTTTGGAGAAATATCAAAATTTACAGATGTCAATATTTGGGAATTCTGCCATCTGATTGGCTGAGGCGTTACGAGCACGAGCTTGCTGAGAGCGGTTGCAACTAGGAAGTGTTCGCCGCCATTTTGTGATTCTGTTAAAGCGAGTAAAGGGAAAAAAAGGGTGAAAAAAGTGTGAAAAAGGAGGGTAGGAGCGCTGTAACCTCTGTGGGGTCTTTAGGGTTTGCTATAGAGGGGGTGCGGAGCAAAGTATTCACCCCTACCATTGTGAAAGTGGTGGGCTACGGAAATTAAGTGAGGTATTGCCTAGAGTCTGATGCTGCTGAGGTGAGCTGGTGCAGGACTCGGGGATTAAAGAGTGAGCCCAAATTGTGTGTCTTATACTGTGAAGTCATGTGCCATGGCCGCTGCACTACACTTGTATAAGTAGTGTCAGCATGTGTTTATACCTGCTAGGATGAACTACTGTCCCGTTCTGGTCTGAAAGTCCTGGGGTACAGAAAAAATGTCAGGTACTGTCTAGAGTCTGATGCTGCTAAGCTAGGCTGCTGCCATACTCCGGGATGAAAGCGTGAGCCCAAACTGTGTGTAATAAGCTGTGAAGTCATGTGCTCTGGCTGCTGGGCCACATCTGGCCAAGTAGTGTGAGCATGTAGTTATACCTACCCGGATGAACTTTTTATTCGAAAATTGTAACATGTGTATGGTTCTTAGCGCGGTGTTATACAGGGAGTGCGAAGGTAAATTTGCGCGTATCAAATCAATTCGGTATTTGTGAAGTGCAAATTACTAACACAAGCTGCTCTGAAAGTCCTGGGGTACGGAAAATATGTGATGTACTGTCTAGAGTCTCATGCTGCTAAGCTGAGCTGCTGCTGTTCCGGGGATGAAAGCGTGAGCACAAACTGTGTGTCATATGCTGTGAAGTCAAATGTTCTGGCCGCTGTGCCGCATCTGTCCAAGTAGTGTGAGCATGTAGTTATACCTACCCGGATGAACTTTTTATTTGAACATTGTAACTTGTGTATGGTGCTTAGGGGGTGTTATACAGGGAGTGCTAAAGTAAATTCACTTGTATCAAATCAATTCGGTATTTGTGAAGTGCAAACTACTGACACAAACTGCTCTGAAAGTCCTGGGGTACGGAAAATATGTGAGGAACTGTCTAGAGTCTCATGCTGCTAAGCTAAGCTGCTGCCGTACTCCGGTATGAAAGCGTGAGCCCAAACTGTGTGTCATAAGCTGTGAAGTCATGTGCTCTGGCCGCTGTGACACATCTGTCCTAGTAGTGTGAGCATGTAGGTATACCTACTCGGATTAACTTTTGATTTGAACATTGTATTTTGTGTATGGTGCTTAGGGGTTGTTATACAGGGAGTGTGAAGGTAAATTTGTGCGTATCAAATCAATTCGGTATTTGTCAAGTGCAAACTACTCACTTCAACGGGTCTGATTGCGCTGGGGGCGTAAGCTGAGCTGCTAAAGGATTCGGGGTAAAGTCACTGAACTACTGACCCCTACCGTTCTGAAAATGCTGGGTACGGAAATTAAGTGAGGTATTGCCTAGAGTGTCATGCTGCTAAATTGAGCTGCTGCTGGACTCTGGGATGAAACTGTGAGCCTAAACTATGTGTGCTGTGCTGTGAGGTCATGTGCTCTGGGCGCTGTGGAACACCTCTCCAACTTGTATATGGTGCTTAGGTGGTGTTGTATAGCGAGTGTGAAGGTAAATCACTACGGTATCGGTAATGCACAAACTACTGACCCCTATGGGTGGGTAGAGCCGGTGATCAAAGCGAGAGTCCTGTGCTGCAAAGTGAGATGGTGTGGCCACTGCGCCAAAGCTATGTGGAGAATACATTTTTGCGAGGGTCCGGGAGTTCCTGTTATCTGGCCCTAAAATAGTGGGCCTAAGTTGTAAGTTATAGGGTGGCTCTAAAAAGAGCTCTTGTGTTCATTAGTTGGAGCTACATATAAGTACGGATGCACAGCTTCAAGTTATTCAGGAAAACTCGATTTCCTTGATCTGTGAAGTGTGCGCCATCACTTCTGTCAATATCAGCCATATCAAAATGTATATTGTTGTTGGATGTACCCCCTTTTGTGGTCTCTGAGGTATGCAGACACAGCTTTGTTGACTTTCTTCCTAGGTTTTTCAATCTGAGGAAAAAATTGTTTTGACCATTTCCACTTCTGTCTTTGGAATATATTGGAATATACAAAGACAGTTTGAGGGAAAAGTAACATCAATTGTCCAAGGGTGTCCTTCATAAGCATTTCTAAACCTACCCCAGTCAATGTGCCTAGGTCATTTCCACCACAATGCACAATCATGAGGTCAAGGTGAGGAAGATGCAAAGAGGTTTTAACCAAAGGTAGAAATTGGTGCCACTTCAATCCTCTCTGTGCAAACCATTTAATATCCACATTTTGTTAACCTAGGTCTAAGTCAATACGTCTCTGTTCTGCATACCTCTTGCACCAGAAAACATAGCTATGACCGACTATCCACACTAGCATTTTGAAGGTATGGCTGAAAGGTATGGAGAGAGGTTTGTAGCTCATGCAGTTCCTTCGTAGAATAAGAGATATGTTTAAAGATGGGGAACTAGTTTTTTTTCACATACAAAACGATACCTGCTTCGGAGATGAAAAGCCTTGTTTTTTAAAAGTAGGGTGCACATTCCTTTTCTGGAAAAGCATGTTTGTGATTGGTTAAGAAAAAGCAGTTTGAACCTGGAGTACGTATTCTAGGATAAAATTTGCTCAACTCAACCACACCTGCTACCTAACTTAAAACAATCGTGAACTTTTAACCTGCACGTGCTGTTAAATGTTCGAGAAAATGTTGCAAAAAATTGTTAGGTTTAAAAAAATTGATGAACTTTTAACCTGCACGTGTTGTAGAATTTTCTAGCAAGTGTGTTGATAGAATACGTTGAACTGCTGACTTCGACGTGTCGTTGAATATGAAAAAAACTGTTTATATGGAAAATTAAAAAGAAACTAATTGAGAGAAGTTTTGAAACGTAAAAGAATCAAGGAAGCATTCTAATTTGTTCTTTACTGGTATTTATGTGTGGAGGAACAAAATTATAGAAACAGCACCAGGAAGAGGAAGAAGCAGGGAGTGGGGGGACAAGGGAGATGGGCACAATGACACACATGTACAATGAAGTACAGCACAAGTATAGACAAACAATGGCCAAAATGAAACACACCAACAAGGAGCATAAGTCACACAACCTGGCAACATCACACCGCTGAATGAGCATAGTAGTTAAAACCATGCTGCATTCATACAGGATGTGTACAAAGGCCGGTCGTGGGTGTTGTGGGATGTCTGCAACCGTGGTCATCATGGATGAGATGCCCCGCACGTGGCAGTGGCACATGAGCGGGTTCACTGTGTGTTGCATAGCCAAACAGCTACTTCTCCCTCCCACGAGCCCCCACACTTTTGTACGTGCACTGTTGTATCCCATGCACTCGTACTGCACAGCGTTGTAATGACTATTCCGGCATGTCCTGCAGCATTCGAACTACACCATGAGAGTGCTGTTTGGTGGTGGTGTATCCCACTTTACAAAATCATCTGCTGCGGCCCTTCTGGCAGGCCACGCCAGAACACAGAGACACACTTACTACGCTTCCTAAACACGGACATGTCCGAGACACCCCGTTTCTCTTGCCAGATAGGCACACCCCAGCCCTGACCTGTGTACGCCGGACCAGCACACATGTGTTGTGCTTGCAGGAGGATGCGTACATAGTTATATGTCCAGGGACACTGCCAACGCTGAGGTGACATGGTAACGTCTGCTGATGACAGCACACTGTGATGTTGCAGGGCCTATGCCTATCAAGCTAACACAATGACCACACAGACACACTTGCTCATATGCGGGTTTGGGGGGGCGTTGGTGGTCCTGGGGTTGTTGCGATGAGTCTTGTGGCCCTCATGGGTATCCTTGTATCGTGCTCATTGACACTATGGCAGCTGTGGGGGTTCTGGTGTGGCTCTTGGCTGTGTTTCCTTTCATGCTGTAGGTAGTAGTCCTGCTTAAAACCAGCAGGAAGCAGGTGTAAAATTCCTGGTGGTATTGTGGGTTATCAGCTTAATGAATTTCGCATTTCATTTGTGAAAGTTGTGATGTCATTTTTTTGTGTGCAGAACAATATACGAACTGGGCAGTGTATCCCGTCAAGATCCAGCACCTAACACACTATTCCTAATCAGTATAAATACAATGAGATTTCTTCATTGATATTGCTTGTACACTGTAAGTGCAGGCTCTACCTCAGTACAATTCAATACAGGATTTTAGTACTTGAAATAAATTGCTACGGTGCACCTTGTGTCTTTTTGCATGGGACGGCTATTCTTCTTTTCATTAGCAGTCCTTTAATGCAACTAAAGTTGAGATAAATCTAAGACAGTATTCAGAAGTTGGTGCAAACTTCAGAGATCACCAGTATTCCCGCGATAAGTGCTCCAAAATTTAACACCATGGTTGATACCAGCAAATAACAGTAATAAGAACAAGAAAGAGTCACACAGCAGTTAAGAAAACAACCGAAAAGGTTAATAATTTTTTTGTCAAACTTTATTTTTTTATAAACATATAAAAACCATAAACTATTTTCAGAGAGAGAGATAGAAGGAACGGAACAAAGAGAGTGAGAGAGAGAAGACAGGGAAGTGAGAGAGAGAGAGAGAGAGAGAGAGAGGGGGAGACTGTCGCCTCTGCTCATTCATGAGCAAATAATTACCTGGTGCCAGCGGAGTGTTAGCAGTGGGCGGACTCCACGTGCCCGTCAAAACCCTGAGACCACATCAGATTCTGAGCGGATCTTACAGATGATGCTGAGTCCTGAGTCCTGAATGGAGGAGACCACATCAGCTTGTTCGCAGATCTCATAGATGTCGCTGAGTCCTGAATGATGGAGACCACTACAGCTTCTCTGCGGCACGGCAGATCTCACACATGTCGCCGTGTCGTCAATGGTGGAGACCACCTCAGAGTTTGGTGCCGCTAAGCCTGTGGAACTCAAGTTCGTGCCATGTGGTGGTAGGCTCCTGATGGCCACATGAGTTTGTGGTGGCACTAACCCTAAGCATATGAAGTCCGCGCCAAGGGGATGGTAGGCCGCTGACGGCCATACAGCTGAGGGTGCAGCTAACCTTCTGCTCAACTTTTAATGGACTCTTCATGGTTGTGACCCGTGGAGCGGTCGCCAGCTAGTTAGCACGGCAATAAAGGATGTGATGTTGTCGATCTATTATATTTGCATGGTCACATGGTCTGTGCCGCATATGCCGGATGGGTGTGGTGTGTGTGCAAACCTGCACTCAGGCAGTGGCCGTGAGATGTTGAGAACTAGACCACTGACCTGCACACCAACAGCGAGTACGCCTGCGAAAG
Source organism: Lissotriton vulgaris (assembly GCF_964263255.1). NCBI lineage: Eukaryota > Metazoa > Chordata > Amphibia > Caudata > Salamandridae > Lissotriton > Lissotriton vulgaris. The sequence continues at coordinate 1,014,152,071 of NC_141687.1, forward strand.
GTAGCTATGTGGGGCCAACATTGAAATGTAATCGGAGTGGCTTGGCGTGGCGTACGATGGAACAGGGCAGGGATAGACACAATAATGCGGACGGCTGGTAGTACAGTGTCCGGGAGTCGAGCGGGCGGGCTGCAGATGTCCCTCTGCGAGCCTGGGTCCGAACTGTTCATAACTCACAATATATAAGTATTGAAAAAACATTTTGTGATTCAGTCTGTCAGCTGGCATCTGTCCGAGGCATTTGTGAAAACATAGCAGAGTTATTTCTGAGAGTGATACCCCTTCGACGCTCCCTCTCTCCACATTAGCAGGTAATGTACCCTTTTCCCATATTACCAACATACCCTTAAAAACCTACTTGGGTCCGGAAGTGTCCCTGTGCAGTTGGAGAAAGAAGAATCTTAGTCATGTATAGATTTACATATAAAAAAATATATTCAGAGGAAGTCATCCAGGACTACCTGACCCACAATAACAACTCTGACACGTCCCTGGCTACGCAGTGGGCGGCTTTGAAAACAGTCGTCAGGGGGGAGTTTATCTCCATTTCCTCGGCGGAAAACAAGGAACGCCAGCGCAAGAGGGAGGAACTGACGACGCAGGTTAGGGAGCTTGAGCAGGTCCACCGCCGAACGGGGGCTCCTCGTGTTTGGAAGCAACTGAAGGCGGCACGGAAACTCCTCTCTGCGTTGGATCTAGATCGGGCGGAGTACGCAGCGCTGCGCCTGAAACATGCCTTTTACACCGGCGGAGACAGGTGCGGTAAGCTCCTGGCCCATAGGCTCAGGGCTGCGCAGCAACGCAATGTGGTGAAGGAGCTGGTGGGAGTGGATGGGATCCCGGTTTCCGGTGACGCGGAGGTGGCAGATACCTTTCGTTCCTTTTATGAGGCACTGTACGCTTCAGAACCTTCCCCACCGGGAGAGGCTGAGGCCTATTTGGAATCCGTGACCCTCCCGGCCTTGGACCCCTCCCAGGCGGACCACCTAGAGAGGGACATTCACGTGGAGGAGGTCATCTCCGCGATCGCACGGCTGAAGCATGGTAAAGCCCCGGGCCCGGATGGCTACACGGCCTTGTTCTACAAGACCTTCTGTCCCACTGTCGCTCCTCTCCTGGCTCGCTTGTTCAATTCCTTCTCCGAACCGGGTGCCATCCCACCGGACCTCCTCTCAGCGACTGTGTCGGTCATCCCCAAGCCGGGGAAGGACCGGACCTTGTGCGGCTCGTACCGGCCCATTTCGCTCCTAAATGTTGACCTCAAGCTTTACACCGGAATCTTGGCGGCCAGACTGGGGCTACACCTACCAGGTTTGGTGGAGGCGGATCAGGCCGGTTTTGTACCCGGTAGGCAGACGGTCGACAACACGAAGAGGGTGACGCACGTGCTGGAAAAGGCCTCACGCGTCCCGGGGGAGCGGATGCTGCTATCGGTCGACGCGGAGAAGGCCTTTGATAGGGTTCATTGGCCCTACCTCGAGCTGGTTCTTGGGAAACTGGGGATCGGCGAGAAGTTCCGCACTATGGTCTTTAACTGCTACAGGAGACCGTCGGCGTCAGTACGTGTCAATGGACACAGCTCCAGCAGCTTCGCCATTGAGCGCGGCACGAGACAGGGTTGCCCCCTCTCGCCGCTCCTCTTTGCCCTTTATATGGAGCCGTTTGCGCAGAGGATCCGCGACAACCCGGACGCGATTGGGGTGAAGATGGGGCAATACACACATACTGTCAGCTTGTATGCGGACGATGTCTTGCTGACCCTAGATGACCCCAGGCGGTCACTCCCTGCCTGCGCCCAGGAACTGAACGCTTTTGCCCGCGTCGCGGGCTTTAAAATGAACATGGCTAAGTCGGCTGCACTGGATGTGTCGCTCTCTGCCGCCGCCAGGCGGGACCTTCAAAGTCTCTTCCCTTTGCAGTGGTCCTCCTCCACGGTGCCTTATCTGGGCATTTTGCTTGCTCCCTCCCTGCCTGCCATGGTTGCAGCTAACTATTCCTCTCTGGGCAAAAAGATCAAAGAGGAACTCGGCCGATGGAACAAGGGCCTACTCTCGTGGCTGGGCCGTATCGCGGCGGTGAAGATGACGATACTGCCCCAGATCCTGTATCTTTTTCGCGCTCTACCTCTTCAGCCCCCCGTGGGTTGGATACGGCAGACGCAGGCAGACATCTCCCGCTTTGTGTGGCAGGGCCGTAAGCCTCGGATGAAGCGGGTCCTCTCCATGCTTGCCCCGGAGGCGGGAGGTCTCGGAGTCCCGGACCTCCGGAAGTATTTTCAGGCGGCGCAGCTCCGGTACCTGGTGGAGTGGAGCCGATGGGAATCGGACAAACACTGGCTCTTTCAAGACCAGGCAGTTGCAGGCCGTACCCTCCAGGAGGTCCCGTTCCTGCGGCGCATTCATCGCCCGCCTAATCTCTACGCCTCCTTTATCACCCGGGTCCCGCTAAGAGTGTGGGACGCTGTGTGTGAGCCTCGGGAGCTCACCACTTTTCCATCGCCGTTCACTCCCATTGCTGGCAACCCGGACTTCACTCCGGGTCTGGAGCCGGGGGCCTTTTCCCACTGGGTGAGTGCGGGATGCAGAGCGCTTTTCCAGATCTACGGGCCGGAGGGCGTGCTCCCCTTCCAGCAGCTCCGACAGGAGTTTGGCCTGACGGAAGGGGACAGACTGCGTTACATGCAAGTCCGCCACTGGGCTCTTCAACCCCCAGTGCGTGACGTCGCCGCCCGTTCGATTACGCCCTATGAGCGATGGTTGGTAACCCGGGCCTCGGACGCCAAACTCATCACTGATTTGTATAAGTTTCTCCAACCCCCGCCGTTTCATTACCATAACCCAGGGAGGGAGCGCTGGCACAGGGAACTGGGCAGGACCCTGAGCCACAAGGAGTGGGACAAGATTGCATATCGGGCGAGGCACTCTGCGTACCACACTGGGCTGACGGAAACCTTCACTAAAGTATCCACCTATTGGTACTACACCCCGGAGCGGCTCTACGAGATGCGCAAAATAGGCGATAAGGGTTGCTGGCGTGGCTGCGGACAGGAGGGCACCCTCACGCACATTCTCTGGGAGTGCCCGGTGCTGTCGGCCTACTGGAAGGAAGTCTTAGATGAGGTGGATAGGAATTTTGAGATCGAGCTCCCGCGCTTCCCCGCGTATGTCTTGCTTGGCCTCCTCAATGACCTGATGTACCCGTTGAAATCCCGCAGGGGCAGGCAGATTGCGATTGCGCTAGGCTCTGCCGTTCAGAACATACTTGTACTTTGGCGCACCCCCACTGCCCCCTCTATCACTGGTTGGTTGCATAGGCTCTGGCAGGTACTGGGCATGGAGAAGATGTCGCTAACGGTGGCTGGGAATGTTGACCAGTTTGAGGAGCTCTGGCATCCCTTTTTGGCACTGCTGTCCACGGAATTTCGCGAGCTTACGTGTCCACGGTACTTGCGCCTCCTTAGGCTGACGCCGCCGGCGCCAGCGGCGGAGTGAGTGTGCGGATTGGGGGCCGGGGGTTGGGGGTGGGAGGTGGAGTTATAAGCTTCTAATGCTGACTTTCGGACGGGGATGTTGGGGTATTGTTTTCTTTCCTCTCCTTCTTTGCTTTTCTTTCTTCTCCTTTTCTGGGGTCAAGGGGCTGGTGGAACGGTATGCTTCTCTTTTACTGTGTCGCAGAGTCTTATTCTGGTTTGGCCTTGCCTAGGGAGTGGGGGCCTACAGGGGGGTCGTTCACAATGCCTTATCGCCTTATGTCTTTGCCTTGTTACCCTCTGGGGCATCCTGCCTCCCTCTTTTTCTTCTGACCCGCTGCAACGTTTTGCTTCCTGTACTGTATGTTTACCTGACTTCCTGATCCCCTCCCCGTGTTTTTTTATGCCTTAATAAAATACTTTAAACCTAAAAAAATATATTCAAAGAAAAGAACAACAAATAAGACTGAAGGGAGTCTGGTGCTGTGGTCGCTGCCACGAAGTTGGGTTCACTTTGGTTCAGGACTCAGGACACAGTTACACATGTGGAATTGGTTTGTGTTAAATAGGGTTAGGGGTACCAGAAGCATTGAGACTGTATGACCCTGTGAGAATGCTTGATGTGGACAGGTTGCACTGGGAGCAATGTGTCTTGCCAACTGGACTGCGTCATGCGGAATCAGGACTGTGTCTGAATTGTGAGGCCTGCTGACCGTAGTCTAGGCCAGAGGTAGTGATGACGAAGGGCCTACAGACATGTGTATATATTGGTGGCCCCACCGGCCTGCGTCTTCGCAGGTTCAGTGGCACCACTTGTCGCAGACTTCAATTTGTAAATACTCCTCAATAATCGAAGGGAGTGAGGTGCTGTGGTCGCTTCCACGAAGTTGGGGTCGCTGCAATTCAAGACTCAGGACACAGTTACACATGTGGGATTGGCTTGTGTTAAAGAGGGTTAGTGGGACTACGTGTCACCGGCCTTGCACATTGAAATATGCCTCACTGATCGAAGGGAGTGTGGTGCTGTGGTCGCTGCCACGGACTTGGGGCCAATGCGATTCAGGACTCAGGACACAGTTACACATGTGGGATCGGCTTGTGTTAAAGAGAGTTAGTGGCACCACATGTCGCTGCCGTTGCATATGGAAATATGCCTCACTGATTGAAGGGAGTCTGGTGCTGTGGTCGCTGCCACAGACTTGGGGTCACTGCCATTCAGGACTCAGGACACAGTTACACATGTGGGATAGGCTTGTGTTGAACAGAGTTAGTGGCAGCACGTGTCTCAAGCCTTCCATATGGCAATATGCCTCACTGATTAAAGAGAGTCTGCTGCCACCTTTTCTACCTTAGCCCCCACTTTCTGGAACTCCCTCCCCGATCACCTTCGTTCTGCCACTCATTATCTTTCTTTCCGTAAAGACCTAAAAACGTTCCTTTTCAAACAGGCCTTCCCTGTGTAACTTCCCTTCTTCTCTACGACAGGTTTTATTTTGTCTCAGTTGCCGAACTCTCTACTAGCGCCAAGAAACCGTACGGTGCACGCTGCGCTCTATAAATGCTTTAAATTGGAAATTGGAAATTGGCTGCTGTAGATGTCTCACAGAGTTGGGGTCACTCCTATTCAGGACTTAGGACACAGTTACACATGTGGGAACGGGTTGAGTTGACGACGGTTAGCACCATGTGTCAACGGTCGTCCACATTGTAGGTCAGTGGTAGCGTTGAGCAAGGGCCCATAGCCATGTGCATATGTTGGTGGCCCCACCGGCCTGTGTAGTACAGGTTCAGTGGCACCACATGTCGCTGGCCTACCATATGCAAATATCCTTCACTGATTGAAGGGAGTCTGGTGCTGTGGTCACTGCCATGAAGTTGGGGACGCTGCCATTCAGTACTCAGGAACCAGTTACACATGTGGGATTGGCTTATGTTGAACAGGGTTAGTTGGCACCATGTATCACTGGTCTTCCACAGTGTAGGCCGGAGGCAGCGGTCAGCAAAGGCCCACAGGCAGGTGAGGTTGACTTGAGCTGCACAGATTGGGAGTATTTGGTCTTCTTAACCCATTATAGTCTCTTACACAATTTGCATTGCTACTATTCTTGAATTGTGAACCGTTTAACCCCAGTGTAGGGCGCAGTCAGCATTCAGGATGGGCACACAGCCATGTGGTGTTGAGTTGAGCTGCACAGTTAGTGGCACCTGGAGTACTCGGCGTGTGCGCACCCTGCGATGATATGTGGTCTCGGCAGGCCGCACTGGGAGCAATGTCTTGCCTTGATAAGGCCACGTGGAGATGACTTATGGTGCAGTGAGTTAGTAGCACCTGAAGCACACAGCATGTGAGCCTCCTACGATGATGCGTGGTCCAGGCGGGCCGTACTTGCGAAGTGGACCGCGTCATCTGCAATCGCCACTGTATCTGAATTGTGAACCCTGCTGTCCACAGTGTAGATCGAAAACAGTAGTTAGCATAGACATCGAGGAATGTTTTTTGTCACTTCTTCTTGACAAAATCCGAGGTCATAGAGTACAATTCTCTATGCAATTAATAAATCAAGGCTGAATTCAAATTGTGAAGCCTGCTGTCCGCAGTGTAGATCGAAGGCAGTAGTTTGTACAGACATAAGTCTTTGGTGCTGTGCCGCTGGGTTCGCAGGGGGCCTGTGTGGAGGAGGCTGGGTCATGGTGGCAGCCACGTGCCAGGGTGAGGGCAGCCGCTCTGCAGACTCGTTGGTCTTCCCACAAGTGAACCACGCCTATTTATTCATACTCCTACGCTGGAGTGGCATACATTGGACCAGCCCACTCCCCTTCCGCTTCCAGGGGGGGGGACAACACAGCTACATGACCAAGATATTCTCCACTGCCTGAGGTAACATGGTTGCGTCCACTGTGCACTACACTACAAGTATCAATAGTATATCTTCACATGGAGAGGTTTGTGCTTTGCATAGTGAGGTCTGTGCAGCACATCAGCGTTACACTTGGCATTGCATGCATTATTATTGATGGGTGACTTGTCTTCTTCATATATAGTTGGTTACCACATCTCCCAACATTAAGCTATTGTGCGGCTGAGGGGCCATGGTATTTTGAGAAGGTCTGTTGTCCTGTTTTGCACTGCCTCTGGGGTAGTTGAGGGGCTGGTAGTCCGGGGGGGAGGTTCTGGCGGTGGTGGCGCTGGGTGTTGTGGCCTTGTTGGGTGTCAGAGCTGCATGATCAGTAGCTTTATCACGTGTTGGTCTTTAGATGTGGCTGTGAGTTGGATCTAATTAACGCAGTAGATAGTCGACCTCCTTACACCAGTTAAAGGTTGATGTTAATTTGTTACTGGTAAGTCAGCTTATCGTCTGCTTTTTGGATCGTATTGCAGATTTGGCTGGTTTTTGAAAATATGGGGAAGTGGTGTTTTTGGCGTTTTTTTGCACGGGAACACCTACTTTGCATATCATTAGCGTTAGTTGTGGCTCTCGTTTGTGGCGATTTTGTTGGCGGAAGGTATTGATGGAAGAGTGGTGAGATTTACAGTTTTCCCCAGGTTCAGAATGGGATGATAATGAAAAAACAAAGAAAACAATATATGTTTAATGAACATTTTAATTTGGAATTAGCATTTAAAAAACCTTTGAAATTCACTGAAAAAACCATAGGTTTCCGGAACGTTATAGTTAGAAATGAGCATTTAAAAAACCTTTGAAAGTCACTGAAAAAACCATAGGTTTTACAGACGTTATAGTTAGGAATTAGCAATTAAAAAACCTTAGAAATTCACAGAAAAAACCATAGGTTTCAGGGACGTTATAGTTAGTCGGTCATTTCACTCATACAAAACGATAGAAATTCCGCTGTTATAGTTAGTTGAGCTAACTATAACTTGCGCCCCCACAATGCACTGCGGATGATGTCACATATTACATCATTCATGACATGTTAAGTGACATCACTGATGACATCACTGATGACGTCATCCGGTGACTATATGTTTCTATAAACTGTAAATATGTTTTATATATATATATATATATATATATATATATGCCAAGGTGTATTGAACAATGGATGGGTGTATAAGAGTCAGGATGCATGATTAAGTAGGTGTGTGACTGACTGTATAAGTGAGTGATTAATTGTGTCTTACTTAATGCATGTGTTAGCGACTGATACAGACATTCACACAGTTTCGATTGTCAGATGGTGAATTCCTATGGGTTTTTCACTGAATATATCTCTATATATATAATATATATATATATATTTACTGCTCCTCGTTCCACCATCGGCTGCTTCTGCACTCTTTTCGGTGGGTGCACTTTGACATGGTGGTGGGTCCATGTAAAATCAAAGCTCACATCCGAAGGATAATCACACTCACGGAATTAGTGACATAATTTTGTTTATTGCGAGGACGCGTTTCAGCGCTTATCTTTCTTCCAGGTCGCTTCATTAAAATGTGATGCACAAATCATCATCCATCATCATCAGGTCTGGCGTAATCCTGTCAGGGCCAGTGTCCTTCTTCCCGGTTAGAGCATTTATGCCCTTGACTACTTCCTCCATGGTAAAAATCATGTGTGCCTGTCCCTAATATTTGGCTACTGTATCCTCACCCTCTACTCCCTCACCAAAATTGTAGACCCCTGCAAAGTGGTCTGCCTACTGTTGCTTAGAGATGTGGGAACAAATGGCAGTACCTTTCCCATCTACAAAATATGGCCTATTCACTACTTAGAACTGTCTCAATTGCATGGGTGAACTCCTTCAAGGCTAATTTCTGCAAGGGTGTGTTTACGATTAGCTACTGCCTGCTTGCAGGCCTGCCTTCTGGCTGCCACAAGACTCCTATCTATGGGGACCTGCTTTAGGGTCACCTTTAACCTCCAAAGGCACTTAGAGCAAGCCCTATCAAACCATTTTAGGTTTTGCCTGCCCACTTGGGTTGAGGGTATGGTCAATAATTCCTTGACTTTACATACGAAACCCTCGAATACTTGCAGAACATCCTTCTCAATAGCAACACCATCCCGAAAGATGGCTATCTCTGGGTCTGCATTAGATAAATGGATGCTTTAATGTATGCCAGCTCTACCAGGGTCCAGTTAAGTCACCTATCTTGGTCAACAGGGAAGAGCCCATTGAGAGCCCATGTGATTCAGTGGCGTACATGAATCCCTCGAGATCTAAAAAAAAGGGATCATGGTCACGAAATGGGCTGTGTACGATGTTAAAGTCAGCAATACACAGGAATAGTGGAGCAGACACAATAATAATATCAATGAAAGAGGCCTTCCCCTTAAAGGTTGGAAGAAGAATAGGGTAAGGTGAATTAACCAACTTGTCCAGGGCAAGCATATGGTTGTGAGCTTCTAGAATCGTGCTGAGCTCTCAGCCTTCCATAGAATGAACAAAGTGAAGCCCCTCTGACACCATTCACCTGGGCTTAGTACTGTCAGCCAATAATGGGCAGTCACACAAGTGACAATTAAAATCCCCCACTAACATTATCAACTTCTGGCCTGTACCCACCCCCTGTTCATACCTACAGTACAAAGATGAACTTAAAAATTGGAGACTAGAAACTCCATCTGGTCCTTCTCTTGCGTAGTAAAAGTTCACCAATAGGAAGGGGGATACAGATGGTGCAGAACCCATGAGCCTCTGCAAGACCACCGTATCCCATGATAAATCAACAGCCTGCCCACTTAGCTCCACTGCCACAGAGGTAATCAGTCCCCTACTGGCCCTGCCTGCAGCTGAGGGCACTGCTGGAAGAAAATGTCTTGTAGCCTTCCATGAAAAGTCTATTATTCCTCTCCCACATTTCCAGCATACAGATGATCTGATAAGATTTAACAAACTCCACCCGAATTGGATCAGTAAACTTTGATGAGAACTCTGTGATATTCTAGGAGAGCAACTTTAGATGCTTTGAGTTCATTGCTGTGGCCACCAATGGGGGGGCCAACAAACTGGGAGGGGGACTTGGTGGACTTCGAGGTAACTTCTAAAGAGTTAGGAGACTGGGGGGTGAAGAAGGTTGGTAAGTAGATCCCAGTGAGCCAGACAATTCAAACCTACTCAAAGGGGCAAATTGATTTGAGAGGTTCAGCACCAGACCAGAAGTGGAATTGGCACCACTTGGCAGGTCAGAGCTTCCAGCAGAGCAGTTCAAGGGCTGCATGTGAAGTCTTTGATGGCCCTGAGACTTCTTAGCAGGTGGCAAGCACACACAACCCCTTGGAGAACCTTGGCAAGCAAGATATATAAAGCAAAGTCTAGTCCTTTCCCTGCCTAAGACAGAAGCAGCAAGCAGTAGACCAGCACAATACAGCAGCAAGCCGAGTGGCAGTTCTCCTCCTGCAGCTTCTTCACTTAGTCCAGAAGTGTTCTGAAGTTATGGTATAACAGATCTAGTCATAATACCAGTTTCTTCCTTTGAAGTAGGCAAGTTCAAAGGAAAATCTTTGTAGTGCATAATCCCCTGCCTTTCCATGACCTGGCTCCAGACACACTACAGGGGGGAAGAGATAGTTTTTTGTGAGGACAGGCACTGCTCTATTCAAGCATCAGTGACAACTCCTTCCACTATTCTAGCACAGGCAGGCCCACCAGCCTGGTGATGGGCAATCAGGATATGCAGGGCACACCTCAGCTTCATGTGTGTGACTGACTAGAGTGAATGCACAAGGAGCCTAACTGTCAGTCTAAACCAGGTGTTGATTCCACAAATATTCAGAGGCACAAACTTGTAAAGCAAGAAAATGTATAACTTCTAAAAGTGGCATTTTTAAACATGCAATATCAACTTCACTTAAAGGTGTATTTTTAAATTGCGAGTTCAGGAACCCCAAACTCCAGATGTCCATCTCTTCCCAATATAAAGTTACACTTGTAAGAGGTTACAAGGCAGTTCCTATGATAACCTATGGGAGAGATGGTCCCTGCAATACTAAAAAATGAAATTGGAAGTAGTTCACTATCAGGACATGTAGAACACACCTTTCACATACACTGCAACCTGCCCATGGGGCTACCTACACCCTACCTTAGTGGTGCCTTACATGTGGTAAAAGGGAAGGTTAGGGCCTGGGAAGTGAGTGCACTTGCCAGGTTGGCATGGCAGTTTAAAACTGCATACACAGACACTGCAGTGGCAAGTCTGAGACATGGTTGCAGGGCTACTCCTGTGGGTGGCAGTTCTGCAGGCCCACTAGTAGCATTTGAATTTCAGGCCCTGGGCACACACAGTGGATTCTACTGGGGACTTACCAGTACATTAAATATACCAATCATGGGTAACCAATCATAATCACAATTTACACCAGGAGCACTTGCACTTTAGCACTGATCAGCAGTGGTAAAGTACCAATGTACCCCAAGCTCTAAAACCAGCAAAAATGTAATGCAGCACAATCAAAACAGGAGATCAGATGAAAAAAAGACAGGAGAAAACACGCCATAGATGCCAGATGTAACATGCACCATGAGTAAAGGCAGTGGTATCCACCATGTCCACCATGGGGTGAGCCCTAGAAGCAGCTGTCTTTGGGGGGCTAATCTGCCGTGCCTGCAATTCCCTCCCCACATTAATTAGAGGTAGAATTTCGGACACTCTGGTCTCTATGGATTTTTAACCTGGACAAGATTTGTTCAAGTTTGGCTTTTAACACTGCTGTGAGTTTTTAAGTTGAATCCTTGCTAGAAGGGTTCTCCCACCAAGACAGAGTACATTGGGATCAGAAGGGGGAACCGCATGGGTACTACAACCTAAGTCAGCATTTTCTCCCCCTCTCCTCCTCTTCCTGCTCGGGCTGGTGGAGCCTGAGTAGGTTGAATCATGAGCTAAGGCCACAGATCCCCTTCCCAGTGATAAGCTTCTGACTAACAGGGACCTCCATCCTCCTGTGAGCATCCACAGGTGAGGGATGACCAGTTGGGGACTACACCTAGTAATAGCCTTCTTTACACTAACTCAATGTCTTTGGACACCACTGAGACTGCAAGTGTTAAGAATCCTTTGATGGTCATGACTCGCAGTGTTTTAGCCAGCGAGAATGCCTTTATAGCAGAAGCTTTCCTCTTGCTCATAATTGAGAAGCTCAGGTGACACAGCCCCTCCTAGTCAATGCAACCAAAGGCTAACATTGACCTAAATTGGCCCCGTGTCAAACAAACCACACCAGGTCAAGTCACCACAACACCACAGTTCCTCACGCTCACTAGCCCTCGTGGGCAGATCAAATAATCCACCCTGTCCGGTCACCAAGCACAAATGTAACAGAGGTCTGCTCAAAGCACTAAACCGAGGGTCCAGCACAGGGTAGAAAGTGTCCATTGGTCCCTACCACACTCACTGCAAACCAGAAGCAGATCCCGTGGGGCACTCGGGGTAACTTTCGGCCTTCAGAGCGTTCTTGAGCCAGGCCACAGTTCACCCAGTGCCTTAGTTTGCCTGGAGGTTGAGCCCACAGTATTTAAGACAACATGGGAGGTAGGATGAAAGCAAAGGCCAAAGGGGATGGCCCTTCATCCGGGCCTCACCCCGCATGGCCTGTACGTGTCCCGCACTGTTGGGCTGTGGTGCGCTTTAGTAGCGTCTAATGGAACGCAGGTGCAGTTCCAGGTGTAACTCCAGGCAAGGGTTCTGGGACTCCTAGTCCCCAGCGGCTGCCAGTGCGGGCAGCTCTCTTCCCACAGAGTTTCCCACATGGCAAGGGTTGTTAACAGCACCCTCGAATCAGGCCCTGTAGTGGTCAAATAAGTGGTCGAGTAAGCAGGCTCAAGTAGCATGAATGCAGCAAAATAGCCCACAATATTCATATATATGTGATAACTACCAAGCATAGAATACTATATTATAAAACATAATTTCAGATATGCTCTACTTGAGACATTTGAAACGTCATTTTGATTTCTCAAAATGCTGTGTTATAAAATAACACACAAGTTGCCAACATATCCTACGTGTGATGATTTTTTTATATTGTACTAGTGTTTCCAAAGTAATGGTAGAACCTTGCTTCTGTCCTTTCATTGAAAATTTAGCAGAATCAATTGCTGATTCTGAATATGAATGAGACCCAGTTCTTATTGCAAATCACTGGTTTCCCTGCCCACATTTGCCTATTGCTGAGGGTGGGATTATGTCCCCTAGTTCCAACGCACCCAGACGGGGTAGGGCCAATCGGAAACATGTTTAAAAACGCAACCTGCTTCCCGCAGTGCTGGTGTCCATCAGCGGTTCCCTGCCTGCATATTACCTATTGCCAAGAACTTTGCTGGGGTGGGACTATGCGCCCCAGTTCTAACGTGCCCAGGGGTGGCAGGGCCAATCCAGAAATTTGCATAAATCATCACCCGGAATCCAGAACAGAGGTCTTTGTTGGCTATTGAATTATCCGCTTCCACAGCAACTATGTCTACATCTGCTCAGGGGGCAAGGCCCACACCAACTCCAAGCTGTAGTAAAATTGGCCAAAGGTAAAAAAGCCAAGGAGGGGCTATCTGTGCAAATAGACTTAATTTCCAGGAATCAACGCCCCAGTTATGTACGACACGCATTCAGCCCTACTTGAATATGCTACCTGATTGCTGTCCATACATGGGGGTCTTGGTTGGTGCACCACCACTTCTCTGCAACAGGGATGGATCACACCGGGCACTTAAAAATAACGTTTGTCATTGGCTTACATAGAATACTGACTTCTGTGTCTTTGAGTATAATGATATACTACTGGTGAGAAGGATTGGGTGGATTGATTAATCTGCAAAATCAATAGAAGGGGGTTGTGTGGTAATAATTTGTACTTGCACAGGTACGGCTCTTCATTTGAATAAAACTGGTTGCAGGCCACGTAAATTAGGAGCTGCTGCCAGCATGTTCCTCTAGGATATTTTCATAAACCAAATTCTCCAAGATGGCTGAGCGGTAGAGGGAACTTACCTTATCGAGCAGATGCTCCAAGTCCCTTCATTGTTCCTACTCTCAGTAGATAATTACCATTAAAAGACCTGGATGCCAATGATTGACTTTCTTCAACTTTGGCTCAGAATAGGGCGATTGACTTGGAAGGGGCCATGGAAGTCGGACCCAGTGCTGATGTGCCCCAAACTCACATAGTTGATGGCTCCTCTCACTCTGCGTCTGTTACCCACTGCCCTTCTGTTATTGTTAACATGCTGTGTTTGCCAGTAGGTGAGAGTTCTTTACATTTAGCAGCTGATGTCCTTAGTTTGTCTGCAAGTAGTCGCCCTATGAATAATGCCAAAGACTGCACAACTCTGTGTCAAAGCAGGCATTATAAACAAACTTGCATGCCCAGAACGGGGTAACTTTGTGGACTGATTCAACATTTGCACGTATCAGTAGACTTAAGCTGTTATCCCACAATTTCTATCTGGCTTTGCTAGCTTTGAATGACCAGAATCTTTCTCTGGGCTAGGTGGCCATCGGGAGGTTTTATGATCTGGATTAAAAGGATATATGATGTTACAACGCGGACTATTACAACGCATACCGTTACAACGCGGATTTTACAACGCGGATACTGTAACAACGCATGTATTTACAACGCATTTTTTTACAACGCAGGTACCTTTACAACGCAGACCATTACAACGTAAGTATTGGTAAGTATATATTAATATTAATAATATAATAGTAACTTAATTTTTAAAAATATAATTTAATGTAATTTTAAATAATTTAATTTCCGTTAATTAATTTAAAATAAAATTAATATTACTTTATTTTTACCCTGTACCCCTGTACCCCAGAAACTCAAAACTGACCCTAAACCCCAAAAATAAATTAAAGTAATTTAATTAAATATAATTTAAATTAATTATTGTAAATTAAAAAAAATAAACTTTATTTTTACCCTGTACCCCTGTACCCCAAAAACTCAAAACTGACCCTCAACCCCAAAAATAATGCAATGTAATTTAATTTAATTTATTTTCTATTAAATAATTTAATTTAAAATTAATTTTAATTTATTTTTACCCTGTACCCCAAAAACTGAAAACTGTCCCTGAACCCTAAAAATACCCCTTTACCCAAAAACTGAAAACTGACCCTGAACCCTAAAAATGCCCCTTTACCCAAAAACTGAAAACTGACCCTGAACCCTAAAAATACCCCTTTACCCAAAAACTGAAAACTGACCCTGAACCCTAAAAATACCCCTTTACCCAAAAACTGAAAACTGACCCTGAACCCTAAAAATACCCCTTTACCCAAAACTGAAAACTGACCCTGAACCCTAAAAATACCCCTTTACCCAAAAACTGAAAACTGACCCTGAACCCTAAAAATACCCCTTTACCCAAAAACTGAAAACTGACCCTGAACCCTAAAAATACCCCTTTACCCAAAAACTAAAAACTGACCCTGAACCCTAAAAATACCCCTTTACCCAAAAACTGAAAACTGACCCTGAACCCAAAAAATACCCCTTTACCCTAAAACCCAAAACTGACCCTAACCCCTAAAAATACCCCTTTACCCCAAACATATAACATTTAAAATATAACCATATACTTACCAATACTTACGTTGTAATGGTATGCGTTGTAAAGGTACCTGCGTTGTAAAAAAATGCGTTGTAAAAACATGAGTTGTAACAGTATCTGCGTTGTAATGGATGCGTTGTAACAGTAGTGCGTTGTAAAAAATGCGTTGTAACAGGTGCACACCGGATTAAAACTGCCCTGGAATGTACACTAATAGTAATTGATCTTAATCCTGCTGATATGCTGTGTGTTTTTCATTCAGTTCCCTTCGGGTGTCTCGTTTTGCTTGTATAATGTGTTATGTAGGCATGATAGTACCAAAGCCAGTTTAGCTATAATTGATCTAATCAATGCTCATTTGCATCCCTCTCTTACAGAATTGTAGTGGGTGATTTTAATTGTAATTTCAAACCTTTAGGTATCACCACAAGTACCATTAGAGGGGAAGAGGACAAAGTGTGGCTTGTGCCTGTGCTCTCATGTTCTCCTATGAGAAAGTGGTCCGCTGCTACCCTGCAACTAAACACCTTTGTGCTTAATAACAGCCCTGGAGCCTGTAATGGGAAAGCACCATCGCACAAGGAGGGTGATACTAGTCACATTGAATATATACTAATAGGCATCAGGTTGTGGATGCAAGTTATAGATATGGAAGTGATTTCCTGACAGAATAGCGTCCACGATGCTTTTGACTTTACTTTGAACTAAATAGGTCCTATCATATCTGCCTATAGTAACACACAATTAGATAGGAGGCTAATACACACTAGTAACCCTTTTAGGGTGAAATCGGGTGCCGTTGCTGCCACCCCTGTCATTCAATCACAGATTTATGAGGTTCTGGCCACCACCCTAGAAGCTGTACTGGGCCTGGGAGGGAACTCTTTTGCAGCTGCTTCTTGGGTGGATCTTAATGCCATACATAATTCCTTGCATAGTTCCCTAAATTAGCTTTTTATGGTAGAGTCTAGGTCTCTCCCTAAAAGAGCTACAGTGACCCCTTGGTACACTAAGGCTTGTGTGCTAGCAAGGTGCACCCTCTTGATCGCAATCAAAGGTGAGTCCAGAGCTTAAATACAGGAAGCCAGGGCCTCATGCAAAGCAACAATAACAAGGGCTAAACAGGAGTATGAATTCGACAAATGGGAAGCCTTACTGGTAGCGGTTAAACTGAAGGACCATCGCTCCTTCTGGCAAATCCTGGCCGGCAGGGGATTGGTATCTGCTGTTCCATTATCCAGTAATATCACAGCGGCTGCCTGGGTTAATAATTGTTCTTGTCTCTAGGCAGATGACATGGATGAGACTGCCACAAGTTTGAATTGGGAGAAAACACAAGTTTTAGGACCCACAGGGGATTGACGAATGACATTGGGCGGTTCTAGGGAACAGAGTGTAGGCGATATTTGTCCAATTAGTGCCGTTGAAGCTTTGCAGGGGGCGGTCCTAGGGGAGCAAGTTGTCAGCATGGCTGGTATATGGATGAGATTGGGCCACCGCTTGCAAAATCCTTGTACATTACATTTCAGATTGGGATGTTGCCGCTTTGTACAGTTAATGCCAAATGGCAATATGCCTACACAGAGGTAGACATTTCTTGTCCCTTTTGTCCTGAAGCAAAAGAATGTGTCCAGCATGTTGTCTTCTTCTGTCCTCATTACCTTGCCTATAGGAATAAGTGGATAGTTCTGTTTTCTCGCAGCATGTGTACTAGGGATTTACGACACCAGCTAGGATACTTGGAACTAACACATCACAGCCACTGTCGCTTCCCTCTTGCTGCTACATATGTGGACATATAGACAGAAAAAGGTAGCCCTCTTATACCTATCATCCATTAGCTGTGTCAAATAATACCAAGGGTATGAGTGGATGATTACAATGCATATCATGGTCGTATTATCTATATAGGGTACCACTATGTGAAGTTCATGTGAATTGCCTACTTCGATTTTAGCACTTCTAGTCCAAACTATATATTTTATGTGGTTCATGAATTCAGCCAGTATTATGATCAATGCTTGCACTTTAATACATATGCTGCTATTTTATGGATTTTTAATCGCTAAAACAATTTTACGAGATGATTTTAAATGTTGTTACTGTATTTATGTTTTGTTTATTTGCTTTTGTGGCAATTTGCCGAATAAAGATCTATGACATGATTCCTCCTCCTGTTTTGGAAGGGAGAAATGATGAAGATCTTATTCTTCGATTTAAGGTTGAAGAATTGCTTTAGCGGGGTATTGATTGGCTTTGTCTCACAACAGTTTTTTGTAAACTGACATAAGGATGCAATAACATTATTTCTTTCTTATGAGTTTATTTGTGATTGATGATAATAATTTTGTAATTTTGAATTCTTCAGGCACTACCAACAGATATTTAAAAAAGCATAACATAGAAAAGTATTATTATTTTTAAAACCAATCATAATATTTAGATACTAGTGGTACATTTTGACTTGTTAAAAATTATGATAATGCTGGCAACATATTAGACCTCATGTGTCTTCTTGCTTGTCTCAGTGTCTAGCAATTAAGTGCAAAAAACGGATTTATCATGGAACTAATATTTTTTTTAATGTTCTTTGTGAGTGAATGTACTTTCTCAGGTGAAACCAGGACTGATGATTTACGGGCCTTTAGACATGTTTGATTATGGCATTAACTTTGTCTGCAGTTGGTTCATTGGAGTATGGCTTAGTATTTTTTGATAGCTAATCTAAGTTTGAAATTATATTAATATTGTTCATGACTTTGAACGATATGCAGATTGAGAAAGTGCTACAATGTCATAACATGGTACTAAAAGCTACACAAATGAAAATAGCATCAATAAATCAGGGCATTTGTGCTTGTCCATGCCTATCTCTAATTAAATCAAAGAGTGATTTAGAACACTTTTCTCAAAGTACACTGTTTTTGCACAGCTATAGATTTATTTTATTCTGAATAATGTACATATAGTTTCAGTTTTTATTTATGCTTACAGTGTATTTTGGGATAAGTGTGTCTTGGTCCATGGTGTTGATATTTAGGCACGTTTCACCGTATTGATCAGACATATATTTAAAAGATGATAGCTTCTATCACAGTGAGGTGGACAACCTCACAAACTTATTAAATTAGAAAATGACATACCCACATATAGCATTGACATTTCTACATTATATTTGAATTGAAACAGGATCACATGGATTCCAAGAAAGTAGAAACTGCCACCAGCTTTCCTCAATCACAGCACTATGAGACCTCTAATCTTTCCTTGGTATTACTGATTTCTAAGGATATCAGGGCTCGAGTGTTGCAGGACTGTTGTTAGCTGATTTGTGTCATGAATGGCCCAGAGCCAAAGTTCTTTTATAGGATTAGAATGCATAAAATGTGGATTAGTTTCCCAAATAAGGAGAGGAGGCCAGACTGTCTACAGGGCCATACAAATAACACTTACTCAGTGAATTTTGTAAAACAGGGCGGTATTTTGGTATAATGTGGATATTTGCTGATGGATGCATGAGTACTATAGAATGGGATTAGGAAAGTGAGGAACTGGGTACTGAAGGGGCCCGTTCTAGAGCCATTATACAGGCTGAAAAATGTCAACCCATTTAGATGTTGGGATAATAGGTATTCCCATGAATTGCAATAATTATTAATCATCCGTCCAACCCACCCTCAATAAATTGAGACTTTTCGCCATGAAGAATTGTTATACTCTCTAGATCCTATTTTCACCAATGCACATCCTTTAAAAGTACTTCCAGGAGGCAAGGGGAGCCTATTCATCACTAGAAGTGTCTTTAGTAAATGAGGAGGGGAGACTATTCATCACTAGAAGTGTCTTTAGTAAAGGTTTTGGGGATGAGATCACGTTTTCCTTTGTGTTTCTGAGGATGAGAATGCAGACATATGTTTTGTTTATCTTTCACTTACTGTGCCTTTAGCGTTTTCCTGATTTGAAAGAACCAGGTAACATCTTGAAGGATAGTAGTTTCTATCAGAAACCAGTTTCTTTGAGTCTATCCTGCAGTCCAGAATCTGAGCCTTGTTCCACGGAGATGCCATTTGCAAATGGGAAAGGTATCATACATCTAAAACCAACACCTTTTTATGTTGCAAGATAGCTATATTTGATGGAAGATTCTGGTGCCATACGATTGAGTTAAGCTAAGAGTAGGAGTATAAAATGTGTGTAAAGTGTAATCAGCTTAATCATCTTTGTCTTTAATAAGATTGTAATTTTAGTATTACAAGGTTTTTGCAACTGAGTTTGAGTAAGCAGCTAGATGGATGGACCGTGTGAGCACAGTCACAAGACAATGGTATAATATGCCACCTAAAATGATAAACTGTAATTCTTATATTAAAACATGCATTACTTGATTTTGAAATGTACTGGAAGATGGTTTCAGTGTATCAAACCGCGCTCATATTTATGATTAAAAGATCATTGAATCAAATTAAACAGACTACATTTTTAGCAAATGTTCTCTCTGCCTGACTTAATTTGAACATAATGTAGCACTGTATTGATTTTTTAGATTTAGGAGCAGCTAATGGAAGGTCAGTCTCTTGCTTGCATTACATTTAAAACAGTTTTTTAAATGCTAAACACAGTGTTGTTAAATATAGCTCAAATGCATGTGCTATGGCTTCGGTGCCCTTGATTTTTTCTGAATATATAAAATAAAACAGCCCAAAGATACATAGATATTGTGCAAAATTGAGAAGAACATTCAGAGCACATTTTCCTTGATGAAAGTTCCAAGGTTATGAAATTATGAGGTGTTTCTTTATAGACCTTAGTATGTGCATGTCGAACGTATGTCAATATAATAAAATCCTGGATTTTAAAAAGCCTTTCAACCCAAACCTTGTAACCTAGACGCAATTTACCCCATGCCAGTTATGTATTTGAA
The DNA here is from genome assembly GCF_964263255.1 of Lissotriton vulgaris. Taxonomy (NCBI): domain Eukaryota; kingdom Metazoa; phylum Chordata; class Amphibia; order Caudata; family Salamandridae; genus Lissotriton; species Lissotriton vulgaris. Next base: position 1,014,171,978 of record NC_141687.1, read on the forward strand.
CAATCATTTTTCAATCTATTTCACGACAATCACGATATAATGGGGTGCATGAAATAAAATGTGATGGGAAATTACAAAGAGATGCAAGGAGGGGAGTAGGACAAAGCTATGCAGACTGAAATGGATGGGGAGAGACAGAGTCATTTGGTAGGGTAATTTGGAGAGGAGCAAAACCATAAGACTATGGGTGAAGATGGGAGATACAGAGTGATTGGACAGTTATGAATTTACTTTGAGGACCACAAGGGGATCCACTAAAGTAAATTGGGCGTCACTTTGCATCCTCTTGTCCTTCATGGAACACTGTTAAATTATAACGTCATCAAGTAACCGTTACCTTTCAGAATCACCTTCATGTCCTCCAGTATCTCCTCTTTCTCACTCTGCCATCTTAAATTCACCTGTTCACTTCGTTCAAATGTGTTGCTTTCTTTTGCTTGGATTTGATTCTCACTTTTAAGGAGAAAATTATTTGACTATGTTTCAGAATAATTAAAATTACTGAAAACTTTTAAATTAAGTGAAACCAGCATAATTGGGTTTTTTCAATCCACTTACACAGGAAGTCATTATTGGAAACAGTACCAACTGTTCGTGGTTACTTCTGTGACTTTAAAGTGGTGAGAAACAATTTTCTTCATCCCTGGGTTTCAACTCACATACTCTTGTTCAATTTTTCAATTTCAAGATAGCTTTATTCGGTATTTTGACAAAAAACCATAAAAGCATGACATACAAATACAAGACAAAAAACAGACTAAACGACTTTTCTCATATACAAAATTTCTTACAATAAAAAATATCATCAGGATAAAATAGATAAAATAGAACAAATTCATTAAATGTGCATATATAAAGATTCTAAAATTCATTTACAAGACTCTTGGAGTTCATACAGTCTACTGCTGTATACGTATTATTCGGTGTTTATAAGGAACATTATAATACGAATTTTCAGTTTTATATTTATCCAAGAAGTCCTATGCATTTCCCATAGACCCCCTGCATTTTACGATAAACGCCAGGAATTTTATCGCTGTCACTATGGTAACTTCATCTTGCAACATATATAATCTAAACAGTGCAGTTTTACAGGTTCTTACACCCCATGACTTTAGCAATGGTAACAGGTATCTTTTTCTCCCCCACTCATAATACTTACAAAAGAATATACAATGTAAATTTGACTGTCTGGATAAGTCATCACACGGGCAATTTTCCATATTTACAGACCAATTGTTTGTAATGGGGAAAGATACAAGCCTGTAGAACGACTCCGTCCTCATTCGAGTCAGGAGCATTCTATGGTAACACGAGTAGATTGGTGCTAAATAAGCATGGATACCCGGACCGTGTAAGATATTACGATGAGCTACTATGGTGGATTTGTGCCCGTCTAAATACCATCTTCGTTCCGCCAGTAAATCTAAACACGCCGTTTTTAAAGATTTTTTTGATATTTGTGAGCATGTTGTGGGGTTTGAATAAAGATCTGGTTTACCAATAGAAAGAAAAAACTTTTTCACATAAGCTAGCCATGGTTGTTTGGTAGACGCAGAGTAGTTTAAACAGTCATTAATTACTTCCCTATTGAACCCTGTATCCTCACATGTCCAAATCTTGAACCACAGCATTACTGGTGCTATTTTTATCAGGTCTATAATATGGACTCTGTCCAGTTCGTTGTGGCACACAGTAATAGACGTGGAGCGAGGGACTGAGAGTAGATATCTAAGGAAAGCATTTTCCACTGTTTGGATCTGTGTGCTATCTGCTATGCCCCATATGCCCGCCCCATATACGGCGGTAGACACGCATTTAGCAGCATATATCTTCAGTAATATGTTCACAGGTTTCCTGCCCAGTCTCTTAGCAAAGTGTTTAAGAGCGCCTATTGTACGGGCAAAGGCTAAGTTCCTAGAGGTTATTGCTGGTGACCATGTTCCCTTGTTATTAAATGTAATTCCTAAATAGGAAAAGGTTTTGGTCATCGCTATCTTACTGCTGTTTACAAAGGTTTTGCAGTCTGGTATGTTTTTTCGCAAAGAGCATGACATTGTAAATGTTTTTCCTTCATTTATTTTTAAGCCTCTCGTGGACATAAAAGATGAGAAACCTGTTATGGCTTTCTGAAGACCTAGCTGTGTACGAGCCATAATCACAGCATCGTCGGCATACAATAATAAAGATACTGGGGTGCCATTTATTTTAGGATAATCAACTCTAAGATCATTTAAAACGTCTGCTATCTCGTTGATGTATAAATTAAAAAGAAATGGCGCAAGGATGCAGCCCTGACGAACACCCTTCGCTATAGGGAATTTTTTTGTTCGCTCACCATTTTTGCCATATCTAACCGCTGCACCCGCATCTCTGTATAGTTCCTGTATAAAATGTAGGATATTTTTATCTATTCCCAGCTTTGCCAGAGTTTTCCACAGCACCGCATGATCGAGGCAGTCAAAAGCCGAGGATAAATCGACGAAAGTAAGGAAGAGATTCCCTTGCTTCTTGCTAATGTACTTGTTTATTATTAAATTCAAATTTAAACCCTGCTCTACAGTGCCAACTCCAGTTTTGAAGCCGTACTGTGATTTGGAAAGAATCCCTTTGTCTTTGGACCAAGTTTGTAGTTTAGTTAGCAATATTCTACCTGCCACTTTCATTAATGTATCCAGCAGGGAAATGGGGCGGTAGCATTTTGGGTCCTGTCTGTTCCCCTTTTTAAATATTGGAATGATTATGGCTTCATGCCATGAGTCAGGAAATCCCATTGTGCTATACGCATTTAGTACATTTGCTAATAATGGAGCCCACAGTTCTACATTGACTTTAAATAAGTCAATGGGGACTCCATCTGGGCCGGGAGCTTTTAAATTTGCGCTCTGTGAGATTGCTAATTCGACCTCAGCAGGGGTAAAAACTATATTTAGAGGGAAGCTATCTTGAATCGCCGGTTGTGGTTTCTTCCTATTATAGATGTTATGTTCTGGGGTCATATTTATTGCCTCTTTTTTATATAAAGAGGTAAAATAATCAACCCAGGCGTCTTCCATTATGGCTATCTCCATCGAATCTGCCTTGTTGTCCGAGGAAAAGAAAGGAGCGTTAATTTCCTTCCAAAAAGAGACATTGTCCCTTGTGGAGCTTGCCTTTACTAAAGCTTCCCAGGCCTGGTTTTTAAGTTCATCCTGTCGTTCACGTAGCGTCTGCTTATAGACACGTCTTGCTTGCTTAATCGCACTGTTATCCTTGGGAAGTGTCTTTAGAGCCTGTAATAGGTCTTTGTGGGCTTTAGAGCAGGCGGGATTAAACCAGCCATGTTCTCTCTTTGCTATACCTCTCTTTAATTTTTTTGTTAGTTTATCATTTATAGTGGCAATTATGCTTCCATATGCCACTATAATTTGCTGAGGAGTGGTATTAGATTCTAGGCAGGCCATGAAATGGTTCATTTCTTTCTGCACTAGGTCTTTTAGAAAGGTTGTAGCATCGATTTTTCCCCACTTTATAGCATACCCGTTCTTTCTTGCCAGTGACACCGAGTGGCCATGAAGGATACTCGGTATGCTTAGCTCGGGGCACTCGTCTTTCTCAATAGAAATTGTGGTACTGATCGGGAAGTGGTCGCTTAATACCAAATCTTCCGTATTGAAAACCCCCAGGCAACCCTGGTTCTTATTGGTCACTAGGATGTAGTCAATTGTGGTACCTGACCCCCGCCCAAAGAATGTTGTCTGGAAAGCTACATAAGGCTCACAAAGTTCATTAGCGAACCCCATGTCCCAGTCATGCATTAGTTGGTTAAGCATATTCCCAATAATGGAATGTTCAAAATGTGTGGTGGGGTCCCCTCTTAAATTATAAATGCCGCAATTTTTTGTGGCGCTATAGGGGCACAGGTGGCAGTTATAATCTCCTACTACCAGGATGCAGTCTGCGTTCTTGTCACCCATCAAGAGCATTGCGTTAAGCTCCGCTATTAAGGCTTTGGGCTCTACTTTGGGCACGTTTATGTATATATTCACCAAAAAGAGGGACCACCCCTTTGCTTTGACTATAAGTCCTTGCAAGGATCTAGCCACCTCTACATTGGATCCACTCGGCACATATGTAGATAGTTTTGTATTACTCAAATTGGAAGTAAAGATGCATAGGCCCCCCGACCCTCTCCCTCGGTTACCCTGTATCGCCGGGATGTAGTGGGTGCTAAAACCCTCAATATGGGTTTCCTCCTGATCCCAGCATTCCTGTAGGCATACTATATCCTGTTTTGCCATGAATGATAGGAACGGGTGGGCCCTTGCTTTGTTACTCAGCCCTGCAATGTTCCAGGAGGTAATTTTCAAGTTTAATTTATGTCGGCTGGGTTCTGTTGCCACTACCTGAGGGGTTGGGCTCTCTATGCCCTCTAAATTTAGTCCTTGCTCCCTGTGTGTTTGGATAGAAATCTGTGGGGTTGTGGGGGTACGAAGTGTGTTCCATAGAGGAGGATCAGGCGTGTACCCTACTGGTGGTCTGTTAACAGTGACAAACTGCTCTTCACTATTAGAGGTTTCTACAGGAGTGCCTAGATTTGTAATTGTAATTTTGGGGTTTGTTGTCATTATTGGTCAATCGACCATGTCCAAGCAATCATACCTATTCCTCATGGGGACCCCCCTCCAGTAATCAGGGTGTGCGTTCTCTCTTCTCAATGGCCAGGGATGGTTGTCCCACCCTCCATTCCAATGGTTTTTACTGTTCCTGTTCCTATTTCTATTTCCATTATAATGCCCCACCTGTGTCCAAGTCCAATCCTGTGCTTCCTCCCAACTGTTTGGGTCGCCATAATTAGGGATATTTAGAGGGGGGTAAAAAAAGGAAAGACGTTGTACATCAACGCCCCCCCTTTTTTCTAGAGCTGGCCATGAGGAGATATAATCGGCTGTATCGGGGTCCTCACAATTAAGTACGATACAATCGCCCTTTAGGGTTTTTTTGGTTTGGCCAATCCAGAACACTCTCCTCATGGATACAATTCTGCCATGGTTGTATGGGTGAAGAGGTCTGTTTTGGCTTAGCCACTGTAGTACCTTGTTTCGCAGGGACCAGGGGGGTTCATCCATACCATCAGCCAGCTCTGTGACCCCTGTAAGTATGACAGTGTACGGGGTCGCCTCAGGCGGGAGATGTATCGGACGTCTATACCTTGGAGCCCTCCTCTCATTAGCTTGTGACTGAGGTGGTTGGGTTTTTTGGGATGTTGGTAGGGTGTCCTTTTGTTTTACTATTTGACTGGTGGACTCCGCAGGAGCTGGAGTTTTTTGGGAGTTCTCGATAGGGCCTTTCCGTTTTCCCGTCCCTTCTGTTGTCACGGGGTTTGAGGTAGTTTGTGTGTTTTGCCTGTCAATTTTTTGAGTTTCTGGATTAACAGCTCTTTTAGGCGGATGAGGCTTGGGCTGAATGCCTGGTGGAGTTGGACGTTGGACCTGCGTGTTTGTATTATTTACAATCCCAGGGCCCTTAGCAAGTGTACCCAGTGTATTTTGCTTAAATGCTGGGGCATTTAATTTGGCTAGTTGTTTCTCTATAATCATAATGCTCTTCTCTAGGGGTTGCAAGTGATGTTTTAGCAATCGCCCCATACTATTTGTAATAAAGTCGTGTAATGTTATGCATGCAGAGCATGGTTTCTGTGTGTCAGCACCCAATGTTTGTGTCCCTAACAGCTCTCTAGGGCAGGGGTCATGGGGTGTCGCTGTGCAATCAGCACCGTTATTGATAGAAGTTAGTTGCCCTGGCAGAATGATGTCAGTGGTGGGCTTAAGAGAGGTCTTGGTGTTTTGCAGAACTGATGCTGTCTCGTGTGGGGCCTTATCCGTATTTATGTTTGACCTCTTTGCTATGGCACCCTCCCGATTACCCGTGGGGTCGAGATCTACAATGTCTACACTATCCTGTTCGTTTTGGGAAAATTGTAGGTCTGGTGTAGTTTCCAAGTCCTCACAGGAATTGGACCCCAGAGAGAGTTGGGTAGCGGATAAATCAACGCTATTTGGGACTGTGTGAATTAGTACATTCATATTATCTACCTGCTTGAGCAGGGGGGCAGTTGGACCCTTTTGAGGAGTTTGTACAGATGCCAGAGGCCCCATGGACGACCTTCTTGCAACCTCCAATTCATGGGATACCCTGCGTTGTAGTATCTGTATACTATTGTCAATGACCTCATGAGTCTTAGTGATGAATAAGTCTAGTGGGCCGGTGATGTCAGTTAGGCTGGAGGTCTTTTTACTTCTAGTCCGTTTATTCATTGTTAAATGGGTTCGAGTGCTACAAAGCTTCAGGTGTATATGGGGCTAATACAATGGGAATATTCAGCGATGTAACACTAGAAAAGATGATGTATAACTGTAAATGAAAATGGAAATACCGTGGCCCAGTCCAGTCCTGCACAGTCTGTAACGGGCTGAAACGGGCCCGCCCTTGGTCCGGGCTTCGCCCGGCGTCCCGCTCGCGTCCCGCGAGGCGGGGGTGACGCTGATTTTATGCGCCTCCTGGCGCGCAAAGGTCTCGGTATGCGCCGCTAGCGCTGCTGGGATCTGTGGTCCTTGTGCCACGCCCACACTCCACGCAGCGGCCGGACCTCCAAGGTGGCTGAAGGGGTCGGGCGGCTGGGGGCGGGCGGGCTGCAGAAGAGCAGGATACGATGAAACAGGTCAGAGTGATGGCAGCGCCTGTGCTGCGTTACGGGTCGCGGTAAATTTAGCTGGGTTGAGGTTCACCCCCTCGGTCGGGGTGACGCTGATTTTATGCGCCTCCTGGCGCGCAAAGGTCTCGGTATGCGCCGCTAGCGCTGCTGGGATCTGTGGTCCTTGTGCCACGCCCACACTCCACGCAGCGGCCGGACCTCCAAGGTGGCTGAAGGGGTCGGGCGGCTGGGGGCGGGCGGGCTGCAGAAGAGCAGGATACGATGAAACAGGTCAGAGTGATGGCAGCGCCTGTGCTGCGTTACGGGTCGCGGTAAATTTAGCTGGGTTGAGGTTCACCCCCTCGGTCGGGGTGACGCTGATTTTATGCGCCTCCTGGCGCGCAAAGGTCTCGGTATGCGCCGCTAGCGCTGCTGAGATCTGTGGTCCTTGTGCCACGCCCACACTCCACGCAGCGGCCGGACCTCCAAGGTGGCTGAAGGGGTCGGGCGGCTGGGGGCGGGCGGGCTGCAGAAGAGCAGGATACGATGAAACAGGTAAGAGTGATGGCAGCGCCTGTGCTGCGTTACGGGTCGCGGTAAATTTAGCTGGGTTGAGGTTACTCTTGTTTAATTCTGTTGTCTATGATGTCACTTGAAACTCATTAATGAAAAACCCCCATTATTAGGATAAATTATTCGATTATGAGATGCTGCTATTTATGTCTGTCTCTTCATTGCCCAACCATTGTCTGTGACCTAGCTTTGAGTGCTGTAAGGCAACATCACGATATTCTGAGGATTACAAAGGGTAAAATAGGGCAAAACAGGAGTTGACTGTACGTGATGCAAACATAAAACAGACCTTGCTCTCTGGTAGTTTAAACAAAATTCATGAGCCTGGAAACCATGGCTGCTTCTATCTGACTGAATATTTTTCCGGCCTTCACACGATTCTCACTACTTCATCAATTACGTTTCTCCTCGAATTACGTGGCTGCATTCCTAGCTCCATCTGCTTCAATGCCTACTCAGGGAATAATAACTACCTCTCTTGACACCTTTACGCTCTCTTAGTCGATATCAGGGATAAGGCACCAGACAATTGCCTTACCTTGCAAGGCATTTCAAGCATAGTGACTCCCTTTCACCTCTCACCACCAACTGTATTCACATGGAGCCAGACATCTGCCATTAGAGACTCGAGTGTCATGACAGATGTGTTTGTTACTGATTCTATTTCTACTTTAGTGTCCTGAAACATGCGGTTCAGATCACTAAATATGTCGACTGAACATGTTTTTAGTAACATTTAAAAAAAAAATACAACGGATGAAGAGAAATATGAACAAAAGACAACGAGAGCAGGCTATTGATTTATTTATTGAGGTCTCCCTTAATTTGTATGTTAATATGAAATAATACATGAAAAAATCTCTAGTAAAATTAAAACTAAGAAAAGATTGAGCATATTCCTAATTCCTAATCATTTTGCTTAAACCGTGGTTTGTGTATCATGATTTGGGGCTTATTTAGGCTTAATTGTAGTTCTAGACTAGACTTCCAAATCTCATTGCCAGATGCCAGGATGGGAAAAGATCTTTGGAACAAAGGAAAACATTCTTGAGAACTTCTATAAGCATAAACCATGTAGTATCTTGCACATTCACTCGGATCTGATAGGACACCTAGAATCACTACCAGAAGCTGTACAAAGATTCATCAAATATGCCTTTATCAGGAAATTAAGCACTACGGAGAAAATGTGGATCTGACTGTAGTACTGAATATCAGCACCAACAATATCCTTGATACTAAAAAGGAGGACAAAATATCGAAGGACAAAATATCAAAAGGTAAGTACATATAGGCTTACTATTCCTAACTCCACATTTACTTACCTGTGAAGAAATATGTAGCTCTTATGTACATATATGTATAGTTAGGTTGATATTTTATTTTTAATATTCTGTCCTTCACATTCTTTCTCATTGATATTATTTATTCAATACCCAGGAGGCACACAGTGGAACTCCTTCAAGGCAGACCTCAGTGTCTGTGGGAAATCTGAGATTCCTAATGTGAGTAAAGAGATCCTGAGACGGGAAATTGATAATTGATGTCTGCTAGCTTACCTTTAACAAGTGGGACGTTTGGCAGATTCCCTTTCTTCTTTTGTGGGTCAATTCTTTGAATGGGAAATTCTTACATAGATTACCTTAGAAGCATCTAAGAAGCAATCATGTACACAGGATTCAGGCATCCAGGGAGCAAATGGTGCACAATTAAGCTGTTGTGCTTCCATCAAGAATTTGTGTGGATCAGTGAGGATCTCTGAGAAAATCTGCTCTGCTGGTTAATCTCATTTAGTCAAGTTCCCCTCTTCATTCAGTTCTCCTTCAGTAACACAGAAGAAGGCATAAAGATATAGTTGAAATTATAATAGCATCCACGCCTCATGAGTCTAAAACACAGAAAAAGGAATTTTGCCAAAACATGCTAAAAGTTCAACTCCACGAACAATCTCAGATAGACATGGATCTTTTTTCAGTGTGTCTGTTTTCATTCCAGTTCCTATCCCTATAGTGTTTACAGTAAAGGAAGTTATTACCTCTCTGTGAGAAATTGTTTTTTTGGATGAGGGAGGCGAATACACTTCTCAAGCAGCAGCCACAATCCCTGTGATGGTGAACCACAAAAGTCACTAAATTAACTTGTGCTTAACCCTCTGGTAGCTTGGCAGCAAAGTAGTCAGGCTTAACTTAGAGGCAATGTTTAACGTATTTATGCAGCCCATAAACAGTAATGAAGTGAATACACCACACACCTATAATCCCACAGTAGTATTTAATATATAAAATGATATCAAAATGACAACAAAACAATCAGTTGAACTGGAGATATGCAATGTCAATATTTTAGTTAAATTAGCTCCAAAAAGAGCAAAGGACCAACTATGGTTATCTGGTCACACCAGACTGGGACAAAGTCACAAGTTTCACAAGTTTAAGCCGAACCCAGTGGAGCACAGGCCAGATACAGGACTGAGTTCAATATGCTGCACAGTGTACCTGGTTATACTTGGACTGAAATTAGAGGTTCTGCGTCACTTTGGGTTGAGTTGGGTTGGTTCCGATGAACCCCTCATCAGGAGCTGCAAGGTGCTGTATCAAGTTGCATTGTGCTGTTTCAGTTCTGATAAGGCGATCAATCAGGAGCTGCAAGGTACTTGATACAAGGTCCTGCATCTAGATGTGTTGAGCTGCATTGGTTCCGATGAGGCTGTGATAAAGAGATGTGATGTACTGTGATTTAAAGTCCTGCGTTGTGCTGTGTCGGTTCAAAGGGAACCCACAGTTGGGCCAGGAGGAGTACACTCTGATGCTGGCCAAGGGTTCAGGACCAAGGTGGCACCTCTTGAGGATCAGACTTAATCCACCATAGGCCAGCAGCAGGGCACAGATGGGTCCAGTTGAGTCTGGGCAACTGGGCAGATGAAGCAGAGGTCTCTGGGGCTTGGTATGTCCCTGTAGCTCAGAATAGGCCAGTGAGCTGGGTCTTGGAGTCACTCTGGTGCAGGTCCCGTCTTCCTAACAAACCTTGCAGGGTTGTCCTTTCAGCAGCAGGGCAGTCCTTCTTCTGAATCGTCCACATATCCAGAAGTGATCTCAAGAGTGGGTCTGAAGCCTATTTTTATACATGGTGTTACCTTTGAAGTGAAAGAAACTTCTAGTCTACCCTCTACATCTGATTCTGGAATTTCCTGCCTCCCTGCCCTGGCCCCAGGATGTGTGGGGGTCACAAAAGTGCAGTGTGAAGTTTGTTGTGGGTGGACTGAGGCAGTTCATCTGAAATGTAAGTGTGGTAGGTCAGAGCTCCACCCCTCCCATCCTGTCAGGATGTCCCATCCTGCCAAAGCCCAGCTCCCCCCTTTTGTGTGACTGCCTGGGAGGAATACAAAAAGGCCACGTCCCAGCTATACCCAGTCATGACCCAGGAAACAGGCTGCAGGCACCAAATGGTAATAACTAGGAGTGCCATTTTCAGAACTGTGGCTTAAAAAAGACTTTATCATTAAAGAGGGTTTAAAATGTCATTTCCGTAGATATTTCTACCAGTTCCAAAACAAAAGTTATCACTTATTAGATGTAAAAAGGTAACCCAATGGTAAAAATTTAAAATAGGTGCTGCACGTCCACTAATAGCATTTCATTTACAGGCCCTAAGTAAATGTATATCACTTTACTAGGGACTTATAAGTAAATTAAATGTGCCTATTTAACTACGTTTAGAGGAGAGAGCACAAGCACTGTAGCACTGGTCAGCAATGGCAAAGTGCCCTGATTCCTAAAAGCCAACAAAAAGGGGTTCAGAAAACAGAAAGAATCAAGGCAAAAAGTTTGAGGGTGATAGTGAAGTCCAACATTATCAAATTAGATATTTTGTATCAAGTTTGCTGTTGCCTGTTTAGCTCATCAGTTATTTATGCAGTCTTCTACTCTATGGTTTTGACATCTCAGTATTGTTTTCTTCTTATCCTCACATGTTTTTCTGGATTTATCAAAGTTGGCTATCATCATTTCACATTTTCTATATTTTTATAAATTCAGAAGTAGGCATCCATTGAAACCTTCATTTGATAAAACACCCCTCTTCTGACTACAGGAATATTTAGGGTGTATTTAGGGTCTCATTTAAAGATTGGCAGAAAGAGTGCCCTGTCCCCAAACTCTCTATCCACCCACCCTATTTATAGTTGGGAGGACTGCTAGGTTTTTGCAGATTGAGTATGATTTTCTCCATTGATGTAAACCTTCCTCGGATGGACCAAAGGAATACAGGCTATCAAATGTAAGGCCACTTTATTTAGAATAAGTGGTCAGTAGGCTTTTTTTTACTGTCTGTCACCACCAGGAATACCCTGGCAGTAAAGGAATTTAAAAATAGGAAAAATAACCAGCAGACCTTGGGATAAAGCATTCGTTTTTTTTTCTTGTTGAACAACAAACATCCATTTGGTGGGTTTAATAAAGGCAGGGTAGGACGTGCAAAGTCCTCTGCCACCCTGATGCCTTTTACTCTGTCTGGCAACCTCTAATTCAGGCTTTTTCCTTTGTGGCCATGGACATTTTGTCAATGCTTCAAAAGTACTAAATGATCACTGAAGAAGTATGGCTTTTAAAGCATATGAAACTAAACAAACGCATACTCAATAAATTATTTTCCTGCCCAAAACACCACTGTCGTACAAAGCCTACACCTACCTACCTGACAGTTTAGTAGGCATTGTGATATTCAATCAGAGAAAATATAGGTTGTGTTTTCATGTCTTTTAGTTATGTTTGTGGGACTGTTCCATTTCTTTCCAGTTCACCAGTTGTGCTATCAACTATGGTGAAACCACTGTTCATCTATACCCTTCTATAGACTAATGGAGTCTATGTAAGGGTACCTAGATCTTAGAACACTGAGTGGAGAAAAAAATGCTGCTTTCAGTTTGGTGTTTTGTTGAAGAGAAGCAAACCTGTCGTTTTTCATCTCTAATTGGCTGACAATGCAAACTCGGATCTGCTTTAAGATGTATTGACTTGCCCATAAATCCCATCATATGTTGTAACTATTAAGGGACTCATTACGATCCTCAGTCACCGTAGCTGTCTGGACCCTCCCGACATTAGTTCGGCAGTTCTGACCTCTTTATTAGGATACGACCACTCACAGGGCGGTCGGAAACATCCATTTTACTATGGCAGCTTGTGCGGTGGGTGGAAAAGGCCCGGAGCATATGCTGCCATAGTAAAATGGATGTTTGGAAACATCCATGCACCGTGTGGCAGCACGTCACCGTGCCTGCCACACGGTTCAGGGATGTTTAGGGGGGCACCATAGGTCTCATAGTGGAGAGCCAGGGGGGAATGGGGGACTGCAAGGGGCCTCCAAAATCACTTTCCAAAAGCTTCTCCATGTTGGAAAGGCCAACATGGAAAGGCTGTCAGAAAACAACATTGTAATCCTGATGGCAGAGTCGAGGCCGGCTGTGACATCATTCATGGGATTACAATTCTACTCCTCTTCTGACGGGCTCATAGAGCCCGTCGGAAGAGGAACAGAATCTCCCCGGGGATTTCACTCCAAAGGCCGTCATAGTAATACGGTGGTCAAAGGGAAACACTCGATGTCAGGCGAAAAGCCTCCAACAGACTGCCAGTGGCTTTCCGCCAATCATCTAAATCAGGCCCTAAGTTGACTCACAGAATTCATCCATGTGTGCTAATCAGGCACATTATTCAGCACTCTAGTATCTGATTTGTGCTAGTGCTAAAAAAACTAAGTGGCATATTTATTAAGAAATCACACGGCACAGCAAGTCACCTTGCTGTGTTCCATGTTAGGTAAAGGGCAGGAATGTGCTGTACTAAACTATATACAACGCAATCCTGTAATTTCCCGTCGCTGGTGCACAATGTGCTACTTAGCATCTTGGTGCAAGGGTGTCTGCAGTGTAAACAGGATTGTTTTTAGTGCAGGAAGAGACACCTTCCTGCACAAAAACAATACCCTGAGGCATTTTCCTCTTCTTGTGTGTTCATGATGCAGCACACATAGAAAGAGGAAAAAAACGAGGAGAAATAAACATATTTTTCCTTGTTTCAGCTCCGCTAGGAGGCATAGCATTTTGAAGCATTCCTAGGTTTACCATTGTTGGTAAATCTGGGAATGCACCAAAACTCATTGGTGGATGCGCAGGAACACCAACGCTCCACCCATGAAAGGCCTCACTGGGGTAGAGTAACGCAATGCAAAGAATTGTCGCTGCGTTGCATTACTTTGTATTTATCAAGCCATGCAGGGCCACGCAAGGTGGCCTTGCGTGGCTTAATAAATCCGAAATAGGTTTTGCGTCCCCCTTGCATGGTGCAAGGGCAATCTAAAATCTTCAGAATTATGCCCCTGAATGTGAAATATGCAGAGATTACTATTTCAAGTACAAATCACTGGAGTTTTGGTCGCAATTAAATTTGCATCCACACTCAGGGGCCAATACCGATCCGGTAAAAAGCGCTCCGAATAGCCATTCGGAGCGTTTTTCCCGTATGAATCGTACCCTGCAATGTTCCCCATATGTACGACGAAGTACGATTCGTACTAGGTGCTGGACTCTGTACGAATCGTACAGAGACTGTACGACTCTAATCTCCGTACGAGTCTCACTCGGAACCCGCTGTACGGGACATCTGTACGGTTCGCGGCTGGTTCATACGACCCAGCAAGTACGATACGTGTCGGGTACGCACCGTATGACTCTTTTACTATGGAAGCTGAAAACAGCTGTAAAAGCAGAGTTCGCGACGAAACAGGTACGGAACGGAACGTACACCCAGCGTACATGGGGTACGCACCGTACCCCATGTTCGCTGGGTGTACAGCGCGTACCGCCCATGATCGCAGCGGTACGCGCCGTACCCCTCCAATCATGGGGGGTACGGGCCGTATGGTGTGTATGTGATTGTGCGCTTTTCCGTATGAATCACCCTTACCTGACGTGGACCATACGACTCGCATCCTGATACCCCGGTCCGGATCGTACTCGTCGGGTCGTACGGCATGTGTACAAGTCGTACGGTTCACTGTTTTAGCCTTGCAATACGTACGGATCGCGATGAATCGGACGGATTGACGGAATACGGATCGTACTACGCGATTCGGACCGACGGGTACGAATCGTACGACGATGGCTCTGGATGAAAATCGTACGGACGTTTTTTTTCCAGGATCGGAATCGGACCCTCAGTGTGCCATCTGGATTCTAAAGAAATGCACCTCACATATTCCATGAAACTTCCTATTGGCTTGCATCTTCATCTTTCCCAATGTGCTTCATCTAACCTGCAAGGTAAATTGGTAGTCACTCATTAAGGAGGGCTTTTAGATTTGGGTAGAGCGGAAACTCAGTTGTAAATTAGCAAAGCTCCCACTCTGCAAAAATTGTGGTTCTCCCAGCCCATTTAGATGCGGATGCACAACTGATCAATGGCTGCAGGAGCTTTCACCACCTTTGTTTCTAAACCATTTTTGGCAGCAGGCATTCCCCCATCAACTTCAAGTCATCAGGAAGAAAGAAAATGTATGGAAATTAATGTATCAACTAAAGTCATACCTCTAAAGTCTTAGCATTATTATTTTAATCCACTGCACTACATAACAATATCATCTTAAAAAACAGCAAAATCATGAAACACAGACAGCTTTGCCTCTCATGACTCCTCATCACACCCACCAATGGTAATAAATAAATGGTAATACTTATTGCAACCGCTACAGTGAAAATTTATTTGGCCAAATAACACCAGTTATTACTTAGAGAAACTGTATTAAATACGAATTTACTACTAAAATTCAACTGCCGGTTTGTTACCACAGTAAATGCAGTTTGACTAGAGAGCAGCACTCTGTGATCTATGAACAGGTATTTATATGGCAGTGATATCGGTGTGCAGACGGAATATTGAGTAAAAAATATCGAGTTGCACAAATATCATGGTTCAGAAATATCAACAGCAAAAATATTGTGGTCAAGGATATCGACTTAAGGTAAGTAATATCGATTTTAAAAATATCAAATTGCTTAATATTGTTTGCAAAAATATAGTTGTTAAAAATATTGTTTTTTAAATTAATGTTATGTAATTTAGCATATATATTATATGTATCTGAGGTATGTGTTCTGTATAAGAATTTTGGTATTTTTAATGTATGTGTTAAATTTTTAGTACTTATTAGTTGTTTTTTATTTGAATTTTGCGTTTTTAGTTCAGTAGTGGGTCGTGGGTTTATGGGGGAATAGGGTGGGAAGTAATTTAATTATATTAAATTAATTGATTATTTTCATGAATTAATATTTCTTTAATTGAGATGTTATAGTGTTAAATGTGTAAAGTAATGTAATATTAATTAATTAATTAATTAATAATTGGTTGTTAATTAATTTTAATTCATTAATTGGTAATCAATTATGGTAATTGTGCATTAATTTTAGGTGTGTGTTTTGGTGTTTATAACTGTAAAGGGATAGAAGTATTTTTAAGTTATCAATTAATACTTGGTTTGTTGATTAAGTGGTAATTAATATATGGTAATGTTTAAATTAATTTATTATTTTATTTGATATAATATTGTAGATTTTGTTATATGTAGTTAATATTATAATGTTTTCTTTTTATATATTTTATATATTTATTTTCCTATTTTAAATATTGTTCATTTATGTTTTATGTTTTGTTTACATTTTTATTTTAACTGTTTGAGTGTGAATAGTAATTTTTACCCCTCCGCTAACCAACACTTTCCCTACTGTTGCACTCACTGAAGTTTGAATAAAAAATGTTACCCCTCCGCTATCCAACACTTATCCTACTGTTGCATTCAGTGGAGTGGGAATAGTCATTTTTACCCCTCCGGTATCCAACATTTTCTCTACTGTTGCACTCTTTGGAGTGGGAATTGTAAATTTTGCCCCACGCTATCCAACACTTTCCCTACTGTTGCTCTCACTGGAGTGGGAATAGTAAATTTTACCCTCCGCTATCCAAATCTTTCCCTATTGTTGCATTCACTGGAGTTGGAATAGTCATTTTTACCCCTCCACTTTCCAACACTTTCCCTACTGTTGCACTCACTGGAGTGGGAATAGTAATGTTTACCCCTTCGCTATCAAGCACTTTCCCTACTGTTGAAATCAGTGGAGTGGGAATAGTTAACTTTACCCCTCCGCTATCCAACACTTTCCCTATTGATGTACTCACTCGAGTGGGAATAGTAATTTTTACCCCTCCGCTATCCAACACTTATCCTACTGTTGCCTTCAGTGGAGTGGGAATAGTACTTTTTACCCCTCCGCTATCCAACATTTTCCCTGCTGTTGCACTCACTAGAGTGGGAATAGTAATTTTTACCCCTCCGCTATCAAGCATTTTTCCTACTGTTGCACTCACTGGAGTGGGAATAGTTAATTTTACCCCTCTGATATCTAACATTTTCCCTACTGTTGCACTCACTGGAGTTGGAATAGTGTCAGGTTCCTAGTTCTTCAGGAGCAGTACCCTCAAGTAGCCCACCTGCTGCCAGCGTTGAATCTGCGCTTAAAACACCAGAGGATCAAAGTGGCCAGACGAGGGGAAGGGAATTAGGAAGTGTATTGCGGGGAGGGAGATCTGGAATGAAGATGATACAGTAGTTTGAATCTCGATTACCTTTCTTCTTTATACAATCAACATATGTAAAATATAGAAACAGTCTTTGCCTGTAAAGAAAAATACTAATCCAAGAAATAAACTGAACTGTAATCACTTAGGGCCCGATGTAGGTATCGAAATACCGGTCGGAAACGGCCGAAAATACATATTTTCGGCCGTTTCCGACCGGTATTTGGATATTGATATGTAGGGGCATGTCAAAATACAGAATCGGTAATTTTACCGATTCTGTAAAATACCGAATCGGTAAAAATACCGAATCTGTATTTTGGGATGTAGGGAGCACTGAAATCAGTGCTACAGGGGTGTAAGAATTCATAATTTACCACCAACTAGAAGTTGGTGGTAAATAATGAAAACCCTCTAAAAAGCATTTTTTTTGCTTTTTAGGCGGTGCCATTTTGCAGACATACATGCCCTTAGGGCATGTATGTCTGCAACATGTGCACCTATACATAATTGAGGGGTGCAACAGGGTGTCAAAGTGACACCCTGCCACCCTTCAATGTTTCCTTAAATTACCGAATCGGTAAATACCGATTCGGTAATTGGCTTAATTCCTATGGGCCTACAGGCCCGTAGGAATGAATGGCAATTACCGAATCGGTATTTACCGATTTGGTAATTACCGAATCATTCCGATTCGGTAAATATTTCGGTAAATATACCGACATCTCGATTGCCAGTTCTTAAATACCGAATCGGTATGATTCGGTATTTAAGAATCGGTAATCTGGGATTACCTACATCGGGCCCTAAATACGCTGAGAGAGATTACTTAAGTATGATAGTGCTTTCCAAATACAACACTTTGAATAATAAATTAATGGTACTAGAATCACATGAGCTCCATGTACTTATCTATTCTCAATAGAATGTCATCCGTAAGAAGGTTCTTTTTAGTCTTTTCTAAATTCCTCTTGACTCCAATGAACTAAAACTCCCATTATACTTGACCAAAATACATAGATCATTGGTGTCACTGGTAGGAATCGTGACAAATAGTCATTTTTACCCCTCCACTATACAACGCTTTGCCTACTGTTGCCCTCACTGGAGTGGGAATAGTAATTTTTACCCCTCTGCTATCCCACACATTCCCTACTGTTGCACTTACCCGACTGGGAATAAAAAAAATCCCCTCTGCTATCCAACACTTATCCTACTGTTGCATTCAGTGGAGTGGGAATAGTAATTTTTACCCCTCTGCTATCCAACACTTTCCCTACTGTTGCACTCTTTGGAGTGGGAATACTAATTTTTGCCCCTCCGCTATCTCACACTTTCCCTACTGTTGCACTCACTGGATTTGGAATAGTAAATTTAATTTCTCCGCTATCCAACACTTACCCAACTGTTGCACTCACTGGAGTTGGAATAGTTATTTTTACCCCTTTGCTATCCAACATTTTCCCTCCTGTTTCACTGATTGTATTGTGAAATTTAAGTTTAATTATTTTTCTACTTACCTGTTTAAGAATAGGGGTTGATATTTTTGTTGTCTATATTTTTTACTCAATATTTTTCACATTGATCTTTTTTAGATCGATGTTGTGTCAGTGAACAATTATTATCACTGAGGTACCTTGGTGCTATGCAGTGCAATGTTTAACAGCACATGGAATTCTGAGACAGTCTGCTTAGGAGACAGATGTTTTCAATAGCTTTTTAGATGTCAAGGTCTTGGGTTTCATGTGAAGGATCATGGGAAGGATTTCCATAATTTTACTGCAGCTGCAGAGAAACATCTGCCATCCATCTTTCCAGTTTTGGTTTTAGGCATATTTACCAAATCTTGTTGGCTAGATTTTTTATTTTGGGGTGGTCTGCCCAGCTGCAAATCCCATTTGACCAAGACTGGGGCTTTGAAAATGATATGTTATATCAGAAGCCAGTGAAGTTTGCGTAGGACAAGAAATTCGTTGTAATGCACATCAGCATTTTGTGCAACTTGTAATTGTTTTGTCAGAGCTTTAGATGTGGCTAGGTAGATTGTATTGTATTGTATTGTAATTGCATTTATATAATGCTTACTACCCCTGATGAGGCGTCATAGCACTTTTTTGGCGAGTAGCACGCTACTCCGGGACCCATAGAGGATTAGTGTTGAATTAGTATAGTGAAACATGCAAGTACATTTTAAGTGGTGGATAGGTTAGTCAGTTATTTGGAATGATAACAGAATAGAGTAGGACAAAGGTTTGTATTTATATAGCGCTTGTTGACGCACGCTATTCAGGAAGCCTACAGAGGATTAGTGGTGAATTAATATCGTGAAATATGAAGTCATTTCAGTGGTGGATATTAGTCAGTTACTTGGAGTGAGAAGGATAGTGGAGGGATAAAAGGGGAAGATAGATTTGCATTCATATATAACTTGTTACCCCTGATGGGTGTTGAAGCGCTTTTCTGGCGAGTAGCACTCCACTCCGGAACCCATAAAGGATTACTGTTGAAAATTAGTATAGTAAAAAAATATGAAGTAATTTGAGTAGTGGATATGTTATTCAGTTATTTGGGTAGTATATTATTATAGTTTAATATGGAATTTGAGAAGTGAACATGTTAGTCTGTTAATTTCGATTGAAAATGATAGTGGAGGGATAAAAGAGTGAAAGTTTTTTTCTGTTGTTGTCTTTTTTAGGTCTTAGCAATAGGAGGAGGCTTTTGGATGAGTAAAAAGGAGTTTTGGAGGGGAAGACTCAAAAGAAAGAGTTTAGAAAGGTTTGTTTTAGGGAATCGGTATAGTAAAAGAGGTGTCAGATGATGCAAGGAGGGGTAGACTAGGAGAGAGTCTAGAAAGGGTTATTTTGGCAATCATAGTAGTGGTATGGGGTTTGGGATAAATGAGAGAGTGGATGTAGAGGATATATTGAGAGATGTATAGGATGAGAGATAGGGAAGTGCATTGGAAGGAGTAGTAGACGAAGTTTGAGATGAGTCAGAAGGTTGGGCTAGAAGATATATTAAGCGAAGTATAGGCTGAGAAATAGGGTAGTGCACTGGAAATGCTAAATTAGAAGAAAGTGATAAATATATATATCCATAATTACATTGAAAGTACATAGATACATAAAGGAGGTAAGTATATGTAGAATAAAGATATTGATAGAGGCACAGGATGAGAAATAGGGTAGTGCATTGGATATGCTTTTTCAGGAGAAAAGTAACAAACACACAGATCCAAGTACATGGAAGATACATAGTTGCACAATGGAAGTATGTACATGTAGACCAAAGATGATTTTTATTTATTTATTATTATTATTTTTTCTCTCAACAACATAATTATTTTACATGTTTATACAAAGTAATACACTAAGATAGGTACATATCTATAGTGAAAAAAATGCTTGTATATAGAGGGATATACTGTAAATTTCTGTTTGCGTATGGCGCTTATGTGTGTCGCCATAATCATTTTTGCATTTATATTATAACCATTATATGAAGACTTTCTACTGTCTGTCAGGTGCCATAGAAAACTTTAGTTGCACAGGGAAACAGCTTTCCTGACAGTCACAAATGCCAAGATGTGCCAAGCATTTTTTCAGTTGCAAACACTCTGATTTGGAGTTTGTGACCACAAAATACTTTTTCTTATGTAACAATCCTGCTTTAGGACTCAATAAAGTGTTAATGACTACTAAAATTAGATTGGCACCCCATACTGATTTGGCATTTAGATTGGGCACATTGCAAGCATGTTCTCCAAATACAAAATCAATATAAGAATCATCAATATTTTGCAACTGACATGTGCTTGCAAAACATTGAAAAGTCAAAGACTTCCAAGTTGGGCTATTAACTCATATGGAAAGTGGTACTACTTCCCGTTTGTGAATTTAAAGCAAAGGTTTATTGAGGAACAGACAAAGGTCCAGGGGACCACTGTCAACTCTCAAATAAACTTGGGCATAAAAGAATCTTTTTTTTCAACAAACCCCTATCTCAATAAAGAAACACAGCCTATATTTTAAAATACATGATTACCTTATTTAAAGGAAACCACAAGTATTTTCCTCTGCTGACCCTAGATGGCCACAATCCCCCGTGATGGTCACCAATTGGAATGAGATGCAATTTGGGACTTAGCTGATTAAAATTCATGAAGCAGGTCAGAATATTACCCACTCCAATTCAGAATTTTAGGAGTTGACCTATTGGAACTCTATATTAGGACAGGCGTGTGTGTGTGTGTATGCGTATGTGTGTGTGTGTGGGTGTGAGTGCGTGTTTGTGTGTGTATATAATTGTATTTTATTCTATATTTGGATCTATGCACCCCACCAATATGCCATAATGGATCATTTAAACTTGTCACAACAACATAGGGGATCCCTTTGGGGCCTCTCCAGATGGGCTGTAGAGTTAGTTATGCTCACCCTGCTGCCTTATATGCTCTTTTTATTATATTTCAGGATGGCCTTACCAGGTCCCTACATCCTATAATGGTGGCAAAAACATTTTCCTTGAAGTTGTGACCGCCAATCACCTTGTTTCAGTTTTGCTGATTCACAAACCCAAAATGAGTATCGAGGCATCAAACTCCCAAATTCATGTATTTTTTAATGTTAAGATCCATGGAGGCCTATGAATATAGGTTTGCGGAACTGGACATATTAACAGTTCAGATATCTATAAAGGCTGTGCACAGCGTGGGGTTCTCCTCCTGCAGGGGGTTGGACACCTCCACAGCTAATGCAGCTCAGTGCAAAACCAAAGGCTGTGCACAGCCCATTTCCCATTTTAATGTCATGTTGCCCAAGGAAAGGGGTCCCTGGGGCCACTATTGGCTCATTGATGTTAACTGCCTGTGAGGGGGGATCGGTGCAGGCCACATGCAGTGCGAAGCATGGGGTCAGCTGCTTGGCTTGTGGCGGGGTTTTGATTAAAAGCTGTGCACGGTATGAGGTTGTCTGCCTGGTGAGGGTAGTTGGTCAAAAGACCTGGCCATAACTGAGACCCTGTGGCCAACCTCTGCCGCACCGGCCAAAGATCGTGTCTAGTAGATAGTTGGCTCTACATCCAAAACGTAACAAAATATTACTTTATATGAGTGTTTATTACGGTGCTTTTAGGAAATGTTTCTTCTTGCTATAAATAGCAGCAGGGTTTGGCCTATGGCATATGCCAGTACCCAAATCGGTCAGGAAGTCCAACCGCAATGCGCACCGCCTTCACAAAGGGGGTTGGCCACAGATCCAAACCTGCTGCGGTTAACCAAGCTCCAATGTGCGTTGGAGGTTGGATGCATTGCCTAATCAAATGGAGGGGGGCCCTGGACTATGACAGGTAGCCAAAGTTAAGTTACAAAATAAGAATAGAATTGAAGACTAAGAAATAGATCTTGGGTGGTTTTAAAAGAACCTATTATTTTGGGTTCTATCTTTTTTCTTTAGTCTTTTTTTTAAAAAAACTCACAAAAATTGACTTATTCCAATGGCAACTGCTTTTGCGTATTAAATTATGACTGACACTCGTCTCGTTCTGCCATTTTTCCATCTTCCAATTTGGGCTTTTGTTCTCCCCACCAGATTTTCTCTCCCACTCCATACAGTAGAGTACAAAGAAACACAACTGCTGTTTGTTTTGCTCTGACTTCTCCCACAGGACCTCTGCAGGAACAGTTTCGGAATCCTGCACTCCACTATGTAAGGAGCAGTGTCTTGGGAAGCTTCCACAAGGTTCTTGAAAACTCTTAAGCATGCCTTCCATTCATATACCTTCACATTGTGAAGGTTCCGAATGAATATTGTCCCCTGTGTCCCGTCTTAACTCAAGTCAAATAGTTTTTAAAGTAATCATTCAGACATTCATTTTTTTACCTTTGGGTGACTGAAAAATTCCAAGATGAAGCTGGCTTTCTTTGCATCTCTCCCTTGTGGAGATGACCTTATCTTCTTCTGTACTTCTGTACTGTTCTTCTCTCCCGATTTGTGCTGACTCTGTGGTGTATCCTTTCGCATCAACAGTCAGAGTCAATCCCTGAGCTAAAGTACCAGCCATTTTCTTTCAAAAAGTGAGTGATGAATAAATTGTCCTGTTGCCTACAGGCGGGATCTTGTTACCCAGCAGGGACTTCTTGTTTGTAGAAGGATATATACTTTCTACCAGTGGCAACCCTGCCTTCCATAAAACTTTAGGGACAACAGTTACTGAGTCCAAAGAGCCATAATAGGAATTGCCGTCCCCACCAAACACGTTTATTCTGCTTGTGGCAGTACTTCCTATTGTGAATCTGATTACCCCATAACTGAGATCACATTGTTATGAAACAAAGCTGTAAGCCCCTGAAATTCCCCAATTATGGGTAGCTTTGCAAGCTCTACTTTGTTAATGTCTGGTGCAAACCATATCCTTACAATAACGGCAATGTGTATGACCTCACAATATTTATAAGACTAAATAAAAGAACTTCGTAGCCCATCTTTACATTTCAACACATACACATAGAGATAATGCTGAATCCGTAGTTTTTTCATTCACAATTGTAAGTGAATTTATTGTTTCATCATTAGTAAGATCAGGGATCATTTCTTTTAATCACAAAACCACATGATACCTAAAGGGTGAGATCATTAGTAATGTATTTGTTGAGTGAGTTATGGTTTGCAGGGGGGTCTGCATGCTTTGGTTTGCCGAGCAAACCAATATTGGGAAATTTAAGGGGCTTAAATGTTTTATTTGGTAACCATATTAGCTCTTAAAAGAAGTTGTAATGCGGTTTAATTACTTTTTGGGATGATACACTATACCTAACTTCTATTAAAGCTACCTCCTTAACACACGGGTAACCCTCCAACGCACCCGGCCCTCAACCGAGCACAGCAATGGTTGATTTTGGTCATGTGAAATATTGAGTTGAGAGAGAGAAAGCATACATGTACCAGGTATCGATGTAGCTTGGTCCACTAAGACCATTGAGGGGCTCTTGTGACATCATAATTTATGAGACTAAAGGCTTAGGGGTTTATTACAATGGCGGGCAGACAAAGTCCGCCAGCCACCGTAACGGTGAATGGGACCGACCGCCAGAGGTGCGGCGGTCCCGCTGGGCCCATTAGGATGCGACCCCGATCCTGGCAGTCGCATCCTGCATATTCAACATTGTGGTGGGCGGTGCTTTGTGCAGCACCTGCCACAATGTCAAATATGCACCTTGTGCATGCCAGTGTAGGGTGGTACAATAGTTACCTCAAGTGCAAAAGCCCCAACTCCCCCAACACCACGGGGGCCGGCAACAGGCCCCCAAAGCAAAACACTGCATGCCTTTCCATGGCGGCATCGCCGCTATGCTGTGGAAATGCCAAAATCTGCTGACATCGTAATATGCCACCATATTATTGCCCAGGACCGCACAGCAAGCAATCGTAACGATTTTCTGCCTGCGGTAAAGCGACGGACTGTCTTTGTAATTTAGCTGGGATAATTGAAGGGCGGGTGGGGAAAGATGTCGGGCGGATCGCCACAGCCGGTCGGGCAGTGGCGATCCGCCCGACATCATAATGGCCCCCTTAATGTTTTGGAAATGCCACGAGAATATAAAATGCCTATTTTGTTTTATTTTTATTGTGACCAATGGAATAGTGGACTATACTGTTTGGTTGTTTGTAGAAAGAAAACAATGCCCTTAGCTTTGTTCCAAAACATTATTTTATTTGTCGATAGGAGAGAATGTTAAAAGCTGTTCTGTGCAAAGTGCAACTATTTGAATGGATTGCTACCAATGGTAAAGCTCTACAAAGTGGTTTGTGGCTATCATTTTGATTGAAGAAACGTATATTTTATTCAGACCAATTAAAAAGGTTTTCAAACTATTTCATTGTGCGAAACAAAAGCGCTCCCACACCTAGGCCTCTATATGTAGATATATAGCTGTAAAAGGGGTGTCTGTAACTTCATCATAAAAAACATTAAGGATCTAAACAGAAAACTCAGGGATGAGTCGGAATATCCATGAACAGTGATGATGTAATGGCTATGGTGTAATATAAATTTCGGATGCATCCCTATCATTATTCTTTATAACAAAAATTATCAGGATTTGTAAACCTTTTGGGCACTTCAAGAATTATTTTAATTATTGACACAACCTAAGGAGATCTGGCTAAAATAACTTTACAGATTAAATAAATCTTGATATTACAGTTTTCTGCTTAACCGTGAGGATGATGTATTGAAGACGAGCAAACACTACGTATTCAATTAAAAAAGGGATCCTTCACACAATTGCTACTGCAATGTTAAGGTGAATTGCATTTATTCCAACAATGCAGCGAAACTGACGATAGAAAACAGATCGCTGCCTTTCCGATCGCATGTTACATTTACTTACACAGGAAGATTACTCTGTCATAGTCACAAAGACTCGCCTTATTATTTTATCTCACTACATATATCTAATTTGTTTATATATCCTTCAATAATTGGCTACACTTGCAAACATCTGCATCAGGAAAGGTGGTATTTGTTAGCGCTGCTGAGGTGTGGCGTCATGACCCTCTCAGGCTTTGCCTCTCGTGAAGCATGGCCTTCCCTTCCTAATGTAACAATGGATTGAGTGAATATTGCTAAACTGCTCAAGGCTCTAATAGACCGCCATGGCCCCTGATTGCCATGCAGTGTTTATCAAGAGCATCATCAAACTCTCCTATTCTTCTGGGATCTCAGATTCGCCAGTGGATATCCACAGAGCACTGAATGAAGGATCGACTTTTCTGATTTCACTAAATATATGGATTCCTGAATTTCCCAGGCCTGATCTAAACACTTCCTCCCATGTTGCTGCATAGAAACCATTTTCCTTCAGAATTAGATTGAATCTACAGTTTTTAATAATCTGCTGTCATTCCAAGCACTATCATTTATTCCCTTTGGAAAGGTACTGAAAAATGTATTTTAAATTGTGCTTAACCTAATATATTATGTAGTGTACACAGTTTAAAAAGATAGGTTTTGTTGTTCGAAGAATCTCCTTCCTTTAAATAAAATATCCATCCTGCTTTACTCTAAAATTATGGCGGTAAAATGTCATTTAATAGGTCAGGAACTCAGGCAAATTGCTTAATATAGCTGCATTTTATCATTGTCTTTTTTTTCTAGGAAGGGGTGGGGAAGAAGAGGAAATTGGTTGATGCTGTTAACAATAACATTTGAGTAGCAGAGCTGTACTGCATCTCAAATGCGTGGGATAATTTGCCTGAGGTCATTTATGCTTGAGTGCATTATCAAAGATTAAAGGTCTCCCTCTGTGCTCATTATTTCACTAATAAGTCCTACCGAACACAATTTTCTTTATCCATTTCAAGGCCTGTTTTAATTTACAAAGGAAAGGACAGAGTAACATGGTATGGTTGTTTCTGTTATCACTGTGACAGAAACTACTCTCTCTTTAAATGGTACTAAAAGCCCCACAGTAAGCATAAAGGAGGGGTCCCCAATGAGTCCTATTGTTGTTCACATCAAAGTTAAATTTCTAGCTCACCTCATTAAATGCCACTGCTGAAATTGCCCCTGTACGAGTTCTTATAGGATCGATCTAGGACTGAGTTATGAAACTCCCTCTATTTGGTCCTATACAAAGTCTGTGTTACTGGCTCTGGAGAGTCCACAATGCTGCTGCCCATCTCATAAGTGAGGCCAAACAATTAGACTGCAGCCCCACTGTTCTTCAATCTAAACTCTGACTCCAGGCCTCAGTGAGTGTGTTATTTAAAGCTATGGGCATCATGCACCGATCAGTGTTTGGAACAGCTCCAATGTTTCTTAAGACCAAAAGTCAGTTGTATCTTCCTACCAGACCACTGCAATCTGATAATCAGGCTCCCCTCAGGAAATACAATTTTCACAGGCTACATAGAGACAGATACACGTTCTCGATCCTGGACGCTGAGGCCTGAAAACAGCTTTCAGTTCAGCCACTCCTCTTGACAGAACAATTCCAGTTCCAAAATCTCATGTGGGCTCGGCCTTTTACATCTCTTTCTTCGTTCATGATGCTATCAGCCTGTTCTGCGACTTGTGACATTTAGAAGTGTTGGGGCGTAATAGGGTCCAGGAGCTCACCCCATTTGTTATCGAAATTTGCTTTACTCATACTTGCTCCCTCTCACATTTACTCTCTTTCCTGTCACTCGCTCTAAATAGCATTCCCTCACTATCTCATTATCACTCATACTCACTCACACTCAGTTACTCACACACAAATGCTATCATACTCGTTCTCATTCATCATTAACACTTACGCACACTGGCGTTGGGCCTTGGTGCAACTCCACCTGTTGCACCATTGACCCATCGTCAAAAGCTCTTTCTTCTCCCTTGTGTAGGTCACTCTATGAGCCCTTTCTTCTCCCTCCGGTAGGTCACCCATCATCATGAGCCCTTTCTGCTCCCTCCTGTAGGTCACCCATCATCATGAGCCCTTTCTGCTCCCTCCTGTAGGTCACCCATCATCATGAGCCCTTTCTGCTCCTTCGTGTAAGTCACCCATCATCATGAGCCCTTTCTTCTCCCTCCTGTAGGTCACCCATCATCATGAGCCCTTCTTTCCTCATGCAGGTCACCCATCACCATGAGCCCTTTCTTCTTTCCTCGTGCAGGTCACCCATCATCATGAGCCCTTTCTTCTCCCTCCTGTAGGTCACCCATCATCATGAGCCCTTTCTTCTTTCCTCATGCAGGTCACCCATCACCATGAGCCCTTTCTTCTTTCCTCGTGCAGATCACCCATCACCATGAGCCCTTTCTTCTTTCCTCGTGCAGGTCACCCATCATCATGAGCCCTTTCTTCTCCCTCCTGTAGGTCACCCATCACCATGAGCCCTTTCTTCTTTCCTCGTGCAGGTCACCCATTACCATGAGCCCTTTCTTCTTTCCTCGTGCAGGTCACCCATCACCATGAGCTCTTTCTTCTTTCCTCGTGCAGGTCACCCATCACCATGAGCCCTTTCGTCTCCCTCTAGTAGGTCACCCATCCTCATGAGCCCTTTCTTCTCCCTCCTGTAGGTCACCCATCATCATGAGCTCTTTCTTCTTCCCGTGTAGGTCACCCATCACCAGTAGCGGTCGGCAGTAGGTGTTTCTATAGGGCGGTGACGTGGGCAGGAGGAGGGGCAGGGTGGGGGGAAATAATGTATGGATTACGGAGTTTTACAGGTAAGTAAACATTTAAATACATAAAACGAATTTCGTTGCGCACACTGCATCACATTTGGTGATGCAGTGTGCGCAACGAAATTCGTTTTATGTATTTAAATGTTTACTTACCTGTAAAACTCCGTAATTCATACATTATTTCCCCCCACCCTGCCCCTCCTCCTGCCCACGTCACCGCCCTATAGAAACACCTACTGCCGACCGCTACTGCCCATCACCATGAGCTCATTCTTCTTCCTTGTGTAGGTCACCCATCGTCATGAGTCTTTTCTCCTCGCATGTTCTAGACCAGACCCAACAATACAGCATCTAGTTCTTGGCAATGTCCCACGAGATTCTTACGGGCAGAATGCCAAAATGAAATGCCAGGCTGGACAGGGTCAACTGTCTTTCTGTATTATTCGTTTTGTTTGCCTGCCATTTTAGCACAACACAGCAGATCACATTCCATCCATCCGTTCCTGGGCAGTTCATTTCTTGTTTGTGTTTGGTATTTCTGTTTCATACTCAGTGTGATTTCAAAAAGCTTTTACCACTTCTTGCTTGTCTTCACTACCCGAGAAACAGCAAGGGTCCAATGGGACAAACTTGCTCACCCAATTGGAGACACATGTATTAAAACACTGCCCTACACTGATGCTGCCCGGCAGCCTCTGAGTGCCCTAGTTCCTAAAAACTGAAAAAGGTTGTACCTTTGAAAGTGTGTTTAGCGTGTGCCCTCAGGCGCTGCACATGTTCCATTGTCAATGAGTAGTTCTCTTGCACATTTGACCAAAGGCCTAGCTACTGGGAGCATTAGCAGCGCTTGCAGCCACCTGGTAAGGCTAGCGAGGAGTAGTTGGTAAGATAATACACGCCAGTGGAGAGAATTGTGCCAGCTCTAGTTATAAAAGCTTGCTTTGGGTAGACACTTCCTTATTACTGCCTGCAGACCCACATCATTCAGAGTATTTTGCATGAGCACATCATGGTGTGTAGCCCCTTGTACCTGGCAGCCTTTAGTCCTATATTGTCAATATGCTGTACACTACATTCTAATAACCTCCTCGTGTAAGCAGGACCCCCTGGCTTTGGACCCTCCTTATTGCAAAAACAATGGAAGCCAGATGCTGATAATTTTCCAGGCACAGTTTTTTAAACTTCTGTTCCAGTGTCTTTGAATGGGTGCGTTTATTTGGAAAGCCAAACTTCAAAGCACAGGTCGTGACTGTAAATCGGAAATTAGTTGTCGAGAAACATTATGCAGAGAAGTTTACAAGGTACACGTGGAAGGAGGCGGAGGGTTAACTGTTCATCTCGGAGGTCCCTGCCATCATGAGTCTAATGCCGCACTGCTGCGATAGATTTATGGGCAAGAAAGATGCACGCGTGTAAGTGAAATGATCACAGTTTATGACAGGGCTGGTGCACTCTGAGCCCAAATAATGTGTTTGCAAGCCCGAGACTGGTCGTACTCTCGGAAGGCAAGGTACTTTGAAATAAAATTATAAATATCGTGAATCAGGGAAATCTAGCAGTGATAACCAGCAGGAGAGTTGGAGCAGGACCAGAAAAGGGGCGAAGAGATGCGATGACTTCCAGTAGAGAGGGAAGAAAAAACTATTTACAAATAAAGACAAGTAAAAAGCCTACTTACCTTACACTGCATGTCCTTGATGTTCCTGGCTCCAGACTGAGCTCCAGGTCCCACAGACATCTCCCTTAGCCATTCACAACACTGCTCTTGAAGCATCTGGATTGGCAGGAGCAGGCTGGATCTCTGCTCCGAAAGGCACTGGAGGCCTGTGCCTGCCCTCCAACCAAGCTCGGTTGGAGAGGTTTGAATTGCACATGTCGGTTTGGCGGTAGCAAGGTAGCTGGCCAAACCAACATGCACATTTCAAACTGAAGTGGTCACTCCTCAGTGCTGCCAATCGTCAGCAGTGATTCACTGACCCCACCCCCACAATGCGTTTGCTGACAGAGTAAAACATAAAATGGTAATAAAATAATTTTATCACAATTCTATTTTTCACATTCTGCACGGCAGTGTTGGGGGTGAAGCTCCTCCGCTCATATGGAGGAACCGCCGCTGTGTTCTCCTCACTTAGGGGCATATTTACAATGGCATTACACCACCGAAATGTCAACGCTCCGGTTGCACTGTGCCCCACTCCATATTTACAAGGCGGAGCTAAGCCAATTAGGGTGGCTAAATGCCACCTTGGAAATATGGTCCTCCGTGATGCAGTTTTCTGCGGCAAAGAGACGCACAATGAGTGTTGCTTTGGGTGTTCCCACACAGCATCCATTGCTTTTTAACAATGCTCCATATTTACAAGGATCTGTAAATCTGAGGCAGCATCAAAAACTTACACCTCCCAGGGAAGGCAAAAGAGCGGAGCAGCGAGGAGAAATACTTCTATTTCTCCTCATATTTTGCTTTTTCTATGTGTACTGCATTTTGCAGCACCCATAGAAGGAGCAAAACACCATTCATGATTGTCTTAGTGCAGGACGGTATCCCTTTCTGCACAACAACAATCATCTCTGCAACACAGGTACCCTTGCACCATTCAAGTGTGCCTGCACTGGCCATTAGGCTGTGAGCACTATCTGGTGTTGGAGGTTTTCAAAATGCTTCTGTCAATTGTTTGACAACCGGCCAAGTCCACAGAAGAAAGGCTGTTTCGTTGTTTATGATATCCTGCCTATCTATCTTATAACATAGCTCAATTGCATCTGTAAGGCTGCAAATCCCATATAACTCAAAAAGAGGCCATGGCCCCCTGGATCCAATGGGAATATATTTTGGGCGAAACAGAAGCAAGTGGGTTATGGTATCCTCCCCCCAACAGAGCAGTTATAAAGAGAGTACTCCTCTCTGAACGGTTTTGTTTTCAAAAGGTATGACCTTGTTGGAAACCTCTCTGATCTGAACAAAATATACGCCTGCCTTCTTTGATTAGGCTGTATTTATATCCAGATAATCCATGAACCCTACCTCAGTCTTACACCTGAGATAGGAGTCTATTAGACCACCAGGTCACGCACTCCCGGCCTTGCCATCCCTTAATAAAGTACAATAGCGGCCCACCTGCCCGAGATTTACTCATAGGTTAATCAGACCCATAGCCATCAGCCAGTTCCTTATGTGTGCAGACCACAGACACGCCCATTTACTGGTAGTCCTGCTCACCCCTCTAAGGCCCATAAACAGTTCTTAGACCCCATTAGAAGTTAGATTATCTATGACGATGTGTATAGTTATTATACTTTGTTTTGGAATGATCATTTGGAGGTTTCTAATGTTTTTATAGAGATACACACTGTGAATAGCTATATTGTTAACCTACAGAATATACTCATCATACAAACAGATGAATACAGCTCATTACTTAGAATCTTTTTCCTTTCTTGGTGGAATTGTGGGCTGCGTTTTTTTTTTTTTATGGAATTAAAGAAGATCTGCTTTAAAATTGGAATATTGGCTGCGCATTGGTTTTTTTACGGAATTAAAGAACATTTGCTTTGACTTTGGAATAATGACTGCAAAATAAATGGGCATGGAGAATGGACTTTTGCATTGAATTGATGGCTTATGGACATGCTGAAATTCTGATGTATGTTGTGTGGAATATGATTACAAGTGGAACAGTATTTTATATGACTACCCAGGATTACTGAATAGTGTTATTTATGATACAATTTTGATTCTTAATTCAATAATATATAGTGCTCAGGGAGGATTAGAATCTGTCAATAGGTTACCAGAATCTATCATACCTTATAATGTATGGAATAGTACATTCCTCAATATTTTCCCTACTCCATCCAGGAGGGAGATTGGGAAGTAATTTGATGGGTTTCCTGAGTTACCCTTTTTATGGATTTGTACTAAGATGGCTGAACGCCAGGAAGCGGGTATACAATCACTATTTATGACAATGTTTAAGGCCTTTGTCATAACCCGTGACCAGGGTCCATCTGATATAAATCTAACAGTACAGCATCTGGACCAGGCCCCTTATTTTTTTTCCACGGACTGGAGAGCTTGCTCAACTTCTGGTCTTAAAATTTGTAGTGGAGCAGTTTGTGCTCTGGCTAGCGTACCTGTGCTCATATCCATGGTCTAATACAGGTTATAAAATGATTTTCCAAGTCTTTTGAACCAATGTGATGGCTTATCCGGTCGGTGGTCCTCTTTTGACATTACTAATAGTCTCCTATAAAACTTGGAGTTCTTTTCGACTACAATCGACTTCAATTCCTCCAATAACAGGCACTGTTGACTAAGTTTCTTGGTTTTTAGCAATTGCTTGTAAGCCTGCCTACGGGTCTAGAAATACATTTCACTTTGCCTGTCAGAGTGTCAATAAATAAGGGGTGTGCGAGACTCACCTTTTTTTCCTGGTAGAATTCCTCATCATACCAAGCATATTTGGGTTTATTGGCTTGACCTTGGTTATTATAGTTAACTGAGCATGTCCACATCAGTTTGATCTCGTTTTGCAATGCCAAGAAAGTATCCAAAATAATGTCTTTTTCTACGCCCTGGTCAATACAGGAGACCTCTCCCATCCTATTTAATCAAAGATGTAGGTGCGGTATCTCAGCTAGATATTTATCAGCGTATTGTTCTCCAATCATTAGTTGATTCAATTGGGACAGGTTAGAGGTTTTCGATATATATCTAGGTCCATTAGCTACTAGCCACAAGTGCAAATCTCACTGGGAAAGGGTCATGATCACTTTTGATGCACCTCACTACAGTCATGTTTCTCACTTTAACCCAGTTCTGAAGTTTGATTAGAACGGAACCTATGAGTGAGCCTCTAACCCTGCTCCATAGCTACTTTTAACTGGGTAATCAAAAATAGTACAGCCATTTAACAGCTAAAGACCAATCTCCAATAGAAGAGTGTTGGAAGCCGGAGTCCCCGTCCCGCACCCCTGTCACTGACTGCGAGACCCGGGACTCCTCATTCAATGTTAGGCCAAGTAAGGACACCGTGTGAGATAGCCCTGCTCACCCCCTTAGTAGCTTGGCGCAAGCAGCCAGGCCAATCTCCAAGGCACGAGTGTACGGTATGTGCAACCACGCCCGCAGCAAACCCCTGGTGACACCACAAATGGACTCCACATTAGTTTGATACAAACAAGTATACACTTTATATAAAAAAATATACAATCAGACCACACGAAACAAAAGCCAACATATAATAGAGGGTAATATTTGTTCCAGATGGCTTGTAGGTTCAAATCCCAACCACCGCTTTCAAAAATCTATGCTGGTCGCAATGCTATGATCACACACGTTGCAATGAACAAACAATAATGCTCTGTTTAATGAAACACTCCTGTGCTTGGCAAAGGAAAAATAATATAATACGTAATGATACACCCCGGTACCTTGCAATG
The DNA here is from genome assembly GCF_964263255.1 of Lissotriton vulgaris. NCBI lineage: Eukaryota > Metazoa > Chordata > Amphibia > Caudata > Salamandridae > Lissotriton > Lissotriton vulgaris. The sequence goes on from NC_141687.1 coordinate 1,014,205,461, forward strand.
GGAGAAATAATGCAATGGGTACGGCTACAATCATGTACTTTAAATGAAGAAATAATGCAATGTGGGCCGCTACAATCCTGTACTTTGCAATGGAGAAATAATGCAATGCGTAGCCCTACAAACGTGTACTTCGTTATGCAGTCATAATGTCAGGCATCATAAGACAGTCCAGCAGTTTGTTAGCAGCAATATTGGCAATGTGTATTCCAACAATCAGCCTCTTCGATAACAGTTGCCCCCACACGCATCAACGATGACATAAAGTACAGATTCTTACTCTGGCCCCAGTACTGGCACTCCTTTCGTCAGTACTGACCCCAATCTAAGCTGAAGCAAAGGCCCACTTCATCAGGACTGAGAGGCAGAGAGAGTATTCCTCCGAGCCCGCACTCCACCCAGGTAGTGATCCATGTTACCTGGTGGTGCAACCCCACTCTCCTCTCTTCCTTCAGCGAGCTGGGCCTTCCATGCAGAACTTTGTCAATAGGCTTCAGTGGCTCGGCCTGGCAGCTTAGCTCCTCTGGGGCTGCTGGTCCGGGCCGCAACTGTTAGGAAAGATCTCAGGCAGCCGCAGGGCACATGTACCCCATGTCCCTGAGGTTGCTTTACTTCAGGTGCACGTTCATCACTGCACCCTCCGGGTCTCCTCTGGCACAAAGCCACACACACAACACTGATGGGACTCCTTCCTGCGGTCTCAGTTGGCACCAAAACATGCTCATCGCTCTGCAGAGACTCACTTTCTTCCAGTGCACACGATGATCAGCCGATCACCTCCACAGTCCCAGGTAGCACCAGGGCACCCACACTGCTTCACTGAGACTTACTCCAACTCCGGTGCTTCAATCTCCAGACACTCTCGGCCGCACCATGACACGCTCACTGTGTCCGAGCCTCACTTCTCCTCCGGTGCACTCGATGACCAATCGCTCTTCACCAATGCCTCTGGTGCATCCCCGACACACACCCAGCGCATCCGAGTCTCACTTCATTTTTGGTGCACACTCTGACCAGGCGCTCTTCCCTAACATATGCGGTGCACCCCGACACGTGCCAATACTCACTTCACCGTCGGTGCACACGTAGAACAGCCGCTCTTCACCAACACCTCCTGTGCACCAAGACACGTACCCAACATGCCTGAGTCTCGCTTCTCCTCCGTGTGTCCAAGATCACAGGGCACACCTTCTGAGGGTCTCAAGCTGCCACAACACTCGCCCACCACAGTGCTTAAAACTTCTCCAGAAACTGTTATGTTCCTGTGTTTCCAAACAGGGAGCCAGCTCACCTCAGGCCCTTGGGGTTACAAGACACATCACAAAGCACAGTATTCTTCAAGCAGGGTGGCCCAGTGCACCAAGCACAGTCCTAACAGTCTCTTCCTTGGTTAAAACAGCATACTGCAGACCAGCCCCAGATCACGAAGCAAGGGTTAGTCTTTCCCCAGCAGTCTCTTCAGTTGTTCCTTCCTTAACAAAGGTTCCTCTTGGCCATGAAATGGGTCCAAGCCTTTGCAGTCTCAATCCATTTATGTTGCATTCCAACATTCAGTGGTTTCAGCTCTCATAGTTATACCCCTTAATGTCTTTGAAGTTCGTTGTGCTCAGGGGACCCTGACACCTCCCTAAATGAGTTCTGGGTGTCTCCCTCCCAGTGTCACCTTTCTCCCTTTGATACTGGATACTTAATTACTCAGCAGGAGATGGGTCAATTGTTTTATAGCAGCAGCAGCCCATAACTCTTCACCTCCCCGGGCTTCTCGCCTACTCTCCAAAGGCAGGTCAGCCTGGTGCCATCTCAACCCCTCCCTTGGGTCAAGGCCTCCCGCAGCTCCTCTCTCCTCTCAGATCCAGACATTCAATCCACATTCAGCAGAGACACACAGAAATGCTTAAAGCACAAAACTCAGCCACTTTCTAAAAGAGTGGTTTCTGAATGCGTTATGACACTGTGAAATCATACATACTAAACTTCACCTCTCCATTGTAAACTTATAGGAAACTAGGCTAACAACACACAATACCCAGCCACCCTCATTCTGTCCTATGGGCAGGATGGCCTTTCACCAGAGAAAATTAAATGGAGTGTTTTTCGCTGTGAGGACATAGCATACACCTCAGTATACGACTTGCCTTTTACTTAAACTGCACCCTGCCCAGGGGCTACCCAGGACCTACCACAGGGGTGCCCAATGTGTATGCAAAAGGGAAAGTAAGGCCTGACAAGTGGTTGCACTTGTCAGGGCAACATGCTAACTTAGCAAATTGCCAGCAGGCCCTACACTGCAGGCCTGAGTTCCCTTCTCCGCGCGCCTTTGCATTACTAGCCCTGGCACACACAGTGGACATCACTAGGGAATTTACTAGTAAGGCAAACATACCAATCATGCCCAACTAATTACCATTACACTCTACATAGGGAACACTTGTACTTTGACACTGCTCAGCAGTGGCAAAGTACCCAAAGCATCTAAATTGGCGACTCTGTGTCAGAAAAATGGTCTAGGGGGAAGCAAAATGTTTAGGGAACTTTAGCCAAAAAGGCCAAGTCTTGCAAAGAGTTACAAATGCCTCCCCCTTTCTATGTGGCTTATCCAATGCCATGTTAGGTTCAGGTATTTCAAACAACAATACTCCATCAGAATATCTTCATTGGCCATTCCGCCCATTGGGCGGTCATTGATATCCCCACAAATCAAAAGCAAATGTTTACCCCTCTCAACCTTAGCTTCTCCCGTATTCTAGCTTTTTTTTGGTTTTTAATGACTCTAAATAGATCTTAATTTTGGCCATATCAGCTGTACATCCTCTCCCCAACCTGGTGGAATGTACACATTAATTACATCCATGCAGTCGACTTCCTCATTTGGTTTCAGCAGCCTAACATGGAGTAAATTAGCACCGACTACTGCAGAGGAACATTGGGCCATCTTGCAGTTTATGTTATATGCAACATAGATTGCTAAACCCCCACACAGTCTATCCCTTCTATGTTTAATAGCCGGGGTGTTGAACTCATAACAACCCTCAAGACTATCTTCGAATAGAAACCATGTTTCTTGAAAATAACAGATGGTAAAATTACTGACAAACATCAGCCTATCACTGTCTTCCATTTTTGACCCCAGTCCAGTGATGTCCCATGACAAAATGTTCACATGCTTCATGTCCTTGTTTTTAGAAATGAATATTGGGTAAAGTGTGTCATATTGGAGGTCATCCTTGCCTTATGTGGTGCCAGTCTGTGTGTTTCAAATTCTCTCTTCCAATACTTTCCCTGAACTTCTGCCGCCCAGCGCCTAGGATACCCATCCCCAATCTTGATCGGTTTTTACTACTTGATCACACAGTCACATGTCACATGACCCAAAATTGGGCGATATATCAATGTCTAGTTGTTATGGGACATTTGGGATATTCAGATTTTGGTAGCCATTGACTAACACCTGGCTACTGGTAAGCATTTTTCCCATGGTTATTGGTTTGGCTCTCCCAGTTTGACACTGAGCCCCTTCTGGTGGGTGCATGCAGCTTCTAGATAATGTTGCTACTTTTTTCAAGCTTGTAATACTTTGGAACTGTAGCACATCTATGCCCATTACATGGAGAACATCCAGATGTTGGAGTACCAGTCTGCCAATGTTCCAGAAGGCAAACTCAACCGTGTAGGATAAAATGTTTCTGAATTTTCTGTAACCCCACTGTTTTTTAGTGGCCCCCCTTTAATATCGTTAGATGTAATGGCTCATAGCACTGGGACCATGTGAAAGAGAGTAAATAGGTGACCACTATTTAGTGGATTGAAACTATTCAGATATGGAAATACGTTGATAATTCGGAATGGGTCATCACTTCTGGTACTTTATTGTTAATTGGACCAGATGAAGGTGTACAAAATAGTCTATAATTTCTCCAAAAGCATCAGTATTGAAGTTTAAACAGTATCCAGTGAGTGTAAGGCCTCAGATAAGATGGTATCTTCTATAACCACACATCTAGGTGAGTTTATGGATGATATTTTACATTGAGGAAATCCAGAAAAAATGTATCGGCTCTCATCAATGCTGATCTCTCGCTTATAGTTTGATTCATCGCCGCTTGATCTTGGCATGATGGTTTTGGATCTCTGTACTTTGACTGTTTGTGCACACCCGCTAATATTCTGTACATCATTTTCTGTTACAGTAGGTAGTATGGGAAGATCTGGTAGTGTGTAGTCATGGATTATAGGAGTCACTGAATCAGTTACTGAGGCTTCAAATAACTTGTTACTAGAGGTATATCCTGCTCATTTTGTTATTCCTTTCAGTGGGTTGACAATTGGCAGTATTGGTGAGATCTTACGATTCTCTCCGCTGTTATTGGTGCCCATTTCCTGATTACTTCTGATATTATTTCCTTCTGCCTTTTCTGATCTATCACTGCTTTTTTTTCCCAACAAAATGGTCTGGGCCTTATTATAGAGATCACACACAGTTGTTGTAACTCTGTGTTGTGACCCTTGACCCGGTCACTACCACACGGCCCCTGTGTGCCCGGATTCTGCTGCCGCTGCCTGCTTGGCCCTCTTGATGTCGCCTCTCCTTAGGGCTACTGTTCTCCAGGCTTGCCATCGCTCTCCAGGCTTGCCCAGGCTTGCCCTCGCTCCCCCCCGCTCCGCTTTCCCGCTCTTTCCAACCCCCCCTCTTCTCCCCGCTGCTGCTCTCCTGCGGCTCCGCCCCCTTCTCCTGTCTCCCGCTCCCCATTCGCCGCCCCGCTCCCGCCTCCCAGCTGCTCCTCCCTCCCACTTCCCCATAAATGGTGGGGACGGCGCGTACGCGCAGCAGCCACACACAGCGGGCGCACCGATTGCGTGCCGAAGTCATGCCAAAGGCAAGCCCGCCCACGCCTGTCCGCGCCTGGACCGCGCCCAGCACCAGAACCCTTGGACCCCGCCAGAGCCAGCCAACCCGACTGAGCTACGACGCCGCCACCCTCCACGCACTCAACACCGGCCGACATCCAGCCTGCTACCGAGCCACCCCAAAACACACCCACGGACCATCACCTGCCACGCCTGCTACTTCACCTGCACTCGGTCCTGCAGTGCGCCAGCCAAAACAGCCGCCAACAACAACCACCTCAAGTGCATCCTGCTCAACACCCGCTCCATCCACAGGCACGCCGTCAAACTATGGGACCTCCTGGACAAAACGGCACCAGACGTCGCCTTCTTCACGGAAACCTGGATGAACGCCTCCTCAGCCCCCGACATCGCCATTGCCATCCCGAACGGTTACAAGATCATCCGTAGGGACCGCGTCAACCAGACCGGAGGAGGCATCGCCATCGCCCACAGAAACACTATCCCCATCATGACCAACACCGACGACACCCTCGCCACCGCAGAGCACCTGCACTTCCAGATTCACACCGACCCCAAGACCACCCTCAGAGGAACCCTCATCTACAGACCCCCGGGACCACGCTCACACTTCAGCGAGGCTATTGCAGACTTCATCAGCCCACTCGGCCTCGCCTCCCCCGACTACATCCTCCTAGGAGACATCAATTTCCACCTCGAGAACGACCAGGACAACAACACCACCACCCTACTAGACAACCTCGCCAACCTCAGATTCAAGCAACTGGTCAACACCCCCACCCATTACGCCGGCCACACGCCCGACCCTGTCTTCTCCTCCAGCAACCACATCTCCTTTAGCCACACCACCGAGCTCCACTGGACCGAAAACAACGACCCACCACCGCCCTCAACAAACCCCCCGAAGATGCTGGAGCAAGATCACCACCGACCAACTCACCACCTCCTTGTGCCTAAACCCTCCCACCAACACCACGGACCCCAACGAAGGAGCCTGCAACCTCACACAGTGGATCACCTACTGCGCCGACACCCTTGCTCCACTGAAAAACCCTCCCAGCAACCTCAACAGCAAGAAAGCTGCGTGGTTCACCAACGATCTCAAAGACTCCAAGAAATCCTGCCATGACCTCGAGAAAGCCTGGCGCCACAACCAGTCAACGGACAACATGACAGCCCTCAAGAACTCCACCCGCAAACACCACCAGCTGATCCACACCACCAAAAGGTCATCCTTCAGAGAAGGACTGGACAACAACACCCACAACAGCAAGGAACTCTTCAACGTCGTGAAAGAGCTCTCCAACTCCAACGCCAGCAACAACGACATCACGCCTTCTCAAGATCTCTGCAACTCTCTGGCCACCTTTCTTCACCGTAAGATTGTCGACATATACGACAGCTTCCACGCTTAGAACACGTACCCCACCACCGAACCTACACCCCCCACCACCACCATGTGCGCCTGGTCAGGTCAGCACAGAAGATACCACCCACACAATGAACACCATCCACTCGGGCTCCCCAGCCGATCCCTGCCCACACCACATCTTCAACAAAGCCGACTCCATCATCGCACCCAAACTTTGGGACATCATCAACAACTCCTTCATATCCGCCACCTTCCCGGAGAGCTGGAAGTACGCAGAGATCAGCGCCCTCCTGAAGAAACCCACGGCAGACCCCTCAGACCTCAAGAACTTCCGCCCCATCTCGCTCCTTCCCTTCCCTGCAAAAGTCCTTGAGAAAACCGTCAACAAACAGCTGACACCTTTCCTGGAGACGAACGGCTCCCTCGACCCATCGCAATCCGGATTCCGAGCGAACTACAGCATCGAGACCCCCCTCATCGCGGCCACTGATGACATCCGGACCCTGCTGGACAACGGAGAAACCGCCGCCCTCATCCTGCTCGACCTTTCGGCTGCGTTCGACACAGTCTGCCACCGCACCCTGACAACCCGCCTCCGCCACGCCGGGAAAGGCCCTGAAATAGATCACCTCCTTCCTTTCCGACAGAACCCAAAGAGTCTGTCTCCCGCCCTTCCTCGCAGAAGCCACCAAGATCATCTGTGGTGTACCTCAAGGCTCCTCGCTCAGCCCCACCCTCTTCAACGTCTACATGAGCCTCCTCGCAGCCATCGCACGCAAGCACAACCTCAACATCATCTCCTACGCCGACGATACCCAACTGATCCTCTCCCTCACCAACGACCCCACCTCCACCAGAGCCAGCTTCCAGGACGGAATGAAAGACATCGCAGACTGGATGAAGCTCAGCCGCCTGAAACTGAACTCAGACAAGACGGAAGTCCTCATCCTCGTCCCATCCATCTCCGCCTGGGACGACTCCTGGTGGTCCCCTGCTCTGGGCCCCCCACCCAAGCCCATGGACCATGCACACAACCTGGGCTTCATCCTTGACTCCTCCCTCATGATGGCCAAGCAAGTTAACGCCGTTACCTCCTCCTGCTTCAACAATCTCCGCATGCTCCGTAAGATCTTCGCACTGTATCCCCACTGGAACCAGGAAAATGGTCACCCATGCCCTCGTCACCAGCCGTCTGGACTACGGGAACACCCTCTACGCTGGAAATGAAAAAGTACAGTGTTTCCCAATTTTATGCTATGGTTTTACAAGTGTTGTAAATGTGTAAAATGAATTGTGGTTTTAAATATCTTTTATCACTATGTGTAATCCATTGCTCTATGTATGGTTTATAGACTATTGTCTAAATAAACTTTTTTATCAACTAAACTCTACGCTGGGACCAACGCCAAACTACAGAAAAGACTCCAGCGCATCCAGAACGCCTCAGCACGACTCGTCTTGGACATCCCCCGACACAGCCACATCTCCGCCCACCTGAGGAACCTGCACTGGTTCCCCGTCAGCAAAAGGATCACGTTCAGACTCTTCACCCATGCACACAAGGCTCTCCACGACTTGGGCCCCGAATACCTCAACAACCGCCTCACGTTCTACACGCCAACCCGCCAGCCTCGCCCTCGCCACCGTCCCACGGATCCGCAGAACCACCACCGGAGGAAGATCCTTCACCTACCTGGCGGCCAAGACCTGGAACACCCTCCCCACCCACCTACGACTCACCCAGGACCATCTCTCCTTCAGGAAGCAACTCAGGACCTGGCTTTTCGAGCAGTAGCAGCCCCCCCCCCCCCCCCCAGCGCCTTGAGACCCTAGCGGGTGAGTAGCGCGCTTTACAAATACTCTTGATTGATTGATTGTATCCAGCAGTCTTCTTCATCGCTTTGGGCTCCTATTGTGTGGGCAGGAGTGAATCTGAATATTCTAAAGTCTTGGGGGAGAAGTGTGGCTCAATGATTAGAGTGGCAGACCCTGATGCAGAGGTCTAGCAGGGGACCAGGGTTCAATTCCCCACCTTGGCAGGTCTTGGGCTCAAAAATTCCACGGACCTGATAATTCTCACCTGGGTGCCTATTCCAATCATGGAGTCCCACTCTGCAACCCTGGGCAATAGCTTGCTTAATCTCCACAACGGCCCCCACAGCGCTAAGGATGCCTAGCCTCCACCTTGGGGTTGCCCAGGAGTGGACGCCTCACAGTGAAAGCCAGGATGGGTTCCACAGCGGTATTCGTACAAGCGCCTTGAGACCCTTGCGGGTGAGTAGTGCGCTATACAAGTATCAATTTACATTTTTGGGGGGATCAATATTTCACAGAGGGCTAAAGTACCTTGTGATTTGGATTCTTCCTCTGCTAAAATGGCCTTTGCTTTGGTGCCCTTGGAGGACATAGAAAAGTAGTGCATAATGAGGACAGCTGATGGGGAGATGATGATGTAACTTTCACCAATATCTCCCAAAACATCATCCTATAGTGCTATATGATTCAGGTCTGTATAGCTCAGGCCCTTGTGGTAATCCTCATACCCTTTGATTGAGATGTCGGAAGATGATTGTACACTCTCATTGAATGCCTCGTAGCTTTTGATGTATCAGAGGAGTTTTGCCTTCCTTGCAGTCATCTTATATGATGTTCATTTGATTAATTGATACTTAATCAGGCCCCCAGTGATACTGGAAACACCGGTGGTTATTATAGTCGGTAGTCTGCAATAGTCAACAATCAAACTGAGGGCAATGTAGAGTCATTTTTCCCCTGAAGGTACTGAGGACTTAAAATGCATTTTACCAGAGGTGATGAGGAACTATGACAGATGATGTTGAAGGGTGACAACTGGAGACAGAAAGCAGTATTTGGTAGGCAAGTATGTGAGCAGGTAAACAGGTAGGTAAGCACTGCTAAGGGATGTGGCGCCAGAGGGCAACAGTATACATGGAGGGCCTGGTCAGTTACCCACAAGCTGCACCAACTCCTAGGTTGGCCATATCCATACTCATGCCCATGCCCATGGCCTTGATTGTGATCCCAACCCTCCTATGCCTCAAAACCCATCTGGAGACTCTGTGAGACTATGGGGGGAGGAAGACACGTTGGTCCTCTAGACTGACTTGAGCTAAATCAGGTAAATCAACTCAGGCACCTTGGCTGGTCTTAAGCTTGTTCTATGTATTTTGCATCTGGGCAGGGTCTGCTCTAGGACAGTGCGACCGGTGCCACCGCAACGGGTGCTGACTTCACAGGGGGACGCCTGTTTGCTACTTTATATTGTGCTTAATAGTACCTGCGGCTGCGTTTCTAGCCTCAAGCACTTTTCAGACAACAATTAATATGTCAAGAAAACTCCGGTGATTAATGTTCTTCCAGGCGAGATTTGAGTTTTGTCTAGTAGAAGTTTTGACTCCTAGAAGTTTTGATTCATGGTAATGTAGAGCAGAGTGTTAATATGCCTGCTGCGAATAACATGTACCATGCAGATCACAAAGTGAATGTAATGTAAACAGGTCAGTGGGTTACTGCTTTTGTCAGAAACTTCCTTTATTGGTGGCAGAATACAGTGAGCTATTAACTGTCAAAGAACTGCGTGCAGACTTCAAGGTATAGATTAGAGCGTATGGATTTTTTCCCCAGACTTTCATTATTCTAACGTGCATAAAGGGTTCATTTGGGTGCAAATCAATTCTTTTTTATTAAAGAGAGCCCCAATCCATTGTGTTACACTTTAAACTCAGAGTTTGTGCTTCTCCAGATCAAGTACTCTTCATCCATACTGCCTAGCTGTATGGATATTATGTGAATCCACCCCTTGTTGTCCTCTGTGCTATGTAACATTTCCTATAAACTGATTTACACACCTATGATTGATAGTCTCAGTGTAATATGAGTGTTATGTAAAGTGCTCTGACACCCTTCACTTTTATGTGTGATGCTATAAAATGAAATAAATGCATCTGAATGATAGTGGTTTTGGAGACTGGTGGGGAGGGAATCTGTGGTAGAGGTGGTCATTGGGGGGCACCAAAAAACATTGTCGCACTGGGCGCCACCAGTGCTAAAGCCGGCCCTGCTTCTGGGTGCCTGGGCATCTGAGTAGCATTGGATGGTAGTGGCATTGGGACAATGAGGACAGCCAGCAGCAGGCACTGGATCTCACCTCACTGCATGCTTCTAGGGTGGGCCCAGTGAGACTCCAGCACTCCAAGCAATGGGCACTCACCACACTCACCACATGATTTCAAGCTCGTCGGCATCGCTCTACAGCCGCTCCAGCTAGTTTCAGGTTCCTGTGCAGGCCCACACTTGACCCACTCAAGGCCGCTTGTAACCTTGTGCCCCACGGGTGATGTGGCCAATGGCTCACAGTCTCTAAAGGCTTGCAGCTTGTGTTCTCGCCCCGTGTCCTAAGCCCTTCAATGCGCTCAACCTCATGTGTGTGTGTGAATGTGTCCGCATCAGAGCACTTCTTTAGCCTCTCACAATGTGTCTTTGTGTCTTACAGCATGTCTTTAGCCTCTCACACCTTGCTAATAGCCATATCACCTTCATATCCTCTGCAATTGATTTTATTTATGTTATGCGTACATTATAGCCACTATTTTGTCTTCCCTTCACTAGCACAGTGCAAACAGCTAGCTGATTTGTTAGTGGCCTATATATGCAAATGTCCGCGCCTTTCCTTTCAATGGGGTTAATTCATTTGGGCACATCCATTTTCCAACCAGTCTGTTTTGAGAGGCCATGCATGACAAAAATACAGAAAAGAGGTAGCGATACCTGACAGTTTGGAAACACCTGGGTGCCTATATTTGTGAGTGGGTGGGTTTGTGCTTGTTTTGTGGAATACAGGGTATTTCCCAAAGAGATAAATGAGGTCTTATAATTCACATATTTTTGGTGTACATCTAATATTTTCTTGAAACTCGCACTATAAAATGCCTCATTTAGTTCCCATTTAAAAAAATGTTGGAAATGTATGCTGTGAACATCTACCATTTAAATCGCAACATGTTCTTTCTGGGAAGAATCCAACTCAGTCCACCCCCTTTTCCAGTTTGGACTCACTAGCTGCACTCAATCAATCAATCAATCAATCATATCACTTGTATAGCGCGCTACTCACCCGGTAGGGTCTCAAGGCGCTTGGGGGGAGGGGGACGCTTACTGCTCGAACAGCCAGGTCTTGAGTTGTCTCCTGAAGGCGAGGTGGTCCTGGGTCAGCCGAAGGTGGATGGGGAGGGAGTTCCATGTCTTGGCAGCCAGGTAGGAGAAGGATCTGCCTCCGGCGGTGGCTCTTCGAATGCGTGGTACGGCGGCGAGGGCGAGGCTGGCGGATCGTAGCTGGCGGGTGGGCGTGTGGAAGGTCAGGCGGTCGTTGAGGTACTTGGGGCCCAGGTCGTGGAGAGACTTGTGTGCGTGGGTGAGGAGCCTGAACGTGATCCTCTTGTTGACGGGGAGCCAGTGTAGGTTCCTCAGGTGGCCGGAGATGTGGCTGCGTCGGGGGATGTCCAGGATGAGTCGGGCGGAGGCGTTCTGGATGCGTTGTAGTCTTTTCTGTAGCTTGGCTGTGGTTCCGGCGTAGAGGGTGTTTCCGTAGTCCAGCCGGCTGGTGACGAGGGCCTGGGTGACCGTCTTCCTGGTTTCGATGGGGATCCATCGGAAGATATTGCGGAGCATGCGGAGGGTGTGAAAGCATGACGAGGAGACGGTGTTGACTTGTCTGGTCATCGAGAGGGAGGAGTCCAGGATGAAGCCCAGGTTGCGTGCGTGGTCTGTTGGCTTTGGGGCGGTGCCCAGGGCTGAGGGCCACCAGGAGTCGTCCCAGGCGGAGGGTGAAGGTCCAAGGATGAGGACTTCCGTCTTGTCTGAGTTCAGTTTCAAGCGGCTGTTCTTCATCCATTCGGCGACGTCTTTCATCCCTTCGTGGAGGCTGGTTCTGGCGGTGTCGGGGTCTCTGGTGAGGGAGAGGATCAGCTGGGTGTCGTCGGCGTAGGAGATGATGTTGAGGTTGTGTTGGCGTGCGATGGCTGCGAGAGGTCTCATGTAGACGTTGAAGAGGGTGGGGCTGAGTGATGATCCTTGCGGGACGCCGCCGATGACTTCGGTGGCCTCGAAACGAAACGGGGGGAGGCGGACTCTTTGTTTTCTCCCAGCGAGGAACGAGATGATCCACTTCAGTGCCTTCTCTTGTATGCCGGTGTTGCTGAGGCGTTGGACTAGGGTGCGGTGGCAGACAGTGTCGAACGCAGCGGAGAGGTCCAGGAGGATGAGTGCCGCTGTTTCCCCGTTGTCGAGAAGGGCTCGGATGTCGTCGGTGGCTGTGATGAGGGCGGTCTCGGTGCTGTGGTTGGCTCTGAAACCGGACTGTGAGGGGTCGAGGGATCTATTCGTCTCCAGGAAGGCGGCCAGCTGTCTGTTGGCGATCTTCTCAAGGACTTTGGCAGGAAAAGGGAGGAGCGAGATGGGGCGGAAGTTTTTGAGTTCGGTGGGGTCCGCTATTGGTTTCTTCAGTAGGGCGCTGAGCTCTGCGTGCTTCCAGCTCTCCGGGAAGGTGGCGGTGTCGAAGGAGGTGTTGATGACGTCTCGGAGTTGGGGTGCGATGGTGGAGTCGGCCTTGTTGAAGACGTGGTGGGGGCAGGGGTCAGTCGGAGATCCGGAGTGGATGGTGTTCATCGTGCGGGCTGTGTCTTCGGTGGTCACTGCGGTCCAGGAGCGGAGGGTGGCGGTGGGGTGCGTCGGTTCGGCGGTTGGGTGTGAGGGTGGTGCGCCGAAGCTGTTGTGGATGTCGGCAATCTTGCGGTGGAAGAACGAGGCGAGGGAGTCGCAGGGGTCTTGTGAAGGGGTGATGTCGTTGTTGCCGGTGCTGGGGTTGGAGAACTCCTTGACGATGCTGACGAGTTCCTTGCTGTCGTGGACGTTGTTGTCCAGTCGGTCCTTTAGTGATTTCTTCTTGGTGGTGCGGATGAGCTGGTGGTGCTTGCGGGTCACGTGTTTGAGGGCGGTCATGTTGTCAGTGGTCCGGTCGAGGAGCCAGGCTTTCTCGAGGGTGCGGCAGGTCTTCTTGGAGTCCTTGAGTTTGTCGGTGAACCAGGGGGCCTTCTTGCTTCTGGGTTTGCTGGGAGGGTTCTTCAATGGTGCAAGGTCATTGGCGGAGGCGGTCAGCCACTGCGTGAGGTTGCGGGCTGCTTCGTTGGGGTACGGTGTGCTGGCAGGTGGGTTCTGGCTGAGGGAGGTGGTGAGCTGGTCGGCGGTGATCTTGCCCCAGCTTCTGCACTCGTTCATTATATTTGAGTATGAAATGTGCACCCACCACTTTTAATATTCACCCGCCGCCAGTGGAAATATTGCTGTTATCTAAACCTTAGGATGACTTCTCTTTGCATACAAGACATACACATCCAATGAATGGCCTGATGGAATAACGGCCGTCTGAGGTTTTGGCATTTGTCCGCCCGCTTTATTCAGAGAGGGAGAACAAATGGCAAGTTTCTACTTTCGTTTATCACCACCCAAAAAATGGTGGTAAATGAAAGTAAAACCATTTCAATAACCCCACATGCCATGGGAGAAAACTCCCATGACGAAGGGGTCATTGATTTTTTTTATTTTCAAAACGAAAAATCTGCTTTGGGATTTTTTATTTGGCTATTATAAAAGAAACTGAAAGAGTGCCGTATGGCTCCATCATGTTGACAAGCTGTATGGCACACTGACAATGAGTTGACAGGAACTGCCATCACAGAGGACCCTGCCAAGGTAAGAGATGTCCACTGAGAAAGCAGTAATCTCTAAATCTGAAATTCGGTTACTCCTTCAGGGCGTCCAAGTAAAATACTCCATGTTAAAGTGATGTAGCTACTACATTATATGTGTCCCTTAATGAGAAATGTGTCCACCCACAGCGATTCATTAGGATATAGGAATTCAGTAGGTGCATATGAATAGGTATCTAGCTATTCGTTAGGTTTATGGGAATTGATAGGACAATTTATCCAAAATGCATTTTTGAGAATAAAAACGAAATTTGAATAGAATTATGCACCGATGTTAAGCAAAAAAAGAAGGTAAAAATTGTCAAAGTAAGAAAAATTGTTGCTGCTTCACAGACAATTGAGCACTCGCTGAAGGTACTATGAGTAGCAGCACACATGCCCAGGCCAAAAATCTATCTTTCAACTCCTAGTGAGATAACTCATATTGCAGACTCTTTCTGATACCATAACGACGCGTTATTTTACTCCATTAATAAAACTCCTCATATGAAATATGATGCTGACGCTGCATAGTGCAGACACTGTATTCTCCAGCCACTAGAGCGCCTCCGTTAATCATTCTGTGCCATTTTGTGACACAATTGGTGCTGTATCAGGTTTCACCCGCACAAGCCAGCAGCGCTCAGACTCAATAGTCCGCCTTCCCTTTCAAATGAAATATATGTGTGACTTATTGTATAACACAATAATTTATCTTCGCACCCCAAACAATGTAGTTACTGGAGCAACATGTCCCTTACATGTTATGCAAAGATTACCAAACAGAAGCGCGTTCATGCACTGTAGGCTAAAAATAGCAGGCAGCTGCGTGGCCCATTCTTTGCCAATTTGCATTGAAGTTCTCTGAAAGCACTTGAGAAGCTTTTTAAATTATTAACCGAAGAAGGAGCTAGGAAAGAAAGCCTTGGCTAGATTGACCATTGAAGCAAATACAAGTTTCGCTTAAATCGGTAGCTGAGCCTGTCGAGTGTTCCATATTTAATGACTGTGCAAAATTCTTTTATGTAAAGGGTCATGAAAGTTCATCAAACGCCCACCCTATTTACCAATGAAATGTAGACAAAATGTACTGTTTCCTAAATAGCGATGATATGTATATATTGTGTTCTGACTTTTCCACTATATAGCACAGCCATGATCTTGACAAAATAAGGTGATTACTTGTATTAGTCATACACTTTAGGGTTTCATGAGTCCCTCCAAGCCTATTATTAATGCGTGCATAAACATTACTAGCAGTATATATATTATATTTGCAGATGTGCAGAGTTTAATATGCTATTTATTGCTACTGTTTATTGTGGAGCGGGGCCCGACTCTTGAGAGGCGAAGACAAAGGTGGGCCATGACATAATGATGCCCATCCCTTCACTCAATAATGGTACTAATTAGTGTACTCTGCACTGCTGCATTTTTTTAATGCTAATTTTATTGAAAATGGATATTTCACAAACATGAGGATGAAAGTGGCTACACCTATGCCGCAAGGTAAAATCACATTGAAGGAGCCTCGTGATTTTTGAGCAAGTTGTTTAGTCTTCTTCTTTGTGTATCTAATTGGAACATGCAATCTGAGGCAGTAAACAATGCTTTTCTTGTATCCGTTTTGCTATAAAGTGCTGCAATAAAGCAGAATGTGACTACTGCACTTTAATAATCAATGTGTGTTTATTGGTTTAGTTACTTCAAATAACGTGCTATTGGTCTACATTTGTTTCACAGAGACTCATGAAATATGGTAATAATTATAAAGTTCCTGTTAAATATGGGTTTCATTATCATATTGCCCTGAAACCTCTCTGAATGGCTGCTAGGATTCAGCAACAATAGCTGACTAAATTACGTGGCAGAGTTTTGTAATTATGTGACAAGGAAACATAACGTATTTTGTATTTTTGTGCAACTTTCATGGCAGTGATTATTTTGATACATTTCACTTAATAGCACCATTTTGCTCAAATGTGCAAATTATGTGGCAAGTGTGGTGAATCCATAAGTATGCATTAGGTACTGCAGCCCAGAATGGCATAATTCTTCTGGCGCTTACCATTGCCTTTTTATCCGCATTCTATTAAGGTAAACAAACCCTAAACTTCTAAAAATAACTATGCATTTTAATTCCTACTTGGGTCTTTTGTTACTTACATTTAAAGTGAACAGATTTACTAATATCTCTCCAAGTTTTGTCTGACCTATTTTTTATTCAACCTGATATTGTGAACTGAATCATCACGGTATGCAGCTTGATTTGGTTAAAGTGCCACTTAGAAAGAACTGTATGACAGTCAGTCAAAGCATTATTTCAAACTGACTGATTATATTCTCCTATGTAACTGATCTTTATTTAATAACATGAAATGTATGTAGCGTTTGATTAATAGCTACTCTTTTTGTTAGTGGTGTTACATTTCAGTTTCTAAGTTACTGTGTATTTAATTTAAACCTCTGTTTATTATTATTTTTTTTAATGCAACATTTTCGACTTGAAGAGTTGTATTATTTGCATTACATGCGTTGAAGTCCTATTACTTACCAGTAATCTTCATTACCCCTGTTGTCCACGCCCCCTTCATTTAAACAAGTTATGTAGGAATGGCTACACTGAGAAGCGGTTGGGGTTAACCTCGCACAGTTTTTTATTATATATTTTTTTCTTTTCACTGTCTGGAACAGACATGCTTATTTTCGTTTATGAAATGGTTACCAGAAATGTATATAGAAACATAGGAACCCTAACGCTAATGGCACAATATTTAAAGCTTTTCTTACATTGTTTGTAGGGTTGAAGCAAATGGGGACAGCTAATTAACAGCAAATTTCTTGTCTTGTTTTTATTGAATGGATGATTAAATTGTACGTTTGGATGTAGGGATTTTAGAGATAGAGAGTATGATATATTGAACTCTGGTTTGAATCTAGGTTTAGTGCAAGATGGTATTTTGGGTGTTTTCTTTTTTTTATTTACAGTTAATAATAAAAATACCATTGTATTATTGTCCGCTGAAGGAGTGCCTGAATTGCATTAAGTTGATATCACCAATAGTCGATTTAAGGAAATTATTTGTTCATCATGTATTGGCTTGGATCCTCAGTCAAACAAATACTAGATACTCGGTATTCAGATATTTACTGTAATTTTTATGGATTGTATAACTAATATTAGAAATGTTTCCTTTATAAAAAAAAATCTAGAAAAACTTATTGATATTTAAAAAACCTAGTGTCAGGCATTTTCAGTGGTGCCCAACTGGACAGTCTAGATTTCCCAGACCACTCTTTCCAGTACTGTACAATTACACAGACTAAGGGTAATAGGCTGGCAGCGCCCTCTAAGCTACCCAACCTGATCTCTAACATTATTGTTGAACACAAACACAACAGTGCTTGAATTTCAAGAGAGTGCCTGGTTTCATTCAGATGTTCTTTTCAAATAGGAAATGTATTTTGAGAACAGTCACACAATGGACTATACTGTTGACTGTCTATTTAAACGTTGTTAGGAAAAAATAAAATGAAACCCCCACTCTGCTTTGTCGAAATCGCATTTTATCTCTGTAAGAGACAGAATGATAAAGGTGTTCTCTGCAAGGTGCAGCCATCAATAGACTCTTATTGGAATTGGAATGTTCAGTTTTTTTTGCCTTTTCCAAACAGAATGCTGATTAAATACACAATATGTCTAATGCATAAATGGGCATTTCTTTTTTACGGATGCCCTGTCTGTTGTGCACTAAGCGCATGGCCGATGAACTATGCATTGTTTAAGATAAATGCATAGAATTATATGTGCTGTCCATTGATTCCTGGGGTTACAGCTGGGGGTTGGCACTGAGCATGGTATGTGCCTAACAACGTTTCACACTGTAGAAATCAACTGAAGATACTGAACAATTGACCTGATGCCTTTTTTTAACAAGACACCTGGTAGATTGTAATACCTACAGGTTATAGCATGTGGGTACCATACACAGGGCAATAATGTCTTACTATATCCATTACCAGTTTCCTCTGCATAGTGCTATTGACGTAAGTACATGCTGATCATGGCTATACTTTATGGCATTCAGCCATGCCTTGTGTCAATATCTTTTGACCTTTACTGTTGCCCCAGACTAGCCTACATGCCAAATGCTTATTCCTGGACCACCCACAAGCAACAGCCTGATGACATGGACTGATGGTTAAAGGAGCACAAAGAGTCTACAAATGGCCTGTAGGAATTGTACTCTCTTTATTGTTTTCAGGTGTGATACGTCTCTACAGGGAATGGCATGCACACATGCCCTATGAATCTAAAATACACTTAATGGCATTCAGCTATGCGCCATGTCTGGAATACATCATTGGACCAGCAAACATTGCATTGATATAAATGAGAATATTAGTTGTCCATATGAATTGGTTGATAATGTAAGTAAAAGGTAGGACATGTACGGGTATGTTTTGCATGTCCTGGTAGTGACAAACACCGAAATTAATTTTCAATACTGTGAGGCCTACTCATGTCTCATATCTTTGGAATGGTAATGATAAATCCTCTTTAAATTTAGGTTGGATATAAAATTACTTGTTTTAGAAATGCTACTTTTAGAATGTGGAAATTTATCTGTTCTTACTAATCCGTGTGCCTTGGAGCCTGCCTCTAAAACATGTCTGGGGTGGGTGACAGCTACACTTTGTCCTTTCCCTTTAGACAGCCACAAACACAGGAAAGGTGGGTGTGACAGTGAACTAATTTTCAGACATATGCATCCTGATAGCTCTTCCAGAGAAGGTAGAGAGGAGGGGATCTGACATTTACAGTTGAATAGGAAGTGTCTTATTTGCCAGACAAAGGGCTGATTGTCCGCTACTGATAGACTGAAGACACTTTGGAGGCCAGGTTTGAAAGAGCCCCCACTTCAAAGGCATAACTGGGTATAAGTACTAGGCCTCTGACCCAACCAAGGTAGTACTCTACCGGACCTGTGACGAGCCCTGCCAACAGTAAAGACTGCTGTGCTATAAGAACTGCCACTCTGCTTGACTGCTGCATTAGAATAACTGTTTTTCTGCTGTGCTGTGCTGCACTGCTGCCTGCTGATATCTGCCCTGCTGAGGACAAGGACTGGACCAATGTCAGTTAAACCCACAGTGGCTCAGAGGGCTTGCGGGCTTGCCCCCTGTATTAAAGTCTCAGGGCTGTCAAAGATTGTCTTCAACTCTGCAACAGCTCCTAGACTCTACCATCTGTGAGTCCTGCCCTGCCAAGTGGTGTAAATCCAGTCCTGGGCCCTTTAAACTGATCTTATTCCAGTCAGAACCATCAAAATAGATGCAGTGATGACTTTGCGCTGATCAGAACCAATGTACTGCCCTTCGATGCTGACGCAAGAGCCAATTGGCCACATTGCTTTGACAGACTGCACAACGGACAATGCAGCTCAAAGATAACACAGCAGCTTCATCGTAAAGGGGTTAATTGACAAAGCTTTCATTGTCTGCACAAATCTGAACTGACACATCGAGTCTTCAACAGGGTTGCTTCCTCCATCCAATGTACCTTTTCAGCCGGACCTGCGTGAGTCGTGTAGCCAGCCTGCCCTCCATCATGGTCGGCCTGAACTTTGGAGTTACCCCGGCCCTGCGTGACCTCAAGTAACCCTGACACACTTTATGAAACTAAGCACTTTAGTTGGATTTAATCTTTAACAATTCGTAACTCCGGTTCTAGCTATTGGATTTTTTTAGTTGCTGTCTTGATTTACTCAAATAATTATTGTCTATTTTTCAAACACTGCATGGAGTACTTTTGTGTGTGTTTTTGTTGTGTTATTGTGTGGGTTGCACAAATACTTTACACATTGCCTCTTTAGATAAGCCTGACTGCTCCGTGCCAAGCTACCAGAGGGTGAGCCCAGGTTACCCTTTAGTGTATATCTAGCTTACCCTGTCTGGAGTGGTGGTTCCTGCTTGTACAGGGTGCATACTCTGACAACCAGAAAACACACACCTGTACCTAAAAAAGACAGAATTTGTTTATACCAGCAATCCCCCTTTACCTGACGACTTTTGTCTCCCGTTTTGTCTCTCCAGGAACGACTCTCCTAACAGAACACTTGCTTTAGGGATTAGCTTATTGAATGAGGTAATGGGAGGGGAGTTGGTGCTGGGTAAGACTGTTCAAACACTCTTACAGCCTGAAACTCGAAAACTCTTGCCTCCTCTGAGATCTAATTTTGTATTATTTTATAGATGATTTGCTTGCCTGCATTCGGTTTCTTTTGTGTGTAGCGTTGTATTGATGTATCACTGTTTTATTGGCATGTTTTGTGTTGGTCTGTTATTTGCTGGAGTGCTGATGTGCTTTAATGATGCATAGTCCTATTTTGTTATGGTTTGTATTGTTGCATTGTGATTTCTTGTTAATAGGTTGTGTTGCATTGACTTTTAGTTCTTCTGCAGTTGTGGCGAGTTATGTTGTCATGGTGTTATGTTCCTGTGCTGTGAATTTGTCCTTGTTTTGAGTTATTATGTTGTAGTGTTTTTGTGTACATTGTTGTGCTGGCTTATGTGATTCTGTTTTGTTCTTGTGTTTATTTTGTTGTGTAGTATTGAATTGATGTTGCACTATTGTGCTGTTCTGTTTTCAGATGGCGCTTCGTTGAGTTTTTGTGGTGTTGTAGTACCTCAATTGCAGTCGGTATGGCAAAACCTGCACAAATATAATTGTATCACAATACAGCCACCTTAATCCCGCTGTCATGATGTGGTAGTTAAAACTGTTTGCATCAGACATTAGCATTTTGATACCGGAGGGTTTGAGATTTTAATTGTTTGGAACTAGAATACATTGGGGGCTGGTTTACAAACCCCTATGCGCCGCTGGAGTGTTACTTTTAGTTACGGTCTAGCAGGGCACACTGCAGGGCTATATCTACAAGGCCATGTAACCCCACCCTGCTTGACATTTCATGGCCTTGTAAATAAGGACTGAGGCAATGCAGCTCAAGAATGAAGCAGCGTTGACACACCCTGCAATAGCGAGGTGTGCTATGGGTGTTACGGTGGGTGTTCCCACGTAACACCCATGACATTTGACACATTTCCAGATTTACGGGTTTTAGTAAACCAGGGAATGCGTCAAAAGCCTACACCTCTCCAAGAGTAGCATGGGGTGGAACAATGAGGAGAAATAACAATATTTCTCCTTGTTTTTTCCTGTTTCTATGTGTGGTGCATTGAACAGCAAACATAAAAAGAGAAAATAGACCCAATTTTTGTTTTGTGCAGGAAGGTGTCCCTTCCTACAATTAAACAATCACCCCTAAAAAGCAGATACCCTTGCACAATGGCACAAGGGAGCCTATGTTGGCGCATGGCAGCCATTTGTGCACCAACCCAGGGGGAAAGGACAGGAATGTGTTGTATTCCTGCGCAGGAAAGTGTCCCTGGCACAAAAACAATCATCCCTGCAACACAGGTAGCCTTGCACCATGGCACAAGGGTGCCTCTGTTTGCTCACAGCATCTTATTGTGC
This sequence comes from Lissotriton vulgaris, assembly GCF_964263255.1. Classification (NCBI taxonomy): domain Eukaryota; kingdom Metazoa; phylum Chordata; class Amphibia; order Caudata; family Salamandridae; genus Lissotriton; species Lissotriton vulgaris. Next base: position 1,014,226,999 of record NC_141687.1, read on the forward strand.
CCCAGTGGGGGGAAAAATTAAGGAATGCACCCATTTCTCACAGATATAGAGTATTCCTGCCCTTTTCTTTTGAGAAGATCCCATGCGGCTCTGCCCTGCACCAACACCTCGTAAATGAGGCCCATTAGTTTACAGTTATGGTCTTAATGGGGTGGTATTCTCAATCAATACAAATAACATACATCAACTCCATTGAGAAACGAGAGATTGGCACACTTGTTCCCAGGCTCAAGGACGCAATGTTCTAGAATTGCAGAAACACGCAAAGGTAAAGCGGTAAATGCAGCATTATTATAGAAAACAATTACACGCTTTATTTTCTTTTGTTGAGAAAAATGGATGCTGTTCTGAAGATGTGTCTCTCTTCACTGAATTCACTTTTTAAAAATTTTCATCATTTGTTATTTGCACTCAGTCTGTAGAATGGTTTTGGATGCTTTAAATTCACAACAAATATCATTTGAAATATGTCTGTCGTATTTTTGATTCATTACAGCTGGTTCCAATATAATATGATACGCAAGGACTATATTTATCTAGATCTCCTGACTGTCAGTAGCCTTCTAGACATGCTTGCACAATTTCTACCACCTTCTCAAAGCACAGTTCCCTCTAAAGTCACCATTATTATTAATTCTAAAATATACATATCTGGCAGGTACTCTATGGGCCTGCTTACAAGTGGGCCAGTTAATACCATTCCATACATAAACCCCTGTTTATGCATGGGTCGGATTTATAAGTTGAGTGTTATTTAATGCATCTGATAATTACCAGATTCATTAAACTTAAATACCTCAACCTTCCTTCCTTACATTTTTGCAAGTCAAAACAGCATGAGCAAACTATAGGTATTTACAGTGTCATGCGGATTTTGGTGTGTTAACCACCAAAATCCATCTGTTATTCCCTAGAAGCTTTCAATAGGTGCTATTTATCATACCAGATAAACAATAAACCACTTGGCATCGCTATTTACCAAGTGGGATACATTACACCTAATCTCATTATCAGGCTCTAAAAAGATCAGTCACCCAGACAACTGCACCACTTCTCTCAACATTCAAGTGATTGTTACGATGCATTGGCTTGGAAAAGTAAAAACATCCATGTAGAATAAAGGTTCCAGACACAAAGTTGATAAAAAAATGTGTCTTTTATTGCAGCACAGCATCAAGTGTCTTGCCTAAAGGTTCAGCAGAAGTAAACTGATCCAGAAGGTATTCTAGATTCTAAATCCAAACCTATCGGCAGTGCAACACATTTAAACAATAATACAAACAGAAATACATGAAGATTATATGACATCTGCTCCTCTAAAACAGAAATCAAAAATCATTGAATTTGTGAGGAACGCGACTCACACAGCAGGTGTCTTTAACTCTAGATGCCACAGACTCAGTAGGATCAACCTGGCTTGTGTGATCACAAATGAAAGTTTCATTTGCAAATTCCTCATCCTTGTCAAGGGCATGGTTGAAATGCACATTAACATTTTTAAACCCATCGCATCTTGCATTCCAAACTTTACCATCCTGTGTGATCACACTGTTCAAATTCACTTTTACCACTCTGGTGGGTTTTCCAAATCTAGGCACCCTTTGGAAATAATCGCAGGCACCTGGATCCTGACCCAATGTCCGAAACAAAACTGGGACTTTTAACTCTCCATTTGTTACATACCATTCTTTCATTTTGCTTTGTCTAATCGCCACCTTCTTTCCCACTTGTTCAACATCTATACCATGACATTTCTTTTCTCATCCTTTCTTGAACCACCAGGGACATAATCTAGTGGTAGGATTCCTGCCTTTGAGCAGTTTGAAAGGACTTACGTCCGTGATGGTGTGAGTGTAGTACGATACATCTAAACTCGATTGAAGGCAGTTGTCAAATGGCAAATGCTACAATGCACCATAAAATCTTACATCTCTTTGGATTTAAACTGAACACCATTGTCAGTGTTGAGTACTTCAGGGTACCCTTCTCTCGCAAATATTTCCTTACGAAATTCTATGACTACAACAATGGTAATCTGACTAACCAACTTCACCTCAGCGCACTTCGAATGATAGTCATTTACCACAAGAGCAAACCTTGCATCTTGTGGCGAAGAATGGAAAGGTCCTGAGATATCTATGGCAACTGTCTGCCAAGGAAATTCCGGCTAATCCATAGGTTTTAAAGGTGCAGTAATCACTCTGAGACCTCTCTCACAATTCACACAATCTTCACATTCTCTTACCACTCGATCAACGATCATGTCTAAACCAAACATTTGCCTTAACTAATCTTTTCATAGAAGACTTACCAAAATGTTTTTTATGCACCAATAGAAGAATATCTCTTGCATTCCTACAGGAGGAATACATTTACCACTCTTGAATAGTAAGTCTTCTTCTAATTCCAATTCATCTGCAACCTTAAAGAAAGGTAGTACTTCAGGCAATAAAAGGTCTTTCCTTGGCCATCTTGCCAGAACATAATCTTTCTCTTTGTTCCATAATTAATTTTCCTTGCAATTATCAGACCAGGCTTTTTCATCAATACCTTCAAAGGCTTTCTCTACAACATCATTAATAGTTGCAATAATGTCTTCTTGTGGTTTGTCCAAGTATCCGTCTTCATCATTACAAGGTAATCTGGAAAAACAATCCGCTATGACATTAGTTTCCCAGGTATATACTCTACTTTAAAACTATACTCTTGTAGTCTAGAAATCAACCTGGCAATGCGGGCAGTGGCATTCCTACACCACCAGGTGACAGAATATGGACAAGTGGTTTGTGATCAGTCCTAAGTAAAATATTACCTCCCCAAACATAATTACGGAAATGTTCCATGGCCCACACACAACCATGTAGTTCCTTCTCAATCGCTGCATATTTCCTCTCTGCTTTATTAGATGTCCTAGATGCGAATGCTACATTCCATTCTTCTTTTCCACACCTCTGAGATAACCCTCCTCCGAAACCATACATGCTGGTATCTACAGTAATTATACATTCCTTACCCATACAAAATGTTTGAGGGTAGGCACCTCCAAATTTGTGATTTGCTGAAATACTTTTTCTTGTTTGTCAGACCAATCAACCCTTACATCTTTCCTGCTCAAAAGACACAAAGGTCCCGTCTTTGTTACAAAATTCTTAATAAATGTACTATAATATTCACATATTCCTGCAAATTAACTTCTCTCTAGAGTCTGGTGCAGGGGCTTTCACTATAGCATCAACCAACCATTTCTTGGGAACATCACCTTTTTTCAACAAAGTGTGACCCAAATATTCAATCAATCAATCTATTTGTAGAGCGCGCTATTTACCCGTGAGGGTCTCAAGGCGCTGAGGGGGATGGGGGTGGAATCTTCGCTACTGTTTGAAGAGCCAAGTCTTGAAGAGTCTTCTGAAGGCGAGTAGGTCTTCGGTCTGCCGTAGGTGGGTAGGAAGGGTGTTCCAGGCCTTGGCGGCGAGGTAGGAGAAGGATCTACCACCTGAGGTTGTTCGATGGATGCGGGGGACGGCGGCGAGGGCGAGGTTAGCGGATCAAAGCTGGCGGCGAGGGGTGTGGAAGCTGAGTCTGCTGTTCAGGTAGGCTGGTCCGGTATTGTGGAGTGCTTTGTGTGCGTGGGTGAGGAGTTTGAAGGTGAACCTCTTGTCGAAGGGGAGCCAGTGTAGGTTTCTCAGGTGGAGGGTGATGTGGCTGCGTTGGGGGATGTTGATGATCAGTCAGGCGAAGGCATTTTGGATGCTCTGTAGTCGTCGTAGGTATTTGGCTGGGATTCCGGCGTAAAGTGCGTTGCTATAGTCCATCCTGCTGCTGACGAGGGCCTGTGTCACTGTTCTTCTTGTTTTGGTCGGGATCCACTTGTAGATCCTGGGGAGTATGCGCAGGGTGTTGTAGCGGGAGGAGGAGACGGTGTTGACCTGTTTGGACATGGAGAGGGAGGAGTCGAGGATGAATCCAAGATTGCATGTGTGGTCAGTGGGTGTCGGTGCTGTCCCCAGAGTGGTTGGCCAGCAGGAGTCATCCCAGACTGAGAGGTTGGGTCCGAGGATTAGGACCTTCATCTTGTCCGAGTTCAGTTTCAGATGGCTGCTCCTCATCCAGTCGGCGATGGCCTTCATTCCAACGTGGATGTTGGTTTTGGTGGTGCGTCGGTCCTTTGTGAGGGAGAGGATGAGCTGAGTGTCGTCAGCGTAGGAGATGATGTGGAGGTTGTGGTGGCGGGCCACTTGTGCGAGGGGGGCCATGTAGATGTTGAACAGCGTCGGGCTGAGGGAGGAGCCCTGCGGGACACCACAGATGATGTCTGTTGTTTTGGATTGGAAAGGTGGGAGGCGGACGTTCTGGGATCTGTCGGAGAGGGAGGATGTGGTCCAGTCGAGGGCCTTCTCTTGGGTACCGGCTTCTTGGAGGCGTGTTTTTAGAGTGCGAAGGCAGACCGTGTCGAAGGCGGCTGAGAGGTCCAGGAGGATGAGGGCAGATGTTTCGCCGTTGTCTAATTGGCGCCTGATGTCGTCTGTGGCGGCGTTGAGGGCTGTCTCGGTGCTGTGGTTTCGTCTCAAACCGGATTGGGACGGGTCCAGGATGTTGTTGTCTTCGACGTGGCGCGTCATTTGCATGTTGACAATTTCCCCTGGGAACGGGAGCACAGAGATGGGCTGGAAGTTCTTGAGGTCCTTGGGGTCCGCCTTAGGCTTTTAGAGGAGGGCATTAATTTCAGCGTTTCTTCCAGCTTTCCGGGAATGTCGCTGTTTCGAAGGAGATGTTGATGATCTTCCGTAGTTGGGGTACGATGGCTGCGTCTGCCTTGGTAAATATGTGGTGTGGGCACGGGTCTGTCATTCTACAGAAGTGCAGAATAACACTTGATTTTCTTCAATGTCAAACCATGGTCTTCCAATCTTTTGCAGACTTGCTCTAGATGAGTGAAATACTCTTGATGATCTTTGGAAAATATAAGTATATCAGCTTGGAAACATTTTGTAAAAATATCACAGTCTTTGAATATGTGGTACATAGCCTTTTGAACACTGACTCTGCTGATATTAAACAAAAGGGCATTATCTTGAATTGGTATAAACCCAATGGTGTAATAAAAGCAGCACAATGTCTAGAACCTTCTGTCATCTCCATCTGGTGATAGGCGGATCTGAGAACCAGAGTGGAAAACACAGCAGTTCCTTCTAAAATGCTCACAACCTCATTTATGTTGGGAAGTGGGTGGCAATCAGCTATTACATGGGCATTTAAAGCTCTTAAATCCATACACAGCCTCAAAGATTGATCCCCTTTTCTCACCAAAACTATGGGAGAAACCCATTCCGAAGATTCTACCTCATCAATTATGTTTTCTTTGACCAAGTCCTCCAACATTACCTTCAATTCTCATCTGATTTTGATAGGAACATTCCTTAATTTTTGTCTCACAGGAATTGTCCATCTCTTTATTTTTATCTCACAAGCAAAACCCAATAGTTTACCAAGTTTGTCAGAGAAAACTTTAGGATATTTATTAATAATGGTTTCCTCACTATTTTTGTCTGATATGATTTGTCTGATATGATAAAGACAGGTTCACTATTCCTGGGGTTTAATATAATTCCTAGTTTCGACTCATCCCTTCACCCAAGTACATTCACACCCTTTACAGCAATATAGAGTTTAACTTCAGCTTTCCTACCTTTGAACTCTAGTTCTATAATATTGTAACCAATAACATCAATTGCAGTGCCATCAACAGTTTCTGCTACAATATCAGACAGTTTCAATGTATCCAAATATAAACATTTTCCAAACTTCTTCACAAAATATTTTTCCGTAATAATGGTCCATGGAGAGCCTAAGTCAGCCATGAGCTCTAAATGCTCACCAAGGACTTTGACAATGCATTTGGGTTGAACCTTGAACCTTGGGTGGGTCCTTGACTCCTATTTCCTACTGATTAGTATCTTTTATAGATATAACAATTCCTTTTGTTTGAATATCAGCCCTTCCTCACTCACAGTTAACCTCATGTCTACTTATTTCAATTAGAGAGGAAACTTTTCCTTTCTGATTCGAAGTAACATGGTTTCTCCTTCTTATTTCTCTACAGACAAGGACAAAATGCCCAATACAACCATATTTCACATTCTTTCCCAATTGCAGGGCAATGAGCAAAAGAAGCAATGTGATTGATACTTTCACACCTGTAACAAATAGTAGTTCTGCCTTCATCTTTTTTTATAGTCACAACCTTGGATTAACATACACAAATGTCCTTAATTGGTGTTAATAGCACATACTTCCTCATTACCAGGATCTTTCTTACTTACTTCGGACACCCATTTTTCAGATTGTTCTAGCTCCTTAGCAATAGCAATAGCATCTTGCTATTGCTATTGCTAAGGATCTCCTACAACCCATAACTTTTCCTGTATTTTCTTGCTCTTCACATGAACTACGATTTGATCTTGTATCATTTCATCTGTCATTTGGCCAAAATTACATGACATGGAAAGTCCACCTAATGCGGTCAAAAAAGTCATCAAAAGATTCATTCCCTTTTTGCCGCCTGGTGTAAAATTTTAACCTATTTAGCACAATGCTGCTGGCTGGTATGAATCTAAGTTCCATCATTAGTAGTGCTTCCTTATACACATCCAAATCTTCCTGTTCTACTTGTGGTAGACTCCTGAAAACAACTTGGCTCTCAGATCTTAGGTAAGGTAATATACTTTTTTTCCTCTCAGCACCCATTATTTGGCCATCAATAGCAGTCATGTAAGTTATACATTCCTCTTTCCACCTCACCCAAGGCATTGCTGCTTCCCCTTTGTTGGGTAAAAGTTTCCCCGAAGGATCAAACTGCATGACTTCTCACAGTAAAATGTAAAAGTAAATATATGTATACAAATCACCAATGTCGAACAGAACAACAATAGTGTTTTGAGGAGTACCAGGTATCTTCAAAATTGTCAGCCATGTCCCTTTGTTCTGAAAATGACCTCCGTCTATCACAAATCACTTTTAAATGTCAGTCTACAGCCTCTCAATAAGTCATAACATCCGATGACAAAACGAGATGTAAAATAAGTAGAAAAATTGCTCGAATAAACCAATGGAAACGCAGCTCACATCTCCCAATGGAAGAGAAACAAATTGACCAATAGCAGCATTTGTTTTTCCTGATTCTGCTCGTCAGTACAAGTCATGCGCTCACTCTCGCCTTCACGCTCCTCCGTGATAGAGCGCAAGGGATCGCGTTGCATAGACACCTAACGCAAAGAATCTTTGCCACCGTGAAGACAGGACAGAACGTTGCTTCTCCAAACAAAAAGTTGCAGATGCATCCAGCAATGGCGCACACAACTTCAACCACCCTCAACACTGTGAGTCTTTAAATATACTTTACAATAGTTAAATTAGCTTTACCCATACTTGCCCCGCCAACGCACACTCCTCTCTGCGGGAAAGGCCACTGCTTCGGATCTAAACAGGAACTCCAAAAGCTGCACGTCGGTCTCTGATGAAAATGTGTAAATTCTGTCCAGATATAGACTCTGTGCCTTTAGCGCTCCAATAGATGACAGGGGAACTAGACCCAGAAGGCATTCTAGATTCTAAATCCAAGCCTAGAAACAGTGCAACACATTTGAACAATAATACAACAGAAATACATGAAGATTATAACAATGCAGTATACTTGCCTTAAGTAATCTAAATTGTGGATATATTAACTACTCCAGGGGCCAATATCTAAGAGTTTAAACTCTAAAATAAAAATGAAAAATCCTGATTCCTGTTTAAAGAAAATAGTTGGAGATTAGTGGTAGCATTATTTGGTCTAAATAGGGTGACACATTAATGCAAGACAGTCTGATTCTATTCTACTTGTTAAAGAACTTGCTAATAAGCTTTCACCTCGTACAGGTTTCCAGACATACTACATCTCATGGCCTCATGAGGTGGTGAGGTGACATGTGTGGCTAAATGAAACTCTAAATAAATAAATACAGAAATAAATAAATAGACTTTGTTGCATCAAGTGTACAAACCAAAGTATTTTTCTAAAACTTCTAAAAACAGACATAGGTGGAAGAGAATCATTTTTAACTTAATGTTATACAAAGCATAATCACTACGTAGAGCGGAGGAGTATGTATAATTCAAGCAAAACCATAGGATTCTTCGAGATAAGAAAGTTAGGAAGGGTAGTTTGCAAATACTTAGACGTATTCGGAATTTAATGCTGGGAAATTGAGTTATGGGGCCAATCGTTAGTAGCCCACCCTAGTCAGGTATGCAGGAGGTTGAGCAGAAGCTAAAGAGTAAAAAGATGAAGTAACTCAGATTTAAAACTTGGTAAACTATTACTGTTTCTGTCCTTAGGGGCTTAGAACACTGTGCCCACATTTTCCAAACTTATCTTTACCAACATATCGTGGAGTTATCACTTTTAATCTGAAAATATGGCCAAGGGGAAGTGAACATTAAATCAAGACTAAAACATTTGAAACACTGTGTGAAATTACAAGAAAAAATCCAGAATGAAGTGTGTAATATGAGATGTTAAATCCAATGGGTATCCAGCTACTGAAGGAGGAAAATCTTTCCTTTCAACTTTCATCTGTACTTAGTTGATATGTGCTCCTCTTTTCCACATTGTACACGTCAACAAATCATATTTTTGAGATTCAACAGCTGCAAACTAGAGGCATATTACAAGTCCAGTGTACTCTTGATTTGGGCAGAACCCAGAGTTTTCATTTGGATGGGACTGATGAAATTCATATGTTTTACCATGTTATTCCCAGTACAAAGCTACAAAGTCAGAATGATGCAGGAGTTCCTTACTTGGGAAATACCAAACCTAGTAATATTGATGCAAGGCTCTACTAACAATGGTAGACAAGACTTTGCACCAGAAACTAAAGCCTCCATGAGGCAGGAGCAAACAAGGAAAATGTTTTTAATTCTCCTAACTTTTTATGCATATATGTAAAGTGGCAATATACGGCTAATCATGGTGTTTTATTCAAAAAGAGTGCCTTTCCAGTACAAAACCTTGGTTGCTTTTTTCCTTTGCACTATAAAGTATTAAATCACACCCCCATAATTGCGCGATCAAACTGCCCTTGATTATAACATGACCATGCCATACCATTATTTACCTAAGCAATTTTATGCACACCGTAATTTTGATCAAATAAAAATGTGGCCAGTTTTGTCTTTCTTAAAATTTGCAAGGAAAGCTTCAAGTGCGTTTGGAAGTCTATTTCTTATCATAGTAGTAAGGCTAAAGCACAGCGTTTGTTGTGTGAGTAGCTCCATGTGTGAATCTATTGCAGAGACAAAATGTACTCAATTAAGTATGAGGCAGAGGCAGCTAAAGGTTTTGCAATTTTTTTTATTGTTTTTCAGCTAAACGTTCATAGCAGAACAAAAAACAACAGATCCCACTTGTCTTGATAGATTCTTTGTATCCTGGCCGCATGGTTAATACAGTTTTCCCAAACCAGAAAGATAGAAGGAGAGAGAAAAAGAGGCATTGCTTCTTAACACAGCACCACATATTGACCACTATATGCAATTGGGGGCTCTCCTACCATTCATGTAAATACTCTGTCATTGGTGCCCAGTAGTGTTTTGGTCTAGTCCCACATGGCAGTTCCTCCTCGTATGTGTTCAGTTGGTCCCTGAAGTATGCAATGACTGACTCTATACCAACTCTCCAGCTTTGGGTAGGCACACTGTCCCCCAGTGTTTTGCAACCTCTCTTGTAACTAGTAGTAGACTGACCACAAGCATATGACAAGCCAGTTTGAATGTTTTCACATACCCAAGTAGGCATACCTTAGGGGTGCAGTGTGCAGCTTTGGCTGCCACCTCAGTAAGGACGCATGTTATTAGCCCCCAGTACTAGAGTATCTGGGGGCAGCACCAAGCCAGGCATAGAAAGTCCTCCCTCGGGGAGCCACGTCTGCTGCGATTGTCGTCTTCTGGAAGACTATATTTCCTGAGTAGGAGTGGTGTGTAATTTGTTTGATGGAGGAACTTAATGTGAATAATGCGCAAGTTCCAATTTAAGGTGAGCTCGCCTGTTTGTGTGCAGCAGAACGTCCATTCCGCTTGTGTAAGGGGTTTATCTAGGGCCTCATTCCATTTGTCTCTAGGGGAATTTTTGATCTTGGCATTGTCCTAGTGCAAAGCATTATAGAGGAGATAGAGAAGCCCAGTCGAAGGTATGCGAACTGCAGCAGTGGAGAGCTGTGTCCTCTCTGAGATGCTACTGCCCATTCATTAACCCCTTCCATGCTGGGCCGATTTTTCTCGTGTGCTGAGCTTTTAAAGGATCAATGGCTTCATGACGGCCCCCAGCCGTCATCAGCAAACGAGCACTGTAATGCATGACGGATGGGGGCCGTCATCAGCATGGAAGGGGTTAAACTTTCCATCCAGGAACAAGTCCCCCATTGTCAACAGTTTTGACTTTGCTAGCAAATCTAGCATTTTGGGTTCCCACGTGACTGATAACGCTGGGTGATGGGTCAGCGGTAATGCCTGGGTCTGCAAGCTCAGTGGGGTGCAGGCGCCATTGAAACTGTTTAGGTATTTGAGTTGGGATGATCAGGGCCAGTAGCACCTGTGCATGATGTGAGAGGGTTTTAGGCAAGTGGCATACATTTGGCACCCATGTGTTCACATCCCTTTTTTCGAACCAAAAGTCTAAGCGGGATCAGGTACCATGACTCATCAAGGTGTAGGTACTCTCCCTCTCATCTGGGTGACTGAGAACTTTGAGTCCACAGTTGTCCATTTCAGTGCACATCAGCTGTGCTGCTCTCCCCCACCCCGTCTCCACTTTCACTGATCTATCCATGTTTGAATCTAGATAGAGGTTTAGGCCCCCTCCCCAAATAGTCCCTTGGGGCGTAGCGCCCCAAGTCGGCACCAAATATATGCATAGAACTCTGGGTCATCGACATTGGGGCCATAGGTGTTAATAATTGTCAGGATTGTGCCCCATAGAACACTCTGCACTATCAGATATCGGCTGTGCTGGTCAGTCTCCGAGTGTGTTATCTCGAATAAGACCCCCTTTTTAATCAATAGCATGACCCCTCTTGTGTGGTTAGAGTAGGAGGAGGTAACTCAGTACCCCACCCATCTGGCCCCAGCAGTTTCTGACATTTTACCTCTTACATGTTGAGGTAGCCAGCAATTTTTTGGGGTTGTTAAGCCCTCACACATTCCATGTTATTTAGTGTAGTGGCTTGACTTGCGGTAGTTTGGTCATTTACTTTAGTTGCATGAAGGTGTGTATGCCTGTCTGTATTGCTTATCTCTCCATATCTGACAGGTTCAGACATCATCTTCTGGTGGGTTTTCAACATAAAACCTACAACCCTCTCTCCCCCTCCCACTTCAGCATCTCAATCATCATAAAGACAGCATCCCTAAGTACCTGAATTTCCCTAATACAATGCATTAACAGACTATACAGTAGTCTAAACATAGAACTCCCGTGAGATGTACTTCAAAGGGGATCTCTCTCCCATGGGGGGAGCTAGACACCTGGGTTAACATCCTGGTGGGCAGAGGTGACCGGGGAGCTAATAATAATATATTAGCAGTATCTACTCATGAGATCAGCAGTGAAACACATTGGGCGGATGTGCAGCATGGACGGCGTGTAATGTTTGTTTATCACAAGCCAGTTGTATCAGTCTATCGCCCTATTACATCAGCATCACACCCATTCAGTGCAGTACTCACAGACCCCTTAAATCTCAACCGGGATGGCTTTTGTTTGCACAGGGTCTGTGTGGCTGGCGTGGACTGTGCCCTTTTGTTGACAGTTCATTTTGGCATGCAGTCGGCAATTCGGAATACCTTGCCTTGGGTCCCTAAGTCCTGTTATTCCTGTGCAGGTCATCGGGTGCTCATGATCTGCTTCATGTCTTCCATTGCCCCTTATGGGGTGGTGTATACTTTTTGTGTGCCCTTGTAGGAAATCTTAAGCTTGGCTGGATATAGCATAGAATTATTGATGCCTTTCTTTTGCAGTTTTTTCTCTACTGGGACGTATTCTCTACGAGCAGCTTGTACCGACGTTGTGAAGTCCGGATAGAAAGAGAAGGAGTTCCCTTGGTAGTGAATCTCCTGCCGTTCCCTGGATTAGTACAGCACTGCATCTCGGTCTGGATAGTTCAATAGGGCGTGCGATGATGGGGTGCAGAGGAGCCCTGGGGGGACTTTGCAATCAGCGATCTGTCTATATAGAGTTCCATATTTCCTATGTTGTTGGTTTCTGGGACTCCCATAATCCACATGTTGTTCCTTCTTAATCTAGCTTCAGTCCTGCTTCTTAGCTTTGATCACCTCCAGGACCTTTTCCATGTTCAAGCATTTCTCTTGAGTGCTGCGTAGTGCGTCTTCTGGTACGGAGCTGCATTGCTCTGTCATTGTTATTCTGGCCCACTGTTTGTCCAATTTGGTTGCCATATGGTCCATGCACAGTTTTAGTGTATCGATGTTCTTGTCAATAGATGGTAGACTCTAAAGCATCGCTGCTATGGGGAGGCTAGTGCCAGTGAGCTCTGGGGTTGGCCATCTTGCTCCGAGTCAGACATGGCGTACTTGCCAGATTTGGCTGCTCTCTTGGTCTTGAAGCTGAGCTGGGATTGCTGCTTGTCTGACTTGCCCATGTTGAGCCTTTCATGTTCAGCTGGCCAACTTTGCTGCTGGGTGTGCACAGCAATGGTCTCGTTGAACCTCAGGGGTACATTTGCATCGTGTCTCACTCACCAGATCCTGTGAAAGGCCAGGTACCTCTTCCTGTCACCGGGGCCAGGTATGAAGTAGTAGGAATTAGGTTGTGGTGGGCCCAGTTTGTGTGTTGCTGATCAGTTGTACAGGTATGCAATCTTTTGTCATCTGCGGCAGTGCTTGTTTGTGGACTGCCACTAGTATAGTTTCCACTAGTCCCCACACAACTGTGAGTGCTTAGATGAACTGGGGGCAGAGGCATGTGGGGATACACCCCAGTAATCGCCCACAGTGAGGTCTCCTGGGCGAGCATGCATGCAATAGTCAACTGTTAGGTTACCCATGGTGTAGTATGACTGCGTGCCAGTGATCTGCCTGCTCAATTTCTTGATGTTTGTTTCAGAGCAGGTCTACCCTGTACAGGGGTGCAGTGTGTCTTCACGTTATTAAGGGTATTAAAGGGGGATTAGTGTATCTGTGGCCTCTCGTCACCCCGGTCATTGGTTGCCATGATCTCAGACGCACTGCGGTTTCAAGCCAGCTCTGCTAGGCCCCAAATCGGCCCAGCAAGGAATGCTGCTGACTCTCTCCCACTTCGACTTCCGGGGTGCACGGCTGTATCTTCATGGCAAGCTCTGTGTCTAAGAGCTGGTGCCACTACTAGGGGGGAAACAGTTCTGTCTTGCAGGCCGCCTGCAACCCAGACCAAATTCTGGCTGCGTCACGCCTCTCACCTCAGCAGGACCACACACTGTGGCACTCATCAGCTGCCCGACAGTGTCTGCTTCCCCACGACTTCTGCTGCTGCCCTCGGGTGGCAGCCCTACATCCGCTCCACAATTCCAGCAGTTGCGAATGGCCAGGCACCATCTCTGGGCTGCTCCGGGTGGGGTTATCCGGAGGGTCTCAGACCTACGATATTAGAACCGCGGTGGCTTCCATGTTTGAGTGCAGTTCAGTTCAGGAGCTTGGCAATGGCTTGTGGTTCGCCGCCTGGCTAACGAGATATCTTCACTCCATTCTACTCCCTCAAGTCCCGGCCCCTTATTTCATCGGGAGCGCTGCTTTTTTGGAGTCACTGATGCCAATACCAGAAATTCTGGGCGGATGGAGCTCTTCAGTCCGCAGAGCCGCTTTAGGCTGCGGCCATCTTGCATCCGGCTCTCTAGCACCCCCGAGGCAGCTAAAGGTTATGGTTCCAAAATATCATAACAGAAATATACCTAACAAAAATACTGTGTTCTGAATTTCACCTATAAAAATATTATGCCATTTGTGTTAATAATAAAAAATCTACACTCAATGGAGTGATATTTATTTAAATGATATTTAGACCATTCTATATCTGTCAGAGGACATTTTTGCTGATGGAATTCTGATATACAGTCGTTAAACTGATCTTGTCTTTCTATTGAAAGCAACTGAGATTATTATTTTTTGTTGTTAGAGACTCCTTGTTCTGGGAAGCTCAGTGACTAACCGAATTCCACTATATAGAATTTTTGGTAGATTCATTGTAGTATAGTTTAGATTGAAATTTACGGTGTCCCTCATTATTATTGCTTTCAACTGACTAGTATTGGATGAATAATGTTCTTATGGAAATAAAGAAAGTTGTGAGTACTACTTACACTCTTCTCCGCTTAAGGTTGAAGTAAATGTAATTTGTCCACAAAGACCACCATATTTTTTGCCTTACAGCTATGAGTAATAATCTGACTGAGAAGCGAGAATACTTACTATAATAAACGAGTTGCTTCACTGCCCTAGCTTGATAAAAAACATAAGCCCCGTCTTCTCCATATTTAAAAGTACCAATGTCATGTTCAACCATTTACTAAGGTAAAAAAACATGTACAATTGATATTTTTGTTGGTTGTTCTTGGCAGCATACCAATAGTGCAATTCTGTGAAGAAACAATGTCTGCGCTTCTTCCCACCCAGATTATTTTGCAAATATCATTTAGAACATCTTGGCTTTCTCTATTGCTGCTGTCCCTTCATGAAATCCAGGCCTATAGCCAGCTAAGATCTTTTAACCCCTTCGGGGCTGATGACGAGCTGGGCTCGTCATGGCGTAGCCTCCTCGCACGCTGATGCCGAGCCCAGCTCGTCACGTAACATGGGATTTAGTAAATCATCGCGTAGGAGGGGAATTGCGCTAGCGCGCATGTGGTTAATTTCAAATCTTGCAGGCGTTCAAGTAGCAGTTTAATGCATACTTTCTCTACTCCATCGAGCAGCGATATTGGGTATAAATTCCCTATGTCTGAGCAAGAGCCTTTCTTGGAGATTGGAACAATAATTGCATTTCTCCATAAGTGTGGAACTTCACATAACTTATCAACTGCATTGAAGACAATGGACATAACTGATGGCACTCTGTCTGGACCAGGTTCCTTATTTAGCTTTTGGTGATAAATTACATTACAAACCTCAATTTCCATAAAGTGGGAGCATATTGTCATATTAAAAGACATCCACAGCCTTGTCACTCTTGTGTGGCGTGGTGAAATGTTGCAACCATTCCTTAGTGGCGATTCAAGGTCGAAGTATAGTGGGAGCCTGTTGCAACCCTATTTGACAATTTCTCAGTACACTCTTGTATCTCTATTGCTTAGTGCATCTTTCACTGTATCCCAGGATTTTATCTTTTTTTAATTAAAATTGTATCTACCTTTCACATGGTTTTTAGAGGTAGTTCCCCTACTGGGCTTGTTTCTTGGCATCTTAAGGCACTTAATATTTTTCCCTGAAGCACTCTCCATCAAACCACTCTAGGCTTTCTGCGCTCATCTTTGATTTATTTGTTGACAGTTTCTTAGGCGTTTGGAGGCTTGAGGCAATTAGTTTTGATAACATCTTAAAGGTTTAAAAAGATGTTTCCCCACTTTGGTGCATTTAGTGCTTCTATTATTTCCTTTAATTGGTCTTTCATATATTGCTGTGCGAGTAACAAGGTTGTTAGAGGTTTCTATACTCCACCTTATAGCCCTCTGAATTTTTCTCTAAGGCTAAAGCTTTCAGTTCCAACATCTTCTCCATGTGTGGAAGTGTTTTAGCCATGCATTGAAAAGGGTGTAATTAAATGGTCATGATCACTTTCTATTCTTTTTTCTTCATATCTATGAGATCGATTCTGTTTTTACAATACCTAAAAAATTGTTTTTGTTAAGGTATTCAACATTGTACATTAAGCTCTGGTAGGCTCCATGGTTCCTATGTGAGCAATTAGTTTTTAATGAGTCCTTAATCTGGGTAAGGTGTTAAAGTCCCCTCTATCTAAACATGTCCTTAAAACCTCTCTTTTTGCTTTTGCTTTTGAGTTTGTAATGGCGGATGCTTTCAATGTGAAGACTGAATCATTTCCCTTGCTGTTTCCTAGTGTATAACAGTCTTTACAAATGTCAAGCAGCCTGTTATTACTTTCCTGCATGTCATATTGCAAATTACGTACATGTAAAGTAATTGACTGGGAATGCCCTGCCATAGCAACAGAGACCCAGTCAGAACATTCACCTTTGGAACCTCCTTTCTTTTAATATATAGCTGAAACACAATATTGCATGTACTCCACCGCTGCGATTTCTTCTGTAGCCCACATTTCTTGGAAACAACATATACTAGGTGCTTTTGCAGGCTATTTTAAAACACTAATGTTTCAGCTTAATATCTTAATTGTTCAATCAAAACTTTTTGCTCAAAGGTAGTCATGATATGTGGGTTGGTAATTAGATGTTTTCCAGGAAAGAGTACATTTCTATGATGGAGTGCTTTAGATATTTGGTAGGTCAGTAGCTAACTAACTTGATTCTTTGTTCCGTCGTTTGTGCTGGTCATATTGTTTGCCACATGATCTATCTGGAACTGACACTTTCTTTCCTTTAGAGTAAGTGTATCTTTCTTGTTCATGTGGTTAGGACTTGGGCCCCATATGGATCTTTAAGAATTCCGGTTGCTACTCAAGCTTTTTTTGACTACATCATCTGACTTCCCTAATAAAGTTGAGTAGGGTTATTCTTAGTGAGAAGCCACTTTTATGCCCCAACTGAGTAGAGATTGTTCATGCATTAAAATTGTGTATAGCAGGGCCCAGGTGATGTCTTTAGGTTCTCGTTCTTTTCTTATTCTTTTATCCAGGTACCATACTGAGATGATATAATTTAAGTTTAAATCTTTCAACCCTGGGGGAATTTTGATTAATTTCAGTATGTTCCACCTCTGCAATATATCATGGTGCCCTCTACAGAGGTAGAACAATGTAAAAATAGCCTTATTATTTATGTTATTCCTCTCATTAGTCCACTCCTCATGGGCTGGAATGCTGGTGTATAAGGGTTCTTTGTCTTGTTTGTCCATATCTAATAGCCAGAACTTACTTTAGATGAAGTATGGGTTTGTTTTCCCTTAAATATTTTTCTTCTTATCTTTGGTCATGATTTGGCTCCTAAATGCCCTCTCACAAGACCAATTCCAATAGGTGGTTTCAATGGGTTATACCTCATAGTGCTTCATATACTGCTTGCTGGATGCTAAACTTTGTTTTGTCATAAGATCAGGGTAGAAATATTTAGCTACTGATCTGTAGGTGTTCATTGGTCTTTGGCTCTGTGCCACGGAGGCTTTACAGCAAGCATTACTTCAGTGCGTGGATTGCAGCTTTGGTGGTCATCTTCTTTCTTTTCCAAGCCTCTGGGCTTCTTACATGGCGTGCTAATTTCATCTGAGGTCACCGTGTCAAGGGTTATCTCAGGGTGTGTGATTGGGATCTATGTTGGGCAGTGGTCGTCAGATAAGATTTTGTCTTTGACTCTAGCTTTTGTAAGAGTATTTGAAGTTGGCTCAAGATCAAGACTGAAGCATCCAAATCTTCCCAAACTCATAAATGCCAGGTCATTCTGCAATTCCTCAGTTCCCTCTATGATCTCCTAACTGTTCTGTTAATATTGGGGGGTACTCTGACCACATTGGTAAACAGTCTGCCTAGTATACACTCTTTCACCTCTATTCACTATTGTCAGTGCCTCCTTTACTCAAGGAATCTTCTCAAAACAGGTCAGATTCTTCCACTCCTAATAAACGTATACTAGACCCTGATGGATGACCTTGCCAATCATACACCCATCACTCACCTACCATTCATCAGTAAGATACAAATATGCAGTTTATGTTCAACTCCACACTCACATTAACACCTTGGCTGCTAGCGATATTTTCCTTCTGCGCTGCATCCCCAGAATCCCCATTGTTCATGACGAGCTCAGCTCGTCATCAGCACAGCTCAACTGTGCCTCATGACGAGCTGAGCTCGTCATGAGCATCGAAGGGGTTAATGATAACCATCTTCTGCACTAATACCAGTCTGGCTTCAGATCACATTGCAGCACACACTTACTTATCTCACATATCATAGACAATGCCCTCCCAACCACAGATGAAGATGACTCCTCCTTACTGAAATTGCTGGACCTCCCAGCTGCCTTTGAAACATTTGACAATCCCTCATTCATGCTCATACTGGAGTATAAAATTGAATTTGCCAGCAATGTCCTTCACTGGTTCCCCTCCTACCTATCCCATGAACACCATTTTGTTCACATGGGCACCTCCAAATGTCAAAAGATCCATATTACATACTGAGTCCCCTAGGGTTCAATTTTGTCACCTTTCATCTTCAACCTCTACTTGGAGCCACTTGGCACTCTATTTATAGAATACAGCACCACGATTCAGCAGTATGCCAATGACACACAAGAGTACTTGAAAGTGCTTCAGAGATCCTATGCCTCTAGCACCAACTACACACCATCCAGACCTCCGTGTCCAGCACTTACCTGAGGCTCAACCCATCAAAACAGAATTCCTGTTATTTGCCAAGAATAACAAACAAGATATACCTTGCTCAATGAAATGAACCTTGATGATTGTGCACCCCAACGTTCACCAAATGCCAAATCACTTGGATTCACACTTCACCCCAAACGTCCCTTTATTCTATTCTATTCTATTCTGGGTTTGGTAAAGCGCAACAGCTGCCCCAGCAATGGGGCGTCCCGGCGCTGAGAGAGGTCACACATCCTACTAGGAGGGGGAGGGGGCGGGGGGAACTGGGAGCTGCACTAATCGGGAGGAAATAGAAGGGTCTTGATTGCCTTACGGAAGGCAGAAAGACAGTCTATGGAACGTATGTGAAGAGGAAGATCGTTCCACAGCTTGGGTCCCAGGACCTTGAAGGAGCGGCCTCCCGTGCGACATAGCTTTATTCGGGGTACTTTCAGAAGAAGTTGGTTGGAGGAGCGCAGCTCACGGCTAGGAGAATAGGGGCAGATCAGGTTTTGTAGCAGAGGGGGGTTTCCCTGTTTGAAGATTTTAAAGATCGTGATGAGAGCTTTAAATTTTACTCTGTTTTCAACGAGTAGCCAGTGAAGTTTGCGGATGGTGGCTCTGGCTGAGCATCTGCGGGGAAGACCGACCAGCGTTTTTGCCGCCGTGTTTTGGACTCGTTGAAACCTAGCAGTTTCTGTTTTGTCTGCACCTAGGAGGAGGACGTTCCCGTAGTCCAGACGTGATAAGATGGTTGCCTGGACAATCAGCTGGCGAACCTTCGAATCGAAAAAGCCAAGTATGGGCCTAAGATTTCTCAGAAGACCTATACTGGTGGCTGCCACCTTTTTGGTGTGTGTCTGGAAGCTGAGAGTGGCATCCATCCAGACTCCCAGATTTTTGACGCTGGATTTAGGGAGTGGGGTGGTACCAAGGGATGACGGCCACCAGTGCTCGTTCCAACGGCTGGTGTTTCTGCCAAGAAGGAGCACCTCGGTTTTCCCGGCGTTCAGTTGGAGATAATTGTCCATCATCCATTGTGCCACTGCTGCCAGGCCATTTCTGAACCTGGACGCCGCGATGGAAGGGCTTTCAGTGAGGGTGACGACCAACTGGGTGTCGTCGGCGTACGATACCAGCGTGAGCCCCCACTCCTTGGCCACTTCCGCAAGAGGCTGAACATATAAGTTGAAAAGGGAGGGGCTCACCGCTGAGCCCTGGGGAACTCCCTGTGCTATTGGATAGGGTTTAGAGAGGAAAGGGGGGCTGACACCCGAAAGGATCTATCCTTAACCCTTTCGATGCTGATGACGAGCTGGGCTCGTCATGGTGCACAGTGGTCGTGTGCTGATGACGAGCCCAGCTCGTCATAAAACAATGAAAATAGCAATTTCCAGCACAGGAGGGGAATTGCCTTAGCAGCGAAGGTGTTAAGAAAGGAGCGGAACCAGGTTAGAGCAGGGCCAGACACACCGGCCATCTCCAGACGCTTCAGAAGAATGTCGTGTGATACCGTATCAAAGGCCGCGCTGAGATCGAGAAGAATCAGCGCAGCACTTTGACCGGAGTCTAAAATCGTCCGGAGATATTCGGAGGCGGCCAAAAGGGCAAATTCCGTGCTGTGGCCCGGTCTGAAGCCATTTTGGAATGGATCCAGAATGCCATTTAGGTCCACATGTTTGGAGAGAATGCCGTTGACGTGGGCTTCTGCTATCTTAGACATCCAGGGGAGAAGGGATATAGGTCGGAAGTTTTCTGGCTTCGAAGGGTCCAGGGTGGGTTTTTTGATAATGGGTGATAACCAAGCCTGCTTCCAGGCTATGGGTACAGTGGCGGATGTGAAGGAAAGATTGAGAATTTCGATCGTGTGGGGTAGGAAGAAGTCAAGCGAGTCCAGAAAATGAGCAGGGCTCATAGGGTCCCCAGGGGAGCCGGATTTCACTTTTTTGCAGAGTTTAATCAGGTCGGTAGCAGTGATAGCTGGGATTTGGGTAAGAGGGGTGATGTTGGAGGTTGGGTTCTTGGGTTCACCAGGGTGAAGAGGGGTCTGCGAAAAAGTTTTGTAGATGTTCTGGACTTTCTCCACAAAGTATGTGGCGAGCTGTTCGCATTGTTCATTGGATGCAATTTTGGGAGAGGGTGACCTGGGACTCTGAAGTTATTTGACAAGTTTGAAAATCATTTTAGTTGGGTTAGGGTTGGAACTGATTTTGTCAGCGTAGAAAGCTGCGCGGGCAGTACGGATGGCTTTATGATATATTTTAAGTTTAAGGAACATATTTCTAAAATAGCAATGGCCTGGTACCAGTTCTCTCTTCTAAAGAAGTCAAACTATTTCTTGCAAAAAAGAACTTCAAAACTGCTGTTCAAGCCTTCATACTCTTGCATTTTGATAGTGGGAAGGGCCTGCTCTATGGCGTTACAGACAGCATACTGAACTCCTTATGTCTCTCCCACATGCCACAGGATAACGCATCTAGTTCATGAAAATGTTTTATTACATCACATGGAAGACTACTGGCTCTTCTGGCTGACTCACACCATCTTCAAAACCAGCTGCATTATTTACAAAGCCACCACAGTCATCACCCCTGCTTATCTTTCACATAAGTTCATAATCTCTGGTGGTTCTCAGCCTACCCATAGTCAGGATACCATCGGAATGCTGATTAAAAAGTTGAAAAAAGCAAAACTACAAGAGGGTAGGCCTTTTCCACCTAGCGCTCAGGACCTGAAAAAAAACCCTCTATCCACAAGGGATGCCCGACCCTGCTCCAGTTTAGGAAAGAGTTGAAGACACACCACTTTTCAAAAAAGCAATGCATTAACCATCTACAAACCATCTATCTTATCTATCACCTGTTGACTTTATGCTTGTCTTTAACTTCAACAGCACTTAACTGCCTTTTGGCCAAGTCTGTGCTATAGAAATACCAAACACATACATACCTACATACATACACAGATATATGCATGCATACATACATCACTACATACAAGTGGATTTATATCTCTCAACTGTTTGTGCAGAACTGTTGTACTTGTTACCATAGTTAAAAATGTTTAACCCTTAATAATGCTGTTGACAAAGGTATAGCAAAGAATTTCCTCAAATTCTAATGAAATATTCTAATTCATCTACAGTGCGTAAAAAACCAGAATTGTAATTTCAGGAATGTTTGAAATTGGGTTGGTTGACTGGAGTGTGAGCCCTGATCAAGCAACAGGCACAGTTCCTGGCAGGGTGAGTCAAAAAAGTTACTAAATTAACATGTGCTTAACTGTGGGTAGCTTGGCACAAAAAGCTGTCAGGCTTAATTCAGAGCAAATGTGTAAAGTATTTACCAGCACACAAACAGTGATATAACACATGAAAAAATCCACACTAATTCTGAAAATTAGAATACATTTTAATAAATTATTCAGGACCATAATGACAAAAATCCAATCAGTAGAACAAGAGTCAAAAATGTGTAACATTTTGTGTAAATTCTAGTTCCTAAAAGATCAAAACGTAGACGGCTGACATTAGTCATGTGAGACCGGGTCAAAGTAATATAGCCGACCGCAATAGAGCGTTGTTCAGATACAAGAAATGGATTTAGCCTGTTCTGTGCTTACCTTCATACCTAGAAGAATTTTCAAGAAAAATGTCCTAAGAATGTAGAATTCAGCAAGTCAAGGCTGCAGGCGGTGTCCGAGAAAGGAGTGTTGTTGTCGGGGAGCACCTGGATGAAGTTGCAGTGATGATTTCCATGTTCAGACATAGTCACTTTTTTGGAGTTCAAATATCTCCAGCAGAACTTTGCAGGATGCTGTAGCCAAAGACAGTTGCAGGAGGGCAGATACTCCTTTGGCTAAGGACCACTGAAAAAGGTTTGCTGCTGCAGAGAAAAATGTAGCAGTGGCAGCCACAATTCCAGTCTGACCGGCAATGAACCTTGGGTGGACAGACTTGCAAGTTGGCCCCGGTCTTCCCTCAGTTCACTGAGAAGGTTTTAGCAAACATTTGCAACATCTAAAGTCTAGGATTTTGGCTATTTGGGCACATTTATCACCCTAAACAAGGGTTGAGGACTGGGTGTTCAGGTTGGTTTCTAGTGTGGGGTCAAGATTATACATGGGTGCAAAATTCGTTCCGCTCGAGGATTTTGCAGATTTTCGGCAAATTTGCGATCCACGAATTTCAGCGAATTTGCCGTAAATTCGCAAATCCGCGATGGAACGGATCCGGGGGCAAAGTTCAAGTTTCAAGCTTGTAACTATTTTAGAATGGCGCCGGCAAGCTGCCAGCGCCATTCTAAAATAGTTACTAAGCTAGTTTCAACAGGAAGCACTAATAGATAAAATGAAGCAGGTGCTCGAGTTTAACTGAATTCCAGCTTCAACTCGAGCACCAGCTTTATTTTATCTATTAGTGCTTCCTGATGAAGCTAACTTAGTAACTATTTTAGAATGTCGCTGGCAGCTTGCCGGCGCTATTCTAAAATAAAACAGGAGTGGGGCAGAGGGCAGAAGGGCACAACAACGAGTGTGGCAGAGGGCAGAAGGGCACAACAACGAGTGGGGCAGAGGGCAGAAGGGCACAACGAGTGGGGCAGAGGGCAGATTGGCACAACAACGAGTGGGGCAGAGGGCAGAAGGGCCCAACAACGAGTGGGGCAGAGGGCAGAAAGGGCACATCAACGAGTGGGGCAGAGGGCAGAATGGCACAAAAACGAGTGGGGCAGAGGGCAGAAGGGCACAACCACGAGTGGGACAGAGGGCAAAATGGCACAAAAACGAGTGGGGCAAGGGGTAGAAGGGCACAACAATGAGTGGGGCAGAGGGCAGAAAGGGCACAACAACGAGTGGGGCAGTGGGCAGAATGGAACAAAAACGAGTGGGGCAGAGGGCAGAAGGGCACAACAACGAGTGTGGCAGAGGGCAGATGGGCACAAAAATTAGTAAGGGAAGAGGGCAGAAGAGCACAAAAACGAGTGGGGCAGAGGGCAGAATGGCACAAAAACGAGTGGGGCAGAGGGCAGAATGGAACAAAAACGAGTGGGGCAGAGGGCATAAGGGCACAACAACGAGTGGGGCAGAGGGCAGTTGTGAAGAGGGCAGAAGGGCACAGCAACGAGTGGGGCAGAGGGCAGAAGGGCACAATAACGAGTGGGGCAGAGGGCAGAATGGCACCAAAACGAGTGGAGCATAGGGCTGAAGGGCAAAACAACGAGTGGGGCAGAGGGCAGAATGGCACAAAAACGAGTGGGGCAGAGGGCAGAAGGGCACAAAAAGAGTGGGACAGAGGGCAGAATGGCACAAAAACGAGTGGGGCAGAGGGCAGAAAGGGCACAACAACGAGTGGGGCAGAGGGCAGAATGGCACAAAAACGAGTGGGGCAGAGGGCAGAAGGGCACAACAACGAGAGGGATAGAGGGCAGAATGGCATAAAAACGAGTGGGGCAAGGGGCAGGAGGGCACAACAACGAGTGGGGCAGAGGGCAGAATGGCACAACAACGAGTGTGGCAGAGGGCAGAAGGGCACAACAATGAGTGGGGCAGAGGGCAGTTGTGCAGAGGGCAGAAGGGCACAGCAACAAGTGGGGCAGAGGGCAGAAGGGCACAACAACGAGTGGGGCAGAGGGCAGAATGGCACAAAAACAAGTGGAGCAGAGGGCAGAAGGGCACAACAACGAGTGGGGCAGAGAGCAGAAGAGCACAAAAACGAGTGGGGCAGAGGGCAAAAGGGCACAAACACGAGTGGGGCAGAGGGCAGAAAGGCACAAAAACGAGTGGTACAGAGGGCAGAAGGGCACAAAAAACGAGAGGGTGGCAGTGATGAACCAGAGGGCGCATCGCGGTCTCTCACAAAAAAAACCCCTCGAACACGCAAAGCGCCCCGCGAACACGCAAATCGCCCTGCGAACACGCAAAGCACCCCGCGAAGACGCAAAAATTAAAAAAATCCGCAAATTCGCACAAATTCGCAAATTTTGTGGATTGCAAGTTTGCAAATCCGCAAATTCGCAGATCGCAAATTCGCAAATTTCGCCCATGCTTAGTCAAGATGGTGGGAGCTTTGTGTGTCGCTGTGGCTCTGAGAAAGAGGCCAGGAAACTAGCCCTTGGAACACTCTGGTAGTCTTGGGTTTAGGTGAAGAGGCAGGGCTCAAACAGCAGGGCTGGCCTCTGAAGTTTAAAGGCAAGCAACAGACAGAAAAGCAGTCCTTCTAGGTGCAGCAAAGCATTTTTGTGGCTTACTCAGCAGGCCATAGCAATAGGCTGTCCTTTGAGAATCCCTCCGTAGATATAGAAAGTGAACTAAAGAGTGGGTCTGAGGGCACTACTTTTATATCTAATGCCTCCTTTAAAGTTGGGAGAACTTTCTAAAGGTTTTTTATTAAAATTCTTGGAATTTCTTGACTTCCCTGCCGTGGTACCAAGTTGTCTGCAGTGATAATGTGAAGGTGACAAGCCTTTTGTGTGACAGCAGAACACAGCCTGTTCAGTTGCAAGTGAGGCTGTGCCCAGCTCCGCCCACCATCCTGCCAGCAGATGGCCCATTCAAGCATACCTAATCCTTCGATTGTGTGACTGGGAGGAATACTCAATGTCTAACTGCTTTTTAGACCCAATCATGTGAACTGAGACAGAACAAGCTGAAGGCACCAAAAGGCTATGGGAAGTAAAAGGCCAACTTTTTAAAAATTGCATTTTCAAAATTGTAATTAAAAATCTGATGTTATCAATAAAAAGGATTTCTCATTACAATTTCATGGTGACCAAACATGAAAGGCTCGCCCGGTTCCAATCGAAAGTTAGCACTTATTAAATGTAGTAAGTTAAATCTATGTCATCCTATTAGACAGGTAGGCATCTCAGTGGCGAAAAACCCATTTTGGAATTTTTCCCTACCAGGACATGTAAAACTTAAACATTCATGTCCAATCTGTTAATTACAATGCACCATACCCCATGGGATACCCTAGGGGTGACTTATATGCAATGAAAGGAGAGTTTAAGGCTAATGGGTGTGGCTTATTTGCTATACTATTTCTTTGAGTGATGCTTGGTTTCTTCACAATTCCTATAACTTCCTTTCACTTAACACTGAAGGCAGCGCTCCACTGTGAAAAATGTTCCGGCTGCACTGCCCCATCGCCTACCTTTCCTATTAATCTAGCCAACCACTCACCTTAGTGCTACTTTTAGACTCCTCTGCATACCCTATCTTCTGCTTCTTTCTCAGTCATCTTGTACAAAGGTACACTATGCTACTGGTAGCATTTAATTTACAAGCCCTTGGCATATGGTATATCACCCTACAAGGGGCATATACATTAAGGACAAACAGGAGTAAGCCAATCTTACCATGTCTAAAGGGGAGAGCACTGTAGCACTCATTAGCACTAAGGTCAACAAAAACAAATTCTGGAAAAAGTGGAGAGTAAAAGGCAAAACGTTTTGGGGTGACTCTGTAGAGAGTACCCGGTCCAACACAAGACTATCAAATAAGGGTGTAGTTATTTCTCTTTTCATATAACAAGCTTTCCTTTCCTAATGTCTAGTAGCAGATGTGCCAAAAAAAAGAGTAGTCACCGCCAAAAATCCTATTTCTGCGAACAGTTTAGAGGACAAAAAGCAACTGTTATGTGCTGCTAAATGGCAGGTTATGATAAACTGGCTATGTTCTGCTTGTACCCATTACTGCTTTTGATTGTCTAATGCTGCTGTACTGGCACAGGGCACAGTTATGAGGTATTTATTCTGTGCAATGCAAGGACCACATCATCAATTTATTCATTACATAATAGTAAGATAAAGACTATCACAGCATAGTTTAAGGTGATCCATGAACACTGAATAGTAACCAATGTGTCGGCTTAGAGATTGTGTTTCACCGAATGTTGTAAAGGAAGTGCAATAAATGCAATGTGAAAAGAAATGGGTAGTTTTGCCCTTCCCACCACTTCTGCACACTTTTATTCTCACCAATGTATTATAAACTCCTAACATTACCTCAATTCCCGAGGAATGCTCTGCAGCATAGAACTCCACATCACATAGGCAGTGGAAGTAGGGATGTGAAGGGTGCTGCATCATCCCCTAAATATCCATGTTGGAGTTCATAAGGTGAATGAGCAGTGAGTTCATTGCTCAATCCAGAAACAATTCAAAGGAAATCTTTACCATCGTTCAGAGTTTCCTTAATCCTAGTGCTGAGCGCACTGATCTGCCTATTTTGGCGGATTGGTGCGAGAAATTGTCTGTTTTTTTCATTGATAAAATCCAGGCAATTCACGACACCCTTGGAAGTGATTGTTTACGGCAAGCTGAGCCCCACGTCCCGAGCATGCCAGCTTCCTACTTGTTAGCGCCCCCATTGAGGGATTTCTTGCCCATTACCCTGGCAGATTCACTATCCATTCTTCAATCCCTTAAATCTGGTTCTCCTACTGATCCATGTCCTGCTAGGTTGCTTGTGGGGGTCGCAGAGGTGGTTAATCTGGAGGTGAATGCCATCGTAAATCTATCCCTCCAGACTGCCATGGTCCCTCTGGTATGGAAGCAGGCCAAACTTCTACCACTTCTGAAGAAGCCTTACATAGACCCGTATATACTCCCTAGCTACCGTCCTATTTCCCTTATTCCAGCGGTGGCCAAGGTGTGCGAGAAAGCAGTCTTTATACAGCTAGCCACCTTTGTGGAGTCATCTGGTGTTCTCCACCTGCCCAATCTGGATTTAGGGTATCATACAGCACAGACACAGCTCTGAGGAAATGTCGGCGGCAATAAGGGAATGTCTGGATGAGGGCGGGAGAGCGGCCTTGATTCTAATAGACCTCTCTGCTGCTTTCGATATGGTCCCCCATCAACAATTTATTTCAAGCATTGGCGTGTCTGGTCTAGTTTGGGCTTGGCTTAAATCTTTCTTAGAAGGCCATACCCAGCAGGTCTGGTTGCCACCTTTCTCCTCTACCCCTAGGAGGGTGTCTACTGGAGTTCCGCAGGGCTCAACTCTGAGCCCTCTGCTTTTTAATATTTATATCACGCCCTTGATCTTTCTTGTAGAGAAGCTGGGAGCGAAAGTCATTGCCTATGTGGATGATACCCAGCTCCTTTTCACTTGGAGGGAAAATTATCTGTCCCCGACTACAGCTCAGAGCTGTCTCTCGGCTGTTTTTAAATGACTGGCTAGGGCGCAGTTGAAGTGTAACGAGGACAAGTTTGAGATCCTTCTCTATGGATCCTTCCCTCCTTCTTTTAGGGATACTCTGGCGGTGGAGTGGTGTGGCTCACTGGTTAGAGGCGGCAGACCCGAGAGCGGAGAACGGCCTGGGACCAGGGTTCGATTCCCGACGCGGCAGGGTCTTAGACCAGGATCAGCGGACTTGATAATTCTCGCCTCGGTGCCTACTCTAATCAGGGAGCACACTCAGCAACTCTGGGCATTAAGCTTGCCTCATCTCCACAACTCCCCTCACAAACGCTGGGGATGCCTGGTTTCACCTTGGAGACTCTCAGGAGGGACTATCTCACAGGGAAAGCCAGGACGGGTTCCCCAGCGGTCTATAGCGCTACGAGGCCTGCGGTGCAGGTAGCAGTGCGCTTTACAAGACACACAATTTCAATTTCATTTCAGAGTACCCTCGGCCTAATTCAACTGGCAATCGTGCAAAAAACTTGGAAGTCTGGTTTGGGAAGGACCTTAGGTTTGCCACGCAGACAAAGAGGCTTGCGGCGGCGTGCTATGGCATACTAAAACCACTTAGGACGTTTTTACCTTTGCTGCCTAGGCGGGCTAGGGAAATGGTGACCCGAGCTCTCATCCTGTCCCACATTGATTATGCCAACGGCTTGTACACTGGCCTCCCAGGGTATCAGATAAAAAAATTGCAAACAATACAGATTGCGGCAGCTAGGGTTCTGCTGCAAATCCCTGGAAGATTGAGTATGCAACAGCACCTACGTGACCTTCATTGGCTCCCTGTGGCCCACCGAGTCCAGTTTAAGGCTCTTACTCTGGCTCATGGAGCCTTGCATGGATTAGGCCCGGCCAAACTCCGGAGGCGCTTTGCCTTTTACGTCCCTCGCAGAAGTCTTTGTTCTGCAACTCAGTGCCTGGCAGTTGTCCCCCGCTTCCGCAGGTTCCATCTGGGGTTCAGCTCTCTCTCTGTCAAAGCTGCGGAGGCCTGGAACTCTCTCCCTCTGGAGCTGCCTAATATTCAGGATACTACGACATTCAAGGAACAGTTGAAGACTTTTCTTTTTAATCAAGCCATCTAATTTCGGACTCTGCTGTTATGTTCACAAGCCGGGCCGGGACACTCTTGAGTATCTGTGCGCATTACAAATGTATTGTAACATAACATTACATGACAGATTTTGTTTTATCTTATCTCAAAGGTCAAATGTTAGGCTCAGTCGACTGACAAATTGTTTGCCTATTCTTTTAGGTAAAGATTGCTTGTTTACTTTTCTTTCTGACTGCAAATTGAGACAATTTTGTAAAGTCAGCTGAGTGACAATCTTGCTGGGTGTGAAAGGAAAGTCTATAGTTTTTTTCGTTTCTAATACAGAACAAAGCTTGAACTATACATAATGGCAAAATATGTCAGAAGTTAGGAAAGAACAAATTAAGAACTTTTGCCTAGATGCATCAACCTTTTTAGGAAGTGCAAACGGTGCGAATCGCAAAATTCGGCCGTTTGCACTTCCTAAATTGGTTTCGGGGATGCATCAAGCATTTTTGGAAAAACGCTATTTTTAGCGAATTCCAAAAATGCGATTGCTTTTAAGGAATCGCAAATTTGCGATTCCTTAAAAGCAATGCATGAATATTTTTAAAAATGCGATTTCGCAATTAGGGATTGCAAATTACCACGAAATTGAACCTCGTGGTAATTTGCAAAAATGTGTCAAAATGCCCAAAGATGCATTTTAAAACACTGTCATGTTACAGACACACATGTCCTTAGGACATGTGTGTGTGTAACATGCACTTTAAAATGCATTTCAGGGGTGCAGGGGGGGGTTCCTTTGGACCCCCCCTGCACCCATGGAATGCATTAACAATTTGCGAGTTCCAAATTGCGAATTCGCAATTCCCATTGATTCCTATGGGCCTTTCGGCCCATAGGAATCAATGGGAATTGCGAAATCGCTATTTGAAACTCGCAATGTTATTGCGATTCGGTAAAAATTGCGATTTTTACTGAATCTCAATAAAATTGCGAAATAAATGATGCATTGCCATTTGCTATTCCTTATTTGCGATTCCTTATTTTTCGCAAATAAGGAATCGCAAATGACAACGTTGATGCATCTACCGGTTTGTTTTGTAATTCTGAAGTGCGATGAAAACAAAAATTATAATAGGATCAAACAAATCAAGACACTTTATATGTTGATGCGCAAAGGATAAATATTCACGGAAAGTCAATGTTCACACTGTATATTTTTATCAGTAAATGTGCATTCCTGTGCAACTTTAGTGACCATTTTAATGGGAAATATATGTCTGTTAATTACAGTGCACTACCACATCAAACTTTAGTGATATACTTGTGCCAAAATGCATAATTGGCTATATACTACACCCATACCACCCTTCTGCTTAATGAGTGTGGCTTATTTGCTTCTCTAGTTCTGTTTGTGACGTTTGGTTTCTTCACAATCCCTATAACTTCATACTACATAACACTGATGGCAGCACCCCCCTGTGAAAATTGTTCCATCTATACTGCCACATTCCTTGCCCTTCCTGTGAATCTAACCTACCACTCCCCATAGAGCAACCTTCATATTCCTCCTCATTCCCTCTCTTAAGCTTTTTTCACAATCATCTGGTACAAAGGTACAAAGCAGGGATAGCAACACAATTAGTTGTAGTTTTTTGTTTGTGTTAGACAATTATTACCATGTCTCTTCTTTATGGGAAACATCCATTACAACACAGTCATTACAATGCACTACCTTTACAGTGCAACTGTTACAACTCAACTGCCTTTACATCACATGCCTATACAATGCATGCTATTACAACGCTTGTCACTACAACACCTGCCGTTACATATATACCATTACAACACATGCCATTTCAATGACGTATAAGGTAAGTAATGGAAATATTTCACTTTTAGGGTGTGTATGGGTTTAGGGATACATGGGAATAGTAATTTTTATCCCTACACTATCCAACACCTTCCCTACTGTCGCACTCACTGGAGTAGGAATAGTAATTTTTACCTTTACACTATCCAACACTTACCCTACTGTGCTCTCACAGGAGTGGAAATAGTAATGTTTACCCCTACACTATCCAACACTTACCCTACTGTTGCCCTAAAAGTATTATGTGCTGTAATGGTATGCGTTGTAATGGAATGTGTTGTAATGATAGTTAAAAAAAATGCATTGTAATATCATGCGTTGTAAAATCATGCTATGTGATGGCAGTTGCTATGTAAAAACTGTGTTGTAAAAGCATGCGTTGTATTTGTTTGGGTTGTAACGTCATATAGTCTTCTTTAGGCTTTTAGACAATATGGATGTGTTCTTAAACTGATCCCAATGATAATTGCCCAACTTCTGACTGTCTAACAATCCACGAGCAACAACATATTAGAATGACTAAAATAACAACATATCTTTAAATATCATATCCAGCTAGGATGAACTTAAGTGAAAGATGAGACAACATGCAGGGTCCTGTGTGTAGTCTAATTGCTTGTGCATAGGTTGTCTATAAAATCCCTCCCTAGTTTATTTCAGTTTTGAGCACAAAAACAGTTTGTAGTATCTTTAATTGATTATATCAAAATGGTAGCATGTCAAATCTGAAGGATAGCTCCTTGGAACTACTGTATGATTAAGCCACCTCACTAATCCCCCAGACATTTTAATTTAAACTCAAGACCCATTGGCAACACCAATTTATTGGGCTACATCAGAAAATGCCTCTTGAATAGTTGGTCAATTAGGTAAGTGCATTATGTGCCTCTTCCTCAAACTCTAGCATCCATTCACTTAACCACTGACCTAAACATGTATTCACACACTAATCCATCCACAATAAAACAGACACAAACTCAACAAGCATACACAAAATAAATTAAAAAAAAGATAAGTAGGCAAAATTCTCCTGCATAAACAAGGCAAAATATGCTTACAATAAAAATTAAGTAAAAAAGTCAACATGGCAGAGGGTGTCTATCTTGGAAGGGTGGTGTGCATTGTGTATCATTGTTTAAACGTTCCTACTGGGACACCAGTTTTAGAAGCAACATTTTAGCCATCATCAAATAGTAAAATAAGGATTAACTATTCACCGGACCATTCCAAGATGGCCACTCCGTAAACAATGAGTTCAATAAGGATGAGATGCACACCTTTGTTTCGCGATCCATTTTAGAAGCATACTAAACCAAATTGTTCTGTTCAAACATTTACTGCGTGCAAGACTTGCTCCGCGCTTCGTCCCATTGCACTGCAACATTACTAAACCACGAAGGAGCCAACATTGGCTCCACCAAGCTGCACAGCCACATCATAGCCTGAATCCAATGAATTAAATGTGTATAATTTTTTCAACATTTTTCCTTTTTTCAACATTCATTTTAATCCTTCTCTTTTGCGTTCGATTCATTTTATTCAATCCATGTTTTACGTCATTGTTCAAAAATGCTCGGGAGCATAAGGTGGATTTCATGCCATTATTTATTTTCTCAATCCCAATGCATTTCGGGAATTAACTTCCCTTCGTCAGGGGAATCTATAAGGGCAAACAAATACTTTCTTTAAGCCATATTATGTCAATTAGGCATTTCATCCACATTTTAAAAAACGATACACAACAATAACATGAACAATAAACCTGTAGATAAGGCGAGACATATGCACAAAAAAATGACACTTATTAGCTACATGCAATCTTTTATACACCCACAGTGTTCATATATTTGGTATCCCAAAATAACTCCATTGTTGAGAAATAAATGCACCCCCTTTTTTTTAAAAGTAGAAAATAGTACCACTAGTTTAAAGAAACATAAACATGTATAAAATTCCCTGCGCTTACCATGACATGCTGTTACATCTTAAAATGCCACACAGGTGATTAATTATATAGGGTGGAAACTAATATAAATGGGTTCGGTTACAAAAGACACAGTTTGCATTGAAAAGAGACATGCATGCTTCGGCACGTTAATACAATAGAGAGATGAAGTCATGGTCTTTTATATTGGATTTGCTCATTTTGGAATGGTTTCTCACGTTTTAAGATGTAACAGCATGTCATGGATGAAATGCTTACTTGACATAATATGGCTTAAAGAAAGTATTTGTTTGCCCTTATAGATTCCCCTGACGAAGGGAAGTTAATTCCCGAAACGCATTGGGATTGAGAAAATAAATCATGGCATGAAATCCACCTTATGCTCCCGAGCATTTTTGAACAATGACGTAAAACATGGATTGAATAAAATGAATTGAACGCAAAAGAGAAGGATTAAAATGAATGTTGAAAAAAGGAAAAATGTTGAAAAAATTATACACATTTAATTCATTGGATTCAGGCTATGATGTGGCTGTGCAGCTTGGTGGAGCCAATATTGGCTCCTTCGTGGTTTAGTCACTCCGTAAACAAGTCACTAGACAGCTGACTTGGAATGGCATTTTTCATAGTTTACCATTGTGTACCTTTGTAAGAAGACTGTCTTCTTGCTTCTAATCATTGTGGCCATATTGGAATAGTAAATCAGTAATACTCTATTGACAAAACCTTTGCAAGGTAGTCCCCAGTTTAAAAGCTTTGGCCATGTGGGATGTGGTGTACTGTAAACGAAATAAGCCACAAGTAAACATGCCAGTAACACCTTCTTGGGAGCTGTCAGGCATTATCAAATGAAAATATACAAACTAAAAAAGGAAAATTTTAGAATTCAG
Source organism: Lissotriton vulgaris (assembly GCF_964263255.1). NCBI lineage: Eukaryota > Metazoa > Chordata > Amphibia > Caudata > Salamandridae > Lissotriton > Lissotriton vulgaris. Next base: position 1,014,260,511 of record NC_141687.1, read on the forward strand.
AGGGGGTCCATCCACTCATTTTCAGGCAGTGAATATTTTACAATGGGATTCTTGGATATAAAAGTAAAATTAGACGTATGAGTGATATCTTTGAAAGAAAACCAATTTATTAAGGATTGTTCAAACGTAATCCATTGTGGGGTGGGCAAATCTTGACAGTCGTTAATCAGGACATGCAACCGCCTAATCCGAAAGGCAGAGTGACAAGTTTAAAAACAGGAAACCGTATAACACCTTCATTTTTTTGATTTTTAAATTTGGAGAAGGCAATACGTGGATGTTTTTGTTCCATAGTAATTTCATAAAAACTGAGTCAATTTGTGCAAAATAATAATTTGAGATCTTGAAAGGTAACATATATATTGTAAAAATGACATTTGGTAAAATCATCATTTTAATGTTATCAAGTCCACCCCAGCATTATAAATGCAAAGAAGACCAAGTAGAAACTAGTGTTTGTAATTTTAATTTGAATGTCACAAAATTATGCCTGTGTGTTAGATATACTAGTGGAAAACTATACACCAAGATATTTAATTTTGGGGGATCACCATCTGAAATTAGTAGTGATAATCAAAAGGAGTTTATTGATACAATTATATTTGGGAAAAATAGAGTTGATAGCCGGAAATACTGGGATATCATGTAATCTCTTGCATGAAAGAGTCCAGGGAGGTAAAGAGTTGGACATATAGATTAGAACATCCTCTGTGTAAGCAGATAACGTAACCTCTTGGGAACTTTGTTTGAATATGGAGGCAAGTGTATAGCAAAGTATACATTCAAGGAATGGTTCTAGGCAAAGGACAAACAGTAAAGGGAGAAGGGAGCAACCTTGTCTAGTACCTCTATGTAAAGGAAAAAACAACCATTGACAAATCACTTGCATCAGGGTTGGAATATAATAATTGTACATGTGAGATCAATTTGGGGCCAAACTAGTTAAGAGTAATGAACGTAAACTGCCAATTACTGTAATCAAAAGCTTATTCAACATCTTGGGATAGGGCTACAGGCATTTCAGAAAGCATCCTGGCAATATCTGCAGCAAATCTGCCCTTATTAATCAGGTTTGATCTAATTCGACAAGAAGGGGTACAACAGTTTCTAGGTGGTATGCTAGGATCTTGGAATTTTACAATCATAATTGATCAATGGAATGGGCCGATAATTCAACCAAAGGGTGTGGTCTTTGTCTGGTTTGGGATTATAATAATCAAGGCTTCTAAAAAGGAGCCACAAGCTTCTGAACTAAAAAAGATGAATTAAAAAGCTCTAATAATTTGGGGACAAAATGGAGAAAGGGAAGAAATTAGTTGGATGGAGAAGGAGCCTTAGGTGTTTTGAGGGATTTGCATCCAAAATCTCCTGGAGCCTAATGTCAGCCTCTGTTTCCTAAAGTATTTGTGAATTGGAGAGAGGTTTAGGGAGACCATTAAAAAACTGTTGTATATTAGCTTTTGATGGAGTAGTCTCTTTTGTGTATAGTGCTTTGTAATAGGATTGGAAGGCGTTCGAGATGTCAGAATCAGAAACAAAGTACTATTATTGGAGTCATTAAAAATGGGGCCTATGTTGTTATGTTCAGTCTTTGTTTTTAAATAGCTAGCTAGCATTTTACCAGGTTTATTCTGACCTGCATGTAATTTAGATATAACTTAACGCAGGATATTACATGCATCACTTGTAGCACTTTTATTGATATTATATTTTACTTTGATCAATTCTTGTAAAATTGAGAAAGAATTGGGAGTAAAGTAATTATATGCAAGTGTTTTAATTTATTAAAGTAAGGTTAGATATTTAGAGTTTTACTTTTTTTCTTCTTTGCTGAATACCCTATAATAAAAGCTCTAAATGAGGCTTATAAAGCATCCCAATTATTAGGAAAGGATGTTAATTTGAAAGAATTCTCAAATAAAAGCAGTAGCTTCAGTTATAAATTTATATCAGATAACATTGAGCTTTTAAATCTCCATATGACACTTTTGGAGCCAATATGAAAGAGATCAATGGGGACAGTACTGGTGCATGATCTGAGATAACAAAAAATGGATCTGATTCCAGATTAGTGTATAGAAAGCCTTAAGGATTTTGTAACTAAATCTGTACATTATATGATTGACATTAGAGGGAAAAGTAATCAGGATTGCATGTTTTCCAAACATCAAATAGTGGTCAAGATGTGATGGTTGATTGGAATGCCTTATGGTATTTGTCTGGGTTAAATTTGCATTTAGATTTTCTATCTGTAAAGGGATCCAACCATTGAATAAAATCACCGGCTTTACTGATGTTGGGGTTAAGAATATTAGCAAGTTTCACTTTAATACTATACCACAAATCAGGGTCAGGTTTGACTGGGCCATATAAATTAATTAAAGGAATGTGTTTCTTATCTATAATGGCATCAACACAATACACATCTACCATCAGTATCACATTCAGTAGATATAACTAGTACTTTGAATGCTTTATGGCTGAGAATACTAACACCACCCTTACAATCAGTAGCTGGGGGAAAACACCTGGCCAACCCATTGACATTTCAATTTTACTGAATTTACGTCGTTATATTGAGTTTCCTGTAAAAATGCCATTTATGTGCTAAATTTAGACAAATGAGAAAGTACCTTTTGTCTTTCAACCGGAAGCCCAAGTCCACGGACATTCCACGAGACAACGTTAAAAATATTGGATATGCAGTGATAATGGTACAGGAACATGGGTGATAAACTGCAAAAAAAAGGGGAGGCAAAATGACACCATTTATTAAACATAACATTGGGTATAAATGAGGTAACATTATGACTGTTGGACTTGGCCCTTTTGGCAGGTTCACCCTGAAACTTTTTGTGTTCTCCTAGTCTTTTTCTGTAACCTGGTATTGGTGATTTTAGGCCTCTGAGCACTTTAGCACTATGGTCCAGTGTAAAGTGCGTGCGCTCTCTATGTATGTGTGATGAATAGAGAGATCTGCATGCAGATGGGAGGGAGGAGTTGCACCTGGGACCTGAATAGGACTGTGCCTTCCCTCCACAATGCTGGTGCCGCCCCCTGTGGTGCGCCTGGAACACTGATTCCCCACCTGACAAAGGAGAGAGGAGCTGAGCAAAACAAAGGGCTCCAAAGCACCCCTGAACCAGTTGCATCTGGTTCCCCCATGCCCTGCACCTTTACACAAAGGATTTACTGGTATAAATATAGGGGCTGTGACCCCATTAAATTGTGCAGTTCTTGGTTGCTGTTCCTGCTGGGGCATGCTACTTCTGGGGGCCAGGGGGGCTGCCAATGAGGTCTTGCCTCCCTGGGCCCTGCATTGCCCCTGGATGCCTGTAAGGACTTTTTGGGGACCTTTTGCTTTTTCTTTGCTCCTGAACTTTTGCTGTGGAGCTGTTGCTCCTAAACCTGAGAGAGTGCTTTATTTGCATTCCCCCAGGAGGAAGGAGCGCTGTGATCTATTTATTTTTCCCCAAAAGGGAAAAGTGTGGGCTGTGCAGCGCCGAGCTCCAGCCCCTGTTGGAGGGAATCCCCGTGGTAGGGATTCCCCTGTGATACAGGTCCGAGCTTGCGCCCACTCCTCTGTTTATGCCGCCAATTGATTTTTATGAACTAGCGGGTGCCCACCCCGCGATTGCGGCATTCTGATTTTATTTTATATGCGGTAGCCAACCCCGCGTTCTACTTGCTGATAAAATCACCACCGCGGCCAGGAGGAAGTCACCACCGCTGGTGCAGGAGCAATGAGGGAAGACTCCAGGCAGGAGCCCACCTGCACTGGACTGTGCCAGGCCAAGAGGAGAAGCGGTATCGTCGGCAGGGCTCCCTTGCCTGGAGGGAGCCCCACATGCCACCGGAATGAGATGAGAGTAAGCAGCTATAGGCAGGTGGGAGCCCACCCCACCTGCCTGGATGCGGCTGGCCTGGCCGGGGCTCCCGTGTGAACGAGAGGAGCCCCATGTGCTGCCTTGGGTGTTGGGAGCTTTGCAAGCTCCATGGAAAAGCCCCGGGTCCCAGGAGGGTGCCGGGGTGAAGAGCAGAGACCAGGAAGAGAGGAGTCCTCCCCCCTCCAAGAGCCGGTAAGTTGCAAAGAATAAGGGGGGTAGGTTAGGCGCAAAGTTGGTGCCAACCACAGCCCACCGTGACGGCAGTTCAAAGTCAGAACGGCCCCGCATGGCAGCGGGCTGCTCCAACGGGGTCACCATTTGTTTTCAAAGTCCCAGTGAGGGTGTGGGGGCATTCGTTGTTACAGAGCCCTGTGCTGCTCCAACGAGGGGGTGCAACGTTGTTTTTTAGAGCCCCGTGTGGCTCCAGCATGGTGGGCATGTTTATTTTCTCCAGGTCACCTCGAAAGGCATTATTTTTCTTAGAGCCTAGGTAGCTCCAACAAAGGGGGCATATTTGTTTTAAGGGCCAGAGGGGCCAGTGGTTGCTCCAGTTGTGGCCATGATTGTTTTAGAGTCCCATGTGGCTCCAACGTTGGCACATTGAATCAAAGGGCAAAGTGGTGCCAGGCCTCATTGGATATTTATAGCTACCCAGCAAGTAGTGGGCAGCTGCAACATTTCGGCGATTTGTTTCTTTGGGGGACATGCCTGAGTTAGGAGGGAGATGCACTCCTTTACCCCTGATATTCACAGCTGTGCAGCACTTAGTGGCAGTGGCAACGTTTAGGCCTGTGCAGATTGCGCACCCTTGACATTTGCTGCTTTGGCAGTGCGCCCTGACTCTTGGGACATAGGGCATTTGAGCCCCTTTTTGAGATGGCCAGTTGGCCAGGGAGACTGTTAGGATTGTAGGGCGCCAGGCCCAAATGTGATTATGTGGTGCAAGGAAATGTAATGTATGTAGTATGTTTTATGCACCCTGTGTTATAGCTCTAACTGTGTTTTTTAGGATTACGAGGTTGTTTTGCATATTATGGTTTATGCTGGTGAGGTTGGCGCAGAATGTAGTTCGCGACAAAAAGGGATACGATGCATAATGTTACAGGCTGATGCTAAGTACAGTGATTACTAGTAGTTACTAGTTGTAAATGTAGGATACTTGTAAATGTAGAATACTTGCAATGCGCACAGCTGCCGATCACCGGGGTGTCCCGGCGCTGTATAACACTGTGGAACCCTTTCCTGGCTCTCCCTGTGAGATGCCCCTCCTGGGCACCTCCAAGGTGAAGCCAGGCATCCCAGTGTTGTAGGGGCCATTGTGGAGATTAAGCAAGCTATTGCCCAGAGTTGCAGCGTGCGACCCCAGGATTAGAGTAGGCGCCGAGAATTATCGAGTCCGCAGACAAATGACCCCAAGACCCTGCTACACCGGGAATTGGACCCTGGTCCAGGGCCAGACCTTCATCAGGGTCTGCCGCTCTAACTATTGAGCCACACTACTCCACTACGTTTATGATCTGTTTTACTTTTACTAAGTTTGCTTTGTGATGGTTCTGACAGTGGTCCAGTGGGCCCTGTCAGGTGTTATATAATCTCTTGTAAATATGATCTAGTGCCAGGTGGCACCATGTATAATATGTGTTTACTATTCTAATGTGTTGTGATAATACAAAGGCTATTTTGATATAACCTTGTGTGGAGTTCCTTTTGTAGTCTGCCTGGGATGTTGTTGCTGTGTGCGTGCGTGAATGCTTTACACATGGCCACCAGGATAACCCTGACTGCTCATGCCAAGCTAACATGGGGGTGAGCAGGGGTTATTTTTGGCGTGTAACTCCCTTGCCCTGACGTGGTCTCTGCCTGGCTGTGGCGCAAGCCTTAGCCAACCAGAGGCCCCCATATCTAACAATGACGTTCAGCACTCACAAAATAGATGTGAAAGGAAAGACAGAACATTAAGAAGAGAGATATAAGAAAGTAGAAGAAGAAACAGATCAAGGATAAAGATAGAGATCTGAAAAGAGAACTAACGATATGGAATGTGTGATCTGTCTATAACATAACAAGAACAGCAGCAGAGAGAGAGAAAATAGTTTATGAAGAAAAGCCAAATATTAAGAAAATAAGAAATAGAAAAACAACAGGCGCAAATACAAATTCTTAAGAGTTATGGACAGTGGTATCAATAGTATGAGAAATAATGATCTGAAGAAACATTTTGAATTTGACAGGCTCCTCAAAGGTTCTAGAGGTGCTCTCATAAGTAACTTTGCATTAAGTATGGGCGGAATATCCCTTCCGCTTGCGGAATTTGCGGATTTTCTGCAATTTCGCGATCCGCGAATCTTGCGAATTTGCCGAAAAATCAGCATATCCGCTCGCAGGCGGATTTTTTTTTTTTTTAACATGGCTGGCATGTTCATGCAGGGTAGGATTCATTCTGGCACAATGCTCCTGTCACAAAAATTCAACCTCAACAGGAAGCACTTACATATATAAATAAAGCAGGTGCCCTAGTTGAAGCTCAAATTCAGTAACGCATTCATCAGCCCAAAAACAATCGGGAGCTTTGTCGAGGCTGGGCAGGTGTGCTTTCTCCCCATATCTACCATCGAAAAGTAGCTGTGATGCCCGATGGAGGCCTCTGCATCCTTGACTTTCACGAGTGCAATCCCCGTGCAGTTCCTGTGACCAGGGGCTTCTTTCTCCTCATCTGCTGCTCTGATCGGTCTCTGACCTTTTATACACACAAGAGGCATGTGAACTCGCATAGAAGCCCCACTCTTTGGCCCCGCCCACACACTAGTGGTGTGCACCGTTTTACTGCCCTGACCCACTACGATGGACAGCTCACTCAAGGGACCCCAGCGCTGGGCAGGTGTGCTTTCTCCCCATATCTACCATCCACAATTAGCTGTGATGCTGGATAGAGGCCTCTGCTCCTGCACATTCACAAGCACAATCTCCGTGCAGTTCCTGTGTCCAGGAGATTCTTTCTCCTCTGGTCAGTCTCTGACCTTTTATACACACAAGAGGCATGTGAACTCGCATAGAAGCCCCGCTCTTTGGCCCCGCCCACACACTAGTGGTGTGCACCGTTTTACCGCCCTGACCCACTATGATAGACAGCTCACTCAAGGGACCTCGGCGCTGGGCAGATGTGCTTTCTCCCCATATCTAAAGTCGAAAATTAGCTGTGATGCTGGATAGAGTCCTCTGCATCCTTCACTTTTACAAGTGCAATCCCCGTGCAGTTCCTGTGTCCAGGAGCTTCTTTCTCCTCATCTGCTGCTCTGATCAGTCTCTGACCTTTTATACACACGAGGCATGTGAACTCGCATAGAAGCCTGCTCTTTGGCCCCGCCCACACACTAGTGGTGTGCACCATTTTCCCGTCCTGACCCACTATGTTGGACAGCTCACTCAAGGGACCCCCTCGCTGGGCAGGTGTGCTTTCTCCCCGTATCTTCCTTTGAAAAGTAGCTGTGATGCCTGATAGAGGCCTCTGCATCCTTCACTTTTACAAGTGCAATCCCCGTGCAGTTCCTTTGTCCAGGAGCTTCTTTCTCCTCATCTGCTGCTCTGATCTGTCTCTGATGTTTTATACACACAAGAGGCATGTGAACTTGCATAGAAGCCCTGCTCTTTAGCCCCGCCCACACACTAGTGGTGTGCACCATTTTCCCGCCCTGACCCACTATGATGGACAGCTAACTCAAGGGGCCCCAGCGCTGGGCAGGTGTGCTTTCTCTCCATATCTACCGTCAAAAATTAGCTGTGATGCTGGATAGAGGCCTCTGCATCCTTCACTTTTACGAGCGCAATCCCCGTGAGTTCCTGTGTCCAGGAACTTCTTTCTCCTCATTTGCTGCTCTGATCGGTCTCTGACCTTTTATACACACAAGAGGCATGTGAACTCACATTGAAGCCCCGCTCTTTGGCCCCGCTCACACACTGGTGGTGTGCACCGTTTTCCCGCCCTGACCCACTATGATGGACAGCCCATTCAAGGGACCCGGCGCTGGGCAGGTGTGCTTTCCCCCCCGTATCTACCGTCAAAAATTAGCTGTGATGCTGGATAGAGGCCTCTGCATCCTTCACTTTTACGAGCGCAATCCCCGTGCAGTTCCTGTGTCCAGGAGCTTCTTTCTCCTAATCTGTTGCTCTGATCGGTCTCTGACCTTTTATACACACAAGAGGCATGTGAACTCGCATAGAAGTCCCGCCCGTTTGGTCCTGCCATTCACCCACTATGATGGACCGCTCACTCAAGGGACCCCTGCGCCCTTCGGCGTGATGGCATAGTAACACACACGTGGTCACTGGAGACAACTCTTCTGGCCCATTTGCAGCTACAGTGTTGGAAAAGCACTATACATTTACCCAACGAGCTAGCACTTACTGTTAGCCAGTAAAAACAGTAATTTGTGCAAATCTGCGAGTTTGCAGATTTTTCACGAGCTCGCGGATTTTTTGGGCAATTTTGCGTGAATTTGCGGACCACAAATCTGCAACATTCGCCCATACTTACTTTGCATAAGCAAGGATGAAGGATGTCATTGCACATGTTTAGTTGTCTTGGTTGAGGCCGCAATGCAAGGAAATCCTTTCATCTGGTATTTGTCGCATTGGAGAGGTCTAAAAAATTAATATATTGCAGCCAGACCAAACAGGTAAATGCTTTCCTTGGCAGCTTCTAGCACTTATAAAAGGTCTGTAAATTGAAGAAAGAAGATGATGATTCCTTGAGGGTTAAACTATTGAGGTTGCAGATGACGCAAACAGTGGCTAGTTGGATATTTAGAGGAGGAATAGTGGGAAGCCCAAGTAGCTCTAGGAGAAATGTATTCAGGAACTCAAGTAAACCCTCAAGAGCCTCTTGCAGACCATATAGGTGAAGATAATTACAACAATTCCTGTTTGCAATGTCTTCCTTATATAGTTTGAGTTTTTAGATTTCCTGATCAAGGAAAAGAATCTCAGTATCGAGCAGCGCCGAGACACCTCAGGGTATTTGCGCGCTATATAAATTGTATAAATAAATAAATCAAATAAATAAATACATCTTGCAGAGAACTAGCACAGTGTTCCAATTTGACCATTTTACCGTCTAAAATAGTTAATCAGTCCTCAGTTTATTGAAGTTTTTCATTGGCAGCACACATAAAAGGTTTTTAGTCCCTCACCTCATCAAGTATGGTATCTAGAACTGGATTATGAAATGATTTAATAAACGATGGAGGATCTTTTTTCACCCTTTAAGGCTTTGTGCTAGATGAGGTGGCTGTTGCAAGGAAGTCATTAGCCATCTTTTCCCTAGTGTGCAGTACGATGAGGAATATTTTTAATGAATTTAGTTCAGCCAATTTAACAAAATAATGACTGAAGTGTAGTATAGAGGTAAAAATATATGCCAGGTGCCTCTAAAAGTAAACAATAGTTGTAAAGGGACTTGCTGAGCGAGGAACATGAAAGACAAGATGGCTTCACAGCATTGGTAGACAGGAATGCACTATGAAAAATCAAAAACAATCAACATCTCCATAGTATGTGCACCATACAGAAGAGGTAAGAACTTTTCAGATGAGGATAGGCAGGTCATTTCATCAATTAATTTGTATAGAAGTGACAAGAAATGAAGAGTGCGCTGATAAAATGGTGCCCACCCAGATTATTTCCAGAAGCCACCACTTCTGCCCCGAGTCTTAGCAGGCACCTTAAAACAGGGCTTAGAGGGCTGCCCTGAGGTGGATTGGATTAATATGATGCCAGTTCTCAAAATTTCCAAACAAACCGGAAAGGAGGAGGACGCCGTGCAGCTCAGCTACCAGTCACAAAGTGGAGAGCTTAATTTTTTTAAAAAAAGCTCTAAGAAGTAACCCTCGTCGGTGTGAAGAAAAATAATACACCAAATGTAAAGACAATTTCTTTTAAGCACAAAGAAAAAGTGAAGAAAGAAATAATACAAGGTAGCTCCATGAGGCGTCCCCCCAACCACCAAAGAAAATAAGAAGATAGGACTGGATTGAAGTCGGTCCATTTTCTCCCCAAACCGAATGAAGTTTGAATAAAACCAAAACATAAGAATAGAAGAATTAAGGGAATAGATGAGCGGATTCAACACATGCTCTCAAAGACTAAAATATCATTACCAGGGAAAACCTTAACCTGGATAATATTAAACCAGTGAACGAGTCCTTGAAGAAGGTGCAGGATACAAAAGAGGCACCGAAACGCAGCGTCGACAATTTCGTTCCCCCAAAAAATCTATTTTTAAAAAATTTTTTCGAAAGAGTAATGATGATATGATTAATGTAATGTTTTTGTGAAACCTTGCTAGATCAGCAACTTTTAAGGAATACTGTATGATTTTATTTCTGAAACTGATTATAAATGTTGATGGATATGATTTTAAATACGAGAATGTGCTATTAGCAAATATTTTTTATAAAAATTTCTCTTTTTAAATAAATGAATGAAAAAAGTTTTCATAAAATTGTTTCATGTCTTTCATGTCATTCAACTATACATGTGGGCCACTTATAGATATATGAAATTGTGAATTTGGTAACCATTGTAACATTCCAATCCCTCTTATTGATGGTAAACAACCCTAACTGGGGATAGTAATGCCACCTAGAATCTTTTGAACTCAGGAGAAGGAACCCTGTTTTTTAAGATTGTTGACCCAATCCTTTTCCTGGTAAAAGGGCAGCTCCCTCCTTACAATTGTTGAGTTCTCAAAATGTGCCAATATGAGAAGCACAAGACAAAATGAGAGGTGGGCGATGCGCTCTCAAAATGGAGCCCACCTGTGCTGATTTCAGGAGTTACCGCCAAAGCATATCAGGTACTGCCCTTAAGAGAGACAATGTTTAGCTGATTCATGAAAAATGCTAATATGAGAGGCACAAGAAATACCTGAAAAGTGGATGACGTGCTCATTAAATGGATATTGCCAGCTCTTCACCCAAATTCCCTGCCAAAGCTCCAGGACTCCAAGGTTGCACCAAAAGAAGTAAATCACAGGACCTCCAAGTCACAAAATGAAAGCAGAGCTCCTAGGCAGGCCATGGAATGGCAGTGTGCCTTGTCAATGTGGCATCAATGCGGTAAATTATCTCTGCGATATGCCAAAGCTCGAGGGGATACTGCCAGCTTGACCACACTCATGGCCTGTTATCCCTGCATCAAGAATTCCTGTGTGCAGCCTGGTTCTGGTCTCTGGCACACACCTGAGCCCAATGTAAGGCTTGGGAAGAGCGAATTATGCTCCTCAATGCCAAGTACCTATACCCATTCCCATTTCCCCTAAGAGCAGGTGGTAAATGTAAACATTAATACCAATAGTATTGGGAATTCTAAGAAGAGTTTTGTATGGAGCAAAATGGCATCCACACAGTTACTCACCATTCTGGTGGGAATAGCTTGTAATAGCCAGATTAATTGTTGGGCACATTGTATCTCACACATAATTCTGCATCACTTAGAATAATAGAATGTTAGTCCTCATTACAAGTAGTGTAGAAGTAGCAGATAACACATGCAGCATTCCAACCATATTCAAAATGTGTTTGTTGCAATGAGGCACAACACATGATATTCCTGTTTTGCCCACTGATAACCATATATTCCTGTTTTTGACCATTTTTACCCAAGCAATTTCATTAGTTTGTTCTTGGCAATAAGTATCTTAGGAAACTGTAGGAGTATGGTAATTTACTGCAAAACCTAATTTGTATTTGGATCCAGTTTGAGGAATTTGCATTTCCTCACTATTTGAAATGAAGGCTTATATATTATGCTCTTTGAGGGAGAAACAGAAAGAATTCTTAAGTGTGAGGGGAGGATACATATTCATTGTGCACACCTAAAGGTGCCTCATGCTCTGGAAAAGTACAAAGCAGAGGTTGGTGATAGTCTTATGAAGATGAAGAGAACTAAAGTTACAGTCATCTTTAAGAAGATACAGGGCTGGCAGGCATTTTATTCTATCTGCCATTTCCTTGGCGAGCTGCAGACATTGGAAGCTGGTATTGAAAGCCCAGGGCTGCTCCACAATGATATATTCCTTTGCGTAGCTCACTGAGGTTAATTCTGGCAAGTAAAGAAGGGTTCAAGAGAGAGAGAAAGGGAAAGAGAGAGAATGGAGAGGGAATGGATGGAAAGATAACAAGAGCAAGGACGGGAAGGGGGCAGGGCTGGTTTGAGCATTTTTGCCAGTGGTGCTTTTTGTTCCGCATTCTGACCCTGGCTAGACAGCAACCAATAAGGATATTAAATTTCAATCAATGCTATGAAAATGACAATTTTTACAGAATGGTTCCCTTTGAAGAAGACGATCCAATTTCTCTTTAATGGCTCAGCGTATTGCAATTTGTGTTTGGTGTCCTTGATGTTCAGTTTTGAATTATTGCCTTGCTGTCTAAGAAATATATTTGTATTACTTTAATTGCTCTTAAAAATAACATTTGCATTTCTAGAACTATGTGTGACTTGTTATTGATTTTCTGAACACTTTATCCCTCAAGATTTGCATGCATTATTAGTTGGATTTGAAGTGCACGCATTGTGGTATTTCAAACGTGGATTTCAAAACAATTAGTGTTTTCCTAGAATCATCTAGGTATGAATAATTGAACTGTGTGGTTTCCATGAACGTTTTGTGAGAAATGAAAAGATTTCTGAAAGAATTTCTGAAGAGTTAAGTCTAACATTTTGTTTTTGATTATTAAATCAATGTCAAGAGTTGAAGTCTTTCTTGAGCCATTGACTCACAAATGCTTTCCCCCTTTGGTTAACTGTAATGATTTGATAATTGGGCACTTTTCATGTGTTTGATATGGAATTTCATGTATCAAGTAAGATTTATCAGAGAAAGCCTCTCTGATTCTTTTATAATATCTTCTAATGTTAATAAAGAAGATCAAGCAGCAGTCATGTCCATCGCTCAGTTCAGAGAGGATATGTAGGTTCTCAAGTGGTCACTGAGGGGTTTTTGTCCTGTCTTTATTATGGCTCTCTCTTCTCTCTTACATTTATAGATGTAGGCTTCTACTTTTAGGAACAGCTTGACCTTTTTGCATTAAACCAGCTAGAAACAGCACCCTTTAGCCCTATGCATGGTGTTATGAAGCTCACACACATTTATGCATGTAATAGTGGTCGTTGGGTTCCAAGGGTCCACATGCAATATGTTTTCAGTGCCTTGAAATATTTGCACCATTAAACATTCTCTTCACGTGTCTTTCCTGGAACAAATCAAAGGACATTCCTCCCTGGAAGATGGACATAACAGTAAAAAGTATGCAATAGAGATGCTTTGTTTTCCTGTTGCTCAGACAGAAAGTTCTGTCTCAGAACCATGTTGACATCATGTTTTTAAGTATTCCCTTTAAATCAACCCTGGCAACACAATGCAATTAAACTTGACAAACAGGTTGTCCCAGAACTTTAAAAGATTGGGTGATATCACCATGGAATTCTTGTTGATAAGGTGCACACGCGAAATGTAAGCAAGGTCAGCCCCCCAGTGCTAGAACTTGAGGCTTCCTGGATTTTTGCTAGCATCAGCGCCCTTTCAAATGCTGATGTCTTGCCAGTGGTAAAGCAAATAAGGAGTGAAATATCAAACCAGAATCTATATAAATACGATATACTACTGGAAGACGACATTTAACTATGCTATAAGAGATTATTTGTAGATGAAGTTATAAGTGCATCCGAGACTGGCAGAATAAAAGCTAAAGGGCACAGATCTCCAACTTTATGATGTTCCTCTACTGTTCAGGAAAATATTTCTAATGAACAGTACAAATATATATGTACTTTTTCTGAGTGAGATTCACGTTCTTGCTCTGTTGCCACAAGTGTAAACCCTTTTCTTAGCTCCTGAAGACATTTGTGTTGCTGGCCACGGAACAATTAGATTGTATTCAAATTGGAAGTGCTCTGTTTTTGTTTTTTTATTGGCCTGGGGAACATTGTTGACCAGGAAGGACTAGCTCCAGCTATTGCAACAGCTTTGCCTGATGGATATCGGATCGTAAAGTTAGACAGACCCAGGAAAGCAGGTGGAGGGACTGCCATTGTTTACAAGGATCCCATAAAAGCAACTGTGTTAGATCAACACCTGAGCATCAACTTAGAAGTGATTATATTTAGAATAGATCTCCATTCGCAACTTAGCTGGAAAGACGCACTTGTTTATCGCCCTCTAGGTCCTATTGCCGACTCAATCTCACTTTTTTTAGAGCTGATTGCTCCTCACTTCATCTCCACTGATAGATTCATCCTGTTGGGAGATTTTAATATTCATAGTAAAAACCTTCTAGACCCAGAGACTTTGCTTTTCCTTAGAGAAATCTCCCCTCTCGTCCTGATCAAGAAAAATAACGCACCCTCACACCATGCAGGTCACACTCTGGACCAAGTGCTTTCCAACTCCCCGGATTTAATCTATAAACAAACGCTCCCTCTAACCTGGTCAGACCATCATATGATCACTTTTGATCTAGTGGGACCCAGTGCGAACGAACCCAACACAAAGCCAGGTACACGTAGCTTTAGACAATGGACAAACTTTCACCTCTGTCTTTATCAGAAGCATTTCACGCCCCCCCACAGTCTTCCAACAGTACAGTCGAGGAGCACCTCAAATCCCTTCACGATGCCATTAACTTCACTCTAGATGCCACAATATCTATAAAAAAGGTTACCACCTTGGCACATCGCCCCCAGGTCCCCTGGTACTCACAAGAACTAAAGATAGAGAAAAGTAGATGCAAGGTACTGGAGCGTATCTGGCGCCGCTCCAAAGCACAACCAGATAGGGACAATTTTAGAGAGATGCTGGGAATATACCATAAGAACCGTAGAAACACCCATAAAAAGCATATAGCATTGCAACTGGAGCAGGCTGATAATACCTCCAAAATGCTTTTTCAGATTCTCAACTCTCTCGTTAATCCAAAAGCCTGTAGTCCTGAGAACGAACCGTCCCAATTACACTGTGATAACATCGCCAATCATCTAGCTCAGAAGATTGAGGATATCTACTCCAAATTCTCTTCCCCTAGTTCTCGAGAGCTAGATTTAGATATTCCACTCATTAGTCCCTACTCTCTCACCCAGCCTTCCCTAAGAGCGTTCCCCCCTCTGACTTTAGGAGAAACCGAAATCCTTACTTAAATCGGCCAAGTCAGGATCACCCAAAGACCTAATTCCGGCGAAAATTGTAAAAACTCTTGCAACGGAACTGGGCAGGACCCCTTTAGGCTGTTTTTAACAGATCAATCGCTGAGGGTAAACTCCCGAAAGAATGGAAAGACGCACAAGTCATGCCAATCAGGAAAAATTCCAAACTTCCACCAGATGTTATTACGAACTATCGCCCCATCTCCTTGCTCCCATTATACAGCAAGCTGCTGGAAAAACATATTAATAAACATCTCTCATCTTTTGTTGAGATCTCCAACTGCTTAGATCACACCCAGTCGGGCTTCCCCCCGTCATAGTACAGAATCTGCCTTGGTTAACGTCCTAGACGATATTAGAATGCAGGCGGATGGGGGTCGAGCAGTTATTCTTATACTGCTCGACCTATCCGCCGCCTTTGACACCATTTCACATCAGATCCTACTAGAGAGATTGCTCACCATAGGTATTCAGGACACGGCCTTGGAATGGCTGACAGACTTCCTTAAGGATCGAACCCAAACTGTCAATTTGGGCCCCTTCAAAGCTAAGACCACCTCTGTTATCAAAGGAGTCCCACAGGGCTCATATTCACAGCCCTACCCTTTTTAATATTTACATTGCCCCTTTGGCTGCTCTGCTTAGGAAGATCGGGTTTATCCCGGTCTCCTACGCAAACGACACACAGCTGCTCCTGGCCTACGATATTGATGCGCCCAATATTCAAGAAATTTTCTCTGAAGGCATGCTCAAGATTACTGCGTGGATGAGTTAGAATTTCCTGCAGCTTAATACTAGCAAAACGGAAATCATGCTATTCACGGAGGCAGTCACTAGTTCGTCCCCGAGTTGGTGGCCGCAAGAACTAGGGACAGCTCCCTCCCCCAAATCAGTGGTAAAGAACTTAAGAGTACTGGTAGACAATAAGCTAAACATGGATGAGCACATTGCATCCACCAAACGATCTTGCTTTCATGCTCTTAGTCTTTTGCGGAAAGTTTTCCATTTTCTCCCCCTTTCTACCCGCAAGACTCTTATACATGCTTTAGTACTCAGTCGTTTGGACTTCAGTAACACCCTACTTATTTCTGCCAAAGATTCTGCCCTACAGATGGTCCAGAATACAGCAGCCCGCTTGGTTACTAACGCCCCTCGCCGTACCCCTTCCCTCCCTCTCCAATACAAACTTCTTTGGCTCGCTATTTGCAAACGTATTCACTTTAAAATCTGTTGCATAGTTTTCAAGGTCCTTCATCAGCTTGTCCCAACATACCTATCCAACAAACTGATCACATATATTCCCTCACACAGGCTCCGTTCGGAAGGCAAAGGCCTCTTGGTCATCCCCTGCTTTAAGAAAACCAAGTGGGGAGGAAAAGCTTTCTCTCACCTGGCGCCCAAAATGTGGAATTAGCTACCTGAGACACTTCGCCTTACCCACAACTACCGCAGCTTTAGGAAGAATCTGAAGACTTTCCAGTTCTAATGCTATGATCTCATGTTTCTACAGTCCTTAGCGCGGAGATACCCCATGTGGGGTGATTCAGGCGCTTTATAAGACATCTAAAATAAAAATAAATAAAAATAGTAGGTAGTGGAGTATAATGCGTTCTATATAGGCTACATCATAGGACTTCAGAGTCCCATGAACCTATGAAGACAACCACCCTGCAGCCATTTGCCTCAATATGGTCACGGAATTCCTTGGTGACTTGCAGGAGATTTTTACCACAGAACTGGTGGCACTTTATCCTACGTCTATTTCAAACTATTTGCCAAAGTTGTGATATTCCCCAGGACTTTGTTCTTGGTCCTTTCCTTTTTTTCATTTATACCGTTCCACTTACATATATTATCTTCACAGCTGCTTTTTATTCAAATGATTGTATTGCTTCTTTCTTTTCAAACTCCTACCTCATCGCTTCTTTTCAATTGTCTCGCCTTTATTAAAAATATATAGTTTTTCAAACTCATTTCATTTACCCATTATAAAACAGAGGTGTTTCTCCTTTTGTTTCCAATACCCATAACCTAGCTCTCTCTTTTGCATGTTTACTTTTCCTCCCTTGAGATATGTTGGCTCTGCCCACAGTACTACCCAAAAATGTTAATACCCGTAGGACTTCTGCATTCTGATTTACGGAATCAGATTTTTTTTCAAATTGTAATTAGGAAGGAGGACAAAATGGCTATATTTAAAGTTAGGTGGAAAAGGGGGTGGAATGGAGTGTTACTGTTTCAAGAGCGAATGGTAGAGGGGATGAGTGGCCAAACAGAACTTAAGAAAAAAGAATATTCGAGGTAGATTCTCACCTTGCAAGCACAGGTGCAACTGTTCATGCTACAGGTATGAGTATGTATATTTCTATGGTGTACAGGGGTTAAGGAAGATTTGTATGTTTTGAGGTTTTGTAATACAAGAAGGTTTTACAAAGCGACAGAACTAAAGAACAGGTACAAAAAATGGCGAACAATACAGGCAGCAAAACTGACCGATAATAAATATGGGAACAACAAGCTCTCATTGTTTGACAGGTGTCATAAGAATAGCTCAATTTATATCAAATATTTCCTAGATCCTCATGAACTTTGACAAAATGAAGTAGAAATAGCATCAATCAGATTAAAGAACGTAGATGACTTTTGGCTGAACTGAATTTCCATTAAAGTATGTGACTCTACCATAGCTAAGGCATTTGATCTTTCTGCATCCTATCGATTCTTCATTCTACTAAGGGCTTTTGAAGTAAAAGGGCTAAAGTGCTATCTACATTGGAAGTATAATCTATTCAAAAGATCCCGTTATTCTCTGCAGAGCCAATATTAGCTCACAAGATGCTCACAAGATGCACACAGCATTGTTTGTACAATCTAGTCATCACCATGTATGTTTCATAGTGTTTAAAATCATACTAAAAGATTAACTTACAAAGGTAATTTTCTATTTTTCTTGTGGAATCTGTGTTGTTGTTCCAGCCATTCTCCGAAAGACTACACATGGAAGGGAATATAAGGCATTTGTGGCTGTTCCTGCTTTTTTAAATCCATAATAGAAAGAGTCATACAGTATTTTCAGAACATTAGGTTATTTTACTCTTGTTCTGTGCAGTCACAACAGAGCTATTGCTTTGTATGATTCTTGTATGACTAAACATCTTTAGGAGGTTAGGTCTTCCAATTGTGGTACTCTATTTCTATAGTATGGTTCTAAGAGTAATATCTTTTAACTTAATGTCCAGTTTGTGAGTTGTCTACAAATTAATGGTCCTCATTTGCTGGCTGACTGTGGTATATCCTGATTTCTCACCCCTCACTACAACAAAGAAAGATCCATCGCCTCTGCGGTGCAGTATAGAATCTGAGTAAAACTCCTACCTGTATGGACCTTGTAGGATATAACCCAGAAAAATAAGCTTCCACTGGGACATTATCGTGTTAATAAAAATCCTGTATTTTGCTTCATTGTTCCAGGCGGCAGTTACATAGCTGGGGGTTCAAAAATGTTACTTCAGCTGTATAAACTACAATCACTTAGTACAACAAAGAGATTTAAATACAAGCAGAGACAATGGTGGTGTTAGCATAGGACTCATCGGTGCAGAGACATCGGTCACAGACATAAAAAGATTACAACAAGGGCAACAAGTAGCAGTGAGCGATGCCCCAATTTTGACTGAGTGGCAATAGGAATATCTGCTGGCCTACTTAGTGGGCAAAATATAATCAGATGCAGGTTTGAAGTTCAAAGGCTCTCAGTGAAGTTAATAGAAATAAAAGAGGAAAAAAGAACGAGCAAAGGTGGAAGATGAAGGGAAACACTAACGACAAAGAACCTCTAGACGAGGATTGTGAAATGATACAGGAAAAGCAATTAAATTCAATAGTTTATGGTAGAAGAAAGTGGATATTAAAGATGTTCAGGGACAAGAATATGAAATAGTGATGAAAAGGTACCAATGGGGGAAAGACAAGGAGGAATGGGTTAGCAAAACAAAATAGTAAGAAAAAAGGAGATTTGAAATGGAGCACAATGGGGGAAGTAGACTGGGACCCAAGGACGGTGATGCGGTTTCTGCTTTTATTTTTTTATTCTGTCGTGCTCAGAGGCCTGGGGACAATTTTCAACCCCACGTGCTGTACTCAAAATGTTGTTACTTTTTGCTCGGGAGAGTCCAGGTTTCAGTAGGAACAGCCTAACCTACGGGGGGCAAGATGGCTGCCGTGAGGGAGGCTGTGTAAGCAGCCAGCTCCCTGGTTCCTGGCGTCCGGGAGAGAAGGAGAAAGAAAATTCAGTTTTTTGCCATGATAATCTATGCGGGAGTTGGCCGTAAGATCATTTAACATATTCGCTGCACTAAATGTGATTATATTTTCGTATATATCGGACAATCTCATCCTACCTGACCGTATCGGCTGGAGCCGGTCGGCTGCCTGAGGCTGCCTGTGGGTGTGGCTGGTCTATGTTTGTTTCTGTTCCGTGCCGGGCCGTTGGGAGTGTGAGACACGGAGACACGGAGCTACACAGAGGCGCTGGCCATTTTCGGGTCGGGAGCCGAGGAGAGTGGCCTGAGGCGGGCACTAGCGGATCGGAACGGAGCTAACTGCGCTACAGTATCGTACTGTGGTGATAATTGGATACTAACTATCTTCGTGACGGAATTCACGAATGTTGCTGAATCTCTTCGAGTTCAATCGGCCGGCCCCGCTGTGGCGCGCTACACTCTGTTTGTTTTGGTCACAGAGTAGCGTTTTCCCTGGTAGAGGCGGCTCTCGGAAGAAGAAGAGGACGCCACTACCACCCTCCATCGGCACGCGTAGAAACAAGAGAAACGGTGCTGGAAGCGATTTGGGAGGAGTGGAGCCGGACAACGAGGAGAACGAGATGGCGGAGGCAGCTCCATCGACCCCTGGTAAAACTGTCACAAAACAGGGTAGGAATTCTAATAAGGGGGCTGTATCGAAATCCAATGAAGCTTCAAGTATGAAGAGCACAACACTACAAACATTGCCAGATCTGTTTGTGAAACATGCAGCTAGGAAGAAAATAACTGACAATAACAGCCAAAACACAGATTTGGCCACTAATCAACCGCTTAATCAACCGTCTAAAAGTGCTGATAGTCAGAATAATCCCATAACTCTTGAGACAACTGATCATTTGAGGAAGGGTATTATGGGAGATGTAGTTTCAGGCGGGACTATAATCAACCGAGCGTGTTCTCTTCCCTCACTATTATTACCATCAATAATCGATTTACAGAGCGGAGAAAAAACTATTTTGCAGCCGCATAATCAGGAGCTTCCTGAAAATTTCTATTCCCTGTCAGAACTCTCATCTGATGAAGTAACTGGTTTGAATAAAGACTGGGTAGATTACAGCTGCGAGAGTATATCTTCTGATGGCGAGGTTAGTATGAGCCCTGACAGTGCTAATGCGGCCACTATCATTAAGAAGAAGCTGAGGAAGAAAAGATCTCTACGTGCAGCGAGCAAAGAGACCGCTCCTAATTTACCAAGTGGAGTGAACCCCTCATCTCCTACCCAAGTATCTACCGCTACTATTGTCACTGCTACTCCTGGGTCCAGTCATAATTCTGTAACTGACTCGGTTCCGCCACAAGAAAATAACGAAGAGATTACACTGAAAACAATCTTTGATACTATGATGAATCACAGGGCATAGAGTAAGGCTGAAAACCAACGTACGCAGATGACTTGTGCTAAAGTCAAAAATGCAGTGCGACGTGCGATTAAGATATGTTCAGAGACTGCCGACAGGGTCACCGAGGCAGAAGCTAGGATATCTGTCTTAGAAGAAGAATGTATGGCCCAAAGACAAGAAGTGGGTGACTTTAAAGCTCAAAAGGAGGATTTATCCGATAAGCTAGCAAATTTGGAGAATCAGGCCCGCAGAAGTAATCTGCGCTTTTTGGGGGTCCCTGAAAATAAAGAAGGGTCTGACCCGAGGAGGTTCATCATTAATCTATTAAATTACGCTTTTCCTGAGTTAACAGAATGGGACTGGGCACGGGAAATACAGCGTGCACATAGATTTCCCTTTACAGCGAGGAAACCGCGACAAGGCCATGAAAACTATCCTAGGGCCATTCTGGTGTCGTTCAATAACTTCCTTGCTCGTGAAGCTATTTACTTAAACGCAAGACCGGATAAGAAAGCGGATGGATTGGGCTGTCAGTTTTTTGTGCGACCAGATTATTGCCAAGCTACTGTGGCTCAACGATGGCAACTAAGGCAATTGATCCCTGATTTCCAAAAGAAAGAAGTAGCAGTGTTCCTCCAAGGTCCTGCAAAATTGAAGACTATATTCAAAGGCCAAGTAAAATACTTTATATCCACTATCAAAGCCAAGGAATATTTGGATTCTCTTTGAACAATCATGTCTGATGAAGAACATTTTTTCTCTTTTTGAAAGAACTAATGCGTAGTCTGATAATACCAGACTGTAAGCTTAGAAATTGTATTGTTTAATAGCTGTTTAACTATGCAGGATCGCTTTTTTCTTTTCCATTTTATCTATCTTTCTTCTTTCTTCTCTCTTTCATTCTTTTTTTTGTTTCTTCTCTTTTCTCTTTTCTCTTCGTCAGGATGCTATGGGCCAGGGACACGGCGCCCATACGTTTCAGGAACT
Source organism: Lissotriton vulgaris (assembly GCF_964263255.1). Classification (NCBI taxonomy): domain Eukaryota; kingdom Metazoa; phylum Chordata; class Amphibia; order Caudata; family Salamandridae; genus Lissotriton; species Lissotriton vulgaris. The sequence continues at coordinate 1,014,282,243 of NC_141687.1, forward strand.
GATGGTTCCTGTGCCTCCTATAGTGGGGAGGGTGGGGGGAGGGGTTCTGGGAAAAAGGGTGGGGGTGGGTAAGGGTAAGGGTTGGTGGTGGGGGTGTAAGGCAGAGGTGTTTAATACAAGGATGAATACAAGGCATTCAAATGATAATATTGAAGAGTATGCAGTGATGATAATAGCTAATATTTTTTTTATTATTTTCAATATGGATAAAAAGGTGAAAATATGTACAATCAATATTAATGGTCTTAATGATTTAAAAAAGATTGGTATGCTTCGAACAATGCTTCAGACTTTATATATTGATTTACTATGTATTCAGGAAACGCACATTTCATGGGACAAGCGTTCTCTTTTGAATAATTTGGGATTAGAAGTTTTGCTTACGTCAAAACAAATGGGTATAAAAAGAGGCGTTGCAATATGTATGCGAAAGGGAGTTGGGAAGTGCTTGAAAACATCAGCTGATAAATGGGGCAGATGGGGGCTTGCTGAATTAATAATTGGGAGTTGCAAATTTACTATATGCTGTATTTATGGCCCTAATCTTGATGATGCTGAAGTGTTCAACACTATGAATGCAGAGCTAGCTACGTGGACACAGCCAATAATAGTATGTGGGGACTTAAATATCCATTTGGCAGCTGATTGGAATATTAAATCAGGGATGAGATACACGGGCCGCAAGATTAGAACTTACAGAGCACTTAGAGATCTGGTGTTAAATAATGGGCTAACTGATGTTTGGAACAAATTTTATTGTAAAGATCCAGGATATACTTTTTTCTCCATTCCTCATCGGAAATTTGTCAGTTTAGATTATTTCCTTGTATCCTCTTTGTTTTTGGAGAAAATCCATATTGAAATATTACCTCAAGTTATCTCAGATCATAATCCTATGATTGCTGAGATTCAGTTTCCCACTGACTGTCAAAATCCAACTAGATTCTGGTCATTTCAGAGAAATCTGCTATTAGATGAAGACTATCTCCAATTTATGGCTATAATTATTAAAGACTATTTTTTAATAAACAACGATACTGCCTCTCCACAAGTAGTGTGGGACTCTTTTAAATCCATTGTACGGGGAGAGACAATCAGCTTTGCAAATTATAAGAGGAAGAAAATCCAAACAGATTTTAAGGAGAGGCTAAATAAGATTAGGATAGCCGAGATGGATCTATCTACTGCTTGCAAAAATAACGTAGGAATAGAGGATGCACAATTACGCCTAGTTACTGAACGCTCTGGTCTGCGTATCCATATTGCTGATGAAGTAGCGGCAAAATTCAAGCAACATAAAACTGAACGCTATGAATACAGCGAACGCACCGGAAAAGTCTTAGCCCAGCGCCTGCGACAAAAAGCCTCAACTAATGAAATACAGTGCGTTAAAGATATGAATGGTGTTTTTCATGAACGTAGGGAAGAAATATTAGAGGCATTCCATGATTTCTTTAAGACATTGTATAATGATCTCAGTAATGAAGTTGATAAGACTCTTAATCCTGTAGATTATCTTAGAAGTGCTAACCAACTTTCATTGTGCCCAGAAGAGACAGATTTATTTATAAGGCCAATAAGCTGGGATGAGATTGAGAAAGCGATTATGAGTCTTGCGGCAGGCAAAGCGATGGGGCCAGACCAGATACCTCTTGAATTTTATTGGACATTTAGACACATGTTGAAACCAGAGCTGTTAAAAATTTTTAATTTACCGTTTCAAGGTAAATCTCCTGACTCTTGGTCTACTGCCACTATAGTTGTTTTTGTAAAAAAGAATAAGGACCCAAAAGAATTAGGGTCCTATCGCCCTATCTCTCTTATCACCGCAGATAGCAAGATTTATTCTAAAATTCTTGCAAATAGATTAAATGATGTAATGGCAGGCTTGGTCTCTCATATTCAACATGGCTTCATTAGACATAGGGATACTATAGATCACGTCAAACGTGTTATCACATTATTGGATTGGGCTCAAGCAAAGGAATCCCCAGTTGGGGTGATTCTACTCGATGCTGAAAAAGCGTTTGACAGGGTAGACTGGGGATTCCTTTGGACTGTACTACAATGTAAGGGCTTTCCGTCACAATTTATTAAAGCTGTACAAGCACTCTATTCTAATCCCAAGGGTGTAATAAGACTAGGCACTGATACCTCTAGATCTTTTTTAATCACTAGGGGGACCAGGCAAGGTTGCCCCTGCTCCCCGCTTCTATTTGCTCTCTACTTAGAACCCTATTTGAACAGATTAATTATGGAACCCGGTATTCCACCAGTTCAACTTCACGAGGTAGACCATAAAGTTTTAGCGTACGCAGACGATGTGGCCATTGTAACTTCTGATGCTACTACTGCGCTACCTAAAATAATTGAAGTAGCACGAGAATATGGTAAATTTTCCGGATACAAACTTAATATTTCAAAAACCCAGATCATACATTTTGAGACTGGTACACCTACTGACATCCCATTAAATTCTACTGGCACATATCTTGGTGTAATTATTTCTCCTAAAATCGATGACATTGTTGGATTAAATTTGGATCCTTTACTCATATCTACTAACAGAACTTTAGAAAGGATAAATAATTTACACTTATCTTTATATGGACGAACCAATGTCATCAAGATGATGATCTTCCCAAAATTTCTTTATCTTTTTCGAACTATTCCCCTATTTTTTTCAATGTCTCTTTTTAACAAAATAGACAGGATGTTGTCCAGATTTCTGTGGGGGTACCGCGGCTCAAAAAGATCTTTAAATTGGTGTACTCTTCCGCAAGAACGTGCTGGGTTGGGATTTCCGAACTTCAGACTGTATTATTGGGCTATTACTCTTAAAGCAATCAGGGTGCTACTATTCCATGACCATGTTACCGAAACCTCTATGGCACCTTCTATTTTTGAAATGCTAATGGGCGCTCATGTGCGTCAATGTCTACTGAAGTTCATGGAACCAAGCTACTACAAAAAAACAAAATTCAAGGTGTTTTTATCTGCTTTTTTAGTTTGGAGACAAATCAATAAAACCCTACGGATAACCTCAAAGTTTAATTTTTATACACCTATTTTTGGTAATACGTCACTATCGGGGATTTTTCAAGATATGGCAACATACCGGTGGCATATGAGACAGATCCACTCAATGGGGCAACTGTATCAAAATGGGGTTCTTATGTCCTTTTCTGAACTTCAAGACATATTTGGCCTTTCTAGGAATTAATTCTTTAAATATTTACAGATCCGTAGCTTTTTGGGAAAAAAAAATCTGTTATATAATGATGCTATGGAGACTATTGATATTCTAGAGAGCTGTAGGAAGAATAGCCGTATTGGCACGATTTATCAATTAATGGTTAATAGGTTGCATGATGATCTTGATCAGTAGGCCCAGAAATGGCAAAGAAAATTGAGCATAGGAGGAATAGACTTGGTAAGGGCTTTGGAGATGAGTAATAAAGTACTAATTAATAGCTCTCTTAAAAGTCAACACTATATGTCTACTCTGCACCTCTACTACACACCTGCTAAGCTAGCCAAATGGAAGGCCACGAAAGGTATTAACTGTAGACGTTGTGGAATCCTAGCAGCGGACTCATGTCATATGTTTTACAGCTGCCTCAAATTGGCGTTATATATAGATAAGAGTGAAATTTTTTTGACTAACTTGCTCAATGTCAATATTAAGCTTTGTCCTTCTGTGATTTTTTTTGGTATTTATTCTCCTTCTGAAAGCTTATCTGCTGATCAAGAATACTTTTTGTTTATTGGAATGTCTGTATATCGTTTTTGTATTACTTCTAGATGGCTGGATATAGATCCACCAACATTTGAACAATGGCTGGGAAAGTTGCTAAACATTTATAGAATGGACAAAGCAGTTTATAAATTGAAGGGACAGAAAAAGAAGATCTTTGCTCGGAAGTTATGGTCCCCTATTGACAATTGGATCTAAATCTAATAACAACTGTATTTGCAAAGATATATTTTATATTTCATATCTCTTCTCTATGCCAATAATGTACTAGAAACTATGTGAATGACTGTCGCTGATTGGATGCTGTTTTGTCCTTGTATGTTTTATGCCTCTGCCACAAAAATAAAAATAAAAATTTTAAAAAAAAGGAACAGCCTAACTTCATGTCAGATCACCAAGGTGACAATGGGATGTATTAAATGTTTACAACTACCACAGTATAAGCTAACTGTGGCACGTGGATGATGAGATGTCAATGAGCTGTGAAGTATGATAATTTTCCTCACCACCAGAAATACATCAAGTGGTCTCGTGCATGTCTCACAGTTAATACTTTCTGCTTTGGGCTATATAAGAAGTTACCTTATAGACGTTTTAATTAATGTAAGCCAACACACCTAGATTTGAGACCAATCATTTATCGTGACTTCCAGTTTTTGAGGAGTGACGCAATATTCTATACTTTAACCAGCCATGGTGAATTAATAACTAATTGCTCTTCGGGGTTGTGGAGATATTAGATAATCTGTCATTTCAAATACACGGCTCTGAAGTGGGATTATGTGGATCATTGTTATAAAATATATTGAGGAATGTGCAGCCCCAATATCAGAGACCAGAAAGTTATCCTGATATGCAGCTGATGTGTGTGCCTGCTGTTTATGAACCAGGGGCATTTTTGGACTCCTAATACAGATTGTGCACTGGTGTGATCTCAATTCGATGTTTATTTAGCATGGCGTCACCTGTGCAGTATAACAGATGTGGGTGCAAAGAGGCTGACATGAGGCACGCTGACTGTACATCACATAGAGGTGGCACACTGTTATTTCCCACCTTCCACCCCCTCTCCCCTCATGTGGAATCGGCTGCTCGGTATCTACGCCCTCTTTCAAAAGCAGCCCGTTACTACCTGTACAGTGTAAGACACACCCGCGAATTCAACCAACCGGCTCATCTTTTACAAATGTGATGTTCCCGGAGCAGGCGCAGGTTTGCAGCTGCATTGGGAACAGCACACTTGTTAAGATGAGGAGCGCTGTCACAGTCTGTGACCGGCACATAGACTGACGTGTGCACCACGGTGCAGAGCGGGAGAGTGTACCATAGCTATGATACGACCCCATAGGTGCAATTTAATTTTTTGGGCATGTATTGAGTCAGAGGATATGCATTTCTCTATACCAATGTATTTTTTTTTGTAATTGACCGGCACGTGGTGTTGAGCTTTAATATAACATACCAAGAAAAATGTGAGTGATTTAAAGCATCTCCCTCCGTGAGCATCCAGGGCTTTCTTAACAGTATTTGTGAGGAAAATATATTTTAGGGCATTACCTTCAATAATGGCGACTTGCAGTGTCATACTACTCAAACCCCAGTGGCTGTTTAACTAGCCTGCTGTATTGAATGGCTCCCAGCACTTCTATTTATAGCTCTAACCGATGAGTCTTAAATTGCTTATATTCTGTTTACCAAAGTCATTCTGTTAGTTGCCATGGAAACAATGGCAAGTGCTAAAGCTTAACTGTTTTATGAAATGGATTGAACGTACAGCTGGAAAACTTGAAGGCGCAGCTTCTCATAGTAACAGACAAGCGGCCAGGCTAGGGTGGTTCTATGTAGTAAAGTCAACGCTGTTGGACGTGCAAATGATATTGGAAGAACAATTTTGGTGTCTGAAGCTGCAATTCGCCGTTGTTAACTAGTGAAACGCGAAGACATTGCATTAGACCCACTACACTGCACATTAAAACGTTAAGCAGAGCATTAACCGTTGAATTGATGGACTATGGCTTGCCTGGCCGTTGTAATCTTCCGGCCCTCACTGGAATGTTTCATGTTACAGCTGATAGAGAGATATTGTGGCGACAAAGACAAACGTGGATGTGAAGTAAAACAGGAGGAAACTCTATCTGGAACCACTTTAATGCCTCAGGATTTGTATAGCTCCTTCCAAGCTTTACCTGAATTAAATAATGTCTAAAGATTTTAAGGCACACAATTCTTTAAAAAAAAATGTGAGTACCACAAATAGGAAATCACAATGTGAACAGTTTTTCAGTATGAATTATTATGATATGTTCTATTCAAACGCAAATAAGGGCGTTCCTGGACAGGTGGAGAGCAATATTATGGTAGGATTTCCTAGTGCAACGATTTTAAGTGCTGCATGAGGTCTGTGGCTGTTCCAAAAGAAAGGATCAAAGGATGAGTTATCGGGCGGCATGATAACCGGTAACGCATTGGCGTGGAATCGTTACCAGCCGTTATATTATATTGCTCTCCACCTGTCCGGGTCCCTCCTCTTACTTACTTTTAGGGGCTACAGCTGTTTCTCATTCGAATGTACCCTGATGAAGACCTTTTAGACAACAAACGTGTTGTCTTGAGCTTTTCTTTGGCACCATTTTAAGCTCCTTTTGAGTAGCAACAATAACAATAAATCATACTGATAAAATCCTTCACATTCTGATTACTAATTGTGGCAGTCACATTTTCCAGAACATTTCAGATGCCTCAGATCCTGTTGACATGTACTTGAGTGAGATGGCCCCCATCGAAAACGTAACTAGCCCAGTGGTAAATGGTTTTTACTGTGTTCTTTAGAAAACGATTTTATTTTTGCATATTGTTATTTTTTAGAGCGTTTTCTTAACCATGAACATGAACAGAGGGTACCGCTGTACAAGATACTTGTTTCACTGATACACATCCTTCAATGGGAGCTATTTACAAGTACTCGCGTCAGGGGTACAAGATTCTGGGATGTATCTGAGGGCTGTCCAGAGATCAAAATTACCAGGGTTCATAATAGACAACTTACAAAGAGTTTGCCAGTGAAAAATATTTGCTGGCCATTGTTATGTAATTGCAGAGAGGCTGCAATGGGAACATTTACTCACTTCAGTGGTCTTTCAACCAAGTGAAGTTACAGCCAGGCATAAATTGGTGGATTCTCTTGGGCTGTTGTCAAAACGTGTTTGCTCCATGTCGATGCAGCAGAGGAACAGCACTAGGACAACTGAATCCCTCAGAATTTGCGCATGATCAGTGTGACTCCATGCCACCATGGTTTAACGGGGGAGACTGCTGGGCGGGCCCACTTGTGTGTTCTTTCATTAAGCTCTCTGCTGTTAGTTGAACTCCCACGGTGTCCGGCAAAACGTAGTGTGATCATGGGGGAAGAACTTCATCATCAGTATTATTTTCACCTCCTGCTTGGAAATTTTTGGCGATGGAATGGTGTGAGCTTCAGTGCGAAGGAGTTTCAGAATCTGGTGGGTTATCATGAGATGCTTCGAATGAAGGTCCTACGTTTCATGAATGTGATACGGTACGGGTAGGTGGGAACTTGCACTGTTTTGGGAGTGACTGCATCTTGAGGTGGTGAAGGAGCACGCTAGATATTTGAGGTCTTGAAGTATATCGCTTTATGTGTCAGACATGCAGTTGAGCGAACGTCTGGCTTCAATGCAATGCCAAATGAATGATCCTAGGGAGGGAGTAATAATCATCAAAGTGTCCAGCCCTAGTCTTACTGCTGCGTTGAATGTCACCTTGAGAGGGCAAGGTGATTTTTTAGCATTCCATTCAAGGTTCTGTGTGAGTCAGGTCTGTACCATGGTCAGAGTATTGTTGCGTTGGATGATGTCCTTTAGGGAGGAGATTTGAGGTATAGTTGTGTATAATTTGCGGACATGTGGCATGCATGCTTGGAGTGTGAAATAATTGCGGTCAGTGGTGCCATGTATTGGTTGAATAGTGTAGCCAAGAGAATGGACACTTGAAGTACTACCAGCCTAACCATGGATAGTTTTGATCAGGTTTCCTGCAGTTTAATTAATTGTGATCAGTTGTTTAAATATGAGGAGAAACATTGAAGCACCTAACAGATCTATTCTGTCTTCTAGCATTTTTTAAATAGTCGCATGGGTGACAATGTCGAAAGCCAAAGATAGATTTAGGAGAATCAGGAGCTGCTTTGCTCCAGGAGTTTGAGTGTGTCATCCATGATGAGTATTATGTTCAGTCTGTTTTGAGGCCTGTTCTAAATCCAGTTTGGAAGCTGTAGAGTAGCTCAAATTTCGTAATGCATTGCCAGAATTAGTGAAGGAGACATGTTTCCAGGATGGTCACCAGGGGAGGGAGGGTTCTCACTGGATGAAAGTTGCCTGGATCAGTCAGGTTGGTACCCGTTTTTTTAGGATCAGTGAAACGTATCCAATTTGCAGGCAGTCCGGTATTACTCCCTGGGTCAGGGAGGTTTTTATAATCTTTGTCCAGAGATGTCAGAATTTAAATGTAGTTCCTCGGGAGCATTACCCTAACGAAAGCCCACCTTCGGTAGATCCAATTCTGCTACTGAAATTTTCAGAGTTATAGAGTGGCCATATGAGGGCGAGGTGATTAGAGAGGGTACTGTGAGAAAGGAGATCTGTCATGGTAAAATGCAGTTAGCTCTTCGCCGATTAACATTTATTTACATCTTTGTAGATTCCAGACACCTCAGAAGATAAAACTATCTTCTTATTGGAAGATGACAGTCTAATATTAATGCATTTATCTCCTTCAAGAAACAGTCAACTAACAACAGTTCCCTTAACTTCGGATAAGGCAGTCCCAGAAGATATAACTCTCTTCTTCACTGGAAACAGATAGTGTTCGAAGGTTTTTTATTTTTTTTGTATAAATGCATGATGGTGTTAGAAAGTCACCCTTTTTGGCCTTTTAATCCCCATTTTTGGTGTTGAATGGAACTGGTGGTAGCTGCATCTGACTAGGAACTGGACTCTACTAGTCAGGCCCAGGGCCAGTGCTATGTTAAACACTAACACATACATTGAGGTACACTTATAATAGGCATGACCCACCCTATTAGTCCCAAGTAGATAATAGGGCAAGGGGATGAAAACTACCTATAAGGGTAGCCTGATGCACATTTAAATTGGGAAGCAGACCCATTTTTGGTATCTTTCTGTGAGATTTCATAAATTGCACCAGTGATAGGAAAATTGTGGCTGTTGGCAAGCAATTTTCTATTCCTGCTGGAACATTTTGTAAGCACATTCAACCAAACATGGCATCGACCTACAGGTAAAATCATTTTTTATTTTTGCACTGGTCTTTCGTATGAATGCCTATCCAAACATCACAGCAAAAACACCTGAGAAAGGTGCAGAATATCACAGCATCAGTGCATTTATATCTACATATTTATGTGCACCATACCTTCTAGACTATGATAAAAATAAGGCAACTGCTAACCCTCTGTGAAAAGAAAATAACATTTATCTGATTTGTTTATCATTAAATACGTATTTATGTTTTATTGACGTCTTTATTTATTTCTTTTTTTAGGTTCCACTTTCATTTGCAATACCCATATAATCCCAGTAAAAAATCAAGAGGGAGTAGCAATGATGTTCATTATGAACTTTGAATATATAACAGAAAATGACACAGCTGAATCCCCAGTGAATCTCACCCAGGAAGAATCTGCTAAAGCTGCAACCAGTAAGTATAACTCCAATTCTTTTTTTCTATCTGTTCTTCTTCAGATATTGAGGGCCAGTGTCCCTGGCTGCTCTATATGCGAGAGTCATTGCCTTGAATTCTAGCCTCCTTTTTACGGGCAGCCAGTGTAGGCTGCGCAGATGAGGGAAAATGTGATGTCGGATTGGTACGTTTCTGATGGGCCTGGCTGCTTCATTTGTATAGTTCGTAGTTTTTTGATCAAATAGGCCGGCAGGCCCAAGTAAATGCTGTTAGCATAATCCAGCTGAGATGTGATCAGAGCATGGGCCACTGTTTTCCTGCTGTCCATTGGTAGGAAATGAAGAAATCTCCGTAATGCCTTCATTTTCCAAAAGCAGGAGCAGGAGAGTTGGCCTATCTGGATCTTACAAGAGAGGGTGGAGTCAAATTTGAACTCCAGGTTTCTAGAGGTGGAGACAGAAAGAGGGGGGGGGGTTGAGCTCTGATGGCCACCAGAGATTGGCTAGTGGAGGGGAGGACTGATTAAAGAACAGAACCTCAGTTTTATCAGTATTCAGCCTCAAACAGTTGACAGTCATCCAATACTATATATTAATCAAACACAGTTTGAAATTGGCAAAAGCTTCCTCAGAGTGGTCCCTGAAGGAGAAAATAAGCTGAGTGTCATCAGCATATGAGACAACGCGGACACCGTGCTTTTCTACTAGTGGGGCAAGAGGAGCGAGGTAGATATTAAAAAGAGTTGGACTCAGGGCCGAGCCCTGAGGGACTCCCTAAATCAGGGGGCGGGTGGATGAGGTATGGGGGTGAAGGAGTACCTTCTGGGACCGGCACTCAAGAAAAGAGCCAAACCAGTCTAGAATGGTCCCTCTCACTCCCAGCTGCTTGAGCCTTTCCAACAGGATCTTATGTGACACTGTGTCAAATGCTGCGGACAGGTCCAGCAGCATTTGCATAGCACAGCTACCCTTGTCCATGGTCTCCCATATTGTCTCAGCTACCTCAAGCAGAGCTGTCTCTGTGCTGTATCCCAACCTGAAGCCTCACAGAGCCATGAAGTAGTTTGTTGGACTCTAGGAATTCAGAGAGCTGTTTCTGTACTTCTCTCTCAAGGATCTTGACTGGAACTGATAGGATGGAGAAGGGCCTAAAATTGTTCAGTTCTGCCGGATCTGCGTCTTCTTTCTTGAGGATTGGCTGGACACATGCCTTTTTCCAAATGGAGCTATAGATGCCTGTTTCCAGGGATTAGTTCCATAGCCGGTTTAGCGAGGGATTGAGCAGTGGAACTAGTATTTTAAAGAACATAGTCGGGCAGTGATCCATTGGTGAACCAGATTTCATTTTCTCCAACTCAATTAGGGATGTTTCAGGACTAAAAGGGCAGAATTCTGACAAGCTATCTAAGTGCTGTTTCATAGATCATGTGACTGAAATCATTTCAGTGAGGTAAAGGGGAGAGAATGAGCACATGTCACTAAACTCAATTCCACTTCGAGTACTATCCATGTATCTGATTGAGGGTAAATGTAGAGGCCCTTTCTGTTTGTCCAAGAATTGGTGGTGTTATATTTACACCCCTTATAGAAGGACTACTTTTAACAGAATTACAGAGGACTACAAGTGGAAATCATGAGGTTCCTCTAAGCAGTGAGGAATTTTGAAGGCAATCGGTTAGTGCATGTCTGATTGACTCAGTAATTCCTCATTGTTCTCAGAAATTCACTCAGACATTTCAGCTGTACTCAGGAGCTGGAATCCGTGCTTGAAGGTGGCTTTGAGATGTTCGAGCCGATATAATAATTTTGACACCTCTGTTATATAAAGGTTGGAAACTTTTCAACAAATGAGTGCCATCAAAAACAAAGAAAAGCATAAATACTCTCTATTAATGTTGCAGTCTTCTGAACTTTTCTTGAAGCAATTACATGATACATTTGGATGTTTGCAGACTTTTTATCACACAACTCAGGACCTTGCTGATCTATTTAAATGTAGCTCTGGTACAGTGTCAAGATTGTAGATGTTCCAGGGTTCTCATTGTGACATATTCATTAATGGGTCCAACAATCTCAACTCCCCAGAGATTAACACATCCATCAGAGATTATTGGTTACTCATAATTAGGCCCCCAGTCTGAGTGTCAGCACTTTGAGTCACAGCTCTAAGCTACAAGGAACTCCTCTCTTGGCATGTACAAGAAACATCCATGGCTGATATTATGACTCCTTCGGCCCTGATTCCGATGCGTTTAGGAAGTCATTCTGAATGAATCGGTTTGGGAATGGTTTCAAAACGACTCGGATTGGGCGAGTATGACTGACCCAGTAGGACGCATCAAGATGCTTCCAGATACAATTTGGTTGGACTCCTATTGACTTCGATGGGAGCCTATGTTCAGACCGAATGCATAGGAGAAAGGGGTGGCTGGGGAAAATCGGGTACTCTTTGGCGGGCACCCCCTGGTGCCTGCCACACTGTGCATGGCCGGTAAGTGGGGACCCATGAGTACCCCCACGGACCTGATAGGGAAGTCTACGGGTGCAGGGGGCCCACTATGGGCCTCCAAAGTCTGATTCCGACTGCTGACTCGAGTTAGATGGCACGATTCTGAAAAGCTGTCTGAATCCAGCATCGTAATCGGTTGTTCGGAGACGCGGCACATAGAGACTTACGATTCTGCTCCATACAGCTCGGTCATTCCGAATGCCATCTGGTTCGGATTGGGATATTCCTAATGCCTAACTTGCTTCGCACTCGGTCGGTTGGAAACCTTTCCAATTTGGTCAGAAAGACACATTCCCAATCCGATTCGGAAAGAGCAAATGCCATTAGGAGATTTTCCTAACCATATCGGAATCCGGGTTTTAGTCTTTTTCATTGTTTAAAAAGTCTGGGCACAACAGCTGTCTTGCTGTACCTTGTCAAGGATCCTGACACTCATATTTTCTTCAAGGAGTTCCATGTCTCTCATAATGGTAGAAGATATGAACAATCTTAGTGCTTTCAGGTACATATTTACATTTGATTCAAGATTCAATTGGGTAGAATACTTTTAAGTGAATTGCATAGTCAGGTGGTCCTACAATTCGTGTGGTAATTATTGTTAATATCAATAAGGCTCAAAATGGTAAGTAAGGTTTTGACATTTCTCAAAGTAATCTAGGAGTTAGTGGGAATGTACTTGGCTAGATCTCTAGTTTACTTATGAATGATTTTTAAAAATGTAAAGAAAGGCCATACTTTCATCATTAAACAAGGTGATAAATCTGATAGAATTATCACTTTTGACTTTTTAACTCTATTTTTCATTAGTACGAATGTAAGAAATGTGGTTATAGTTGTGAGGTAAATACATTCAATAAATAAACCTGTGTTCAAGCTTTGGTAGAAATGGCACAGAGCAGGCATACTTAACTTAAGGGGAATGTGTAAAATATTTAGCAGCTCAAACTAGTTAAAGAAGTCAAAACACAACACCTTAAAGATCTCACAACCGATTTTGAACAATTAAGAAAAAAAGAATAAGAAAAATGATTACAATCCAAACAAAAAAAATAGATATATAATTATTTAAAGTTTTGAGTAAAAAAAAAAACAGCATAGCATCAATGGGTAAAGCAGACTGGGACCTAGAGCTTATAAAAGCCCTGGTCAAAGAAGTATACTTCTTAGTTTGTGTTTTTTATGGAACTGGAAGTCTTCCAGTACGGCAAGGTGGAAGTCCGTATCCAATGAAGTCCTTACAAAGTCAGATGCCTGGCAGGTGAGGTCCTGAAAGTATTGGTTTTGATGGGAAAAGTTCTGGGCAGGAAAATTCTAATTTTGTGACCAATGAAGTTCTCCCGTCAGTTGTATACTTTCTGTGCCTTATCCCACCAAAGATTGTTGTGTTAAATTTCTTAAAAATCCCTTGCAAGAAGGCCCAAATCACCCCTTGCCTGGCTTTGTAAATATTAATGAAGCCATTGCATTTTCCTTGCATTGCTTTGCGCTACACAAGGACAACTTAACTGGGCCTCAATGTTAAACTCCAGACAGAAAGGATCCCTTTGTATGAAACTGTAAACAATATCAAAGACTTCATGTGGAGAGTTGGGGCTGTACTTTTCCCTGATTAATTAGGCAATGGTAGGAACATGAGTAAAGGTTAGCATGAACGAAGGGATGAATAAACATAGGCACTATCCTAAAATATCATAACATGACATTAGGCATAAACATATTAGTGTAATTACCATGGGCATGAATCATATTCGGCAACCATCATAGTAGGCATAAACACATTACGCATTAGGTATCACCAGCATAAACCTATTAGGCCACATCTGTAGGCATAAACACATTATACAACAGGCATCACAAGCATAAACACATTATGCAATACTTACATTTAGGAGTGCACTGTAGTAACACTCCGCAGGTGCATACATCACCTTCACTTAGGGCCTTGCGCGCTCCTGGTACATACAGGTACCAAACCTGACCCCAGGCCCATTTGCCTTTCTCTGGGGCCCAATGCCCTTTGTTCAAAATGTCAGGGGGTACTGGGGCCTTCCACTGGCCACTGGACTGCCAATGCAGCACAAAGCAATGTGCCCCAAAGCACTGGGGGCGTAAATGTGCTTGGGGTGTGGGGTGCAACTGACCCCTTCCTCTTGAAAAGAAATAATCCCCCTTGTTGCAGCTACCCGTGCTCTCGCAGTGCAGCTGTGATCAGTAAATGAAGAACTGGCATCACTGTTCCGTGAGAGCCCCACTCCGAGACTCTAAAACTCAAACTTTTCCCCAACCTTGCAGCTGCCCGCCACCTGCGGCGCAGCTGAGATCAGCAGAAAAGAATGGCACCCACAAAGTGCCGTGGGAGCCCCTCCTTCCCGGGGCTCCTCTCTCTCCAAAAATGCCCCCTTTACCAAATAAGGCCTCCAAACTTGGCCCACCAAGGGATCAGCCACCTTTTGCAGCTGCCCCCTCTCAGGCAGGGTAGCTGTGCCCCACAGAGCTCTGTGATGGCACCAACCCTGCCCAACTTCAGCCTTCCACTCACCGGGGGATCTCCTACGACGCCTCCGGTCTGCATCGGCAACTTTGTTCTTTGCCCTGCCCCTCTCCTGGGTCCGGGACTTCGGGATGGAGCCTGCAAGGTTCTGAACATCCCAGGCTGTAGTCGGGGCTCTCCTCAAAAACATGGGAGCCCCGCTTCAACTGGCAGCTTTCTCCTACGTCCCGCTTGGCCTCGCAACCACGGCGCTACTCTTCTCGGCATACACCGGGCTCCCACTGCTCACGGGAGCCCCGCTCGTGCCTGCGGCAACTTCCTGATGCTGGCTCCGCCCACAAGCAGGCATGGCCACCTGGCTTCCGGGTTGCTCCTCTTCTGGTGCCAAGTGCAGCGTGGGCACCCACTTTGAATACAGATAATTGTGGGTTGGCCTCCCACCACCAAAAGCGACAATTGCGGGGTGGGCACCCGCTCTAAAGTAAAGCTTCAAGTGCGGGTGGGCACCCGCCTTTTAAAATAGGCATAAATGCGGGGTGGGCTCCTGCCTATCGACATGCACCAAAGCGGGGTGGGCTCTCCTGCTACTCCCACGCTAAGTAGGGGAATCGCCAGGTCGCAGCCCAGTGCTGCAAATTAAAAATAGAAGCACTCCACGAGGTGCTAGGTCCTTTAAATTTTAAGAGGGCAAAGCTGGCCCCAGGCAGGTCAGAACACAGGGAACTCCAGCAGGGAGGCAGACCCTCATGGGGGTCCCTCCTGGAGCCCAGCAGCAGCAAAACCCCCAGTAAGCACAGGAACAGCACAGTTCATGGGGTCACAGCCCCTACATTTATACTACATTTCTCCTTTGCCTGCAAAGCACAGGGCTTGGGGGAACCAGGCCCAACTGGTTCTGGGGGGTTATGGAGCACTCTGTTTACACGGCTCCTCTTCCCCTTTTTCAGGTGGGGTTTGGTGATCAGGCACACCACAGCGGGCGGAGCCAGCATTGTACAAGCTAGGCACAGACCTATATAGGGACCAGGGATTTCTCCTCCCTTTGCTCCAAATGCTGACTCACCCTGCCCCTCCTGGAGCCACACACACCTCACTAGCCCCTGTCACTCAAAATACAGACATGTAATCCTCATCAGGCAGGCAGACACGGCACACACTTTAGGTGCCACGTCGCAGCGGCAGTAACACTGCGCGCACAGGCCTTGCTAGGTTTTAAAGGCTTCTTTGGTGGGTGGCGTAAAAGCGCTGCAAGACCACCAGTAGCATTTAAATCACCAGCCCTGTGCATATGAGATACCACTTTACAAGGGACTGACAGGTAAATTGAATAGACAAAACAGGTGTAGACCAATCTTACCATATTTACCCTAGAGAGCACACGCACTTTACACTGACCAGCACTGCTAAAGTGCCCAGAGTACTAAAACCACAAACACCATGTCAGAAAAAAGGCTAGGAGAAAGGCAAAAAGTTTAGGGATGACCCTGCAAAAAGGGCCAAGTCCAACACTTCGCTTACCGTCCCCCGGTACATGCTCACTGAGGCCCCTTAAGGGAAAACAACTTGTATTGAACTCAGTGCAGCACTCCAGTCAGTTTGGACGAAATCGAAACAGGTAAACTAAACCAACCTGAAAGGACTGCGTACTCAAAATATGGGACCTACTAGCCTCAGAAAAGATCACAATGACACCTGACCATAGTATATTGGCATTTGCTTCTTGTCTACTGAGTTTCAAGAGCTTATATGCTCAAAATATCTCAAATTCCTTCCTATGATCCTCCACTCCATAAATCACAACTAGCCAGCAGTGACATAACAGCCCACTTGCCTGGAAAAGTGCAAGGGGTAAAATTATTTTATACTTACACAAACAGGATGATAGGGTAATGGTCCTAGTACTACGGTGTAAAGGGGGAGGGGGCTTTATTTTACGTTTAGTTACATTTCCTATATATAGGCAATGGTGTGTTACACTGTAAAGAAATAATTTAAAAGCTTAAAAACCATGGCAAAAAAGTTGACACAATTTGGGCTTGTTGTGCTAAAGTAACTGACACACATGAGTGTCGCTGAGGTTTGAGTTAATTTTAAAGTCAGCATGTCTCATGCATGGTCTTTCTGCGTTAAACACCCTCCGCCTCTCTGCTTAAAACCTGCCAAACATCCTTTCTCACTGTTTCACAGGTCACCTCCGAATACATCTGCATTAGTCATGACTGTTATCATGCTCCATCCTATTTAGCATCTGATTGCATTTGGATCGTTCTCACAGTCCTTTGTTGAGTTAATGAAGAAAACATTCAATTAAAAAAAGGTTTCCACTAGTCAGTGTTGCAATACTTTTTTAGTCGGCAAGGTTATCATCTAAAACGTGGGTCCATGGGCTCCATGTTAAAATCTAGGTGAATTGTAACTTGCAAGGCTTAACTTGAGAAAGGCACACTTGCAATGCTATGTGTCTCCACCATAATATAGTTCTGAATAAAGTGCTCAACACTGTCCTAAAGTGACAAGTGTACCTTTAATACTGACACTGTACATTTTAGTTTCTTGGCCAGTGCGCTCCAAAGCAGTGGGGCTGCCTTTTAAAAGCTACATATCGCGCACGTCAGCTTAAACTTAAAAAAATAGCACAGCTTAAACTTCAAAACATAGTACAGCTCGCATACCAATATTCATGAATGCACGCGCTCATTGAAGGCATCAATCATTTTCGTATTTCCAATTCAGTTTTACAGCGACATGTTTTCAAGCGTGTCGATGTAATCTTAGCTTGGTGACTTTTTCTGAAAGGGTCTTTTTCTTGCAAAATAAATCAACGCTGTTCTATCACATATTTTGCTGACTCAAACCATTTAAAGGCTGAAATTTCTTGATGCCTGTAGCAACCAAAGAATGGTAAAAAGGTAGAATTGGCTATTAACTTTGCGGTGTTTTACTGCCCTTGGATTGTTCTGTAAACTAGCAACTCTGAACAGTGGTGCTCCAGAGGTCAATCGTATGATTCTTAGAGAGCTGGAAGCAGAAAATAATGTCAAGCTTCGGTTTTAGGTAGCAGATGGGATTTCCATGCAATATGTATTCGTGGTTTATACGAAAAATATGAACACGTTCATATTTGCAAGCATTACAAAAATCAGTGACATTTCTGCTTTTATTCAAGCTAGATGAATGAAACACATAGTACTTATTTCCGTTGAAATTACTAAGGCATCCATGCGGACCTCCCTGCTGTGTTAACAAGCCCCTATAATTCTGCAAATGACCTCTCCATCTATATCAAACTAGCTTACCCGTCGCACGTTGCTGCGATCTCAGAAGAAAGACAATTCAAGGAAACTCGTTATGATAACATTAAATTTACATTGTGTTATTGTTATTGAAACGTATTCATTTTATTTTTGAAAACATTTCTAAGTGTGGCTTGAGCAGTGCGTCCCCGATTGGCTTCCAATCTTGATTCTGATTGCTTGTTCGTTTGAGAAGAACGGGCTTGAGCAGTGCATACTCGATAGGCTTCCAATCTTGAGTCTTGTTGCTCGTTCGTTTGAGAATTACGGGCTTGAGCAGTTTGTATTCGAACAGCTTCTAATCTTGCTTCCCGTTGCTCGTCTGTTTCTGAAGCTCGTAATGCCTTTTTCTTTCGTGCTTCTGATGTAGATTGACCAATCGATTTCCATTTGGGGGTCATAACTGTCGACGATGCTCGCAAATTCACTGTCTATTTCAGTTTTCGAAAGAATATGAGGGCCCTGGGGGGTGGATTTTTCAAAAACAAATTGACCGAAAACTTCACAGGAGTGTACTCAACAACTTCCGAAAGTTTCATGGCGATCGGATGAATGGTGTAGTAATGCATAAAGGACAAACAGACAGACAGACATACTTTCTTTTTTATATATATAGATAGGATCCTGAGCGTTTGTCCATAGTATACTTATTCGCCCAGCAAGGCATGAATTTGACAATACATTGATGCTGAATCCGAGACCCTAATGTCCATGTGAAATACTATGTGGAACCTGATCTTCGAGTAGGGCACATTGTGTTACCAAAATATCGT
Organism: Lissotriton vulgaris; assembly: GCF_964263255.1. NCBI lineage: Eukaryota > Metazoa > Chordata > Amphibia > Caudata > Salamandridae > Lissotriton > Lissotriton vulgaris. Next base: position 1,014,300,783 of record NC_141687.1, read on the forward strand.
AGCCAAAATATCAAAGACGAAAATATAAATAGGTAAGTATCTATAGCTGTTGGACTTGGCCCTTTTTTCAGTGTCATCCCTAAACGTGTTGCCTTTCTCCTAGCCTTTTTTCTGACATGGTGTTGGTTTTAGGATTCCGGGCACTTTAGCACTGCTGTCCATTGTAAAGTGCGTGTGCTCTCTGTGATAAATATGGTAAGATTGGTCTACACAAGTTTGGCCTATTTAATTTACCTGTCAGTCCCTTGTAAAGTGGTAGGGAGTGAGCAGGGTTTATCTTCACTGTATAACTCCCTTGCCCTGACTAGAGTGGTGGTTTCTACCTGGCTTTGGCACAAGCCTTAGCCAACCAGAAATCCAATTTCTAACAATAGCTTTTCTATACCTAACTCTCCATATATGTACCTTCACGATATACATATTTTCAACTTTCATAAATTAGGAGGTAAGAAGTACATCTGTATTGAAGTGTGGCTATGCCAAGCAGGAAAATGGCAGCTCCCTTGTGAGCTCCGAAAGCCAGCACGGCATTCCTCCAGAGAGCCTGAAGTTCTGAGGGGCCATCGGGAACCTTAACTGCTGCCTGCAGCTCATCTACCCAGGAGAGCTGTCTGCCTGCCACTGGGTATCCACAGAGGAGGAGGAGGAGGAAGAGGACAGGTCAGGAAAGTGAGCCACATTCCCCAGGTGGCAGCAAAACGGTGGTCGCACACATCAGAAGGAGGAGGAGGCCTCGGGCCGCACAAAGCCAAGCAGCTTGATGTGCATTCAAGGCAACAGGTCTTGCAGTGTCCAGAATGGATAGAGCAGATAGAGCAGCTGTCCTGGGCCGGAGAATCATCAACTGAGGTGCTGGGGACTGTACAGGATTGTTGAGGTGGCGGCTGCAAGGAAACTCCCTCCCAAGCGTGCCCCTCTGGGACAGTGGCACACACCAAAAACCAAGGATTCCAGGACTGTGCCCAGGATCGTAGGAGGGCTTCAGAGCAGTGGGGGTTGTGGAGTCTGTACCTCGCCAACTGCCTGGGTGACACTGCACAGAGAGGCAAGGGCCTCCATTGTAAACACCAAGATAGGGGCACCCCGAAAGCGATTAGCACTGAGTGCAGGACAACAGCCCTATACAGTGGTGAGGGCACAATGCCCTTAGGAGACAGGGGCGCTATAGAGGCATACCCCCTGGGCGCCCTACTGGTGGCACTGAGGAGGTCCCAGGGGCACAGGTGCTATGAGAGGAAAATGGTAGACGCACGGCGCCCACTCTGCGATGTCGTAATAAGATGATCTTGATGCGATAATCCAGGGTTCGCGGGCCTTCGACAAGCCCGCAAACGTGCAATGCGATGATCTTTGGGATTAGCGAGCACTTTGGGGCCTGCGAGCATGCGATGCGATGATCTTAGGTTTGCGAGCGTTCGGCGGCAGCAGCGCGATGATTCTTCTTACCCTCTTCAGCTGCGCAGCTCGCAAACAGGCTTTAGCGACGATTTCAGCACTCTCTTCTCTGTAGTAGAACTAGAGGCCCTGGAACTCACAGGGGCCTAACCTGCAGATAGAAATCCTTACTGGAAGGAATCAGGAGGCTGGTGGGGGAGTCAGATGTGTCTGTGACTCCAGCAGGAGGCTAGCTCTCTTCTAGCCCTTAGGTGATTGCTTAGTAAAATAAAAGTCTCTCAAAAGTCCTTTTCCCTCTCCTTCCAAGTCCAAGGGGAACTACTGCAGGCCAATCCAGGAAACAGCACACAAGCACAAGGGCAGTCCTCTCCTGCAGATTCCTTCAGTAACACGACAGAGTTCCTCTTGACATCCAGGAGCAATACAAAAATCAGGGGTTGGGGCACAGATATTTATACCCCAAAAGTCTTTGTTCTCATAAGTCTTTACTCACTGTACCCAGACACAAACAGTTATGCTCAGGGCTGGAGCACTTTGTTTACCAGGCTGCATCCTTCCTTTCAGAAAGAGGGGGTCTGCCATCAGACGCACAGTAGGAGGTGGAGCCAGCATTCACCTTGCCAGGCACAGCCCTATTCCGGTCAAGGAGCTACCCCTCCCCAGTACTCAGTGCAGATCTCTCTATTCAACTGAGGTCTGACTCAGCCTGCCTTGCCCCTCTAAACCCAGACAGCCAATACACATAACAGCAGAGCACACTGAAAGGCTTAGGCAAGAAAATACCTACTTTCTAAAAGTGTTTTTTTCAAACACAGAATGGAAAAACCAACTTCACAAAAAGATGTATTTTATCATTCTGAGTTAAGGCATGCTAAACTCGAATTTCTACCATGTTTTCTGAGTGAGATAGGACTATAGGAGTAATAGCCAGTCTGCCCATTCTGTCCAATGGAGAACAGGTAGCCTTGCAGCAGTGAAAAACAAAATGGAGGGTAATTCACTACCAGGACATGCTACACATATCAAGCCATGTCCTACCTTACACACACTATACACCTACCATAGGGGTGACTGACAGGATGCAAAGGGAAGGTTCAGGAGCTGAGAAGTGTGGGCACTTCACAGTCAAGATGGCTGTTCTGGACTGCATGCTGACACTGCAGGGGCAGGTCTGAGGAACACTTTACAAGCTGCTTCTGTAGGTGGTGCAAACCAGCGCTGCAGGCCCACCAGCAGCATTTGGGTTACCAGCCCTGGACACACACAGGCCACACTACTAGGGACTAACAGGTAAACCAAATAAGCCAATCAGGGACATACCAATTCACAGTCATATTTACATAGGGAGCATTTGCGCTGTGGCACTGAATGGCAGTGGCACAGCGCCCAGAGCATCTAATACCAGCAAAAACAGAGGCGAAGACAGTGAAAAATGAAAGGAGGACCCACGCCAATGGTGCCAGGTCTAACACAGGATGAACATTGGAAGCTGGCAAAAAGGTGTAATCCAATAAGACCACCCTAAATAGTGTTCAGCCTCTGATGGACAACTTGAGAAACCGGATGGTTTTTTCCGTCTTTTTCTTCCTCCTTATTTGTCTCTTTTGTGTTTTTCTCTCTCTAGTCCTGGGTCCTATTATATATGATGGTATTATATCTAAAGACCAATAACACTACGAATTAGAAAAACTGTAAATACTTTTTTTAACTTGTCCATTTGATCATTCAATTTGATTTAATTCATAGGTTGACATTTGAAGCATCCTCTGCAAATCAAATGAGGGGATGTTGGGAGTTTTCCAAAACTTCAAGATCTCTATTTTAGCTATGGCTAATGATGTTATGAACCATCTCCCTCACTAATGTGTAAGTCCAGGGAAATTTGATGTGTCATATAGCAGTGCTGTTGGTGCATATAAATCTCCCACTCTTCCTGATTAAGATATTGTTTTGTCCCATATTTTTTAAAACATAATTCTAGCTTCTTGCATTCCCATAAGATATGAACAGTTTCACACTCTGAGATTGCACATCTTTTAGCATAACAAAGATTGGTTCAGTCCTGTGGATTGCAGATGTGTGGGGGACCAGTGCCATCTGTTTAATATTTTAAAACAGCCCAACCTCAGTCTGGCCTCCCTCACTCCCTCATCATAGCGATAAGTATTTCTTCCCAGTCTTCATCTGAAAATTCCTTTGATAATCTATGTTCTCACCATCTCCAAAATGCTGCATAAGTAGGTCAGGAAAAACATTGGTCAATGAGAAGAATATAAAGTCATAAAATCATTTGATTGTTGGTGCCCTAATTATTTATGTATTGGAGTATGGGTGAGTATTCCAAAGTATCTAGGATAGGGCATGTCTTTTACTTATGATAGAGCTTTAAGGGGCAGGGTTGCAAGACTGAGAACTGAGTAAGCCACTTGCAGCCTTTAAATATGCAAAGGGATTGTAGGAACCATCTAATCACCAATTTCTTGAATGCTTCTGCCATTCCAGTTTGGCCATGATGTCAGAGAACCAACACTGAGGATCTCATTATTGTCACATGTTGGTGCACCATTGTGGATTTTGTCATTTATATCACATCCAAAGGGTTCACAAGTGTGCAGTGGAAAATTGGTTAGGGATCATTTCAACATGTAGGGGGTTATATTAAATACTGTATAATTTGACTGATGTTGTTCACGTAGGGGCATATTTACAAGCCCCCTGTGCTACCAGTACGTCACTTTTCGTGACATACTGGTGGTGCAGGTGTCTCCTCCAAATTTACAAGAAGAGGAAAAGCCACCCTGCGTGACTTTTCCTCTCCTTGCAAATATGGCCCCTTCACATGCAGCACTTTACGTTGAAGGGGCGTTCCATGGGTGTTGCTGTGGGCGTTCCCACGCAACACCCATGGAACAAGATACATCTCCAGAGTTACGAGAAATCATAAATCTGGAGATGCGTCTGAATGCTACGCGAAAAATTTTCATTTCTCCTCGTTTTTCCTCTTTTAATGCGTGCTGCATTCTACAGCACGCATTGAAAGAGGAAAATGCCTGTAGTGATTGTTTTTGTGCTTCCTGCACAAAAACAATCTCCCCATGACACAGGCATCCTTGCAACATGGTGCAAGGGTGCCTGCGCCAGCGCATGGCTGCAGTTTGTGCTCCAGCGCAGGGGGTAGCACAAAGATGCAACATATTCTTGTAAATATGTTGCATCCCTGTGCTTCGGAAGTGCCGCAGTGCGACGCAGCCAAAGGGCTTGCGGTGCCACGCTGCTGCACTTCCTTGTAGATCTGCCCCTATGATATTTGCCAAAAAGTTTATGTCGACGTTTAAAAGAGACATGGGCCCACAAATGCACATTGCAAGGGATTCTTTAGAAGTTTATGATTCAATTGGATTGCAACTCACTTCAATTTAGTTGTGAGGCATCTCTTTTCTTCAGTTTCTTTAAAACCGTACTTAGTAATATCAAATTCTATAGGGAATTATACAAATTACTATAGACGCATATAGAGGCAGCTGTAATTGCCGCTAGGTTTATTAAAGTTGGACCTTGGCGGTCATTGATCAGTGGGATGACATTTCTAGTATCATATCTGCAGCATCATCAGCTCCTTCCCTCCTTTTTAATCGAGCTTTTGTTTGATTCTCATTAAAGCGACTTCAGCTTTGAAGGAGTATAGACTACTAAGGTCAAACTTTATTCAAGTAATTGATCTAATATAGATTGTTTATGTGAGTGTTATATAATGTTGAGACTTTCGTGATCTCTTTATGGAGTCTGATAGCAATGGCATCTGGAGCTTTTTTTGACAGTAGTGTCTCACTCATCAGTTCTCTCCTTGGTGTCCTACTGGCCACAGTGTCCCTGCTCAGGCAACCAGTCTTTTGATTTCACTCAGATAGGTTGTCAGGAAAGAATATGAACATTATTTTCCTGATGGAATTTTAAATCTTAAAGTATTCATTTTCTAGAATCTAAGGGGAGGAGGTAGTATATTTTTGTCAATGTTTAGGTGAAGTATGTCCTGATCCGAGGCACTGCTAAGGATGATGGAAGATCCTTTAACCCTGCAGAGTAACTCTCTCAGAATTAGGAAGTAGTCTATTTGGGAAGATGCCTTGTAGCTGAAAAAAATGTTAACATACCCCTTTCCAAAGGGAGGATGTGAGGATTCATTTTGGTTTGTGTGGTGACCTATAATGGCGAAATATACGTTTCCTGTTCAATCTCTTTTTTATTTTACCACTCTCTTCTGGGGGAAAGTGTGTTTCTTTAATTAAAGCCATATCAAGATATTTGCGTTATCACGTAGTGAGCATTTTCTATTTCAAACAGAGTCAAGCTATTATTTAGCTGGACCATATAAGGATTTGATTCACTGTTAGCAATGTTTGAGGCTCCTTTAACGCTCCAGGGAACTCAGGGGCATATTATCAAGAACGGCGTTGAATTTATCGCCACAGGAAACTGCCGCCAAAGTGGCGATAATGGGCTTGATAATATGCCCTTGTGAATTCCCAAAGAAGCCCAGGTTCAGACCAGAACATGGGCTTCTATGGGAATTCACAAGGGCATATTAGCAAGCTCATTATCGCCGCTTAATCAGCAGTTTCCTGCCGCTAAAGCGGCGATAATTTTAACGCCGTTCTTGATAATATGGCCCTCTGTCAATATCGGGAAGTAACTTGCTTGGAAACGCGTCCCACAGATGCAAGAATTAAATATTTAGTCTATATCTGTTTGTTGTATAATCCTTAGGAGTCTCAAAAGTAGTCAGATATTTGGCAATGTAAGACGTGTCAGACTCTGGATTAGTGTAAGTCAGGTCTTCCTGCTCTCTTCAACTGTGGGTCTAGGGCTAGGTTTCCAAACTCCTCACAGAATGACTTAGATTCTCCCCAGCAAGGGAAGAATCCCGGTAGGTCATTAATACCAACTTTTTTTATCCAGTGCCAGGGTCTATATAGAGTCCACCACAATTGTCAAGTTCTGTATTCTGAGTTTAGACAAAATATTATGGTCTGCCCATGACTCCAATAATATTACTGGTTGGGATTTTAGGATCAATATTTACACATTTCCCTTTGTAAAGGTGGCATGTGAGGGTTTATGTTGGTTCATGTGGCTTACTTTTATTCGCAAATTACATCTTATCCACTCTATCTCTTTTCAGTTTGACACTCTTTTGTGAGGATATGAGTGTGTTTTGAATTAAAACTATGTCAAGATATCTGTTTACAAGAGTAATATCTTCCCTCTAATACAGTGAGGTAAGCCATTGACTTTTGGAAATGATGGAAGGGTACATATTGCATGCAGCTGTCATATTTTAGCATTATTTGTGGTACGGATTCCCTAAATGTTCGTGTTTGTATTGTATGTAAATATTGTAATGGGGAGATTTTAGATGTAGGGGTGAAGAGTTCAGGAATTCATCCATCCGTATTATGGGTATATGCATGCAGGTGTTCACCTTAGAAGACTTGTTGCTAGTCTGTCTAGGCAGTCCAATAAGACTATAAATGGGCAGTTATCAATGCCCTGAAATGTGACTGTTGGAAATGAGAGAATGTGCAAAGTAAAAGAAAGTGACATACCGAAGCACCACTCTGGGTGTTCAGTTGATCAAAAGTACTCCTTTCTAAGCATTACACAGTCAAAGTATCAATTGTGTCCCCTCTCATATATGAAAGTTACTTCGGCTCAGTATAATTCAAATGCACATTATGAACGCAACAATGAGTAAAAAGGATATGAACATAGTTAATTGTTTCTTGGCCTGATTCTTGGTGCACTTAACAGCATTTACAGTCATGAGGCCTTTAGAGTGGATATGATTTGTCCCCTTGAATCTTATCTTTGCTTTTCCACATGCCTTTTGTCAGAGGACTACTTGAATACAACTTCTCTGATTCTGTCTCTCTGGTGTTTGATGCTGCAGCAAGTGTTGCAATGAATGGATCACTGAACTCCATGGTTTTGCTACCCATAGTAAACAACATAGTTGCCTGGTCCAATAGACCAAATCATAAGGCTTGTTTTCTCATTTAGGTATGAGAGATAAGACCTTTTTCCATATTTGTTTAGTTTCAGAGCAGACGTCTTGTACATAATAAGGAAGCACTGGTGGGTGCACTGCAGCCTCAAGATAACTTAACTAAGCGGCATATTATCAACAACTAGCGATATCTATCGCTAAATAGGCTTAGCGATTTTTTTTTTTATCGCCGAGCATCGCCGGATTTTATCACAGAGATAACGTGCTATTAGCAACGTTTATCTCTGAAGCTATAACATTTCCGGCGATAGCGGCGAAATGCGTGAATATCGCTGTAAATCCAGCGATATTCATGCATTATCACTAACAGGGACTTAGCCTGAATATCCACCTCCCATTGGATATACAAGCTAAGAACTGGTTTGAGCAGGCGTTAGGTTTTGGAGATATTCGCGCTTAGCGCGAATATTTCCATTGCTACGCCTGCGTTGATAATAGGCGATAGTGATGTTAGCGACTGCTTTCAGTCGCTAACAGGTTGGGTACACCCACTTTGCATGCCATCAGCGATAAATATCCCTGAGATGCAAAGCAGGCCCCAACCGCTCACTATCGCCTACAAGCTGTCGCTAACTGCTGTTAGCGACAGCTTGCTAATAGGGCGATAGAATTATCGCCAGCGATAATCTCTTATCGCCCTCCTTGATAATATGCCCCTAAGAGTTTTCTATACAAAATGGATACTATGCTGTGAGCACCCTCTCTTTGGGATCATCAAGAGGATAAGACTTTGCAATGGAAGTGGTGAGTCAGTGAGACTCCTGCTGAGTGCAAAGGTTTGTACTGTAGTTCCTGTCCCTAGACCCAGTATGTCTTGATGGTTTGTCGAATGGTGGAGCCTGACTGAACACTAACACCCAGTCCTTCGTTTTCCAAACGGGACTAGTCAATAATTAGCATTGAAGTTTCAATAATCAAGGTTATGGATTTCCAATCATATCATTGGGGTGCAATGCCTTCACTAATCAAAGAGCTTCCTGCCTGCCAAGATCCCTGCAGTACCAAAATCGCTTCACTAAGTTGTTCATGTTTCCTATATTATATCTTCATTTTAGTCCGTGCCCGTTGGTGAGGGCCCTTTTTGGGTGACTGGCACGTATTTTTTCTCTTTGGACATTTACTGCGAGCAAGTAAGGGAACAACTCTAAATGGGGAAAGAAGGAGGAAGAGAAAGACGAAAAACTCTCACAGAGGGTGAAAGCAGGCACCTGTCAGATTGAGATAAAGGAACAGGGAGTGTCTGACAGTGGATTAACCCCTTCACTGTGGCGGCTATTCCCCCGCAGTGCTAAGGGGATGGGGCGGAAATGCGGCGGGCGCATGCTGGTGACGGAACCGCTCCGTCACCAGCGTCGGTTGCGCTTTGCTTATGACGGAGCGGTTCTGTCATGGCCGGCCCGCTCAATAGAACGCTCAGCGCAGGCGTGGAATTCGCGCCGCGCAGGAGCGTCGGGCGGGCCATGACGGAACCGCTCCGTCATCAGCACAGCGCCACCGCAGCTGATGACGGAGCGGTTCCGTCATCAGCAGGGGAGGGGTTAAAGAGGCAAGAAGTGGATGCCAGACTAGAAGCCTTGGTATTTGGAGCGCTGGCATGCAATAGCACAGGCCGGGCTTCTGAGCAGCACTCATTCTTTTACAAATAAAGCACTGCAACCAGCGCTATCCTAAATCTTCGTCACAAAGGTTTATTTTTCAGCTGTGCAATCAGGGAAAATCGTTAGATATCAACATTTCTTTCACCTCGGTCCTTCCATTCGGTCCATGCATGGCCTACTTTATTTAAGAAAAAAACAAATTGGATTGAAACAATGTTTTAACATCTCCCCGTCACAACACGATGATCATTGTGGTTTCTGTCTTTGGAAAATGTCTTTATTAAGAGTCGTACACATATAGCACACAACGCAAGAATAAAAAACTCGGAATAAGGCATGAGAAAGTAGTATGGAACAGACACAGAAAACTAAAGAACAAAACAACCAAGCAAAGCAAAGATTATGAGTGAAGGATGGATGAAAGAGAGGCGGAGAAAACAAATGAAATCAAGGATGCCCATGGGGGAAATGATCAGGGAAGCAGCAGATAATAAGTGAAAAAAGGGAGACAGCTGAGATCAGAGGAAAAGGAGGAATGCAGAAAGATGGAGGAGATAGGGATAAAAAGAAATTAGAGGAGTCTAAGAAAAAGATGACGAGAGAAAATGGACGATAGCTGGGTGTAAGGAAACACACGAGCATATGGAAGGTGAGAAGAGGTAGATTATGGGCGTAAATTAGGGGTAGCCGGAAGTTGCTGATGTCTCACTTTGGTACATAAGGTATTCAGCGTAGCAGGTGTAGTAGCCTCTAGTCCCAGAGGCCTGATGGCCCCCATGATCCCTGATTATTGCTGTATTTCATCGCTCAAACAGAGGCTAGGGACCTCATTTCCTTCCTTGAACTGGCGCCCATGAAACATTGGCTATGCTACTGCTGGCGCAGCCGTTGCTACGCCTGAGCTCAGGTGTAAGAAGAAGGCAACAGAAGGACAGGCCTATCAGAAGTGTCTGTGGGCTTTGATCCAAAAATAATGAGCGCCCCACTGAACACATCTCCCATTGTATTGCTAGGTGCAATGAGTACCTAATCATATGTACCAAAAATGCACCCGGGGAAATAGAAAACAGCAACTCTGAAATCAGGTTCCATCTTGAAGTCGGTCTGTGTAAGCAGCATCATTTAAAACGTCTACACATGCATTTTGCTGCAGGTGAAGAGGGCCTGAACGGTGTGTGGCAGACCTGCACCAGCTGAAAGGGGACAAGGGAGCAGTTGAAAAGCACTGGGGAATAATTCTTCAAACCTGCGATGTCATTGGGATACCAGGTTATGTGATGGGACGCGAGAAACGTGGATAATCAATATCCATCGGGAAGAAGGAAGGAAGACGCGTCGGAAGATGAAAATATGAGGAGGAATATGGTGAAGCATTTGAGAAAGAAAGAGAAAATAAGGCAGAAGGAGAAAAAAGAAGGATTCGTAATTCAACTGCATAAAGAGAAGAAAGGCCGCTACAAAGGAGGTTATAGAAGCAGAGGTGAGGAGACATACAAAAATGTGGTGAACAAAGACAAATGAAAAAATGAAAAATGTATGTATGATACCTAGGTGGAAAGGGGAGATAGCGATAAAAAGAGTGCCGCTGACTGTGTCTCCAGACAAAAAATCGGAACTATAAACTAATGGGCTGATAATGAAATAGGAGTAAGAATAATGGCTCTTGGATAGGTCCTTTAAATTAGATCAACTGGTGAGTCATTTTTCAATGCACAGTAATGCAAGAAAGTAGTATGAAGCACGATCAGCCATCTAACATAATAAATGCAGTCATCAATTTTACAGCAAGAGAGAAATGCAACTTACAAGATGCAACACTAGAAAAGCATTTGCTCGGTTTGAAGAACAAAGAGCCCATAACATACTTTAAAAAGAAATTGCCTTGGCGCAATAGTGCAGCTAAAAAAGAAAACCTCATAAAATGGGAGAATAATATGTACTAGAATGAGATGATTTCTCTAGACACTCTGTAATCTGCACTGGGTCTGTGGTACAAACGTTCTACTAGAAAAAGTGTTTTGAAAGTAACATGTTTCAAAATAGATACAGGATAGTATAGGCGAAGGGAGCCAGAGCTAATTCATTGGGTCAGGAACAATGAAGATAGACAAATAATCATGTGTTGATGCTGAGGGTTTCCAAGGTCAGTTAGCAAGGCGACAAGCCTCAATTATTCAGGAATGGAATAAAGATAAAGAGATATGTAGTTGGGTATCCATAGCAAAAGTCAGTCTAAAACAGTTAAAAAGTCGAAAACACCAAAATAAAAATCTCATTCACATTTATAAAAATGCGGAATGATTTCATGAACAAAGTTAACCAAAACAAAAAAACCCAATAAGGGAAACTGGAGATAAGAGTTTTTTAAATTTACACTTAAAAATAGCCCCAAAAATTGTTGAGCACCAGCCATGGTCATTCCATTGCAGGTGACTGGTACCTAGGTGTGATTTCACTGGTACCTAGGTGCAATTTAAGGTCAACAGCAATAAAGCACGGATCAAAAACAGCAACTATGTTTATGGGACTCAAAATCCTCAGCGGGGCAAGTAAGCCGCTATGGTCGAGAAAGGTGCATGAGGTGGAGTAGCTGTCAGACGAGGTCCCAGTGAGGCTGTTGACTTTTGTTGGGAAAGCTCTGAGTGGGATAAAATCAAAATTCACACCCAGGAAAGGTCCCTTGCTGGCTGGATACTTTTAGCGCCTTTGACCAGTGGAGACTTCTGCATTCAAACTTGGTCACTTTTTGGAGCTTTTATTTTTCCTGTGGGACAAGGCTTCTTTTGTCTTCCAATGGTCCAGTAACATTCTGAACAGCGTGCCCAAGGGTGCCACATTTTGCCCACAGGGGGTAGAGGTGACCCAGGGCCTCGGCCTAACCAATAGGATATAAGATCGCAGGGATATCCCGGCCAACGTTTGCAGCAGTTTATGTCTGCCAACTGTAAACAATCCCACAGTACCCCTCTCCGCCCTAATCCAAGATGTTGAAACCCTTCAATCCTGTGCAGAGGCTGTGTACGCTCCCCAGAGGTGTGGGCAGAGAAATGAAAAGACCTTCCCCTGTTATCAGTTCATGACTGGGGCAGCTCCTTTCCCACAGGGCACGGTGCCTGCCTGACTAGGACAAAAGAGGGTTCTGCCCAGGTGTCATCTAAAATTAACCTGTGACAGGGTAGGCCTCTTTGAAGTTAATCATGTTCCTGGGCACTGCCCCAATGGTCACCCTACTAGAGGAACAGAACGCCTGCCCAAACCCAAGTCCTTTTTATTTCAGCTTTAGGAGCCAGTTCACACTTAATCAAGGAGGCTATTTGTCTCAAGGGTATCAGTTGGAGGGAGCTCATTTTATGGGCTTCTACTGCCTTTAAGCAGTACAAAGTTGATTTTCTAAAAGTACTTTTTTCCAAAATATTTAATCCAAATCTAAATTTACCAATGAATTGGGCTTTCAATAAATATTTTAAAAAGTCCAAGAATTCTTTTTTTATGTAGCAGTTATCTAGATGGAGATAATATTCTTACATCTATTTTGTATCCCATTGCTTTCCGATGGAACAACTCACTCTGCCACTAGGAAAATAGCCTTCAGGGCCTTTTCAGTTTAGGTAGATGTTTATCATTAATCGTGTACATGTCCTACTTTTAAATACCACGCACCCTGTCTCATGTGCATTAAGACCTATGTAGAGGTGACTTACTAATACATAAAAGGAGGGTATAGGTCTGTCAGAAGAGGTTATTTTGACAGGCCGCATGTGTAGTGTTAAAGTTTCACAGGTAGGTTTCAGTGGTGAGCATTCAGTCATGTTTGCACTGTCACTGTAGCGGAAGGAAGAATGGGTGCTGCAGTCCACTGACATTATTTGTCTTATGGGCCCTGGCACACTTTATACCATATACTAGGGACCTATAGGTAAGTCAAATATTCCAATTAGGGCTATAGACAATATCAAGATATTTTAGAGGTCAGCGCACATGGGCAATGTCCTGGTTAGCAGAGTTCCAGTATATTAAACAGCAGCATCAGCCAAAAATATGAAGGAGATCAAGCAGAAAGAGGCATTTCCCTAAAGATTCACAATACATATCTAGTTTTATTTTCAAAAACCCTTGTATATATGTCTCCAATGCCTCTGTAATAACATTTTTCATTATTCAAGAGGTCAGTGGTTAATTAATTAGCTTAAAAGTCACTTTTGTGGTTTGATTCAACAAAAAAAAGAAAAATCCAATATATTTATTTTGAAGAATCATCATTCCTAATGTTTTGCATTTTCTTTCAGTGTGGATAGATCTTCCCTTAATGCTTTTTTATCCCTTATTTATCAGTTAGCAGTGCATTGCACCCTACTCCTTCTGTTAGGCTGCGGGTTGCTTGCATTAACTTGGACAATTGCAATAAGCTATCATTTGGTCTCCCCAAAAAAGCAGTCATTAAAGACAGAATTACATTGTGCAACTGTTAAAGGATTGAGAAAAGAAGGATCATACCAACCTACAAGTTATGTTATGTTAGGCGGTATTTATAGAGCGCATCTGTCACTCCGAGGAGCATCATGGAGTTATGATTGAATTGCTGGAATAGCATAGCAGCTACTGAGGAACAGGATTGAAGGAGTTAGATCAGAGCTCTGCATAGAGCATCCGAAGAGGTGAAGATCTAGGTTTTTAAGGACTTCCTAAAAAGGGTTTCTGACTGAACGGAGCGGAGGTTACAAGGGAGTTGGTTCTAAGCCTTGGTGTCTAAACATTGCAATGGATTTACCTCCTTTGGAAATACATTTGAAGGTTGGGGGTTTTAAAAGATTTGAGTTGGAGGATCTAAGCGTGCGGCAAGGTACATAGTGGGAAAACCTAGATCAAATATACTGGGGGCCACAGAAATGAAAGCTACTGAAAGTAATTATTAGACGTTTGAACAGTATTCTTATGTGGACAGGTAGCCAGTGCAGTGTTTTAAGGGCAGCTGATGCAGAGGATTTCCTGGGCCATTTGAGTACTAATCTTGCTGCAGTGTGTTGAACCATCTGAAGTTTTTGAAGCACTGATTTATTAGTGCCTGCAAAAAGGCTGTTGCAATAGTCCAGTCTAGAAGTAATCAAGATCGTAACAACAGTCTACCTTGTCGAAATGCGAAGTACGTCAAAAAACATTTTTAATGATTTGATTAAGTGAAAGCTGGTGCCAGCTACAGATAGCATTTGTTGATGGAAAGACAGAGCAGAATCAAATCTGACCCCCAGGTTTCTGGCGGTAGTTAGGATGTAAGGGGGATGATGGGTTTCAGACGGCCACCATCAGCTGAGGAAGAAGTTATTACCCTTCCCTAACGCCATGATTTCCGTTTTTTCAGAGGTGCATCTTAGGTGGTTGGTCTTCATCCAGTGAAAGACAGCTGTGAGGCATTGGCAAAGGTTTTCCTCAGCCAGTGTAGTATTTTTGTCTAGGACCAATATCAACTGAGTGTTGTCTGCATATGATATGGTCTCCATGTTGAAGGATTATATTTACCGGTTTAGTGGGTCCATATATGCATTAAAAAGTACTGGACTGAGGATGGCATGCAGAGGCATACTTTGGCTAAGCAATGAACAACAATTAACATTTGTTGGCTCTTTTTCCTTGTCAAAAGCTTCTACTTTCACATGATCTGCAAAAATCAGTGCTCATCTCCCTATGTTTTATCTCGGCTTGATGATTACAATGCCTTCTATTTGGGAATTTAACCGAGACCTCTAAATAAACTTCAGATGCTGCAGAATACAGATTGCCGTCTGCTCAAGAAGATCTCCAAATTCAAGCCTGTGACTGCTGCGCTGGTGGAGCTTCATTGGCTCCCTGTTAGAAAAAGGATCGCCTTTAACCACATCGCTGCTACAGGAATTTTCCTGCTGTGCTGCAATTTTATGACTGGGTGTGGTCGTGACGGAACCATTCCGTCATCAGCACAGCTCAACCGTGACTGATGACGGAATGGTTCCGTCACTAGCATCGAAGGGGTTAAAGCGCTATGCCTGGCAAATACAGCGTTGCATGGAGTCGGGCCCCAGTATATACGGTACTGTTCTAAAAGAACACTGAGATCCGCCAAAGCGACATGTGGTAGTGCACATGACATCAACTACGGGGCAAAATCAAAAAAGGTGCTCACTACTGTGTGGATCACTTTGAAATTCAAATCAGTCTATTTAGGGAGAAAGGACAGAACAACTTAGAAGCTATGGTGATTTGTTAGTTATAGACAGTCTGTGCTCTTCACAAAGAAGGATGATGCTTTTTTCGGTCACCTGCACTATATATTCTATCTGCAGGTTGGGTCAAGCAGTAATTATTTTCAATGGGTGGAAGACTATTTGGGTCTCATTCTGGTATAAGAGTAAATAATGGCAAATAATGTACCCTGTATATGGCTATACTCAGGATGCAGTATTTACCAGTAACAGTAATTACCACCTAATCCGAGCTTCATGAATTGGAATGAGGCATAACGTTGTATCAATGATTTGTGCAATTATAAGTGCAAGTTGAACATTTTTATAATCATTTTCACCCTGTCAGTTTTCCCAGGTTGTTGCTGACAAATTGTGCAGGTGGAAAATTGAAGGTGTATGGTAATTAGTCTGTGTGGCAATTATCACACAAGTCGGAATGTCAATTCGTAACAAACTCACATTAACACATAAATAAAATGGCAGCTGGAACTGATTTTTTGGGCTGACCTCCCCCTAAAATTGTTTTGCACAGCCAGTATAGACTTTAACTCTTATTGTTTTCCCATGCACATTCAGATCTTTTCACAGGTCACATGTACTGCGCTGCAACACGGAGCACCTATTGTATCATCTATATTGAATCAAATGTATATTTATTTGAACTTGCAAAATAACATTTCTTTTGTACATGTTCCTTGGGGTTTTGCACATTTTGGCCTCTCAATTTTCTATTCTTGCAAATCGGAGGGAGCCATTGTTATTTTCAGTATATAAGGTATTCAGCTGTGGGAGTGGTTGCATTATCCCTGCTATACGTTATGTGTACTATAGTAAACAATGCTGTGGTTTTCTGATGACTTTACCCACTGTTGTTAGGTACGTTCAATGGATGCGTGTAGGTCTCTTCGTTTATTCTTCTCCGTTTGTTTTAACAATCCACTCACGCTTAGGAGCCGATTCATCAGGGAGTTGCATTGTCCTCACATCATGCAAGGCAGCAGAATTACTTATTTCAGATTTACAATGCTCCACAAGGGGCAAAATGCTACCTTGCATGGCTTTGTACAGACACATAATGCAACACTTTGCTTTGCGCTGATTTCCGTTACATTTCAAGCTGGGAGGCGTTCCATGCATGGGACATGGGCGTCCCAGTGCATTTACCCTTGGGTTTGACAGAATTCCAGATTTACAAAAGGTTTGTAAACCTGGGCTTAGATCAAATTGGCATGCCTCTCAGAGGGTGGAGTAACGGCTAGAAAATGATTGTTTTCTCCTTGTCAGTACTTCTTCCTATGCGTGATATATTCTACATCCCACATAGAAAGAGGAACATTCCTCTTTGGATTGTTTTTGTGTAGGAAGGTTTTCAGTTCAAGTTTAAGCAAGTACTGCAAATGCGAGTTATTTGGTTTACTTTATAAAACCCTGATTAACAAAGAGGTGCTGAAAGGCCGAGGTGTTTATTGTATGTGATAAACACCAATACCACAGGGTGCAGTATTTACCCGATGCACTACATACCTTTTTTGCTGAGTTTTTTTTGGAGAAATGAGGAATTGCTTACAAAATGCGTGTTTTCAGCGCTGAATTCCTCATTATGTACCACGTGCGCCCCAACACACACACAAAATGTTGCCATGTAACAACTGCTGAAATTTAACAGTGGAAAATTGCAGAATTCCAATCCCTGCGCTAACTGTATCATAATATGACACCCCTTCTATCCAATCGGCAATCAGGCCATAGACCCTGCTGAGCTGATTTTGACAAGTTCATTCCAGAGTGTATACACAAGGATGACAGAGCAAGACCTACATTAGCTCCATCTTCAGTTTAATTCTTCAAAGGTTTCTCGGTGATTTGCATTGACCTTACCCTCAGCCCATCAGAGGCTTTGATTGAGATTAAGCCGCAAACTGTTATAAAGAATTAAGGTCAATTTGTGGTCCTTTTTCTGTAAGTAACCCATCACACATTCAATGCGGAGTACATTTTGACTTAAAATACCCTACATTTTTGTACTGAATGTACTATGTACCATTGTAAGTTCAGAATCAATGGCAAAACATAAACAGTATACAGACACTGAAACTCTCAGTTTATGGTGAGTAATGCACAGATATCCTTCCAACACACTCCTCGTGACCTCACATGTCACAGATGGCATCACAAATACCATCATTGATAATTGATAACTATAGTTGCTATGCATTCAAGTGGCATATGATTAGTGGTTACAAACAGAGCCTATTGTGCCCAGGATAAGTTTGCATGCAGCGGGAACTGGGGCCATGGGCAAAGGCCACGTCCTGCAACCAGACCATTCTGTGCAAGGTCTAAGGCCATGTATGAAAGCATTTTATACTATTTTAAGTGTAGCAAGATTAAGACACATGGCATGCCCAATGAGATGATTTTGGTGTGCATAGTAAAATAGTTTGCACTACTAGCTCTGGGGGAATGGACATTAAGCTTAGAGTAGGGGAGAGGGTCAAAGCCTGGTTCAATGTCAACTGCACAGGATCCAATTTCTGTGCAGTGAGGTCAGCAGTCCAGGATACTGTGCAGAGGGCACATCCCAGAGTGCAAAGTCGAAACGTCATAAGAAGTAGTAAAAAAAGTCAAACATCTGACTGCAGTAAGTGCCAAGGTCAGAGTGAAAGGGGTGTAAGATTGTCCATTGACTTTGAAGATGTGATGAGGAGGTGGGAAGCAAAGCTCAGAAATATTAAAATTGAGAAGCATGATCACTGGAACTGAGCGGAGCCATGACAGCAGGCTCTGTGGTTATGTGGACTGAGTGGAGGCCTGGCCAGTGGTCAGAACCTTGTCACTGAGCCCACTGCACGTGATACAAGACAGCAGGGACCGCCACCCTGGCGGTCACATCCTAATCTGCACAGAGGGAACGCCACAACCCCTGCGGACGTTCCCTCCTACTCAGGGGTCGCAGACGGACTCAAGTCCGTCCGCGATTCTCATGACCCCCTTAGTACTTTCCTACCACTTTAGAATTCTTCACAGGATGACTCGAGGTAAGTACATGATACTCTCCCCTTCAGGACTCCTGGCAAATGGATGCCGTTGATATAAATCTCCTGAAGCTACTGAATCAGTGTGATTTCTAAAACTAAACTTTGTGACTAATGTACCCGATGACTGAAAGCTTTTCAGGGTCCTATTCAGGGTTAACATCCCCTCACTCGTTCCAACTTCCTGGCAATTGGACCCCAGCAGTAGAGCTACTGAGATCTCAGTAGGGGATTGCAGCATTGTATGCTATTCATGCACACACAGGGTGGGGTCAAGTCACCAAGACTGGGGTCTAGGATGTATAAACCTGCTCAATAACTTCAGCTGAAGCGTGTTTCCAGTTGTGATTGTTGTGATCAAAATTATGCCTCATAATCCCCCATGTAAAGAGAAAATTGACTCTAGGAGAGCATGTGTCCAATTTATATCTAATATTAGCTTTAGACTTTTTCAAGAAAAGGGAAAGTTCCTACTTCTACTAAATTAATCTATAACAGTAATAGATCAGTTTATGAAAATACATTGAAATGAAAAAGAAAGCAAACTAAAAAACGAACACAATCTTCTATAAAAAACCTGTACAATTTAGTGCACAGGTTCAAGATGATATGCAACCAAAAATATATTGCCTAGAAGTGAAAGCCCTGGTGCATTATCCTGTGGGAATCAGACAATACCTGCAGGCAGAGTACTTAAAATAGAGGTAACAAAATGTGTGTTGTCTTATGAGAAAATTCATTATATTGGTTTTTAGATGACGATTCTTCAAGACCACATGCACAAACATTGCCTCTGCAATTGATGAGCTGCACTCCAAAACAGCAGTGATGATGCTGGAGCAGATTCAATAGACTCTGACTTTTAAAGTACACCATTATTAACAACTGAATTTGATAATGACTAACATAATTTAGTACATTTGCACTTTCTGAAATTTCACGTTTGTCCATGAATTACCACATTTGATCAAACTTTAATACAAACCCCTGAATATATTTCTAACTTGTTCTCTTGAATCCAACACTACTGCTGATCATATTTTTGCTTAACCTATTTTATTGGTATTTGACCTATCAGCCTTAGGGTCGTTTTGCCCTAATCATTTTGCCTTCACCCCGCCTATGTTTGCTGAATTTGTTTTCTTTGGCCTTAGGACTCTGTGCACTTTACTACTGTTAACCAGTGCTACAATGCTCACTCCCTAAAACATGGTAAAATTGGCATACACCTGATTGGCATATTTAATTTGCTAAAATACAATATGCAAAATGCATGAAAATACAAAGAAATTGTCTTGAATGAACTCAATGACTCATGCTGGCTCAGGCCAGTTCTCATTGTGTCCAACTTTAGGATCCTTTTTGTTGATTATTTCTTCAATATTTCCTCGCCTTTCAGGTAATGTGAAGATGCCGATCACTTGCCATTTAATGTCATCTTCCATAAGCCCTAAGTCATGTAATGCTCTACTAGTGGGGTTGTTCAGACATTGCAGTGGATACGACTCCGATGTTGGCAGATTTGTATTCTTAACCCCTTCACTGCTCATGACGAGCTCAGCTCGTCATGCAGTACACTGGTCGTGTGCTTATGACGAGCTGAGCTCGTCATGATCCATGGGATATAGGAACTTCCAGCACAGGAGGGGAATTGCCTTAGCAGACAAGGTGTTAATATTTGTGTGGTTTGACTAATGTAGAGGTTCCTATATGGACAGGTAATTGGATAAACCACATTGTAAGTTCAGTATTGGAATGCAAAATGGTCTTGGATTCTGTGCAAAATCAGCAAACACTGGCTACTTTTAAAATGACCAATTAAGGGGAGGAGGCCCCAATGGTTCATCAGTGTTTCACACAATGGCTGCCCTGATGAGATGACTTTTGAGGTTCCTGCCTTTCGTATACCAAAATATTGTTTGTTCCTGTCAAAGTCCCCTGCTGCCAATACCTTCCAATATTTTTTATGCTTTTAGAGACCAAGGTGGAAATTGGAGAGAAAGTAGTCAAACATATCAGATTTTTACATGTGCAATCCTTATTGTGCGCCCTGGAAAGTGTTTACCTAGAGCAATATCATGCTCACTCTGAGTAGACATTTGGGATACACTACAGCTAGAAGTTTCTCAAGTAAAATGTCTGCTTCCCTGAATATATCTGATTTGTGGTGGCAATTATGTTGGATCCTTAAGAATTGACTCTATGGCAATGAATTCTTTAGGGAATGAGGGTGAAAATTGGAATACTCCGATAAGGTGTTTCTTTCCATTGGTTTACGTTACAATGTCATGTAATGCATATTGTTTTCTACTTTTATAATGACGTCCAAAAATTGCATTTTATTTTGGTCACTGGTCAGTGTGAAAGGTAATCCATTACAATTTTAGTTTAACTATTTGTGGAATAGTGTCAGGGCCTCGGGGAGACCTTTTCAAATCATGAAAATGTTGTCAATGCAGCATTTCTATATTAGGATATGGTCCATAAAGGGGTATGAATTAGACAGTATAAAAGCTGATTCCATACTGTCCATGTAAGGAATAGCAAAATCTGGAGCACAGATAGCCCTCATAGAAGGGTACTTTGCATGAAGAAATAATTGTCAAACTTAGAAAAAATGTTGGTTAATGCTGGGGTAAGCAAATTCACTATGAAAGTAGTAGGAATATTGGGCCATATTCACAAAGGTAAACTTACACTTATGGTGAATGTTTACAATTTTTTTGCTATTCATAAACTACAAGTGTAGTTTTATGTGTAGCATCTTTACAATTGCAGATACTTTCCTATCTTTTTCTGTATGTAGTTCTCCGCAGTCGCAAATATATAACACGTTAAACTACACTCATAGTTTGTTGTGCATTTAAAAAAAGTAGTAACTTACACCAAAAGTGTATGTTTATCTGTGAGAATAAGGCCCTTAATGTGGTCTGGGACTGGTATGAAGGAGGTCACGTATGACGCATATCCTTTCCTGTTGTGGTATGTTCGTAAATAAGGACCCAATGTCCAAGGACACCAATAGACAATCAGTTTGAGTAAATGGAATATGCCCAATTAATTTGATGAAATCCATTGTGTCGCAGATATAACCTGATATCATCGGGGTAAAGGGTTTGTTGAAGAAATCAACATACTTCCACATATATTCTAATATGGTCTCACATCCAGACACTGTAGGCCTCCTTGGAGGATTGGAAACGTTATTATGTATTTTTGTCAGTGTGTAAATCACTGAAGTAGAGACATTTTTTGTATCCAAAAAGAGGAATTTGTTCCGACTAAGTTCAAAACCAAGTACCAGGGCACATGTATAGGGATACAATTATTACAGTTGTGCTGTTAGATTTTGTACAGAAATCAAAAGAGATCGACGCCAGTAGTTCCATGTATTGAATGATGTTTATGCAAGTATAGAGTTCGTCAAAGCAAAAAGCCAGCCGACACGTGTTTTTTTCAACAGGTAGTTACCTGTGAATCTTCAAGGCTGGGAACAATACAAAATCCAAAATAACATCTATGGTCAAGATTCTCTAAACATAGTGAATCTTGCCATAGATGTGATTTAGCATTTTGTATTGTTCCCAGCCCTGAAGAGTCACATGTAACTATACATGTGCCCTGGTATTTGGTTTTGAATTTGTTTGTGTGAGTTTTTTGGCCCACACTGTATACAGGGGTTTACGGGTCCTCCCCAGACCTGGTTGCAACGTGAAACTTTTGCTCTTCATTTACACATTGTACCATAAAGTTAACCTGCTGAAGCACCATTATCCTGCTTTTCCAAAACCCCTCGCAGAAAGCATACATCGTTCTGACTAAGTATCCCCACTACTTTAGGTGCTGCGATCATTCTAAGGATCTCCTTCTGTATATCACTTATGTGATCCTTTGTGAGTTTAGTGTAATGCTCTTTATTAGCTAATTGACAATATATCTCTGATTTGTAGCACTCTTTTTCATGCAACACTTTCAGTCTTCCTTATCCACTAGTCTAATGACTAAATACGTCTTCTCTTTGAGTGTATGTGAGGGCTTGCACTCATTTAATGTATTGTTATAGGTCGTAAAAATACTTTTTTGTTGTAAGCCATGGATATCTTCGGGGCACATTTTTTAAACTTAAATGTTTCTATGGTGGTGTTGTTACAGGAAGGTACAAATGCTGAGGTCGGGCGAGATATATAGCATCAGTAGAACAACAAGGTCTAACTTTTTGGAAAAGGGCTCCTAATCTTGTTTTTCTTTAAAATTTAAAGAGGTCTTTTTATAAGTCAAGAAAATCTACCCGTTCAGTTGGGACAAAAGAGAGCACGCTACTCAGGAAGGAGTCATTTAATACTGGGGCCGGGGGCTCCCATTGGTAGTGCTTTCGATGTGTCTGTCTCTCTTCTGGGGTGCGGTTGTACCATTTCTGGTCCCTCCCTCTCACTCTGCCAGCCGCGTAGCAGGAGGAGCAAGGAGGATCCACCCTGGGTGGACATGAGTTTTGAGGGTGGCGGGCTTCCCCCCGCTCTCACCTTCGGCCGTCAGACAGTAAACGCAGGAAACAGTAGCACCCCCGCCCTTAAATTTGACAGCCACGGCCGGCAAAAGCAGGGCCCCTACAAGCGGCACAAGGCCTATCTATTCCACTGCCCTCTGCCCATCCATATTGGTTGTGGTTGACCCACTCCTAAAAAATATCCTGTCCTTTATGTTGACCCACCCCCAAAAAATATCCTGTCCTTTATGGCTGGTAAACCCACTGCTGCCTTCTTCATTGTGTGAGTTATCACTAGATTCCTCCGAGGTCTCTGAAAATGATACAAACTTCTTTTGTGTCTTGGAATGTCCCCAAGGTTTTTAGCATGTGAGTACAGTGGACCTGGTGGTGCCGTACTCATCTGCCAAGTATGGGAATGCTTTTTGAACTGTAGCATATTAATGCATAATATGCAAACCTCTCCCTGCTTCCAATATGTGCTGTCTAAAGTTCATGAATGAACTCAGAGAATTTCAGAGTTAGAAGTATGAATTTTAGATGCCTCAAGTGCCAAAACAACGAATGGTTCTGCACTGAGCTGACACATTTCTTCATGATACTTCCCTATGTGTTTCTGCAATGTCACTTTGGCCTCCTCAAATGTACATATAATTCATTGTGCACCTAGTCACAAATAACAAAAAACAAAGAAATGCAACTCTGGTGATTTTGGGCAATATTCATCACAGTTTTTCTCTTCCTTGAGCCATGCAAGGTAACGAAGTCCGATGCAAAATCCTAAATGAGATTTACCAAGACACGCAAGGCCACCTTGCATTACTCTGCCCCAAAGAGTTGTTTCATGGGTGGAGCGTGGGGGTTCTGACACATCCATCCATCAATTGTGTTGCATTCCCAGATTTAACAATTGTGATAGACATGGAAATGGGTCAAAATGCTATGCCTACCCACGGGAGGTGTAAAAAGGAGAAATATCTATATTTTTCCTCGGAAGTTCTTCCTTCTATGTATGCTGCGTTCTGCATGTGTTTCATTCTGCAGCACACATACAAGGAAGAACAAGGGATTGTTTTTGTGCAAGAAGGTGCACCCTTCCTGCACAAAAACAGTCCTGCCTGCAAAGCAGACACCGGTGTACTAGGCATCACACAGTGTGCCAGCAGGAGTTGACAGGAATGCGCTATATATTGTTAAATATGGTGCATTCCTGTCTCCCTTTCACAAACCACAGCCCAGCAAGGTGTCTTGTTGTGCTGCGTTGCATGACATTTTGATAAATATGCTCCTTTGTTTGAGTTTTAAAAAAACACAGTTTTCTTCCCAGCTTTGACAGACAACAGAAAACCTCTTAGCTAGTGACACCATCAGAGATGTAAAACCTGTTTCTAATCTATTGTAATACATGTGAGTCTTTAAATATTTATAAGCTATGCAAATAATGCATTAGTACATTAATTCATTGTTATTGATTGCTGCAGAACCACTTGGAAAGTGCTTTTAGAAGGTCACAGCTGTCAGGATTTTGTTATTAGCAGACTTGTGGTTATGTCTGTTACTTCTTCTTCTTTAAAACTCCAATAGTGGTACCATCTTTAGAGACACTTAGACCACTTCTAGAAATACACAGATAACACTTAAAGCTAATGTCCAAGCAAGTTAACTACAAATGCCTTTAAGGTTATATGTAAAACAGTAAATCAGTGTTAATGGCGTCTGTTGTCACTTGTGTTATGGCTGATGACTATCCACTTGTTCTATGGAGTACTGATAGTTGTGTGCAGATCTAGAAAGTGGTCCATCCTTAATTAATATCACTGTATGATATTAAATATGCGGGCCACTGTTGTGTTTTTCAGTAGAACACATATCGATCGTTTGCCACTTTCCTAGTGTATTTCTTTAATTTATATGTCCGAACCTTACATTTTTGTTGATTTCTACTCTAATTCTAGATTTTATGTGTTCTTTGTCAGTCCTTTCTGCTTTGCCCTGGGTTATTAATTGTTAGAGTCCTGATGACGATCTCTATATCTTTCTAAGAGATTGAAACACCGGCTACCTTTACGGACCCAGCATGAATGTATATAGAATTGTTATGGGCTGTGTTTTTCGTGTTCTTTGATGCACGTTCCTAATCACGAATTGTCGTGTGTGTATCACATTTATGAGAATACCAGGCACATTTCTCACTATACACCCACTGCACCCATCACAAAAGCTTTTTTAAATATCAATTGTGTATGCATAGTTAAATAAAATTACCATTTGTTACATTTATAGATTATGGCTGTGATAGTGATATAGCTTTGCTCAAGGGATCACTTTTAGAAAGTTTACATTTTCTTGTCCTAACCCTTTGGTGCCTACAGCCTGTTCCTGGGTCACATGGCTAGGTGTAATTTGGGAGTTGGCTTTATGTATTCATGCCAGACAGCATCACAATAGAGAGTCGGGTGTTGGCTGAATGGGCCATCTCTGGCTTTATAGGGGGCGGAGCTGTCACCTACCACACTTTCCCTTTAGAGGCACTCGCTCAGCTCTCACACAAGGGCCTTCACACTATCCTATTGAGCCTCTAGAAAGACTGGGGCTAGTCTAGGGAGGAAATTCCAGATACCATTGTAGGTAGAAATACCAGAAGCTTTTTCCACTTCAATGTGGACACCAGATTTGAATATTGTACCCTAATACCCACTCTTCAGATAACTTCTGGACCTGTGAAAGACTCAAAAGAAGGACTGCTCTGGTGCAATAAGGATTGATCTGCTGTCCTGCTTCCCTGCTGCCTGAGCAGAAAGGGCTGGACCTGCACCTTGCACCCAAGACCACCTGATTGTTTCTAAAGGATAGTTAGCTGGCATCCTGGTCAAAGGCTCAGGGATAGAAAAGAATCTAACCGTCTTGAACCCTGCACTTGGACTCTGCCTACTGTGAGTCCTGACCCCCAGGCGATGTCTTTCCAGTCCTGGACCCTTGGAAGTGGGATTAAAAGTTTAAAAGTGCTTTATAAGCCCAGCTGAAGTCACCATCAGAATCGATCTAGCATGCAGGACCTCACATTGCGGCTCTTACAACTTTTCTTCACAACTGGTGCAACGCAAATTGATGTGGAACTCGCCTTGCAGTATTTAAAGCTCCTCATTGGAACTGATGCAGTATAATGCAACTCGACACAAGGGTGTTTTGAGAAGATTGAAAGAAAACAGATTATTTGTAAAACTAGAAAAATGCACATTTAATGTGACTCAAGTGGAATTTTTGAGCTTTGTTATTTCACCAACGGGAATACTAATGGACCAACGAAAGATCGAAGCAGTCGTCAAGAGGAAGTCTCCAGAAAGTGTGAAGGAGGTCCAAAGTTTTATTGGATTCGCCAACTTTTACAGCAGATTCATCAGCGAGTTTTCTCACAAGATTTTGCCACTCACGAATTTGTTGAGAAAAGGCATTCAATTCAATTGGACCCAAGAAGCAGAGAAAGCCAATTAATTCCTTGAAGCAGGACTTCACTACGGCTCCGATTCTTCAGCATGCTGATCCCAACGAACCTTTTTACGTAGAGACTGATGCTTCAGACCAAGCAGTAGGAGGGGTCCTATCTCAGCGAAATAAGGTGACTGGACAATTGCACCCGGTGGCATACAGGTCAAGGAAATTATCTC
The DNA here is from genome assembly GCF_964263255.1 of Lissotriton vulgaris. Classification (NCBI taxonomy): domain Eukaryota; kingdom Metazoa; phylum Chordata; class Amphibia; order Caudata; family Salamandridae; genus Lissotriton; species Lissotriton vulgaris. The sequence continues at coordinate 1,014,327,238 of NC_141687.1, forward strand.
CAGCTGAGTGTAATTATACCATCACTGAAAAGGAGTTGTTGGCGATTAAGGACGCCTTTAAGGAATGGAGACATCACCTAATGGGGGCTCAACACCAAGTGACAGTCTTTACTGATCATCGTAATTTAAAATTCCTGAAGACAGCTCGGACCTTGACTCCTCGACAGTTGATGTGGTCGCTGTATTTTGCTGACTACGATTTCATAATTACATTTTGACCAGGAGCACAAAACGGAAAGGTGGATGACTTATCCAGAATTGGCACAGGGAGTCAGAAAACGCCTTTGGTCCATCGTACCAAGCGAGAAGATTATTGGTACCGCCACTTCAGTAGGTTTGGAAACCAGTATTTTGGAGGTAATGACGCCAGATGCGATGGAAGCTTGGTCAAGAGAGGAAGAAAGAAGAAAGGTGGTTGGTCAACTCCCCTACTTTCATGAAAGTCTGTCTATCCCTACAAAGGAATGCAGTTACAGGTCATGCAAGAAAATCATGATGCGAATTTGGCTGGTCACAAGGGTGAGGCAAAAACCAAGGAACTAATTAAGCGGCATTACTGGTGGCCAGAAATGAACAAAGATATTGAGAACTACGTTAAGACTTGTGAGGTCTGTGCGCAGGGAAAATCTGAACGGCAAGCCCCGAAGGGTTTACTTCGACCCCTGTCAACTCCACCTTACCCCTGGCACACTGTAACCTTGGACCTCATTACTGAATTACCACTTAGTAAGGGTTACAACACTATATTGGTAGTGGTAAACACCTTTACAAAAATGGCACATTTCACAGCTCTGAAGGGAATACCATCTGCCAAACAGTTAGCTTTACACTTTAGCACAGACATTGTAAAAATACATGGAATACCAAAGATAGTAATCTCAGATAGGGGACCACAATTAATTTCCCATTTTTGGGAGATCCTTTATGTTGAACTTAGGGACAGAAGTAAGATACTCCACTAGTTACCATCCCGAGACCGATGGCCAAACAGAACGAGTGAACCAAGAGTTGGAACAGTACTTGCGACTGTTTCTTCTAAAACAGGACGGGGACTGCGTGGATTATTTGTGGGCAGCGGAGTTCACCCACAATAATGCCAAAAATGTGTCCACAGGGTTTTCTCCCTTCTATATGAACTATGGAAGACATCCGAATTCAACACTTAGACAGGTAGATTTAACAGTCCCAGCAGTTCAGGATGTGGTGTCCCATTTAGAACAAATACATCAAAATGCCATGGAAAGTCTCCAAAAAGCAAAAGAAAAGTATAAGGGTTATGCAGATAAAAAGAGTCGAGAGGGTCCAAAGCTAGCGATAGGAGATAATGTTTGGTTAAGTACAAAGAATTTAAGATTAAAAGGAAACCGGAAGTTCCAGCCTCGCTTTATTGGCCCTTATTCAGTGGAGAAACACATAAATCAAGTATCTTACAGGCTAACCTTACCACTGAGACTTAAGATTCATCCAGTGTTCCATGTTTCCTTGGTGTAAGAAAGCCCAAAACCATTTACGGAAGACACTACCACCAAAACCCATCAATCTAGAGACAGGAACCGAGTATGTAGTTAAGGAAATCTTGGACTGAAAGATTTCAAAAGGGAAATTGTTCTACCTCATAGATTGGAAGGGGCATGGTCCAGAAGAGCGATCTTGGGAATGCGAAGAAGATGTTCATGCTCCCAGATTAGTTCAAATGTTTCACCAACGCTTCCCCACTAAACCAAGGGGGGAGGTCTCTGCCTTGTTGGGGGGTACTGTCAGGATCCGTAATTTACAAGCTGCGGCAACTATCTACGCAAGGAATCACCCGGCAAGGCTGGAGCCAGAGATCAGCTCCTGGTCCGAAAATTGGAAGAATTGGAATCTCAAGATGGCCGCTGGCTTTCGCCGCGGTCAGCATTCCAGTGTTTGACGCCTCTGGGAGCCGAGTCCAGGTGAAGCACAAGATGATTACGCACTGCGCACTTCACCGACGGCAAACCCTGAAGAGGAAGCGCGTTAGAAGTCTTGAGGAAACTTAGAGTTAGAAGAGTGTTTTTAGATAGAAACGGAAAGTAAATTAAAAACCTTTCAGGTCCGTTTCATGAAGGTTAGATTCGAGTTAACGCAGAGACTTGAAAAGAGTCATAATTATACCGAAGTAATTTATGTGCAGTGAAGTCAAAGGTTAAGGCACATCCCGGCGTTCTGAAGAGGAGTTCAGTGACGCACATACCGTGAAAGCAGCATCTCGCCTGAGCATCTGTCGGAAAGAAACAGAAGACAGAGATAAGTGCAAATATCGTACATGAACAGAAGTTAAAGCAAATAAATTAAGTCAGTGAATTCTTACCTTGCTACTAGTGGATAATGAAAACAGCACAGCAGCGTATGTAAGAGACCGGACGTTTTGATACAAACCCTAGCAGAAAATACATAAATGCAGGATTAGTCCTAAAGGACAGGAGAAGGTACAAGAAGGAATAGGAAAAAAAGTCAGGAACTCACATATAAAATATTAATAGAGTAGCACAAGCGGGGTGACAATACAGTAAAGACATTTATGTTTATGTGTTACAGTTTACGGAAAGAATTATTAGAAGACAGGAACAGGCACTGGGAAAGCTAGAAGGAGTACTGATAGAAAGTGAGTAGCGGAAACAGGAATTAGATAAAACTGAAGGGTGAAGAGAACAGGTTAATATATATTGTCATTGTAAATTTCAGGACGAAATAAAAAGAGAAAAGTCAACCGAATCCGGAGCCTTACCTGATAGAAGAGAGGGCAGGACTCTTGGCAGAAATGGTAGGTGTGAACTAGGAAGAGGGGTAGGGAAGTAGCAGAGAGGAAGGCATAGATCTTTAGGAAGGTTGCTGTAATATTTCCCTACAGGTTTTCCAAGCCAGTGAAGTCTGCAGGTCGGACTGATGAGCGGAGCCATCCAAGAGGATCTCTTCTTGTTTGTTTATTATTTTATCCAATTTCCCCTTCCCCCAGAGGTAAGAGTTTGGAGTCTCGTATATCTATATATTGAGCTCTCGGTTGGTGCCTTTGGTGGATTTGGAAGCTAGCATCTCTGTTCCCGTGCTGCTACCAAGAGTATCCTTTTTTGTAAGTTCTCTCAGAGTGAAGTGCCCAAGTTGCACCTTGCACCTGAACAGAGATGGCAGAAGGGATAAACCTGCAAGGTTTAGGAGTTATTTTAGACACAATCCAAAAGAAGTTAAGTGCAGTTAGGGAGGAGAACCAAAACCTAAGATTAGAGATAGTGAATAACAGAAAGGAAACAGCAGAATTAGCACATAGACTTAGGAAGCCCCTTAGTACAGGACCGGAGACTCAGAACCCCTTGTCCGACAGTACAAATAAAATGACCACCCAAGTGATTCATTCCTTGTCCCCAGTAATACCCTTGGCAGCCCCAGAGCGATTTAGTGGAGACCCAAAAAAGGCGCAAATATTTATAACACAATGTTCTCTCCATTATATGTGCCACCCTTCGATTTTCCCTGATGCACAATTCAAGGTCGCATATGCATTATCTTATCTGAGCGGGGACGCAGCAGCCTGGTCCATGTCACTTATCACCAGAAACGATCCAATTTTAAGAAACTATGAGGAATTTAAGGATGAGTTTTTTGCGAATATTCGACAGAAGAAGAATATCTCAGGTCATCGACAATGAGCTGCTCGATTTGAAACAAGGGAACCGGGATCTGGTGGGCTATTTGGCCCAATTCAACAAGTTAGTGGTAGAGACAAACTGGCCGGGAGAGTAAACGAACAGCAGTATTCTACCGTGGCTTGAGAGACGAACTCAAAGATGCCTTGGCTGGAATTCCAAATAGTCCCACCGAGATATCTGCATTGGTGGATCTAGTACTAGAGATAGACTTCCGGCAAGGAGAACAAAAAGGTGAAAAAAGAAGAGAGTTCCGACCAACGGTTCCAAGATTTGATCGGGCTTGAGCAGAAACAAGCCGAAGTAACGAAGGTTCCCCAGGGGTCGAACCAAAGCAAATAGGAATGATTCGTGGACCTCTGTCTAAAGAAGAGAAGGAGAAGAGAAGGACCGAAATTTGTGTATGTACTGCGGGGCATGGGGCCACTTTGTCAGGAATTGCCCTAAGAAACCCAAGACAAACTATAAGCAGAAGGAAAACTAGATGCACTACCTGTTGAGGAGTCGAACAGGTGGGTGCGATTCAGGAAAAGACTCCAGAAGAACACCAAGTGGCCAATACTCTACAGTCGGCAGCCCCTCATTTGAATCTGTTAGTGGAAGTAGAATTCAGACATATAACCCTGTCAGGAGTGTCTGTAATGATCGACTCTGGCACCACGGGGAACTTTTGTGATTTGAGATTTGCACGTAAGGTGGGAATACAGGCGATAATGAAGAGTAAAAGTGAACCAGTAAGAGCAGTGGATGGAACTAATCTATCATCAGGTCCTATAATTAGTCACATGAAATGAAATTCGTTGAGTGCACTTCATCCCCAAATGCGATGCAGTGTGCGCAACGAAATTTGTTTTATTTATTTAAATGTTTACTTACCTGCAAAACTCTGTAATCCATACATTACTACCCCCCACCCTGCCCCTCCTCCTCCCCATGTCACCACCCTGCAGGTACTCCCACTGCCAGCCTTGGCTGGGTGGGAAGAGTAGCACCTGGACCTGAATAGGTCTGTGCCTGCCTTCCACAATGCTGGCTCCACCTCCTGTGGTGCGTCTGATGACCCTGGCCCACACTGGCAAAGGAAGAAGTTGTGCACTGGCAGAAAACACCCAGAACTGGGTTGGACTAGGTACAGACACTCTCTGCCTTTAGAGAACAAAGGATTTTGTGGTATAAATATTGGGCCCAAACCCCAGAACTTTAGAACTCTTTTGGATCAAGAAGACTGCCAAGAAGAAGAGCTGGGGAAGCTGTGCTACCACTTTGCTGTGTGCTTTTCTGTGTTAGCCTACAGGGGCTGCTTCTGTCTTTGGCAGTGAAAGGACTAGACTAAATTTTCTGCAATCTACTTTTGTGAGTTTCTCAAAAGGCTTGAGGTAGATCTTGTCCCCTGTTCAAGAAATCTTAGGAACAGCAAAGATTTCAAGCTCTTCTGCTCTCAGCATTGGGGACTGTGTCTTTTGTGCTGCAACAGAAGAAAAGCCACTCGACAACATCTGCGACGCTGATGCTGACTCCGTGTCCTGATGGCACCACCCCAACGCTGCAATGCGACCCTGGTCTCACTGATGATGCCTGCTGACACCGCCACTGAACCGCTGCTCACACAGCGACATGTGGGCACCACACTCCGCACTGCCTCGCTTCACAATGATGCAGTGGTATCCCCGACTATGCCGCTCCACGCATGAATCAACGCCACTGCTTGCACCGTGGTTCAAGGGCACCACTCGTAAAGTTACACAAAGCACCGCCGACATCCCGCACCACAGTCTTGGCCTACTGATGCCGGTACAATCGACTCCAGTTTGTCAGCCAACAACAGCACTTCAGCAACGACGACGCCGCTGCTTGCACTGCGACATGCCAGCATTGCGATGAGCACTGCATTCACTTTGCACTGACTTACCGACTACGCCATCTGACGCCACCACTGAGCCACTGCTCGCACTGCTACCTGAGGGCACCGTATGCCGCACCGCTGCACTTCGCAATGCAGCACCTGACACCTGCCGACGCTAACGCTTCTGACTTCAACAAAGAGGAGTTCGACCTGCAATTCAAGGGACTTCGAGGGCACCAAATACTCCTGCACCGACCTCCGGAACCGATGCCTATGGATGCTGTGCTTTCGGAAGCTCAAACGAGAGGTCGCCGACGCCCTGCATTTCTAAAAGTTACTGTTTGCGGGTCTTCTCGACACCGTGGCTGGCCAGTAACGCCGCAGTCAGCCAGAACTATTTGAATTTGTTTGCTCACGCCGCCATGATAGCCGGGGACGGAGCTATCGTCATCAAGGAACTGTTTTTCAAGGTTATTTTGATAACTGAAGATTTCTAAGTACTGTATTGTGGATTTTTATCATTTTTGGTCTTGTCTTAAGTATATAAAAATATTGGATATTTTTCTAAACTGGTGTGATGTCCTTTTGTAGTGCTTACACTGTGCACTGTTGGTTATGTGCAAATGCTTTACACACTGCCTCCGAGATAAGCCTGACTGCTCGTGCCAAGCTAACAATTAGGTGAGCAGGGGTTACTTTAGGAGTGGTACTCCCTTATCCTGACTAGGAAGAAGGGTCCCTATTTGGACAAAGGTGCAAACTCTTGCCAACTAGAGACCCTCATTTCTAACAGATAGTGTATGATAGATTTGGTACCCAACTCCTGAACCCAGGCAAGTTTACCAATAAGCAAATAGCCATCGCACTTAATTGCGAAATAACTTAAAAGTAAATAATTAAGCGATCACTGTAGGAGAGAACAGTATAGAAGAAAAGATGAAGAGAGAATAGACATGGTAAATATCGTCTAGGTAGTACTGTAACAGACACATTGTGAGTGGGTGCATGAGATGTGACGAATTCAAGAGGCCCGCTTTGATAGGGAGTACTTGTTAGGCCAGAATTTGTCTAGTGTTGGGTATCTTGCAGTGTCAATTCTGTTCAAAATGGCAGCCTTCCCAATGACTGATTGTGCATTTGTGGCTTGCAGCACTGGATCACATCAAGTAATCTGCGGTCTGCGGGGTCACTTTGGGGCCACCTCTCTGCACCGCTGTCTGCTGCGACTCCATTAGTTGATAGGCGTCCTCCACCGTGACGTTGGTTTTTGATTCAGATAGCAGAAGGGATCAGGCGTTTGCATGTTTCTCCGTGTTTTTAACTGCCTGTGCTCTCTCCTTCGCAGCCTGAACGTTGGCAACACACCGCAGTTGACAATCAGTTAACAATCACCACTCATAACACGTTGCACGCAGGGCTGCAATATCCGAAGGGGACCGCTCCCCACCCATGGGTTGTGTGACATTCCGTATTGTTCCATCGAGCTACATGCTGGTAGAAGTCGCCCGCGGTATTCAGCCCTTCGCAATATTTTCCAGAGGTAACTTGGGAACCTTACTCAGACGGAAATTGAAGTGAGATCCTAGCCACTATGCCAGACCTCTAAATTAAACTATAGAGGCAACGTCGGTACCATACAGTGCTACCACCACCGGAGTGCCTGTGAGGGCACCGGTAGGACTCTCCAACTGTCTACAATTAGTGGCCTTACCGAAAAGATCAGGCTGAGTATCAAACTGAGTGTAAACCTGAATCACCAGACCACCATCAAGATATTAGGTGACCTACCCCCTAGAAGCTCGGACGGAGGTCCAACCTGATCAGCATTATTGGTGTTCGATCCAGACCACTCGTTGGATCACGGCCAAGTCCCCCTTTCCCCCCCCCCCCACCCCATCATCATTGTCCTGAAGAAGACCCGCAGCCGAGGTCCCAAATACCCCAGGAGCACTAGGGTCGAAACGTCGACGCTTTTCAATTTGTGTGCCTGTACCCCTCTCAGTTTAATTTCTTTTCCCCTTTCAATTGTTGTGGACAGGCCTATATGATAGCGGAAGTTTTCCCGCTTTGGTTTATGTAAATATTACAATTGTATACTATAATTGCTATTTTTCCTTCTTCCTCTCCAAATCACAAGAGCACCCCTTTCCTTTCCACTGACTATACTCTGATAGTCTTTTGCGCCGTTTATAATCATAATTGTTTTATGAAGTTATAAATAAATATGTAAATTTTGATATAACAAGCACCCAGAGTGTGGTTATAATCTATCGTTCTTTTCACAGGCTAAACGTGCTAATTTTGGGTACTGCTTTTTTCATTGCATCTAATGTGCATATAACCAATACCAACTCGAATATATCTCCCCCATCTTGCTTCAATCAATGTATGCAGATTTAATCGCATTATCAAGATATAAATGATATTCATATGAGTTTTGTTCGAATTAGTGTCAAGGACCACCCTTCTTTATATCCATCCAGCTACAGGCCTCTTCTGAGGAAGAGCGTAACCAGGATTTCCACTGTGCTGAATCCGCAGAGTGGCCGCAAACTGCAGAGCATACTTTACTTCATGATCCCTCATGCATTTTTGACTTTCAGGAAGGAGGACCTGTGGCGCTGCACTGTTAGCGTGTAGTACGGGTATATGTGCACTGCAGCATTCTCAACCTGAAATGGCCCGTGGGCCCTTGTCACCTACAAGATATGGTCTCTATAGTTGAACAGATGGGCTACTACCGGTCTGGAAAGGTTACCCGGGTTAGGGGTCCACCCAGCACTGTCTGGGCCCTTTCCACTGAGAATAACTTGGAGTTTTTGCCCTTTAGTATAACTCTGGAGAACCAGGTGTTGAGATATAGCTCCACACTTTTGCCTTAAATGCGTTCCTGCAGGCCAACGATACACACATTGCTCCTCCGGGACCTGCCTTCCTGATCTTCCGCCCGATTACTTAAGTGCCCTACCTCTCTTTGCAGTGACTGTAGTTGCTCTGATGTTGTGGTTAGCAAACTGTCTCATAATCGCCAATGTCGATTCAGTTTCCTCGACGCTATCCTCCAGTTTTTTATGAACTTTAAGAAGGAATTCCTTCTCTGGACATAGAGAGTCTATTTTGAGGTCCAGCATTGTCTTTATGTCCATTACAGCTGCCAAAAGCTCATCAAAATGGTGCTAATGGTCTGTATGGTCCATTGCTGACGGCTTCATGGTGTGGCAGCTTCAGCAGGGGATCCCCATCTCCGGCATATTCCCAGCCTGGGGCCTGTCCACCTTGGCTTTCCCCATCTTGGTGGGGAGAATGAGTGCAATGCGAACAGACAAGAGACAAAAGTGGAAGGGCTCTGGTACTACAGCGCAGTCCGCAATGCACTGCCCCTAGGCCCTCTTAAGACCCGCGGTCAATTACGTGTAATGTCCAGCGTGGAGTTCTTATCCTGTACAGCTGTGATGAAGGGGGGAGAGTCCCCGATTAACTGACTGATGTATAATGCAAAGGTCATGGACTGTGTGCGCCCTGGTCACCCCACCAATCCAGGCCCCCAAGTCTTTTTTTCACCTTAAAATATTTTCTTCTTTTATCTTTGTCCACCTTTGTTTTAGGCGCCAAAGGATTGGGCAGACTCAATGCGCCTCTCTGGCTTCATCAAACTCAGCCCGGTAGGGGTCTAAGCCTAGAAAGTCTTGTGGATTTCAGCTGGGGGAAGACCATACGACCTGGGGGAGGAATGCTGGTTGGGTTTCGCTGCACCCGCTTGTACCACCATATGTGGTCTGGATCTCACTGCCATGCACAGCTGCTCCACACAGGGCCCCCTGGACACTGCAGTTGCACTCAGCCCTCCGCGGTACCTGGGTCCCGCTCTTTACCAGGTGATACTGCAGGCTGTTGTAACCACGTTGACTGAATAGGCTGCCCAGAAACCGGGTGGTCACGTTGGGGCACCCAGCCTGCTCCGGGCACGAGCGAGGCCCGATCTTCTCTGATAAGTCCAGCGGAGGCATACAAAGCAGATTTGGGCACCCATCATCTGTTGTAGTCAGGGCAGTACTTCACATGTCCTGCAGGGTCCCCCAGAGCTGCATGCATGGCCACAGAGCTCGGCGGGATCGGGCATCAATAGTTGAGCAGGTCCGCCTCCACAACACCGGATCGTGCTATTCGGCGCAGAGACACAACAGAAGCAGTCCAAGACCAGCACCCGTGTCGGTGCAGTCCTGCGAGTCGGTGGGACACTTGCAGCCAAGTTTATGGGCCAGTTACGGTCAGGATGTAGGATACTGCAGCGGGTGCCGAGCGGAGATCGTTAAAAAGCATCCTCTGCAGCCGCCATCTTGCCAACGCCCCCCTGCCTCCATGACCTTAATAGAGTTTTCTAATTGCTATCAAATTCTCTATTCAGTGCCAGGATGGGAGGCTACAGTGTATATGTATGTTTAAAGGTTGTTGGCAAAAGGGTTACTTACTGGCTCATGATAAAACTAATTAAACATAGAATCTGAGTTCCAGTCTGCAGTTAAAATGATTTCCTCCAAGTGTGCTTCCAAAGCAAAGGATTTTGAAGCCATGGCTTCCTGGACCGAATTGGCTTCAAAAGTGGAAGCTCCTACACCAGCTTCTGAAAGAATCTATTTCACCAGAAGCACTAGTGTAGGGCAAGACACAAGGTTATGTAAAAATGAAATTAGCAGTGGGTCCAATAGGGGGCTCCGTAGAGGAGTCATAAACTTTTCATATTCCTGCAAACAATGAATCACACTAACTTTCAGTCTCCTGGAAGTGCTCGGAATATCACTTGTCTAGTTGTGGATTTGTCACCCAGATCGAGAGCTCCGACATCAGAAACTCGTTTTCAAGAAACCAGAAACAACAAGAGCGTCAATTTTGGTGAAAGTTGTTATCCGAACAATAGGGAGTTATCTGGCCAGGTCTGAAGATATGTAAGAACCAAGAAAACATCCCAAAGGGAAGAATATTTTAGTTAAAGACGAGCTGCAAAATGCACACCCCTTAAAAGTTTAGAGACTATGGGGTGCTCTCCCATTGCCCTGTTAGAAATGGGAAGATTTCTGGCTGACATTGCCAATTTGTAAGAATTGATGGTTCTATAGCAAGGCCAAAATATTAGTGAATTAAATTACATCTGATGCCATGGGATCTAAACTATATTCCATGTACCATCAGGACTATCTTTTCCATGCGGACTGATACCTTTTATGTGTGGGGTCTGTCCATGTTTTGTCAATGACAACAAGAGCCTGTTCCAAAAGCCTTGGTGCTTGCCAATGTCTCTGAAAAGTCTCCATGCTATAAGTTTCAGCTGTTGTGTTATGGCTAAGGAATGTTGACAACCCAGAGGGTCCAGTAGGAGAGTCAGCAACCAGGGAGGAGGAGAAGGCAATCACAAGAAAGCATCAGCACAGTTGGAAACAAATTCTGTGTTCTCCACGGGGTGGAATTAGGCGCAATTCTGCTGACTGGTTTCTGACTTTTGGGGCTCCTCTCAGAATCATAGAGAATGGGGGAAAGGCGTAGTGCAGTCCAGGTCACTTCTGCAGTAATGCACATGTCGCTCAAGCCAGAGGATCTGGTCCCTAGCTGAAGAAGAATGATAATTGGAACATTAGACAAGATGCAAACAGGTCCATCTGACCTCACGTCTGCATGATCCTGGAAAAAAGGTTTTGACCAAGTTTCCATTCACTGGTATCTCTGAGGTGTCGGGAATGGCAATCAGTCACTGAATTCTTCATGCCAGGAAGATGAAGATATATCACTGAAATTAGAAGTTGGAGACAATAATACCAGAAGTCCTGCTCGAAGTCAATATCTGGTCTCTCCTAAGCAGTAGACATTCTGGACTACTGACACACTGTCCATTCTCAGTAATATACAAGAATGTACTCATTGGGAAGAAAAGGAATGAATCACAAAATAACCTGCTAACAGTTCTAGACAGATGAAAGGTAAAGAGAGCACTGCTTTGAACAATATTCCGCCCATTGCTACGAGCACCCCATCCCCAATGGCTGGCATCAGATTCCTCCCCTATGCCTGGAACTAGACCAGAATTTGCTTTCCCATTCCAAGCGACCACGTGGTTGAGCGACCATTGCAGTTTGTGACACACTTCAGGATTGAGAACAACTTGATCTGAATAGGACAACCCCTTCTCTAAAAGAGCAATCTTCAGACATTGTACAGCTTGGTAGAGTGAAGTGGATTTAGGGAGACTGCTTGAATAGATGACACTAGAAGGCCCACTAGACTCGCAAGGCACCAAAGAGTTAGAATTTGCTTTGAAAGAGCTCTGTGGGTCTCCTTTTTCTTTATAGATCTGGTCTTTCAGAGTGGAAGAGCTAAAGTGGCTGAGACAGATTCTATTGGAAAGCCTATAAAAATAATTTGCTGAGAAGTCAGAAGGTTGGATTTGGTGTAGTTGATGAGAAACTCCAAATGTTCTGACAGGGAAAATGTGAGTTTCAACTGATGTTTGAGTAAGCTCAGGCTTGTGACATCAAGAGGAAATTGTCCATTTATATGATCAGTTGGATACCTATGGCGCTCAAGAACTCCACAACAAGTCTAATAATGCACCAAGGGCCTGAGGATAGCCCAAGACATTGAGAAGAATTTGTATGAAAGATGTTGCCATTGTAATCGCAGGAAGTGACTATGTGGAGGAAATATTGGCACTGTCAAATAGGCATCATTCAGTTCCAAACAGACATGTACTCGCCCATTCTTAGAAGGTTATATAAGAAGTGGATCCCCTTAATTTCTAAATATCGGTATAGGAGCCAAGTGTTGAATTCCCTGAAATTGATCACCAGACAGAAAACTCCACCTTTTTTGTCCACAAGGAAGAAGTTATTTATGAAACCTAAGGGGTTACATGGAGCTATTGCTTGCTTCTGTATGAGAGATGTTACCTCCTGGTCTATGAAGTGGTGCTTGAGAAATAAAGCTCTGTGTAGGGGTTGCATAGAATTCCAGCTGGAAGACTTGCACGGTCTGAAGAACCCATGCATATTGGGTTGTCAAACCCCAATTGGAGAGAAAATAATATATCTTGACTCCTAATTCTGTCTGAGTGAAGGGAACTTACCTTCGAAATTTGCATTATTAAATGTTTCCCTGAATCCTCCATGGTGGAACCATCCTCTTGAGCTTCTTTTTCAAGAAGGGAAGAAAGGGGTTCCCCTTTGGGAGTTTTTCCATCCTGAGAATCTTTTCTTGTTCCTATTCTGGCCTGGAAAGGACGAGCCTTTAACCTGGAAACGTCTGACAGAGCATCCCTTGCCACAACCAGCCCGGTAAAAAGGTGGAAATGAAAAACCTTTCTTAGGGAGGACTATGCCTTATCTAGAGAGTTGGAGGTATTAATACATTTTCCCACCTCCTTCACCAAACAAGAGATCTCCTGCAGAGAGACCGACCTAGTTAGTAGCTAATTCACAAAGCTTAAGGTCTATTCTGAGGAGAATAAAGCACTACCACTCGTAAGACAAGGCACAATGAACCAGGATGTTGAAGTCAATGGGAGCAACTTGCTCCTTGGCCGTGAAGATCATATTGCAAATTTTGGACAAAGGGCCGGACATGTTTAAAATGTTGTCCTGGTAAGCTTTCCAGCATATATCTAAGAAATTAACTCTTGATTTTTCAAGCAACAGATTGGACGTCAGTATTTCCGGCTCTTTCAAGCCATAGTGATCCATCGGGGAATTGTGCCCCCACCCCTTTCACATGATGTCTCATTCCTCCCAAAAGATATGATTCAGCATACTTCTCCTTTACATATACTCAGACTCCCTCCAGGATTGGAGGGCGTCACTCTGGATTGGCTTTCTACATTCCATACACCAGTCCTGAGGAAGACCTGCAGTGACGTACATTTAACTATTAAATACCAAAGGGGGTAGGCACGGTGCACAGGACAAATATTAATGTGTTTTCAAATTCGGTGAGTAAACCATTGTACAGTTTTTAGAAAAAGGTAGGGTGCAACTGGAGTAAGCTGAGCAAGCGTCTCCCTGATTAACCTACTCGAAACAAGCCTGTCAACGCCCATGTGCAGCTCCTTGAAAAAGGGCGCAGGAGCCCGAAATGCATTGGAGCGATCATCAATATAATGAAATGCATATGTTACACATGGATTGTTTGGGATCATTACTGGATATGAAATAAGAATATCAAAGTAAAGTACTAATGGAACTCATGTGAAAGTGATCATTAAAAATTATTTTCAACGTTTTCTTTGAGGTTTCTGTGGAAGAACCAACGTTGTGCCCAAAGGCAGGGATACGCCCATAATCTATGTGCGCACATTTCTCATTAGTACTTTTAATTATGCACACCTTCTGGGTCGAAACGTTGACGCTTCATTGATCTGTTCGTATTCCTAGTCTCTTCAGCCATTTACTAAGAAGAAGGCAGTCTAAAGGGTGCTGACAGATTGTTATTTATTTATTTATTTATTTCTTTCGATTTATATAGCGCTATATAACCCCGGGGTCTCTAAGCGCTTGTCCAGTAAACACCACAGGAACCAAAAGAAACACTACAGGCGATTTATAGCCCTCCCCAAGCTTTCTGGAACAGAACCGTCTTCAGCCTCTTCCGAAAGGTCAGCAAATTGGGTTCTTTGCGCAAGTCCACCGGTAGACTGTTCCAGACCCCTGGAAGGGTATTGGAGATGGCACGACCGCCCACTGACGCCAATCTGAACCGGGGTTGCGTGAGCATAGTTGCTTCGGCAGATCTTAACACCCTGGACGGTGTGTATGGGGTCAGGCGGGTCTTGATGTAGCTTGGTGCCTTACCATAAAGGGATTTATGTGCAATGCATAACCCTTTAAAAAGCACCCTCTGCCTTACTGGGAGCCAGTGTAACTCACGCATGAGTGGGGACACATGCGTGCTCCTGGGTTTCTTGTGAATGAGCCTGGCGGCATCATTCATCACCATCTGCAGTTTGTCCAGAAGTTTTTGAGGTAAGCCCAAATAGAGCGAGTTACCATAATCCAGTCTTGCCAGGATCATAGCAGAGACCGCCCTTCGCAGGGTAGAATGGGACAGTAATGGCGCGATCTTCCTAAGTTGACGCAACATGCCAACACAAGTTCCTACCACCGTGGTGACCTGTTTCCGCATGGAGAGCTTGTCATCCACATAAATGCCATGGCTTTTTACAGCCACTGCCGGCTCCGGGGGCGGTCCAAGTTCCCTCGGCCAGAATCCATCATGCCATGGGTTGCCGGCGATGGTAACAGGTAGAACTTCCGTTTTCTCCGGATTGATTTTTAAAGAATTCAGTGACATCCAGTTAGCTGTCTGCTTCAAGATGGCTTGCAGATTAGCTGTTATGTCCTTGAAAAGGGAGTAATCTACATTGTATATTTGTGTATTTAAATTGTGTATTTTGGTTATTTTCCATAGCATGCGGGCACTTTATGTCACATGTTTCAACAAAGTCATGTTCTTTATATTGTTTGTTCTGCCATTTGTGTATGCGACAGCCATATACAAAAGTCTATTCAGCATGCCGACAAAAATAAACCTTTCCAGTCTGGGTTCTCCCAATGAAAGCAAACACAAATTCAATCCAGAGTTTGACTTGTGTCCCCTGCTGCACAGCATGTAAGCTCCTATCATTGGAGTTAAATTGTTTCCAGCAAGGTCATCTACAATTTCTCCCATAAACCATATTGTCATGAAACTCAATTGTTGTCTCACATATCTTTACTGAATCTGTTTGCACACGAATCTTATCCAAATAAATGTCACTCTGGATGGCATCTCCTTTTGATTCACTATTAACAGCTGTGTTCACTGAGGAATAATCAACATACATTCAAAAAAGAATCTGCTGTGCATCTTTAAGGAGCCTTGAATACCCCCATAAGGTCATGGTACTTGGCTCCAAGGAACAGATACTGACAGTGTCAGTGTAGAGGCACCACCACCAAACATTTGGTAAAGGTTCGGGAAACTGTTCTTGAGGAGTTGGGGTCCTGAATTTACCAAGGCCTTCCCTGCCCCCTTATCAAAAGGTGTACTGGAGTGGATGGTACATTTAGACCACTTTTTGGCTGGTGCATAGTCAATCTATACCTTAAGTGCCTTTTTGCCCATGTTCATGGTTTAATAAAATTGTGTTTATACACTTCCAAAGAGGTTCACTCATTCCTTTGGTGACATGCCAATGAGGCAGTGTTCCAAATGCAGACACAAATTCTGTGTTACAGAAAGGACTTCTGCCGCTTATTTAATATAAGAATGTGATGAGCGCATTCCACATACCATTCTATGTCACATCTGCAGGGGTCGTCTTTTCTTTAAATGCGCTCGAGGTCTCTCCATGGGTAGCAAGTCATGTGCTTCTTAGTGTGGGGGCACATTGTCATGTATGAAAGATGATGAGAGACGATGAAGGCACTGGCTTCACATCTGCGTACCCAGAGCTCCCACAGAGCGATGGTGGTTCTTTCTCAACAAAATATGAAATGCTGTTTTTAAGCTCACTATCGTTATTACTAATATATTTCCTCTGCTTTCGAAGTGAACGTCAATCCCTTTAATAATAAGAAAAAGTTGTTAGGAAATTCATTACAAAGTGGGAAAGGATGAAATGCGGGAAGAATGTGGGAAGAATGCTATAATTTGCATCTAGCGGTCAAGAATATATGAAAACAGAAGAGGAAAACAAATCTTTTAATTATTAACGAAAATGGGAGCTGGGAAACAAAACAATTACCAGAATAAACCATTCAGAGGGTCCGAAAGCTTTATGAGTGTGGGGGAAACAAGAAAACACCCAGCCATGATGGGGCCGGGCATAAAACATTTTTGAAAGGCGTTATTAAATATCCATAGTTCTAAAGCAGTGCGTTTCGCAAACATCTTTTACCACTATATTTTGAAAGCAGATTTTTTAAGATTATAATTGTTTTGTTGTGGTGATAAAGGGTTCTCTTGTTTTTCGTGCAGGTGTGTTTTTGCGCTGTTAGTGCATTATTTAAATTTCTTTAATATAGTTATTGTGTTGTGGAACACTAACTGTACTTTCGTCCCCAGTTATATTTTTGTAGTCATTTTGTTTGGTTTATTTTATTGTTTTGTACTTTAATTACATTAAAGATTGCAACAAATGCTGCTTATTTCCAGCCAAAAGTAACACATCCCTTTAAACTGCCAGTGAAAAAACAACCGTTCCAGAGGTAGTAAACTACCGCTGCTGCATGTCTTCTACTGTTTAAGAAACCACCGATGTACTGAGCTATAAATCGCGCAGTAAGAGCTATGTAACGATCACAATGCAATAGTTAATCGTTTGAAATTAGCCACCATTTATGCATTGCAATGGCAACCAGCTTCCTATAATTAACCTATCTCTGTGCCACTCCTTTTGTAATTTCTATTCATATTATATGCATCCTCCTTTTTTTTTAAAGCAAAGTGCTTACTTAAATTTATTTTACACTTCCTAGACATTAATCATCATACTGCATCGTTTTATTTTATATTTATTTTCTGAATTGCCAACTTGATTAAATATCATTTTTCTAGTCAGAATATGAGGCACCGTTTTTTTATGTATTGCCAGTTCTCTGTTTGGTAGGTAGGGCTCCTGCTCAGGGCAGAGAGTGCAAAGGAAGCAGATTGCTGCCAGATGTGCTCTGTTTTTTCTCCTTTGAGATACGAGAGGGATATCACAGCAATGGAGCGGTCGCAGGGGTTTCTCCACAGCGATATTAATAGAACAGTCAAAAATAGCACTCGTGCCAGCACCACTGAAGACACACTGACAGGTGCTATTTTTAGCCACTGGCAATGTCTGGCACCAGGTTGAGCTGGAAGCTGTACAGAGTCGAGAAAGGGATTTCCTTCACTAAGGGACCACATTAGCTCACTGTTTCTTTAAGTAAAATAATTATGAGGGATTACAAGACAAAAACCCACACACAATACTACAGACGTGGAAAAAGCACACAAAGGTTAGTGTCAGTGCACAAAATAGAAGGGCATTCAGAAATTTCAATAATGGAATGCATAAAGCAATTCAGAACTGTGAGCTCTTGTCTTTATTCTCTGTAGTAAACGCAAATAATTGCGGACGTATCTTGCACACACATCTGTTCCACAAGGGCATTGGAAACTTAGACTCAGATTTCTAAAGTATTTTTCCTGGTGCACCGGAAGTGATGCAACACCTTGCAACCTGCATGTACTTTGGTGGATCTGGGCAGGCACCCCAGGTTTTGGACGCAAAGCAAGATCTACAAAGATAGCCATACCAGGCTTTGTATCCAAATAATGGCCCCCGAAGTAGGAGAAAGATTTAAATTTCCCCACACCTGGCACACAGTGCTTGTGTTCTGCAATGCAAAGCACACATCCGCTGTGTGAAATGTTTTATAATTTGTCAGGGGATAGGATTGTGTACTGGAAAGGTATGCTGCTAGTACACATCGTTGCTAGACAGCATGCGAACAACTCTGCACCGTGGAACAAAGATTGTTTATGCTGCACTGGAACGACAGCAGAGGCCATGTTTTTAAATAATGGCTCCGTGCGGTTTCCCCTCCTGGCGCAATGCAATGTAGCACATTTGGTGTCTACTTTGCATAATCTGCCCCTTTGTTTTCTTCTTCGGGAACCAGGCCCGGCTCCAGGAATTTCTGTTTGGGTGGGCCAAGGGCGCATTTGGGTGGGCCACTGCGGGCTCAATGTGTCGCTTCTGGAGGTAGCCTACAAATAAAAAAAACTATACTCCTGCGTGTGATAGAAGGGGATAACAGGAGATTCAGGGCCCTCCATTATTTTCCAACTCTCTTTCTAATCGTTAACACTCTCAAAAAGTGTTTTGATCCCATGTAAGGTCCTTTTGATGGGCAAAGGAGGTTTCTGAGGTGGGAGTATCAGGCAAGTAACACTACTCAGCCTGCCTCGTTGCCAGCCTTCAGAGAGAATCTCTCTTCATTATTACCTCCATCTGACCCCAGATTCTGCAGTACACTCCCTTCCAGGCCTGATCATCAATTTTCTACAATCTCTCTACCGTGCACCTTAACTCACAGCTAACCTTGGTCCCCAGCCCCATATCAGGCACCACCTGGTTTCATTCTCCATAATCCCACTAAAAAGATTTGTAAAATCACCTTCAAACTGAAAACCCTGAATATAAGAGTAAATATAATTAGCACACACTTTAAACTATGTTACACAGTGGCCCTAATGACCCAACTGCTAATTAAATAAGCAAAAACATTACAGGGTCTATTATAGCGCCGGTGCAAAATTATTTATTGGTGTCCCACCACTGACCTCTTACTCGATAGACAACTTTACTACCACCCTCCAACAGTGCACTTCATCTCTCCTTAGCCCCTTTCAGTCATGACCTCCTCATCAGACTCCCTCCCTACCTGCCCCCCACCAGTGTCCCTCATCACTCCAAAGCCCCTCCCCATGACCACCTCCTCAGACTCCCACACAAATACCCTCCACCAGTGCCCCTCATCGCTCCATAACCCATCCCCCATTGACCTCCTCCTGAGTCCCTCACTGCCACCCTCCACCAGTGTCCCTCATCGCTCCAAAGCACCTTCCCCATGACCTCATCGGATTCCCTCATTGCCACCCTCCTCCCAGACTCCCAGACTCCCCCACTACCACCCTCCACCAGTGCCCCTCATCACTCCGTAGCTCCTCCCCATGACCTCCCCCTCCTCGGATTCCCTCATTGCCATCCTCCAACACTGGCCTTCATCTCTCCGTAGCCTCTTCCCCTCATGACCTCCTCCTCAGACTCCCTCCCTACCACCCTCCACCAGTGCCCCTCAGCGTTCCATAGCCCCTCCCCATTACCTCCTCCTCAGACTCCCTCCCTACCACCCTTCACCAGTGCCCCTCATCACTCCAAAGCTCCTCTGCCTCATGACCTCCTCCTAAGACTCCCTCCCTACCACCCTCCACCAGTGCCCATCACTCCAAAGCAACCCCCCTCATGACCGCCTCCTCAGACTCCCCCACTACCACCCTCCACCAGTGCCCCTCATGACCTCCTCCCAGACTCCCCCACTACCACCCTCCACCAGTGCCCCTCATCGCTCTGTAGCTCCTCCCCATGACCTCCCCCTCCTCGGATTCCTTCATTGCCATCCTCCAACACTGGCCTTCATCTCTCCGTAGCCTCTTCCCCTCATGACCTCCTCCTCAGACTCCCTCCCTACTACCCTCCACCAGTGCCCCTCAGCGCTCCATAGCCCCTCTCCATTACCTCCTCCTCAGACTCCCTCCCTACCACCCTTCACCAGTGCCCCTCATCACTCCAAAGCCCCTCTGCCTCATGACCTCCTCCTCAGACTCCCTACCTACCACCCTCCACCAGTGCCCATCACTCCAAAGCTATCCCCTCATGACCTCCTTCTCAGACTCCCTCCCTACCACCCTCCACCAGTGCCCCTCATGCCCTCCTCCTCAGACTGCCTCCCTACCACCCTCCACCAGTGCCCATCCCTCAAAAGCAACCCCCCCTCATGACCGCCTCCTCAGAATCCCTCCCTACCACCCTCCACCAGTGCCCATCATCACTCCAAGCAACACCCCCTCATGAGCTCCTCCTCAGACTCCCTTCCTACCCCTCCACCAGTGCCCCTCATCACTCCAAAGCAACCCCCCCTTATGACCTCCTCCTCAGAATCCCTTCCTACCACCCTCCACCAGTGCCTCTCATCACTCCAAAGCCCCTCCCCCATGACCTCCTCTTCAGACTCCCTCACAAACAACCTCCACCAGTGCCTTCCATCTCTCCGTATCTCCACCACTCATGATGCCCCCTCGGATTCCCTCATTGCCACCCTCCAACAGAGCCCATCATCACTCCATAGCCCCTCTCTCATATGCATTTTATTTCTTGTATAGCGCTACTCGTAGTGTAGGGTATCACAGTACTGTACATCACACACACATTATGCAG
Source organism: Lissotriton vulgaris (assembly GCF_964263255.1). Taxonomy (NCBI): domain Eukaryota; kingdom Metazoa; phylum Chordata; class Amphibia; order Caudata; family Salamandridae; genus Lissotriton; species Lissotriton vulgaris. The sequence goes on from NC_141687.1 coordinate 1,014,347,729, forward strand.
ACACAATGATTCATAAAAGTATCCAAATCAGCCTATAGGGAATGTCACATAAGCTAATGAAGATTACCAGGTGTAGGAATCACATCTCATCCATGCTGCTGGGCAATATGTATTAAGAGGGTTGGGTCTGGAGAACCACAAACACAGGATTTAAAGCATATCCCAGTGGTTGGCTGTACTGATTAGAAATTATATCTGCCAAACTCTGTATTGCAACATTAGAATAATGAAATACTGGGAAAATTCGAACTAACTAGCAATACAAAAAAAAATCTAATTATACCATTCTGGTTTGTATACACGTCTTTGATCACACTGTCCTATGTATCAAAGGATCTCTGTGACAAAGGCAGTAACCCACTGAGCTATCCACGTTAACTACAGTTCTATTGCATTTAAATACTACAAACCAAAAAAAAGAACGCTCTCAAGCAAGATCAACAATCCCCAAGGTTATTTGGACATTTAGTTGTCGTGCATCCTTGCAGAAACACTCATGAATGATACCAACGATTTAAACACACGATGTAAATGAAAATGAAATAAACATGGCGTTCTAAGTATGTCTTTCTCACAGATTTAAAAAACACAATAGCCACACATTCTCTTACCTGCTCCTTATGAACTCTGTCACAGCCGGATCGGGTAAACAAACAGCTCAAGGGGTCAGGAAGGTCAGGAAAACGAAACGGCAAAACAAACTCCTCTTTACCAGCAGAAAATAATTAATTATCCACAAATTCAGTTCCAACGAAAGGCTTTGTCCCCTTCGCAGTGCCCCTAATGTACCTGCACGAGTCGGCGGGGACGCAGTCCACCTGCCTAATAGGAGATGCGTGATTGGGGGTGCGAGCCCAGGCCCAATCACGCAACTCCTAAAGAAAGATAACGTTCGAAGAACGTTTTAACTTGCAGTGGCCATATTCTGCTGGCCTTGCTGACGTCACTGCCAGGGCCAAGGGTTATGTTTGGGTGGGCCAGGCCAAAGTTTGGGTGGGCCCGGCCCACCCGGCCCACCCTTTAGAACCGGGCCTGTCGGGAACAGAGGAGATGGCAAAGATGATCGTGGATTTCCCAAATAGGTTTCATAGATTGTGCAGTTAAAGCCAAAGCTGTTGATTATACCGCCACCAAGCGTGCAAGAATAGGATTGCTCCCGTCATCTTATTGTAGTGTAGCATTTGCATACTGCTTGGTTTGTTGGGCCCTGGAGAGAGCTTATTGTTAGTGTAAACTCTAATTTTAAGGTTAAATATACATGATATCTTTCGTGTTATCAATAATACCTTGCGGGCTTAATTTAAATAGTCGCACAGACACAGGTGTTTGTTGCTAAGCATTTACAAGGCTCAGGTTCACTAAACAAATCTGAACATGGGAAGGAAGGACAACATTTAACTGAGGAAATGGGCGTTTTAAGTTTCAAGGAAGTTTTTAAAACTATATAACAGTAGCTATTGCAAATTACTAGCAGGCGTATGATGACTGCAATATTTGGGTGAGTGGTACATTAGAAAAAGTGCAAGGGGTGATAAAAGTATGATGTGTGAGAGAGAGAAAGAGAGCAAAAAAGGGTGCTGAGTCGGACTGTCTTATATAATAGCACGTAGGTGTCCAAAAGAGATGCTTTGACAGGTCAGCTTGGCCCATTTTTTGACTGTTTTAGGCCTGTTGTATTGCCTGGTGGGCCTTTTTAGGCTGAGGCTACTCCAGTGCATGTGCTGCATATGCTCTTGCTTGCAAGACATTATTCTTTACATTAATGAGCTCGGTGCCCGCCAACTGCTTACCATTTGTTGGCTTCAGTGTTACTCTTCTCTGCTGCCTCCATATTTGCAGTGTAGGCCAATTGTCTCTTCTGTTCTTTTCTGAGGAGCATGGATCAAGCACATATTTATTGCACTCAATTAGCGCCCATCTGCTGCTCACACTGTGATTGAGGTAATATTTATTCTTTCCCTTCCCAGCAATCCCTTTTCCGTATTGCTGCCCTGGACTGGTGGGCCCTTTCTCTTCCCCCACGTCTCCTCTTGCTTTGTTGCCACTCCCACTCTCCTCCCCCATGCCTCCCTCATTTTGCTTCCCCCCTGCTTTTCAGCAACATGGCTTAAAAAAAGCGCTATGACGTGGTCAGTGATGGCTGCCTCATAGCACTTTTTTTCTTGACTTCTGCTGGGCAACATGTCTAAAATACATTTAAACAGAGCCAATAGTTCTTGCTCAAGTGGACCTATTGGCTTTGCTGCAAGCATTGCCTGCAGGAAGCACAGATGTATGCTGCCACCGTAAGTTGCAAAAAACATATAGAGCTTGTCTTTACATGTTCAAAACAGTGCTGTTTCTCAAATGTGGAAATGTGTCGGGTTCCATGGGTGTTGCATGGGAACACCCACAGCAACACCCATGGAACGCCCCTTTCACAGAAAGTGCTGAGTCTAAAGGAGCCATTTTTACAAGGACAGAAAAAGTCACGCAGGGTGGCTTTTTCTTCCCTTGTAAATATGGGGCCGCAAAATGCGTTGCTGGTGCCTTACAAAAAGTGACGCACCAGTGGTGCAAGGGCATTGTAAATATGCCGGTTGTTTTCTGGCTGCTTCTGGGTGACTGACTGTGCTAATGTAAATGCCAGCATTTGTAAAGCGCACAGCTACCTCCAACGGAAGTGTCCCGGCGCTGTCTGTATACCGCTTAGGAACCCTTCCTGGCTTTTTCCCTGTGAAATGTCCACTCCTGGGCACTCCCAAGGTGAAGCCAGGCATCCTAGCGCTGTTGGGGCCGTTGTGGAGATTAAGCAAGCTATTACCCAGAGTTGCAGAGTCGGACCCATGATTAGAATAGGCACCGAGGCGAGAATTATCAGGTCCGAGGAAATTGAGCCCAAGACCCGCCGAGACGGGTATTGAACCCTGGTCCCGAGCCAGACCTCTGCATCAGGGTCTGCCACTCTAACCATTGAGCCACACTTCTCCATTGTGTGTTGTGACTGGTCCCTTCATGGATATTGAAAGTACAAACAAGAACAAATAGCTGATGTTCAATAGAAGGGATGTTGGGTCTGCCTGACCGGTCATCGTGGTTGTGCCTTGAAAGGAGGTCTCCTTCTTTGTAAAGGAAAAGGGGCTGAGATGGGGTTAATTTAGAAATGGTGACTAAAAGTATGTCTTCAGTTCTTTCTTGAATCTTAGGTTGTGTTCAATTCGATTACAGAATTTATATGGTGCATCCTAAATCTGAAGAGTAATGGTGGGCAAATTATTATTATTATCTTTTTATTCCACAGTAAGCGGATGTAACACATCTGACAATTCAGCCCATTTCTGTTGGATACTTATCTGCCTACCCCAGGTTCAAAGAAATAATTTAATACAGGTGAAATACCATGCAGCACAAACATTCCTCATTCTCCACAGATAGACTTCTAAGGAAAGGGGAATGCTTGTGTCATCCAGCACTGTCAGGGACTGGACTATTAATCATCTTAGCAGTAATTACATTACATACTTTACTTTCCTGGACTACTGACAGAGTATGAGAGTATGATTCAGAAAAGGGGGTGGTGATGAACAGAGTGTCTGAATTAAGCAGACTACTCTTACCCAGTCCAAAGATCATGGCTTGATCCATCACCGTTTTTTAGCTCACTGCACCATCCCAGCTCAGAACTTGGCTATATGCAAATTAGTCTGACCCTGGCCCAGTGCATCATGGGAACAGGGCAGACCAAACTACCAAGCCAATTCTTATACTGGGAAGGAAACAAGCTACCGGGGACCGGTTTCTGGCATTTCAGCCGTCTTCGGCCCGGTTTGCTTGAATCCTGATGGTGCAATGAGCTAGGGACTCACATCTGAGTATACCCTTCCACGCTTATGGTGGACAAAAATGATTCAGAAAAGGAAGTGGTGATTGACAGAGTGTCTGAATTAAGCAGACCACTCTTACCCAGTCCAAAGATCAGGGCTTGATCCATCACCGTTTTTTAGCTCAGAGTATGAGAGTAGGTTAACCAACAGGGTAGCCTGTGTGCGGCATCTAGACCCCCCATGTGGTCCACGTGGCAGGGGCTTTTAAGAGCACGTTTAGGATTTTGGGGCATATATTTACCTCAATGTTATTACCATTGAAGTAAATATATTCCAGTGCCCATCACAATGCTCCTAAAAGCAACTGCATTGTTAGGCTTTTGGAGAAGCAAACCTAGTTCTGTTGGTGGTAAAAAATAAGTAAATTGCACTGGTTCTACCAGCACTACTGAGAGGGCAGTGAGTGTTTCTCGTTGCCGTTGTGTTGTTTGTGAGGTCCTTTTGGTGTACATGATTGAAAGAGTGTGATGTTGTAGTTAAGCCTTTATGGTAAGCATAGCATGTAGTGTGTAAGGATCACAGATGTGCTCCATTCATGGTTCAGTGAACGTCTAGCTGTGATTGATCATCGAGACCCCTTGCAGCACTTTTGAGCCACTGGAACGTCACTTGTTAGATGTTCTGGTGGTGCAATGTGCCACCGCATATTAAGAAGGCGACGTAAAAACATTTTACGTAGCTTTTCATGGCCTTGTTAATATCTGCCGTTTCACAAAGAACACTGGGTAAAAAGGATGTTCCATGGGTGTTGATGTGCGTGTTCCCACGCAACACTCATGGAATCTGAAGCATTCCCAGATTTATGAGTCATTGTAAACCTGGCAAAGCGTCAGAATCTAACGCCACACTAAGGGTGGCGTTAGGGAGGCACAACGAGGAGAAATGGTTTAATTTCTCATAATTTTTCCCACATGTGTTGCTGTCACAGAAAGAGGAAATTGCCTGAATTGATTGATTTGAATCAATCGGCCCCACAACGCAGGCACCTTTGCACCATGGCACAAGGGTGCCTGCGTTGGTGCATGGCAGCCAATTGTGCGCCGCGTAGGGAAAAAGGACAGGAATGTGCCGTATCTCAAAGATACGGCTCATTCCTGCCCTCTTGCTTTGATGATTGGCAACACAGCAAGATGCCGAGAGCCTGTGCTAAAACCTCATAAATGAGGCCCCAAATGGGTAACTAAGATAGGAGTATGGATGTGGCTGTGTATGTAAACTACATAATTTTATGTTTGTCAGAAGCCTGCCTCAAAGATTCATGTGAATGCAAATTGCCAGATTTTTAATGCTTTCTGAAATTTGAGTTATCTAGTAATTATTCTTATCCTTAGAGTTGATTTCAACAGCTTAGTCTTCCACAGCTTTAGGTCCCCACATGATTCTCTGAATAGATGTAGGATCAGGAAGTCGATTGTCAACTAAGCACTAGTAGAGAACCTACCAGCTATGTGATAGTTTTCAATCTTTGATTCTGGAATAATATATTCTACTTTCCACTTTAACTTGTTTAGCATGAAGGACTATAAAGCCTTTAAAACACAGACACCTAGAAATACACAACTCCATCATAGAAGTTTGCTTGGCATCCTTTATGTACAAGTAATGATCTTCTAGGTATGATAGTTGTGACCAGTATATCAACTGGGTGTAAATAGCATATACTGAAAAGGAAACCATATGTTTCTATGCGCATACCTTAAAAAGACCAATGATTGCGGCAGGCTTTCTAAGATGTGATAAACCATAAGTAATCATGGTATAACATGTTGGGAGCCCAGTAGAAAGGATCCCATTCACTCCTCTTTCTCAGATGCCATTTAATTGTGACATCAGTAAACTACTCCAGACTTTTCTAAGCGTTCCTTCCAGTGCCTCTGAAGTTATTAAGGCTTACGGAGTGCCAGTATCAAGTGGTGCCAGACCTTCTAGTATGCCTCACGTATTTTCGAGGTGTTACAATACACCTTACATTCATATTGTGACCTAGGATTGGTGCTACCGCTACGTTTTTGAAATAATTTGACCAGGACGTCTGCGGCAGTTCACCTTGTTGAATTTATACTCTTCTTGCCCGATTGTGGAAATAACTTAGCTAATCACTGAGTCTCCTTAGATTGGTTTCACCAACTATTTATTGTGGTGTCATTTACGTGCGTTTCTTCAGGACAAGTCCATATCACTTACATATTAGAACCAATGGTGAGAAACCCCATTTGATATTCATCCAGCTGTACATTTTCGATCTACCCAATCGGACAACTTGGACTGTGGTTTTTTCCAGAGCTTCAAGTTTACTGTATCTTCTACGTGATTTGACAATACACGTGCTGCAATAGTTTACATCATTAGCCTTGAAAAAGTCCTTGTACTAATTCATAGTAAGGACGAAACACGTGTCGGCTGTCGTTTTATCATTTGGAAAACCACTTTTAAGAATCAATAAAGGAAAAGATGATATAAATTATGAACTTTATCCATCTATTTGTCCTGTACCTTATGAGAATTTGTTGACCACACTTGGATTTACTGTTGTCTAGACTTTACATTGCATTACTCTTGTACATACTTACATTGTAGGATTGTGCTCTCCTGACCATTTTTGCCTATATGTTTATTTGTCAATCCTTTGGCTTGATAAGTTGTGTTCCTTCCTGGTAGTGGGGGATATTGGTCCATGTAGCACTCCGTCTTTGATATTGAGAAAGATCCTATTGACTGTCCAGTACTATTTCTTATTTTACTAATATTAGTGTATGTGCGGTTCTTTTCCGAATCTTTGGAAACACCACTACCGTTTTTTGTGTACCCTAATGACAGAACATGCATTTTAAAAGAGAAAGACAAATAACTGATAACTTAATGATGTTTCTCAAACTGCATTACTGTGCATAAATTTGGTCTAATTGTGTTTCAGATGAAAACAACATTTCAAGAGGTGCATCTCCAGGTAATATTATATATACATATATATGTAAAATGTTTTTCTCCAAATTGTAAAAATCATAACGTTTATTTCTGGTAGATAGTTTATTGTTTCTGATTAGGATTATGTTAATTTGGAATGTGTTTAATGCGGTGTGAGGGTTCTCGAAATTAATTAGCTGTTGTTACCTTGTTAGGGCAATCCTAACTTGAAACTGCTTATAAAATTCACAGTGTAATTTATCCAGCCTTTTACTTTCCTCATAGTCAAGTTCTTATTGGCATGTTGAATTGCTTTCATGGTAGTTGGTTGAGCTATCTCTAACCAACTCTAATGACTTACTTTCAGCATTATCATTTTCTGCTCTCCAGCTCACCATAAGTTTAACACCATTTTGAGCAAGGAGGCTTGCCCAAATGACTTCTCAGATGGTTTCCAATTGAAACTCACCCCACGCCTCATCTTTATTCTACTCTAAGAATTCCCAATATCAACGATTAACCTGTCACTCTTTAGCGTTCGTACATTTAGATCATTATGGACTGATTCCAAACCCTGGTCTTCCTAACCCCTAGCTTCATCTGGCTTGCTGGTTTGCTCCTCAGAACTAAATCTTTTATTTTTTCTGGAAAGTTCTTCATGGACCCATTATTGGGTTTTGTGTGTTACATTTGTTTCCAAATTAGTTGTACTCTGTTGCAATCCTTCCACACAATTCTTAAAGTTTATTGATAAATTCATGATGTTGCTTTTCACAAGTGTTGCTGGTCTACTAGCAGCTCTGAGCAACAGCTGTAGCATTTGACTACAGTTTTTTGTCTCCCTTCAAAACGTACAAATTTGGGAGACGCCTGTTGTTGCATCTTTTCACACCCTTATATGAAATACAAGAAAGAGGGCTATGGCTCTGAAATGAAAAGGAGACATGGGTACAGAGTAATATTATTTAAGAACATGCTTTAAATGAAAGTTGAAGCTAGCAATTTACTACGGTAACCTGGGGTGATATGGTTATTGCTGTTATTATCAACTATTAGGGAAATGCAGTCATAAATGTAACAAAAATGTTGAAAACAAATGTGAACTATATGTAAATGCAAGAAAAAAGATTTCTAATGAAAAATGTGCCCCGCTAAGTTTACTAAAGCTGATAGAACCGTGCTCCCAAGAGAAAAAAGCAAAACTCCTAACACTGTGTTTTCTATAACAACAGATTTTAATTTAACACGTTGTCTTAATTTGGATACAACACCAATGTTAATTAAGGATTTCTGATGAGATCGACCTAAAATTAACTGTACACAAACACTCCTTCAAACATAAACTATCTTCCATAATCTGTAGCATACTTTTATATTTTCACTTATGTGTAAAAATAATTGACATCCAATATCAGTCTCGGAACAAATCTGATATCTCTGCAAATACTGTGCAGATGTGCATCTTATTTCACTTGAAAAAACAAGATGGCCATAGATAGAAAAATAGTAAAAGCGAAGGATCTCAGAGAAGAAATGTAAGAATGTTTTTGTATGTTTTTAATCACTATTAGGGCAACACATGGTATAACTGTGGTTATGCCTGTAAAGCATTTCTGAGAGGAAACCAGGTGAGGGTTTTATGCAGTATGCAGACAAACAGCCAAAAGTGCCCAATTTGGGAGAAGCTTAATCAAATGTTAGTAGGGTGGGAAAATGTGCTATACATGGGTATGTCTGTGAAGCATTTCTGACAGTAAATCATCTACTTAAATCTGAACCATCTTTGTTTGAATATGGTGAAAGATATACACTGGCACTCAAGTCAAGCCAATTTAAGAATAGAGAATATTCAATCCAAGAATATACACTGGCACTCAATAAACAAGGATCTAAGTTCATCTAAGTTATGTCAAGTAGATATAGCACCCTGTGTGGTGCAAGGTTTGCACATCTAACTGTTTGTAGCTACTCATACACATCTGCGTTCAGGAGTTGAGGTCATAATCTGCTATATGTCATTGCAAGCTATCTCCAAAAAGACAGCAAATCAAGGACACATTGAGTCAAAAATTGAAGAAACTAATAAGGACAAGAATTGACAGCCACTACTTATGGTTGCATTAATGTTAGAACTGAATAAAGAATAGACCATATTTTTAGCTCCTATCTTTAATAAAATATGAGCAAGAAGCAACAGAAAGGAAAGGAAGAGAACAATTATATTAATGCTTAATATCAAAAATAATGCAAGCCATATGGACTGGTAAGCTCCATAAGTACAAATTCTTAATTTAAGCCAAAAACCTCTGCATTCTTTTAAAAAATAATACCTCACTTTTCTGCCACAAACATGTCCACCAGAACTAGGCACATTTGCCTGTCCATAGTGGGCATGATGCAGTGATAAATACATATATCATCCAAGAGATCTTGGAAATGCTATTGGTATACATCATCACAGAATCAAGTGTGACATATAGCATACAGAGTATTTCCTCAAAGCTAATATGAGGGATTTCCATCTGAATCAGCAGTCCGGTCCAACAACCAACCTAAATAAGCTTTGGACTACAGTTAGTGAGCAGACCTGGCTTTTTCTACACCAAGAAACCAAAAGGCGCAGGCCCCCATCACACATATAGTACACTCATGTTATTACAGTCTCGTGGAAGGGAAAACTACTGAAACTGTCTGTAATTTGAAACGTTAAGGTTTCTTACAGAAAAAAAACAAAAGCTAGACTTTTTCAACAGTGTGTGTTCTCCTCATTTTAAAGGCGCTCCCCTAAAGTGTTTTTCTATATAGTTTAGGTAATTGGAACCCCTTTCCAGGACTTCTTTAGCATTTAATCGTTTAACCTTTTTTTGTTATTTAAGCACACAGAACAGTGTTTAAAATGCACTTACAAAAGATTATAAAAGCCCACCAAGTAACACATAGGTAGATGATATACAGACAATGAGCAGATGTGGCAAAGACAAAGGTTCAGCTTTACTTGACTGTTCAAAAATGTTAGTACATTTTTATGTGTTTATCATACCTGTACTCAACTGCTATGGGAACTACTGTAGCCTTGCGCAGCTAAGGAAAAACAGGGATTCAAATGTCTAAAAAGAATTCTTCTTTATTAGTCATCCGATTCTTATATAAAACCTCTAAACATACAATGAGTTTTGTTCCTTTAACATGTTTTGGAACTTTTTCAGAGTTGTGAAAAAAGATAAAAACAAAATGGTGTTTACACACAAATCACAACCATAATTTCTCTTCAATAAAACAGATTAAAACCTAAATATCAAACAATTGGTATACAGAATTGCATGATGTGAGCAACATCCTGAATGACAATCTCAATGTAAACTCACATAATGTTTCGATTTAACATAAATAATCAGACAAATATAATCCAATCACTGGGAGGAGCGCTCATCAATAGTTTTTCCTTTTTGTTATTTAGAGAAAGAAGTCTAATATCTTTAGGCAAAAGTAATTAGCCTCACGTTTAATAAACAATAACAAAATAAATCTTCAGAAGGGCGACTCTTGAGCTTAAAAATATATGCAATAACAAAATATAACATACCACAAACATGATACGATCTTCTGTTGAGAAGTTCCGTGCCCATGGAGAAGTGTGGCTCAGGGGTTAGAGGCGGCAGACCCGGAAGCTGAGATCGGTCCTGGACCAGGGTTCAATTCCCCGCCTCGGCGGGTCTTGGGCTAAAAATTCCACGGACTCGATAATTCTCAACCCGGTGCCTTCTCGACTCACGGGTTCACACTCTGCGACTCTGGGCAATAGCTTGCTTAATCTCCACAACGGCCCCTCGCGGCGGGATGCCTGACTTTCACCTTGTGGATACCCTGCTATCTCACAGGGGAATATCAGGACAGGTTCCCTAAGCAAGCGCCGGGAAACTCACTGTGGGTAGCTGTGCGCTATATAAGCTCAACTACATTTACATTAACATTCTATATTTTGATTTTCACAGTCCTAGCATGCTGGCAAATTGGAAGACCTCTTTATTTTATTGATACACTGCGGATAAAGTACTATCTAAATTGAAGTTCATAGGATTCACCCATAAGTCTTGCTTGATGTTGTTCAATGATTAAACACAGGGGATCCGATTCACAGAACTAGCTTAAGACAAAATCCTAAACTTACTACAATTTTCGTATTCACAGAAGGCACGTACTCATTTTGGTATTCAGAGAAGACACTTACTCATTTCGGTATTCACAGAAGTTAGGAGTCCTAACTTTAGGACTCTTAAATGCCTTTTGTGCATACCGAAAGTCTTAAAATTAGGATTTTTCACAGTTTAGTAGTAGTAAATTTGACAAAAATACAAATTTTAAGACTTTCGGTATTCACAGAAGACATTTAGGAGTCCTAAAGTTAGGAGTCCTAACTTTACTACTACTAAATTGAGAAAAATCCTAATTTTAGGACTTTCGGTATTCACAGAAGACATTTAGGAGTCCTAAAGTTAGGAGACCTAACTTTACTACTACTAAAATGAGAAAAATCCAAATTTTAAGACTTTCGGTAATCACAGAAGGCATTTAGGAGCCCTAAAGTTAGGAGTCCTAATGTTACTACTACTTAATTGAGAAAAATCCTAATTTTAAGACTTTCGGTATTCACAGAAGGCATTTAGGAGTCCTAAAGTTAGGAGTCCTAACTTTAATACTATTAAATTGAGAAAAATCCTAATTTTAAGACTTTCGGTAATCACAGAAGGCATTTCGGAGTCCTAAAGTTGGGAGTCCCAACTTTACTACTACTAAATTGAGAAAAATCCTAATTTTAAGACTTTCGGTATTCACATAAGGCATTTAGGAGTCCTAAAGTTAGGAGTCCTAACTTTACTACTACTAAATTGAGAAAAATCCTAACTTTAAGACTTTCGGTATTCACAGAAGGCATTTAGGAGCCCAAAGTTAGGAGTCCTAACTTTACTACTACTTAATTGAGAAAAATCCTAATTTTAAGACTTTCGGTATTCACAGAAGACATTTAGGAGTCCTAAAGTTAGGACTCCTAACTTCTGTGAATCCGAAATGAGTAAGTGCCTTCTGTGAATACCAAAATGAGTAAGTGCCTTCTGTGAATACCAAAATATTAGTAAGTTTAGGATTTTGTCTTAAGTTAGTGCTGTAAATCGGGCCCTAAGAAAATGGACCTGCCATTTTTAATGGCTTTAAATATCACACTGTTTTCATTTCTCAGTCATATAAAGATAAGAGAAAGCACGGTGCAATATTGAAATGGTATAAAGGCTTAGTAGATATTTTTGTATTAGCACTAGTTCTTGCTCTAATATTGTTAGAAATGGGATAGCATGGTGCAGAGCTGGCAGGCCAAACTCCAGAGGACATGTGTAAAGCATCCACGCAGTACACACAGAGGACACAAAAGGCACACTACAAAAAGAGACACGACACCAGGTTGTGTAAGTAAAACGTTTGTATTGGGTTAAACATGCAGTAGTAATCACAGTAGTCACTACACTGCACCAACTGGTGCCAGGGCAATATATACAAATGGGAATATTTACAGGGCAGGGCCAATCGGGCCACTGCCAGAACCATTACGCAAGGATAAAGAATAAATGAAAAAGGTAAGTCCATCCGTGTCAAGGCTGAAATAAAGAAACAAAGCATTATCATTTGGCATCAAACATTAGGCAGGAACATCTGCAATAAAACCTCTTAGCAGGACATTCACTATAGGTCTGGAATCAGGCAGGACCAGATGGGGCATACGCCAGCCGGGGACATTATCCTCAGGGTAGGAACATTAGGCGTAAAAGCACATTATGCATTGCATCAGCATCCCCTGTAAAATGAACATTAGGCGTACAACTCAGATATCCTGGTATGGTATTTGGCCACCCCCAGATAAATAACGTATCAGGGTATAGGGCATTATCCATGAGCCTTGCATAAGATGGCAGGCCAGCCCATGAACACAATATACACAAGCCTGAAAAAAATACATTATTAACCACATTAGCACAGGCATCAGGTATTATCATGCGTAACATCAGCAACCTCTGCAGCTGGAGAACTCTAGGCCTAAAACTTTCATTAGCCTGACCGCATTCAACATGGGGGCATCCTGCGTTAGCTTAAATCACATTGGTAGGGGGGCATAAGCCATTTGCATAGACTTCCTCGCAGTCAGCTGGCCTTAACACCTACAGTCCTTGTCCCCTACACGGCAGATGAATTTCTGGCGCACTACGCAGTCGCAAAGGGTTCTCTAACCTCACGAAGGCCCCAAAGTTGCAGAGTAACCTCTGGCGTCACTGCGCCTGGGAAAATGGAGTCCCTCCTCTGGATTCTGCAATTAAGAGTGCCCCACAATGTTGAAGTTGCCCGCTGTCAACCAAGCAGGCAGGGGGGAATCCCACTTGCCGGGATTCCCTCGTAGCGCTTTAGTATCCCGGCGCTGCAGACGTCCGCTCCTCTTTTCCTGGGCACAGTTGTAGCGCCTTGGCAGCAAGCAGAGCACAGTCAATGCGAATAAGGCACTCTGGCAGCACCACAATGCAGCACCCATGCAGGGGAATTGAAATATAGCGCTTTGACAGCACATCGCTGCAGGCCTCAGCTCCTCTTCCCCTAGCACCCTGAATATAGCGCTTACGATGTGCTCAGTCCCACCAGGGGCTTCAGGGATGACAGGCAGCACTCCTTACCAGCAATGCGAATATAGCGCTCACGAGGCTCTAGGTAGCTGCCACAGATTAAGGGTTCCACCTAAGGACATAGGGCCTATGCTCCTCTCTCCTCACTGGCCATCTGCATATAGCGCTTGGGCAGTACAAGGCTAGAGTGCAGGCAGAGGGAGGGTACAGGCAGTCCACATGGACGGCTCATGAGGCGATAGGTCCCACCAGCAGACTCAGGGACAAAAGGTCGTTCTCCTCACCTCCTTCTGGGCGCATCAAAGGTGCTCCTTGGCAGTCAGTCAAAGCGCTCTCTTTTTAAAGGTGCTAGGGAGCAGTCATGGCACAGGTGTAGCGCTCACGAGTTGCTAGGGCAGGAGAGCAGGCAAGCAGTGCTAGGCCAGGTCAGCGGTCAGTGGGTACTCATCAGTACAGGACAGCAGCTCCTCGGAACCATCATCCCCTGTAACGTGGCACTCCTCCTGGTACAGCAGCCTGAACTCAAGCAGCAGGTTCTCACTGGCCCTCTGGACAGTGGAGGGGTACAGATGGGCTCAGGGGCCAGCACACAGGCCCATGCGGCGGCACCCCCTGGTAGCCGGTCCCCTCACTCTCCAGTCCACGCTCTGCCTGAGCACATGGCATCTCTACTGCTCTACAAATACCAGAAAGGCTAGAAGCTTCTAGAAAGTACCTGGCAGTTCCAGCCTCAACTGTCACCGTGGGGAGTGTAGAGCACCTTGTCACTTCAAACACTAGACCGCTAACCCACCTCAGTCAGGCGGCACAAGCAGACAGATACGGCGTCCATTTTAAAAGTGACATTTTACAAAGGTGCATTTCTACCATGGTGAAAATGACTCAGCGCACGCCATTGCGCAGCATGTATCACTGCATCTCGCACCACACATGGCCTATACATTCCTCTACTATGGGGGAGATATAGGTGTGTACACCATTGTACAGCATTTAACATTTGGATTTGAAATACAAACACATGACATGTTGATACCCACAAAAGTGAAAAAATTCAAGGAAAAGGGCCAAGTCCAACAAATATGAACCAATCTCATATGCAAAAGATGTCAATGTTAAACCCTTGGTTTCAAAATGCAAACCAGCCTAAGATACTCTCCAAAACTGTTAGGAGTTCTAACGTTAGGAGGCAGGCTGTCACCTAGTCTGTGAAAACAGGACCTTTACCTCTCTCTCTTCCTTTTTATCTCAGATCTTTTTTGCACATCTCAGCCATGGTGGGAAAGAACATTGAACTTCTAAGCCTGCATTTTAGAAGCATATGTGAGAGGGACAAGGGGGAGTGGCTGGAAAATAAAGAATATGTGCAACAAAATGGGACAGGATTTAGTGAAAACCAGGGGGAGCTTTAGAAAGGTACAGGCTACACCAAAACCCTACCCACAAAAGGTAATCACATTGCTATTCGGGAACTACACGTCTAGAGTTACTACAGCCCTAAAGGTGACAAAACAGCAGTAAGTGTACTACAGCTCCTTTGAGTATGTCAAGCAGCACACATGGCCATTCACAGGTACTGCAACACACTTCCACAGAAAATAATGGAAGTAAAGACTTAAATATGTATTATTTTGAGAGAGATATCCAAATACCTGATCCTGTTTAAACTACATGTACCTACCGCATCCAGTGCTTGACGGAATACAAGCTATGCCTAATACATTAACACCACTGTTTCTCAAAAAGATGATTCTCTCTCTCTCTATATATATATAGGGAGAGAGAGAGCGCTCCAAATGCCTGATCCTGTTTAAGCTCCATGTACCTACCGCATCCAGTGCTCGACAGAACACAAGCTATGCCTAATATATACATATATATATATATCTGCAAATACCTCGCAGCAGCGACGCTTCCCCTGGCAAAACACGAGGCAAGGACCATCTTTTTTCAGCATTCTTTTTATCAGCCATTAGATAGATTGTCATAACGCGTTTCGGCCGTCCCAGCGGCCTTGGTCACATGGCATTACAGATTGCTTTAGCCCTTTTTAAAGTGATATCGTGCAGTCACATGTCTCAATGATGGACATAAACAAAATACTACATGTATAAATACAAATATTCTCACATTGCTATTAGCAGTTACTGACTGTATAAATACATAAAACAATCCTGCATTATTCATTTAGAGAAATAATAATATATCTCTATACATTTCGGGAGAAAAGTTTGAATTTTTAAACATTCGAATAACAGCATAAATGCTGATTCCTCCCACAACGAAATGCACATATGATTGTTTCAACCTTGTCCATCTGATATTACATAACTATAGTGCAAAAAGTGGTGCTCACCAACGTGTATTAAATCATAGTCAAAAATAATAATAATCTCTATTATTTCATAATAATAGAAAAAAGATCCAAAAAGAAAATGTATAATCCAAATTTATCTAAAAGGACCATGCATAAGAGATGATTTAGTATTAGATATTTTTTCCAGCCACTAAACATTAGATTAATGGTATAATACCAATAAGTATTATTTAGCTTATGTTTTGTATTCCCAGCTTTATCTACATTATTGCACATACTGTTTGCCACAAAAATTATGGCTTCAAGTATAAAGTGACTTCGTGTCAATTAGTGCAAAAAGATTAAAGTGACTGGTGCATAGAGATTAAAATGGAAGAAATTGATATATACAAGGAGGGAAAATTTCATAGTATTCAACAAGAAATTATGATCATTTGATTCAAGACTAGAAAAAACCATACAGTACCAATGAAGCAGACAAAAATATCAACACCATAAAACCAATCTATAAAAAAGGGAATCGGTGACATGACTAAAATCAGCTATCATAAAAAACACTAGGATAAAATTACCCCAATGTTTAAAAGACGGCTAAAATCAATCATCTCATATATACATCACAATTATTTATAAATATTACACAATATATCACAGTATAAATACATAATGTGCAAATA
Organism: Lissotriton vulgaris; assembly: GCF_964263255.1. Lineage (NCBI taxonomy): Eukaryota > Metazoa > Chordata > Amphibia > Caudata > Salamandridae > Lissotriton > Lissotriton vulgaris. Next base: position 1,014,364,146 of record NC_141687.1, read on the forward strand.
GTGCAATGTATAATCCAACTCCTCTTATACTATGGTTAAGGTGCTATTTGACATTTGTCTACAATCCATCAATCATGCAAGATGTATGTATTTGCAGATTATAAATATGTGTGGAGGTCCTCCGTAGTGTTGAGGCCCCCAGGCCACTTGGAATTGAACTCAAGAATATATTTGGTTTCCAGCCTACGCATACATGCCTCTCTGTCGCCCCCTCTTTTTGTTAACGGGATTGATTCTATGGCAAAATATTTGAGACACTGAGGTCTACTATTGTGACATGCCTCAAAGTGGCTAGCCACTGGGTAACTTTGATCTTTATTAACAATGGCGCGGAGGTGCTGTAAAATACGTTTATGAATTTGTAGTTTGCTGCTGCCAATATATCTGAGTTTACAATCACATTCCAATATATACACACAATACTCTGTTCTGCAAGTTAGATGTTGTTTTATCTCCCTGGTGATTCTGGGAATTACTGTGGTGTATTTCTTGGTATTAACACCATGTTGACAAGCCTTGCATGCCAGGCATTTATAGAAACCCCTACTGGTAGGCCGCCACTGTTCTTTTCCAAGATGTTCCTCACTATTTTTTGAGAGAATAGAGCCCATGCTCAAACCTTTACGATAAGTTATTAATGGGTTTGGGGGCATCATGTCTCCAATTGTGGGATCATCTGTGACAAAGTGCCAGTTTCTTCTGACTATACTCCTGATTTCTTTTTCCTGCTTGGAATATGTCAATATTAATCTGACATCATTGGCATTGCTACCTTGCAGTGTGTTAGGTTTCTCTTTGTAAATTAACAAATCACCTCTATTTTTAAGCCGTGATTTCCTCATGGCAGTATTCAATGTCTTGGCACTGTAACCCCTATCCACAAATCTCAAAAAGCTTTCTTGTTGCTTAATGATCATGTCATCAGTATTGCTACAGATGCGGCGGATGCGTAGCATCTCACCGTAGGGTATTGATTTGATTAAATGTTGTGGATGGGCACTCGTTGCATGTAAAAGAGTGTTACTTGCCGTCGGTTTCCTAAAAAGGGTACTGGTAAGAATATTATTGGATATTAAAACCTGTACATCGAAGAATGTCACCGATTCCCTGCTCACATTAGAGGTAAAATGCAAATTAAAAATCATTTTCATTGATGTCATGTATGAAATTTAAAATACTCTCTTCAGAACCATGCCATACAATAAATAAATCATCAATAAAACGAAGCCAACAAGTTATATTAGAGGTGCAGTATTCCTCAAATTTGCGTTTAACGACCAGTTCCTCCCACCACCCCATAAACAGGCACGCGTAACTGGGGGAGAAACTGGCCCCCATTGCTACACCCTGGACTTGTTGGTACATTTGACCATTGAACATGAAGAAGTTATTGTTAAGGCAGAATGTCAACATTTCCAAAAGCATTTTGGTATGATGGGCCAATTCCATTGGTCTGCGGCTCAGATAGTACTCGCACGCACGCAGGCCATCCCTATGCTTTATACAGGTATATAATGAACTGACATCCAATGATACCAACAGCAGATCTGGTGTCCACACCACCTCCTCTAATTTTCGCAGAAAGTCACTAGAATCCTGTACATACGATTTTAAGGATTTCATATGTGGCTGCAGAAAATAGTCAATGTACCTTGAGAGGTTTTCCAGCGGACCACCACATGCTGCAATTATTGGTCTGCCAGGTGGCTTGGTGGTACTCTTATGGACCTTGGGTATAAAGTATATCTATGGAGTAAGTGGATGATCTTTCTTTATATATTTAAACTCATCACCACTTAACATGCCAAGTCCCTTCCATGCCACCAGGTTCTTACACAGATTCTCCAGCATAGCCCTATATTTCTGAGGGTTGCTCTTGCTATAACATTGGGTATCATCCAATTGTCTGTGTGCCTCCTCAAGATAATCCATAGTGGGCCACAGAACAATATTTCCGCCTTTGTCCGAATTACGAACTATGACTTCTGCATTTTTAAACTTGGTTGATAATAAGTTTAGTTTTCTCTCCTGGTTCGTATATTGTTGTTTATTAAATTTGGTGTTTAAGGCCATCTTTTTAACTTGTTGTACAATTGCGTCACTGAAGGTATCAAGTCCGTCCCGTACCGCCAGTGGTATATACTTGGATTTTGGCTTAAATGGGGTAATTGGCTTCATCTGTCCACTGGAAGCCACTATCTCCTGTGTCCCCATGTTTTCCTCATTCCCCAGCTGGCACATATCATGGTACAAGTTTAGATCACTGACTGCCAGTTCAGAGGTGCTGGCCTTTGATTTAGTTGGAGCAGTACTTGGGCTGGTTGTTTTATGCATAAATTGTTTTTTTAGTTTTAATTTCCGTATGTATCTGTAGATATCAGCCCTCGTTGTGGTATAAGAAAAGTTAGATTCGGGGCAGAAGCTTAGACCTAAGCTTAAAAGCTGCCGTTCTGCAGCCGATAATTGTACCGTGCTCAGGTTTACTATAGATTTGGCTTGTTGTTCCTTGCTGGTTTGTTGTCTGTCCAAGCTCTCACTACTTGGTAGGACCATTATGTTGTCTCTGACTATGCCTGGGGTTTCTTGTTCCTTCCCTGTCCTCGGCCTCGTCCCCGCTTGGTTGTCTCTCCTTTGTTTGGCAGCTTTTCTCCTGCCCCTCCTACGTTGGGATTTGGTTGTGTCAATCTTCCCTGGAAGTGCGATCTTAGGGTTGGTTTTCTGCTGTCTTTTAAGACCGCCAACTCTTCCCCCATTGTTAGAACAACAATACTTTTGCCTCTGGCACCCTCATTGTCAGAGCCGCTTTCTGCAGCAGAGCTGTATACAGATACATCTTCAGTCTCTGGTAGGACTACTCCTGTACTGGCTGCTCCTCTTTTGCTGGCTGTTGCCGCTCTTAGGTTATCGTAGCGACGTGCAAAAGTAAATATTTGGCCATTGGCATAGTCGTCTCTGTCTCTTTAAAATTTATATATTTTCCTAGTCTTGATTTCTTCCTCCTCCTTGGATAGTCTCATTATCATTTCATCCCTCATTTTGATGGCTTGTGGGTTTTCCTTGTCACCTAGAAGTGTTTTTATTTTTTCCTCAAGCGTATCTATCTTTTTTTGGAGTTCTTCACCATCAATTTCGGCAAACTTAACCAAAATTTGCATTAATTTCCGCGAGGATTCTAGGTTACATTGACCCCAGCATAATGCGTAATCCCCTGGGGGAGCGGGCTTCCCACCATTTGGACTGCTCATTTCTTTTCAGTTTTTCTAGTTCTTTAAATAAGTCTCTAGCATTACTGTTTGCTGTACCACCTGGCCCCCCTTCCCCCACATCCTTCTCGGTAATAACCTCTTGCTCAATGTCATCTGAAAACATCTCTTGTGCAGCGAGCTCCCGGGCCCTCCGTACGTCGCCTGACATTATCTGTCTGTATGGCTGCAATTTTTAAAGCGCTGAATGACGTGTTAGCGAACCGCTCCAATTACCAAGATAGTCTCTGTCAGCAACAGACTGACTCGGGCGGTTAGACACGTACCTCCTCAATCCTCTTGACACCGCAACTGCTCTCTTTTCTTTCTCTGTACCGCGGGCTGCGTTCTCGGCTGGACGCACACGGGGATCTGCAGCTTGCTCTCCTTACGGCACCAAAGGTACCCAAAAGTCGCGCTGATCCTTCTCTCGGCGCCCGATCTGCAGCAGCCTCAGGGTGAGAGATTACTTCCGATGTTTCCTTCTGCCGGGCGGTGCTCACTCGGATGGCTCCACTCCTTCCCTTGAATGGGATTCACAATGTGCCCCCGGGGTCCCCGCCAACTCTCCTCCACGAGGAAGGAGTTTGGCAGATACCTGGCGACGTCGGACTGCTTGCCGTGAAGCCTGCTTTTAGAGGAAGGGGTCCAGTATCGGCAACAATCCAATGCCGATTATTATCTGCAAATACCTCGCAGCAGTGACGCTTCCCCTACCGAAACACAAGGCAAGTACCATCTTTTTTCAGCATTCTTTTTATTCAGCCATTAGACAGATTGTCATAACGCGTTTCGGCCGTCCCAGCGGCCTTGGTCACATGGCATTACAGATTGCTTTAGCCCTTTTTAAAGTGATATCGTGCAGTCACATGTCTCAATGATGGACATAAACAAAATACTACATGTATAAATACATATATTCTCACATTGCTATTAGCCGTTACTGACTGTATAAATACATAAAACAATCCTGCATTATTCAATTAGAGAAATAATAATATATCTCTATACATATCGGGAGAAAAGTTTGAATTTTGAAACATATATATATATATATATAGAGGGAGAGAGAGAGAGAGACAGAGAGAGAGAGATAGAGAGAGGCAGACAGCCACACCCGTGGATGGAGTTTCGGTGGGGTGGAGAGGCGGGGCAAAATGCGAAATTCATTTTATTTATTAAATTGTTTACTTACCTTCAATGATCCATACTCCAGTTTTTAGGACCCTGCCCCTACCCCGCCCCACCTCTCCGCCCCACCGAAACTCCCTCCACGGGCCGTTGTTGGAGGCAGAGAGGGAGAGATGGATGTAGATGTAGTTACAAATATAGCTTTAGATTAAGATATATATATCGAAATAGATACATTGATCAATGTTAAAACATTATATAATAATTATGTAAAATTAAATTACATTTCAATGTGTAACTTGTGTTAAAAAGATAGAACTGTTTAAGTTAATTCTATACATTGTTTTTTAACAACTTTTCAAATCCTTGACCCAGTCCTAAGGCGGAAGCCGGGAGCTGGAGGTACTCAAAAATTGCATATTTGTCTGCTTTTATAACCTTTTGTGTGGTGTCACTTACTTGATAATTGTGAAAACGTCATGCTTTTAAAAAGCAAATATCGCTAACTGCACGCAGCCGATCTAAACGCTGTCGCGCATTTCATCACCCTTCAGCCGCCGCCATCAGCTGAGGCGTGCGCGCGAACCACGCCCACCTTTTAGGCCACGCCCATTATCCCGCCTACAAATACGCTGAAAACAAGGGTCCCTTCACTAATCCTTGACCCAGTCCTGAGGCGGAAGCCGGGAGCTGGAGGTACTCAAAAATTGCATATTTGTCTGCTTTTATAACCTTTTGTGTGGTGTCTCTTACTTGATAATTGTGAAAACTTCATGCTTTTAAAAAGCAAATATCGCTAACTGCACGCAGCCGATCTAAACACTGTCGTGCATTTCATCACCCTTCAGCCGCCGCCATCAGCTGAGGCGTGCGCGCTAACCACGCCCACCTTTTAGGCCACGCCCATCAGCCCGCCTACAAATACGCTGAAAACAAGCGTCCCTTCACTAATCCTTGACCCAGTCCTGAGGCGGAAGCCGGGAGCTGGAGGTACTCAAAAATTGCATATTTGTCTGCTTTTATAACCTTTTGTGTGGTGTCACTTACTTGATAATTGTGAAAACTTCATGCTTTTAAAAAGCAAATATCGCTAACTGCACGCAGCCGATCTAAACGCTGTCGCGCATTTCATCACCCTTCAGCCGCCGCCATCAGCTGAGGCGTGTGCGCTAACCACGCCCACCTTTTAGGCCATGCCCATCAGCCCGCCTACAAATACGCTGAAAACAAGCGTCCCTTCACTAATCCTTGACCCAGTCCTGAGGCGGAAGCCGGGAGCTGGAGGTACTCAAAAATTGCATATTTGTCTGCTTTTATAACCTTTTGTGTGGTGTCACTTACTTGATAATTGTGCAAACTTCATGCTTTTAAAAAGCAAATATCGCTAACTGCACGCAGCCGATCTAAACGCTGTCGCGCATTTCATCACCCTTCAGCCGCCGCCATCAGCCCAGGCGTGCGCGCTAACCACGCCCACCTTTTAGGCCACGCCCATTTTTTTCTGCCAGAAATGTGCATGCACAGGAAACGCAGCGGACGAGCGCAGCGGGAGCGCCGTTTGCGCGCCGAAGGCAAGCCCGTCTGCGCCCGTCCACGCCAAGACCGCGACAGGTGCAGGAAACTCTGCCCAATCTCCCTCCTACATCAGGTACCTTTCTAGTGACCTCCACCGATTATGGGGCACTAAGTACTGCTCCTGCAAACTCGACCCAGCAAAGCTCTCTGGCGCATTCAGCTGCAAGCTTTGCCGCTGGACTACTATCAAACACCCAGCCGACATATCCGCTCCCCTATCACTCCCCAAGGTCTCCCCTCCTCCCTTTAAAAGAGGTCTGATCAATGCCCGCTCTATGTGCAAGCATAACCAAGACATATGCGACCTCATCTGTGACTCTGATCTTGACTGCCTAATGATAACAGAAACCTGGCTAACGGAAGACAGCAATCCAGATATTGCCATCTCCCTACCCCAGGGCTTTTCATTTTTCAGACAAGACAGATTGAAAGGTAGAGGCAGAGGTGTTGCCATTATACTTAAGAACACCTTCCCTTGCCACACGTTCAATTTAGAGCCCTTGAAAAATACAGAAGGCCTAGGCTTCTCAATTAAACTTAATGATTACACCTCCTTCTCAGGTGGTCCTATTTACCGCCCGCCCGGCAATGCCACCGAGTTTCTTGACTCACTGTGCGACTCCCTGGGACACTTCTTACTCAGATACCCACATTTCACCCTACTCGGGGACTTCAACGTACACCTTGAGTTCAAATCCGATGCACAAACCATCAACTTCTCCCAAACCCTCGAAATGTTCAATATCCAGCAATGCGTCACACTACCTACTCATTCGCTGGGTCATACCCTCGATGGTGTCTGCACTAACCTCTCCTCCCTAACTACCTTGCACCCTCTTCCCCAAATTGGGACTGATCATAGCCTGATCCCATTCCATATCAAGAATGTGCGTCCACCATCCTTCAGTAAAACTAACTCTCACCTTACCAACTCCGTCAACTGGAAAAAGGTTCAAGAAAACATTATTCTTAACCCCATTCACCAATCCCAATCCCCCAACATATCCGGGAACGTCGAACTTGACGCTGACCTTTTCCATAACTGGATTTCACAGGAAATGAAATCTCGAAACCCCCCCAAACGACTCTGCACTACTCTTAAAAAAACCAAAACCAATGCCCCCTGGTTCACCCCAGATCTAGCTACCTCTCATCTACTATGTAAGAAGGCAGAGCGAAAATGGCGCAAGACATATGACAATGACAACCGTCTCTCCTATATCCTAATAAGGAAAACTTATCTTTCTAAAATTAAATCAGCCCAAAAAACTTTCTACGTTAACGCCATCAAAGAATCCTGTCAAAAACAAAAAACATTGTTCGCAATAGTAAAATCGTTCACTCAGCCCAAAGCACTTCAACCCGAAACCCCCCCATCACAAGATTTGTGCGACAAAATCTCTGACTACTTCAAAGACAAAATTGTCTCCATTCAAAGTAACTTCCCCACTTTATATACATCTTCAGTTCCCCCTCCCCCGGACTCTCGAGTCGGAAACCTCAAAAATTTCTCTCCGGTCACTTTGGCGCAAACCAGAGAAGTCATCTTGGCTTGCAAATCGGGCTCTCCGTCTGACCCCTGTCCCCCCAAAATTCTTCACCAACTAATCGATGTGGTGAACCTAATAATCAACGACATAGTTAACTCGTCGCTCCTCACAGGATCTGTCCCCCGCCTGTGAAAGAAGGGAATTGTCAAACATCTCATGAAGAAGGCCAACAAATCCCCGTCGGACCTGACCAATCTTCGCCCGATCTCACTACTCCCGGCCCTGGGAAAAATAACTGAACAATTAGTCTACAGAGAACTTAAACATTATCTGGAAGCCAACAACATACTCCATCCACAACAATCTGGTTTCCGACCTAAACACTCGACCGAAACAGTGCTGATAGAACTGTCAGACACTATTAAGTTGCTACAAGACCAGCGGAAAAACTCAATTCTCATTCTTCTCGACCTTACCGCGGCGTTTGACACCATCTCCCACTCCATCCTAATCAGCAGGCTGACGGACATAGGGATCTCGGAATCCGCTCTATCCTGGATAAAGTCATTTCTCAGCGACCGATCACAAACTGTCGCTCTTGGCCCTTTCCATTCTAAAGAGAAGAAGGTCTCCTCAGGTGTACCGCAGGGGTCCATCCTGAGTCCCCTCCTCTTCAATATCTACCTCATCCCACTCCTATCCCTGATTGAATCATTCGGCATACCAGTAACTTCGTATGCCGATGATTCGCAACTCATCGTGCCCCTAGAGGACAATTCTACACGAGCTGAGCTCAACCTCAAGAATTGCCTGACTGAGGTCTTCCGTTGGATGGACATCAACCATCTCAAATGCAACTCTAGCAAAACGGAGATCCTCCCGATTGGAAAAAACACCTCCTTCTGCCCAGCCCTTTGGTGGCCGGATGACTCAGTCGCACCCCCCCCAGACAGTAACAACAGCCAGGAATCTTGGCGTCCTATTCGACTCAGACCTATCCTTCGATCAACATGCCAGGACTGTAGCCGGTAAATGTTTCGGAATAATAAAATCACTAAGAAAGTTCTTCGACTTCCTTCCACTTGACGCCAGGAAAACGGTGACAGTAGCCCTTATAATTTCATGCTTAGACTACTGCAACGGTCTTCTTGCAGGGGCAAAAAAGAATACTCTATCTAATCTCCAAAGTGTGCTTCACACGGCCGCTCGACTGGTCCTCAAACTGCCCCGTAGAGCATCTATCTCCGCAGCTCTACGATCCCTACATTGGCTTCCTCTTTACAAAAGAATTCTTTTTAAAATATTGATCATTGCCTTTCGAGCTTTTAACAAATCCGGTTCAAAATACCTCTCCAGACGCTTTCCCCACTACACCCCCAGTCGATCCCTCCGCTCGTCCCAGGACAACCTCATCCTCCCTGCTAAGTACAACCTGAAGACGAAGGGCGGAAAAACCTTAAGCTTCCTGGCAACTAAAGCTTGGAACAACTTGCCCAAATAACTGAGACAACAAACCCTCGAAAAACCCTTCAGAAAACTCCTAAAGACCTGGATCTTTAACCTCTCCGATGACTACTCCAAAGCAGCCATCTAATCCCCTACCGTTACCAGGACCGGTCATCCAGGATTTTCAGCGCCAAGATGCTCCCTCCGGAGCGAACGTTGCGCTTTAGAAATACCCTCACAAATATCACAAAATACATATTAAATAAAAAATATTGTTACTGTCAGTGGGAATATATTAAATTATTTCTTAAGAAATATTTATAAAATAAATAATTGTATTTTCATTGATTAATTATTTACTATACTTATAATGTAATGACTTAATATGCTGTAATGTGTCAGTATGTCTATGAGAATAATACATATTAAAAAAAAATACATTTATATTTTGACTTTTTTTAAATGTAAAAAAAAAGGTCTTTACTATGTTTCCATACTACCCAATAAAAATATCTTCCTCAGGATGGATATCTACAACTACAAGTGAAAAGTTAGTACTTTTGACCTAACATTTCCCTTATAAGTCCTGTTGTAGGAGGATTCCTCAGGGTGTGGAGATGTGTAAGTCTACACTTTGCAGAAATTTAAACTGAGAAATGGTGAATAGCACAGTAGTACATTTACGAGTGTAAAAGTAAACTTACACATGTAGATTTACTCATGTGTAAATTTAGCTTTGGGAATAGGTCTTGCTGATGTAAATCTACACTTGGACCCTGGTAAATTGCAAAAAAGTGTTGATTTACACCTAGATGCAGTAGTAGATTTATCTTAACCCACCCTGATTTTTGTATGATAGGGTTTTTGAGTATGCATGATATTAGTACATATTTAAATTATTTGCTAAATGATGTAATAAACACATAACAATTTATATTTCATGAATACATTTGATTTTGAAAATAAGGATTGCAAGATCCTATTTGATTTTGAGAGTACATTTCTAAGTGCGTCATGTACTACCATTTAACGGTAGTAAAACAGAGATACATCTGAATTGCTCTTTGCAAATTCATGGTCTGTTTTTCAAACACTGTGATATCACTAATAGGACCACTGATGTTTTTTTAAGTATTCCATTTACGTTTGGTAATTTTAAAAGATAACTATTGGCCTGCATCGGTTAGTAATCACAGATTGTGAACATGCAGTAGCTTCAAAGTTTCAATGAAGTTTGTTTACGAACATGTACCTTGGCCTTTATTTAGAATCAAAGGCAGTACACTATTATCTACTTTAATATCATTGGATGTGGAATGAATGGTGGCTTCCTGTGCTTCCTGCTTCTGCTATGCATGTGGAAAAATGGACACACTAAATTAGGCAATGTATGAGGTGATCTAAAAATATGACACCTAAATCGTTATATGGCTTTGGCTTCGAATTTTCATTTTGATAAGTATGTTTATTTCTAGAATTGTTTGAGAAAGGCTTCCCTAAAAAATATTGTAGTAAACTCTGCCGCCTGCTTCTCTAAGTAGGAACTTGGGGGCATATTATCAAGGGGGTTTATCTCCGCTTTTTTGGCTTTAAAAGCCAAGAAAGCGGAGATAAAATTATCTCCCTATTACCAAGCTGTCGCTAACACCAGTTAGTGACAGCTAATAGGAGATAGCGACCATCTTGGGCCTTGCTTTGCATGTCAGTGATATTTATCACTAATGACATGCAAAGTAGGCGTGCCAAGATGTTAGCGACTGGAAACAGTCCCTAACATCGCTATCTCCTATTACCAACTTTTGGAGATATTCGCGCTAAGCGCGAATATCTCCAAAAGCTAACACCTGCCCTGAGCAGTTCTTAGCCATGTTATCCAATGGGAGGTGGATAACATGGCTAAGAGCATTTGCTCGATAATGCATGAATATCGCTGACTTTTCAGCGATATTCATGCATTTCGGCCGTTTTTTATCGCATTTGCGATAAACCTTGTTAATAGCAAGTTTTATCTGCGATAAAAATCGCCGATGTGCGGCGATAATTTTTGTCTCTAAACAAGTTAGAGACAAAAATTATCGCTAGTTGTTGGTAATATGCCCCTTGATTTTCAAAGGAACATAACTGTAAACAAAAACAATGGAAATAACAAATTCAGATCATATTTCATTTAAGCAGCTGTATTTCTGGACGGGGCAAACTGTTAAGAAAGATGACCTGCCCAGATTATAGGCTTAAATATATAATACAATGCATGCATCTGTTTTGGAGACCTAAAATAACATAAATGGATACATAACCTTAGTACATTTTATTTAAATCATTATTTACACAAATGATACAAATTGGTGTTTTCTCTTCTACATCTGTGGGTTTGAGCAAGAGAGTAATTTTTCCCGCAGATTCTTTCCAGCTGAACTGCTGTTAGACAGCTAAATCAGTAACGCAGACTAACATTGGTCACATTAACCAACTGAGGCAGAAACGACCATCTGCACTACCATGAATAAGACACAAAAAGCAGTAGAGGGATTCTTGTGAGTGTAATAAAAAAAAGTATGTTTAAAAGGGTTTCTGATATTTGTTTGTTTTTTTACCAAACGTGCAACAGATGTTGATTTATGTTACCAATTTTCAGCATCACAGAAATAACTCTCGTCTTGGCATGCAGATATGTTTCAAATGGAAGCAATGGTTTTCATAATTTTCATATATATATATAACCAGTCTAAACATTTGCCTGGATATCTTGACACAACATTCTCTATGCCTACTGCACATTTTCAAATACCTTGCAACCGTGTGTGTGTTTGTGTGTGTGAATGTGTTTGTGCGTGCATGTGCTATGTTTTACTGCTTGCCCATGATGCAATCGGCGACGCGGTAATAATAAATTACAGGATGGGTGATTGATCTTAATATGCTTTATTCCTCTCTCAAATTTCCATATTTGTGAATTTATAGCAAATCATAACGGCTCACTCTAAATTTACTTAAGTTTGGGAATGAATGGCAAATATATCCCTGATCATTCAACAGATATGGTGGTATTTGCAAACGTTTGGATTAAAAGAAGTGAGGGGGTAGTTGTGGTAACGAGGTAATTCTTCTGTGTGAAAAGCACTTTTTGGTGACAGCTTTTAGTAGATCGTCTTTGAGGGGGAGGTGTGTGTCTGATTTTGAGGGGAATTGGTCACTGCAGGACCTATACGGCTCTGTATTTGTCGTCAATGATAGAAAAAGAGGCACTTTCTTAATTTAGTATGTAAGCACTCTACAATTGAATTGCTATCCTATATTTTCCTCCTTGGATGTTCAGGGCATCTCATTCAAAATTCGTTTTCAGTGTCTTTGAAGGTAAAATTCTATTGTCATATCCTATTGTGAAGACGGACTAATTTGTTTAAAAAAAAGAAAAAGCATATCATGAAGGGGAATAGCTGAACCCACTAAGGGGTAGATTTTCAAAGGTCAAGTAGAATTCGTGCTGTGCCAGAAAATCTTAGCGCTGCGCTGCGTGCGTGAGATTAAAAAGCGCTGCGTCATATTTACAACACCAGGTATCGCAAAGTAGCACATTCGCAAAAATAATCTCACGTCGCAACGCAAAAATCATGTGCATAATGCAAGTCCTTAAAAAAAGAAATACGCAAAACACCACAAAAGGATGCAATGTATTTTGGTGGAAGTCCAAACACAAGAAATGGAGGAGAACCTTGCCCCACAACTCATTCCTGGAATGCAGCAGTCAGAAGAGGATCCAGCTACCAGTATCTCTATGTGGATGAGTGATATTCTCTGCTTGTAGATTCTTTCCATCTGATGTGTTTTCTTTTTCGGCAAGGCAATAACAATCTCCATGGTTGCCACAGCCAGTAGATATTTGTTGTGCTTCTGCTAGTAGATCTCCCAGTATATGGCTCCAGCTTCTTTTGCGCCTGTTTTGTACCTGCGCTATTTTTTCTGCGCTAATCTTTTTTGCGCTGCTTCCTGTCTTTTTGCGTGACTCTTGTAAATACCTGTGCCTACAGGGTTTTGTAGCTTTTTCCGTGGGTAACGCCCTGACACTCTCACTCTGCATTAATGAAATTGACTTTGACGCAGAGGGACACAAAACCGTTTGTGTGGCCCGCTAACTTTAAAATAAGGCGCAAATACTTACTTGTGCCTATCTAAAAATGTGTGTGAGGTTTTGCGCCGCTTTGCATCATGCGAGCGCCAGTGCAAACTCTTTAAAAATCTGCACCTAATTGCCTGCAAGGTATGGATGACATGCTTTTAGATGGGACCCATCTGCAGTCTCTTAGCAGGGTACCAGATAAGTACAGTACGACAGAAAACAACTGGCACAAAAACTTGGGATGCTAGATACTAACAGTAAGCAAGAACTACATCGAACACCTGGCAAAACTGAATTTGAGAGCTGTAGCTATTATCATGAACTGAAAAAACTGCTAATCTTTTCAAGTACGCTGATGCTCAGGTCATGAAAAAACTGTCCGTCAGAGGAGACGACCTTAAAAAAGGGGACCGATAACTTTATTGGACTTACCCCCTTAGATGGTTCTGGAGACATGCTGGTTTAGAGGTTTTATGGATCTATGGTTTAATTGTTGTATGTTTTTACATAGTATTTATGTTGCTTACCAAAATGGGGTGGACATTTTGTTAATTTTAAATGCTTAGCAACTGCATGGGAATTTCTTCTTTAAAATGACTAACTCTACAGTGGGAAGAGCTACTTTATTTTGATGGAGGGGGCACCAGTTCAGTTTCCATCATTGCCTGTGTTGCATGGTGTGACTGCAATCACAAATATGGGCTCACTACCCCAATGTAGGGGTAGAGTGTCAGCACCCATATAGCTTTACTCCCTAATTCTGGATTCTGGTGCTTTGCAGCATGTGAGAAATACTTGAATCATCTTTATGTGAAAGCTCACCATACTTTTAATTGGGCCCTTTCAAAGGGCCAAACTTGTTGATAAACCTGAAACTATAGATCGTACAACAGTATTAACACTAAGGGGCCTATTAGGATGGCGGACGGACCTGCGTCCGTCCGCCACCCCAGAGGAGGAGGGACCGTCCGCAGGGGCAGCGGCGGTCCCTCCATGCGAATTAGGATGTGACCGCCACCCTGGCGGTCACATCCTATAATTTTAACATTGCGGCGGGTGCTGCTTGAAGCAGCACATGCCACAATGTTAAAAAATGCATGTTTACCTTTGCATGCACGAAGCTGCAGGCACCGCGTGATGCCTGCCGCTTCGTGCATGCAAAGGCAGGGGGGTACATAGGTACCCCCCATGTGCACCCCCGCCACCCCTTTACCCCTGGGGGCCCGCAACGGGCCCCCAAATAAAACACCGTATGCCTTTCCACGGTGGAAATGCTGCAGTGGAAAGGCATAGGAGCGCCGCCATCCTAATATGGCTGGCGGTGTCTAATAGACACCGCCAGCCATGTTACAGCTTTTCCGCCGCGGTCGGAAGGCAACCTAATCTGGTCTTTTCTCAGTCCACAGTGGATAATCTGCATCCTCCGGGCCGGCGGTGGCTTCCGCCGGCTCGGAGGGTGTGGATTATCCGCTATCATAATCGGCCCCTATATTTGGAAGAGGTAGCATCCCAAAGCATGGGAGTGTGAGAGAAACAGTCTAAGAAGGTTGGAATACACCCCCAATTGATGTAAGGAAGACACAAAAATATATTCTGACCTCTAATTTGTTGCGAAAATTGAGGGCAGCAAAGTGCTCAAAGTTGAGTTAGTGTTCTGACACAGCAGGCCCAAAGGCAAAAACCTTACAAGCAAGGTCTCCCTTGAACCGGAACACAAGCAACCCAGAATCGAATTTGTCCTAATTACTGGCTCATCAGCCAGGAACAGCTTTGATCCAGTGATGAAGTGTGGCAGGACTCAAGTCTCATTATACCTGTTCCAATTAGGGTGATACACTAAGGTATACAAAAAGGTGATGGATGGATCCCAGTCCATCGTTATTTTGCACATCTTATTACCTCAGTTTGGACCCAGCTATTTGTGAAACAGTCTTGATCCACCTCCATTTGGAAAATTACAACCCAAACTGTCAAACCAGGTCTTCACTGACCTGCAACACAAGCAAATCAGTTTACCCAGTGTCACAGTGTGTACAGGACCCATGTCAGGGCATACAGGTCCCATTGAGGGTGACACTCTAAAGCCACTGATATTTAATCTAGTCCGCATCCTAAACCATTTTTATTTTGCACACCATGTCCCCTCAGCTTGGAGCACCTATGTGCAAATCAGTCTTGGCCAAGATCCAATCGTGACAGTCTAGTCTGAATTGCTAAGTCAAGTTTTCCCTGCACTGGAGCACACGCATCCCAGGATCGGTTCAACTTTCTTATGGGCTCATTAGCCAGGTACAGCTTGGTTCCAGTGACACAGTGTGCACAGGACCCACATCTGGGTATACCTGTCCCACTTAGGGTGACACAATAAAGTATACAAAAAAGTGATGAATGGAATGCTTGCACAGCTCTGTAAAATAGGCGAGACCGCAGTATGCTTGGTGGGACTGCTGTGGTTCCGCCAAGCATCTTACGACTTTCCTCTCTGCCAGAGATGTCATGGAGGTTCCTGCTCCATGAAAACCTTGGCGGAGAGGAAACAAAGGGACCCCTTGGCCCTTATACCCTCTGTATGCACACAGGGCGTCGCATCATGTGCCCCCCTGTGTGCATGCACACCAGTTCCTTCATGGCACGGACTTTTGAGTCCATGCCGTGCAGGAAATGTTTTTGATGTCCCTCTTGCAGTGCCTATTTTTAAATATGCTGTCGTAAAAAAAAAGCCCACCAGGCACGAGGTTAGCTCGTAATCTGGTGGGTGGCCCGACCTATCATCGCACCATTAAACTCATAATCTGGCCCTTAGTGGCTAAAGCAGGAAAATGCTTACTTTCTGAAAGTGTAATTTTCAAAGTTGTAATCTGAAATCTGACTTTACCGTAGAAGACAATTTCAAATTACAATTCTAAAGACACCAAACATGAACTGTTTACCTGATCCTGTTTGGAAGTTATCCTTAGTAAATGTAATAAGATAACCCAACTGTTATCCTATGGGAGACGTAAGCTGTGTAATGGTGAAAAATTAATGCAATTTTTATCACTATCTGGACATGTAGAACCTAAAATGATGCGTCCTACTTTTTAAATACATTGCACCCTACCCTGTGCTCTGTGTAGGGCTTGCCATACCGGTGACTTATATGTATAAAAAGGAAAACTTGGGACTGGGACAAGGTTTATTTTAGCAGGTCAAAATGGCAGTTTAGACTACACACACAAGGCTGCAATGACAGGCATGAGACAGGTTTGCAAGGTTACTTAAGTGGGTGCCAAACCAAATGCTGCAGGCCCACTGGTAGCATTTGTTTTGCAGGCCCTGGGTGCATTTGGTACCACTTAACCAGTGCATTATAAGTACATTACCATACCAATTGGGGAGAAAACAAAGTTACTATGTTTTAATGCATGAGCACATGCCATTTAGCCTTGGTTAGTAGTGGTAACCAAGAGAGTCCCAAGGCCAACAAAAACGAGAGCAGCAATATATGGAGGAGTATGGCAAATGGTTTGGGGGAGGACCACCCTAAGGCTGACATGTTAAACAGTCCTCTACTAAAAGATTCAACTGTGTTACTCTTATCCTGGCTGAATTACACTAGCTACCTCTTGAAGATAAAATACAGGTTAAAACTGGGATGTCTGGCACAGGGTTATCCACCGCACCTCTGCACTGTATCTTACTTCCTTGCTCAAACAGTTGGGCAGCATCATAGAATCTAGAAGCAACAATAATCTCCTACTCAAACCACCCACCTTTAAAACTCCTCATGGCCAGCATCAATCTTTCTCAGGGCCAACATTGCTCCTGTGAAGCTCATTTACAGCAGACATAAGGGAAAAACCCCTACTAATACCTTTCCATACACATCTGAAAATCCATCTGTTCAGTCTATATACATTGGATATATCCATCATCTGTACAAGCCTGTCGTATCCACTCCTCCCCTACAATACTGCTACTATAGCTATTCTATAAACTTAGAATGCCTTTTACCACGCTATTCTGTTACAAGAGATATTATCAGAAAAATTAGTGCCTTGCTATTTTATCTAAAGTTGTCTCATACTTGTTGGTGCTCTTCACGACATAAAAATTTTAAATACATCTCCATAAGGTTTGTTGTAATGTTGCTTAAGTCTTCGTACGGTATTATATATAATTTTACTGTAGGCATATTTTCCAATATTGAGTGTGACTTTGTAGCCTCCCTTCACTTGTAGTCCTCGAAAGGGTACATAAACCATAGTTAAAATGATGGTTCGAATAAACAGTCATTATAGCAATATCAGCATTACAAATTGCAAAAGAAAATAAACTAATGAAAAGATGTTTTGTAGGTAGGTCTTAAGGAGGGCTTTTCAAACAAATTATGGACACTGTTGAATTATTCACTCCATAGAACTAAGCAATGATTAAAAGGGAGTTTGCAGTAGGTCGTAAATCTGTAAGTCTGATCTTGAGTCATTGCCTGTCTGATTACCATTTAATACTGATCCAGATGCATTAAGTGATTTAAATTGAGCATTATGGGTTTTGATTTCGTCAGTAGCTAAATCATTACTAACATAACTATTAGATGATTTTAGTAAGGGCAAATCAAAAGATGACTGAAAGTGTACATGGTTATTATCAGGGCTCGATACTCTTTATGGGCTTATGATTTGAATAGGATGCTCTCAATTTTCCCCCAAAATATCTGACACACTCTGCAAACAAGATGATAACCAACTAACCCGAGATCTAGGGGTCAGGTAGATACCACCGATTACCTTGGTTGGATGCACCAAAGGTTTCAACCCAGTGCTTGTCCCATTCTAATGTATATGTGCTTAGAAATACATATATCTGTAATCAGACTATGATTATAATTAGACCTAGGTGCCAGTAGAGGGGGGCAATGGGAGGAATTGGGATCTATAACCTACTCTCAAGTGAGACCTGAGATGTCTCATTTTGGAAAGTTTATCAAATGGAAATTATTTTAAACAAATCCATTCATGGTCTCTCTGAACTTGATGAGATTGATATTACTATACTTAACTCTACATCCTACTTCTGTACTTTGCCCTCTCTGCACGGGCCACCCCCAAACCTTTTGCCGTCACCCCTTCTATTTTTCTGAATTCATTTTGTGGGCCTTAGGCTTCTGTGAACTTACAGCCTGATTCATCAACGGGCCGTTTTGCGAGCCCCTAATAGCGAATCATAGCGATTCGCTATTAAGGATTCGCAAAACGGTAATCATGTAGGAATCGCATAATAAAATGCGATTCCTACTGATTCCTTATTTGCGATTAGCAAATTGCTAATCGCAAATAAGGAATAACTCGCCATTCATTCCTATGGGCCAAAAGGCCCATAGGAATGAATGGGGAGTATTCCTTATTTGCGATTAGCAATTAGCTAATCGCAAATAAGATTGTGATTTGAAGGGTGCCAGGGGTGTCCACAGGACACCCTGTAGCACCCCTCAAATGAAATTTCACACAGGTGTTGCACACACACATGTCCAAAGGACATGTGTGTGTGTAACATGCAACTCAGAAAAATGCATTTAAATACATTTTTCTGAGTTTTCGCAATTTACCGCAAGGTCTGACCTCGCGGTAAATTGCGGCAAGAAATTGCGAATTTGCAAATTTAAATTGGATGTTGAATTGCAT
The DNA here is from genome assembly GCF_964263255.1 of Lissotriton vulgaris. Classification (NCBI taxonomy): domain Eukaryota; kingdom Metazoa; phylum Chordata; class Amphibia; order Caudata; family Salamandridae; genus Lissotriton; species Lissotriton vulgaris. The sequence continues at coordinate 1,014,382,810 of NC_141687.1, forward strand.
TTAAGGAATCTCTAATAGAGATTCCTTAAATGTAATTCCTCGCACATTTGCGACATCGCAATTAGCGATTTTTGCATTTGGGATGCTGAATCCCAAATGCAAAAATCGCTCTCGCAAAGGGCCGGATTCTCAGAATCCGGCCCCTTGCGAGCGCAATTTAGGTTCATGAATCGGGCGGTTTATCTCTGCTAACCAGTGTAAAGTGCTTGTGCTCTCTATTTTAAATATGGCAAGATTGTCCTACAACCAACTGCCACATTTAGGGCCTCATTTATGAAAAGTGACGCATCACTGTGAGAAAACAGCGATGTGTTACTTTCCATTGTACCCTCCTTCCGACACCAATGATGCATCTTATTTACAGTATGACGCATTATGTTGCAAGGAGTTTCAGATACGTCAGTATTTCTGACTTATCTGTAGGCGCAAAAATGACGCATTGCTGGAGTGTGTCACAAAAGTGACGTAACTCCAGCAATGGGTCCTTACAAATGGGCAAGTCCCATGTTAAATAAGCCTGCGTCAGTCTTACGCCTGCCATGAGGCAGGCATAAGATATTGACGCATTTACATCCTAGAAGTGGTGCAGTGAAATTTTACAGATATCACTGCGTCACTTCTACAAAACTTTCTTGTGTCGGAACCCCCCCTGCATACATTATACCTGGCGCAGGTATAATGTAGCGAAGGGGTTTACAAAGTGACGCATCTACCTAGATGCGTCATTTTGTAAATATGGTGCAACAAGGCAAATTTTATACGCCGCTGGTGCGCCACAAAAAGTGACGCACAGGTGGCGCAAAAGTGACGCAAGGGCTCATAAATAAGCCCCTTAGTTCACTTGTAAGTAGAGTGGAACTTCATGTAGCCAGGATCTGTAAATTAAATGCTACTAGTAGACATACAACACTCAGGGGTCGATTCCAATTCGGGAAACAAATCCATATGACGATTTGAATTCGTAGCGGTTTCCGTACAAATCGCACAAATCCGTCCGAATCGCGTAGTACGATCCGTAGTAAAAAAATCTGTCCGTATCGTTGTGAACCGTACAAAAAGCAAGGGAAAATCCGTATGATACGGACCCTGAAAGTGAACCATACGAATCGTAAACATGCCGTACGTCCCGACAAGTACGATCCGGACCGGGGAATGAGTACCTGATTCATTCTGTAAACGTCACGTATGAGCAATTCGTACAGAGAGCCACACAATCACATAGGGTATAGTTCGTACACCCCATGATCGTAGGGGTACGGTCCGTACACCTACGATCATGGGGTATGGTTCGTACATCCCATGATTGTAGGGGTACGGTTCGTACACCTACGAACATGGGGTACGGTTCGTACACCCCATGATCATAGGTGTACGAACCGTACCCCTAAGATCATGGGGTGTACGAACTGTACCCCATAATCGTAGGTGTATGAACCGTACCCCTAAGATCATGGGGTGTACGAACCGTACCGGGGGGTTTGTTTTGCACGCATTTCGGGACGAAATCTGCTTTTCCGGACGTTTAGAACTCTCGTAAAAAAAGAGTCGTACAGAATGTTGAGTGGACGAATCGTACTTGCTGGGTCGGAAAATGATGCTTCGATCCGTACGGACATCGCGTACTGCGCGTTCCGAATACAATTTGTACGGATCATTGAGTCGTACGGGCTTTGGTACGATTCCGACGGAGAACTACCTTGGGTACGCATTGTACTACATCGTACATACAGGGATGTTCGAGGATACGATTCTTACGGGAAAAATGCTCCGTACGGCTATTCGTACAGGATTTTACCGAATCGGAATCGCCCCCCTCAGTGTGCCACCCACTTACATAACCGTTTAAACATGTCTCAGGCCTTTTATTGCAGCCTGTGTGTGCAGGTCTAAATTACCCTGCCAAGCCTAACCCTCCTTTCAAAATACATATAATTCACCCCTAGGGTAGGCCCTAAATAGCCCAGAGGGCAGGGTACAGTGTATTTAAAAAAAGTTGGACATGTACTGTAAGAAGTGAAAACTCCTACATTTGTTTTTCACTACTGTGAGAACTACCTCTCCCATAGAATAACATTGGGTTACCTTATTACATTTATAAATGATGACTATTGATTGGGAGCAGGTGGGAAAGTCATGTTTGGTGTCTCAGGAATTTTAATTTTAAACCCACTTTTATGGTAAAGGTGGTTTTTAAGTCACAATTCTGAAAATACCTACCATTTGGTGCCTTCAGCCTGTTTCCTGAGTCACATCGCTATGTGCAGTTTGCAGTTGGCCTTTGTGTATACCTTCCAGACAATATCACAAAGAAGGGTCTGGATGTTGGCAGGATGGGCCATATCTGACTTTATAGGGGGCGGGTATGTCACCTACCACACTTACAATTCAAAAAGAGTGGCTTAGCTCATGCACGAAGGACTACACACCAGTCTATTGTGCTGCCAGACAGACTGAGACAACAACAGGTAGGCAGGAATTCAAAGGTAGGGTGGAAGGAAATTCCAGACACCGCTTTAGGGAGAAAATCCAGGAGCTTCTACCACTTCTATTTGGGCACTGGGTATATGAAGGGGATCCTTGGACCCACTCTTCAGATTACTTCTGGACCTGTGGAAAACTCAGGAGAAGGGCTGGTCTGCTGCAAGAAGGACTGCCCTGATGATATGATGCCTGGCTTATCCACTTCTAAAAGGACTGCACTGCTGCCTGGAGAAGAATGAGTGAAACTGCACATTGAACCCAGGACCACAAGAGTGACTCCAAATGCTAGTTTGTTGGCCCCCTGATCAGAGCCTAATATACAGAAAAGTATCCAACCATCTTGAACCCTGCACATGGACGCTGCCTGCTGAGTCCTAACACCACAAGTGGTGCCTCCCTATCCTGGGTCTCTTAGAAGTGGGGAGAAAGTTGTTCTGCCAGCCCAGCTGTGGTCCCCATCAGAAACAATGCAGCATGACAGAACCAGACGCAGCCATTGCAGCTTCTCATCAAAACAGACACAGATCAACACAACTCAACAAGGACCACACATTGCCGCTTCACAGGTCTGGAGAGGCACTGGCTGACTGTTGCAGCGGCCCGGAGAGACCAGCGGCGGCCCCCTGATGGGACTGGAGTGATAAGTTGAGACCAGAATGAGCATTGGAGGCCAGGAAAATAGCGACCCGGGAGCACGCATATGCCAGGCATGACCCCAAGACAGCAGCCAGGAACTGACCGTGGCAATCGAGGACGTGGTGGTGAAGACACCCACAGCAGACAGAGATGGTTGCTGGAAGAACATACCAGGTGCCCATTGTATAAAGGCAAGCACTTCCTAATTGAAGATTCAGCCCGCAAAGGAGATGATTTGACCCCACTCAACACGGACTAATACACAATGCAAGGGGCACACATTCAAGACCCAATGAGCCCATGGTGAGGATTGGAGTACTGTTTGGGGTCTCTATCTAGAGACTGGGGGACTTCACTGCTTACTGAAGCCACCAGGGAAGTGGAGCGAGGGCATATGACCTACACCATTGAAGTGTAGCGCAACGTAACAATGGTGAAGGGGGCACAGGGGCCCCAGGTGCCCTCTGAGACCATTTAGCTCCAAGATTACAACATTGGGGGAGGTGGCTATGTTGCAGGAGGCCTGAGCACTTTGGCATAGACCATAGGGCATCCAAGCCCTTGCTTTTGGTGACAGAGTGTTCAGCACTGCCTGGGTGCCACAGTCCCCGATAGGCGGCTGCATCTATGCCTCCAAAGAAAACCCAGAGTAACACGGTCCCCAGTTATTTTACCCCAATGGAATCGCAGAAAGGGACCCCTATCAATCACTATTACAAAAAAGGACCTCATGGCCTCCCTGAGGGACTTCAAGAATGAACTACATGAGTAACTAAAAGCAGACATGACTTCCTCCCTTGTCTCCCTGTGCTCCGATGTTAAAGGCCACCTGACATCGCTAGAGCTAGACGTGTACTAAGTCCGAGCCTGGACCGAAAGTAAACTCCAGGAGCTAGAGCGCCATACAGACCAGGCTGAGGAATCTTCAACTTACCTCGCCACGCAACAGATGTCCATACTAAAGTGCAAAGATTTGGAAAACAGGTCACTGTAGGACAATATAAGAATAAGGAATCTGGCAGAAGGGGTGGAGGGACCTGATCTGGAGGCCTTTGTTGTTGGCTCTCTTCCACACTGTTGAGACATACACAATTTAAAAAAAATTGGAGAAGAGGTGCCCCAGACAAGTGCTTGCTAAGCACCCCTCCTTTAAAGTCAAAGACACAATCATACAGGCAGCCTCAAATCTGAGTTGGTGTCCTTTCAGGGAGCCTCGTGATCCATTTTCCAAGGCGTTGCACCGGCGACTTTGGTGAGGCTCCTGCAGTTCTGACCAGTGACTGATAAACTGTGGCAAGATCGCATACGATACCAATGAACTAGCCTTTGAGTTGCACAACAAATCACCATGTCACAGATCTCAACGAAGCCCTGACAGCAGAAGGAGCAGAGAGCTTAACGGACTTGCCAACGCCCTAAAGACCTAAAAGACAGTGGCTTTCTCAGGGCCGCTCCATAGCTCGGAAGAAATTCTGAAGGGGGAAGTCCGTCGACACTCGAAATGTGGGGCAGGGTTGTGAAGATGTTTGCTTAGAAATAAAGAGCCCTTAGTACAAAAGGGGAGTGCCAAACCATTTGATGCCACCTCTGAGATTCACGCTTGAATATACTGAGGTGGTTTACAGGCAAATACTTGGTATTGGAATTCTGCAACCTCTAAAAGGAATATGTGGTGCTCTTTTTCCATTCTACAGTGCGATTGCAGCATGAGGGCTACAAAGCGGGCAAGGACAGAAGAACAGTCTTAGTGAAAGGTGTATTGCATGGACATAAATGTACTGGTTTGTTATGCCTTTTGTAATGCCGGTTGTGGGAAATCTTCATGCTATTGAAGCTAGCCAGTTCAGCAAGTTATGGGACACTGACTCCATCTCTAGCTATGTACCTTGAGGTAGGAACTATATTGTACGATGTGTCCTGCTGTTTGTATTCCTGAAAATAATAAAAACTGTTTAACCAAATAAAATTACCAAAACAGTTAAAACATCAAAATTGTTACTCTGATATGTAAAATTAAAGAATAGTTTATTGGATAATATGACACAAAATTACAAAAATCCAATAAGGGGAGCTAAAACTATCAAGTGTTATAGATTTGATGAAAACAACATCAAAAGGCACAAAGAGCCAATGGTACTTAATTATTGTGGTAGACGAAGGTGCAACTTATTGCCAACCACAAAGAGACTGGTTCGGATATACCAACCAGGTTTGCCCTAGTCAGAGGTTTTACCTTGGTACTCAGTCTTTTCCTCTGGTAGTTAAAATCTTTCAGTTATGCAGGGCTGCAGGCTGTATCTGAGGAAGTAATCGTCAAATCTGATTGCATTGGGTGAGGTGCTGCAGAAGCACTTGGTTTCAATGGGAATAACTCAGAATGGTAGAAATTCAAATTTCATGCCCAAAAAAGTGTTTTGACCAGCCACATGCTTTGGTGCCTCTGCCCGGTCAAGGTATTTAAGTTCGAACTTATGGCACAATTTATAGTTTGACAGATTAGCATTTCTTCCAAATTCCAGGTCCGTCTGCCTCATTTAGAGATGGTCAGTCCTTCAGTATACCAACGTCAGAGATGACTCCATGTCCAAGACAGACATACACTTTTGGCATCCCAACAAAGTAAGGGCTGTTGGAGGATTGGCCATTCGTCCACCCATCCCATTTAGAGTGGCTATTTGTCCACCCATCCTATTTAGAGTGGGCAAACAAATGGTAAGTGTTCACCACTAGGTAAAACCTGGCATTAAGGGACAGTGAAAACTGTAAAATAACCCCCAGGCTATTTGAAAAAAACTCCTATGGCAAGGAAATAATGCTTTATTATTAAAAAAAAAGAAAATCCCACTCTGGATTTTCTTTTTGAAAATAGAAAAAAACATTGACAGTTTACCTTAGGGCTCCATCATGTTGCTGAGAAAGCAGAATGTTCTTGGCTACCCCCCGCTTTTGGAATTTACATCCACCATGCCTAATCAAGTAGCCACTCTTCTATTAGGAGCTAAATCAGGATCTCCTGATGACCCATGAACTTGGAATTTAAGAAGCTTCTACCCTGGTACTTTGAATGTAGGGTTAGAGCTAAGGCAGAGCTGCTAAGAACTTGGCCAGGTCAGAGGTATTTCATGTACTGACTGAATAAACCACTTTATTGAAACGTATCATGTTTGCCATTTTCCTAAAACAGCGTCTGGCTACATCCAGAACTATCGCCACTGCTATATTCAAGAAAGAGAATTAGGGAGGAAGAGGTTTTGTCACCAGCACGGCCAGGCTATGGAACACTCTCCCGCCACATCTCAGAGCCACTTCCAACCTGCTCTCATTCAGGAAAGAGCTTAAAACGTGGCTGATTCAGAACTAATGGCTCCATTCTCAGCATGCTCAGGCTCTGCAAGCTCCAGAACACCCATGGGTATACGCGAGCTACATACATTTTTTTACCATGACATTTACAGAACCCAATACAAAGGTGGTTCTAGTAAGTGATAGAGAAGGCCACAGGGCCGACGGACATATCAAAATTTGGCAGGCGGATACTCCCTCAGGGCAATCGAGTACTTTACTCTGTCTCCCTGATGGACTAAATAACTGTGTGCCAAACTCTAAATCAGGCCCATTTTTCATGCCTCGGAAGCCTCCAGTGTGGCAAGGCTGTGAGTTGTATCCAACGTGGGTTCCATCAAGCCAGATTTAAATGGATTTTCTGCTACAGAAATGATTTGAGCAGCGTAAACCTTTTTCTTCAGCACAGTGAGGTTGCGCCCTCGTCGGATGAGATTGGCAGTTATAACCCAGTCCGTCAGAGGTCTTAAAGTACAACATTTTGTAAGGCCAAGGTTTCGATGATGTTAGGAGCAGTTTAGTTAGACACAGCCAAGGGTCCCAGGACCTCAGGACCAGACACTTGGTGGAGAGGGGGGGGTCAACGCTCATTTTAGCAGAAGCCACCAACAGGGTCATGGTCAGGTCCAGTAGGTACAGGTAAGCTGAGAGCTTTGGGAAAAAGGCCTCCTGTAGCTTTTTGTATCCCCTTAGCCAAACAGGAGGCCATCTAACTAACCCTTAAAGTCTACTTCTTTGTCCTGGGTTAAAGAGGGAGCAAATACAATCCTTCACCGCTCCTCTCAGGTCACAGACACCAGTCCTTTTCTGTTATTCCTTAGACCCAGTAGTGTTCTAGAGGAAAGTGTCTAGGGGTGCCACATTTATGCTGGTGCTAGCTTGTCGGAAACATGACTCCTGGCTCCTCCCTTAGCAAATCAGTCAAAATTCCCAGGACTAACCCTATACTTTTGCAGCAGTTCCTGTGTTCCTACTAGAAAAATCTTATAGTGCCCCTCATTTACTAATTTCAAGATGAAAAAACACTTCTCTTGATCAGAGCCTGTGTGACATCCAGAGGTTTCACCAGGGTTATGAGTAGCCCCTTCTCTGTGGTCCTTTTAAACATATTCTGGGGACAGTTCCTCCACACTGGGTTTAGTGTCTGATGACTGGGAGTAAAAAAGAAGGGCCTGTTCAGGTGTCATCTGACATCTGCTTATGATATGAGAGACCCCTAGAAGTATTTTAAGTTTTCAGGTGCAGCCCAATTGGTCTTTCTGTTAGTGGAAGAAAAACACCTCCTCACACCCAGGCCCTTATCTCTGTTCTGGGAGACCTTTTCACACATAATTAGGGCTAAGCACTTAGTGGGCCACTGCTAGAAAGGTAATGCAAACTAGCCCTTAGGAGCTTAAGGGAAGGAAAAGGTAACTTTCTAAAAGTTACTTTTCTCTGCTATTTATTTAAAATCTAGCTTTAACATTGAGTGAGGCTTTTTATCAATATTAAAAATGTGGTTTAATCATACTTCTAGGGGGTCCCACTCCAGAGATAGTAGTACTAATATTTAATATTACTTCCCAGTGTTTCTCAATGAGCCAGCCAGGCTTGGTATACTAAAAATGGCTTTTGAGTGCTAATCACTGTAAAGACATGCAAAAAAATTTAATTTCTATATTTCATACTTTTAATTTCATGCACCCTGCCTTGGGCTGAAAGGCCAATGTAGGGGTGACTTATTAATATTTGAAAGGAAGATTTTCTTTTATACAAATTATTGCTTTGACAGGAAGGGCTGCAGGATTGATCTACAGTGGAAAACAGCCTTTACAACGCGACCATTACATCGCACTACACTGACAACGCCGGCATTACATGGCAACATTCTTTGCAACGCATGACACTACATCGCATGTCACTACAACGCAGGCATTACAATGCATACCATTACAACGCATACCATTGGAATTAGAATACTAATTATTAACCCCTACACTATCCAACACGCACCCTACTGTTGCACCCCTGGAGTTAGAATAGTAATTTTTACGCCTATACTATCCAATGCTTACCTTAAATGCAATGTAAGGGTATGTGTTGTAATGGTATGTGTTATAAAGGTAGTATGCAATGTATTGGAATGTGTTGTAAAGGTAGTTTTTTCAAATGCGATGTAGTGTCATGCGATGTAGTGGAATGCGTTGTAGTGGATGTTGCGATGGAAAAACTGCGCTGTAAGTGCATGCATTGTAAATGTATGCTTTGTAAAGTCAGTCAATCAATCAATCAATCATGACATTTGTATAGCGTGCTGCTCACCTGGAAGGGTCTCAAGGCGCTGGGGGAGAGGGGTCCCTTACTGCTCGAAAAGCCAGGTCTTGAGTTGCTTCCTGAAGGAGAGATGGTCCTGGGTTAGCCGAAGGTGGACGGGGAGGGAGTTCCATGTCTTGGCTGCCAAGTAGGAGGAGGATCTTCCACCGGCGGTGGTTCTGCGGTTGCGTGGAACGGCGGCGAGGGCAAGGCTGGTCGACTGTAGCTGGCGGGTGGGCGTGTAGAAGGTCAGGCGGTTGTTGAGGTACTTGGGGCCCAGGTCGTGGAGAGCCTTGTGTGCGTGGGTGAGGAGTCTGAACGTGATCCTCTTGCTGATGGGGAGCCAGTGCAGGTCTCTCAGGTGGCCGGAGATGTGGCTGTGTCGGGGGATGTCCAGGACAAGACGTGCGGAGGCGTTCTGGATGCGTTGGAGTCTTTTCTGAAGTTTGGCTGTGGTTCCGGCGTAGAGGGTGTTTCGTAGTCCAGTCGGCTGGTGACGAGAGCCTGGCTGACCGTCTTCCTGGTTTCGGTGAGGATCCAACAGAAGATCTTTCGGAGCATGCGCAGGGTGTTGAAGCACGATGATGAGACGGCGTTGACTTGTCTGGTCATCGAGAGGGAGGAGTCCAGGATGAAGCCCAGGTTGCGTGCGTGATCCATTGGCTTGGGAGTGGTGCCCAGGGCAGGGGCCCCCCAGGAGTTGTCCCAGGCGGATGGAGATGATCCCAGGATGAGGACTTCCATCTTGTCTGAGTTCAGTTTCAGGCGGCTGTTCTTCATCCTCTCGGTGACGTCTTTCATCCCTTCGTGTAGGCTGGTTCTGGCGGTGGCTGGGTCGTTGGTGAGGGAGAGGATCAGCTGGGTGTTGTCGGCGTAGGAGATAATGTTGAGGTTGTGTTGGTATGCGATGGCTGCGAGGGGGCTCATGTAGATGTTGAAGAGGGTGGGGCTGAGCGATGATCCCTGTGGTACGCCGCAGATGACTTCGGATGCCTCGGATCTGAACGGGGAAGGCGGACTCTCTGGGTTCTTCCGGCGAGGAATGAGATGATCCACTCCAGTGCCTTTTCTTGGATTCCGATGTTGCTGAGGCGCTGCACTAGGGTGCGGTGGCAGACAGTGTCGAACGCTGCGGAGAGGTCCAGGAGGATGAGGGCCGCTGTTTCCTTGTTGTCGAGCAGGGATCTGATGTCGTCAGTGGCTGCGATGAGGGCGGTCTCGGTGCTGTGGTTGGCTCTGAAGCCGGACTGCGAGTGGTCAAAGGATTCGTTCATCTTGAGGAAGGCGGCAAGCTGTCTGTTGACGGTCTTCTCGATGACTTTGGCAGGAAAAGGGAGGAGCGAGATGGGGCGAAAGTTCTTGAGGTCGGTGGGGTCCACTGTTGGTTTCTTCAGGAGGGCACTGAGCTCGGCATGCTTCCAGCTTTCCGGGAAGGTGGCGTTGTGGAAGGAGGCGTTGATGATGTCCCGGAGTTGGGGTGCGATGATGGAGTCGGCCTTGTTGAAGACGTGGTGGGGGCAGGGGTCGGTTGGGGATCCGGAGTGGATGGTGTTCATCGTGCGGGTGGTGTCTTCGGTGCTGACAGGGGTCCAGGCGCAAAGGGTGGAGGGGGGGCGTTGGTTCCGTGGTTGGGTGCGTGGTTGGTGCACCAAATCTGTTGTGTATTTCGGCGATCTTGCGGTGAAAGAACGTAGCGAGTGAGTCGCAGAGGTCTTGCGAGGGAGTGATGTCGTTGTTTCCGGCGCTGGGGTTGGAGAGCTCTTTGACGATGCTGAAGAGTTCCTTGCTGTTGTGGGAGTTGTTGTCCAGTCGTTCTTTGAATGCTGTTTTCTTGGTGGTGCGGATTAGCTGGTGGTGTTTGCGGGTGGCGCGCTTGAGTGCAGTCATGTTGTCTGTGGTCTGGTCATTGCGCAAGGCTTTCTCAAGGGGGCAGCAGTTCTTCTTGGAGTTCTTAAGTTCGACGGTGAACCAAGAGGCTTTCTTGCTGCTGTGTCTGCTGGGAGGGGTCTTCAGTGGTGCGAGGTCGTCTGCGCAGTTGGTGATCCACTGTGTGAGGTTGCTGGCTGCTTCGTTGGGGTCCGTTGTGCTGGCCGGAGGGTTCTGGCTGAGGGAGGTGGTGAGCTGGTCGGCGGTGATCTTGTTCCAGTTCCTGCGAGGAACCTGTTGTGGGTGGTGGTGGGTCGTGGTTCTTCTGAAGCTGAAGTGGACGCAGCTGTGGTCAGTCCAATGAAGTCGGGTGGAGTGGCTGAAGGAGATGTACTTGCTGGAGGAGAAGACTTGGTCAAGCGTGTGGCCGTCGTAGTGGGTGGGCGTGTTCACCAGTTGCTTGAGACCAAGGTTGGCGAGCTTGTCCAGCAGGGTGGTGGTGTTGCTGTCCTTGTTGTTCTCCAGGTGGAAGTTGAGGTCCCCTAGGAGGATGCAGTCAGCGGAGGGGAGGGCGTGCGGGCTGATGAAGTCTGTGATGTCTTCGCTGAATTGTGTGCGTGGTCCTGGGGGTCTGTAGATGAGGGTGCCTCTGAGTGTGGTCTTGAGGTCGGTGTGTATCTAGAAGTGGAGGTGTTCGGCGGCGGTGAAGGTGTCGTCGGAGCTGGTGGTGATGCGGATGGTGTTCTTGTGTATGATGGCGATGCCTCCTCCAGTCTGGTTGACGCGGTCCTTCCGGGTGATCTTGTATCCGTCCGGGATGGCGATGGCGATGTCGGGCGCTGAGGAGGCGTTCATCCAGGTTTCCATGAGGAAGGCGACGTCTGGAGATGTTGTGTCGAGCAGGTTCCAGAGTTCGACGGCGTGTCTGTGGACGGAGCGGGTGTTGAGCAGGATGCACTTGAGGTGGTTGCTGCTGGTGCTTGGCTTGGCGGGTGCGGTGCAGGTCCGGAGGCAGGTGTATTTGTAGGCTTGGCAGGTGAAGGGTCCGTGGGTGCACCTCGGGGTGGCTCAGTAGCAGGTGGGGGTTCGGCCGGCGTAGAGTGCGTTGAGGGTGGCGTCGTCGTAGGTCCGTCGTGTCGTCTGGAGTCGGCGACGGCCAGGGGTCCTGGTGCTGGGCGCGGTCCAGGCGTGGATGGGCGTAGACGGGCTTGCCTTTGGCGCGCCTTCGGAGCACAATCGGCGCGCCCGCTGCGCGCGTCCGCTGCTCGTTCATCGTGCGGCCTCCATATGAAGTTATAACAACAACACAAGTTCTAGCAACAATACAAATACAGGCCGAGGGCGAGGCCGGAGGGCACAGAAGGCAAAAGAGGGGGGAGAGGGAAACAACGAAGGCTAAACAGGCACAGTCAGACATAGGTTTAACAATACAATACGCGGACTGGAAAGAAGAGCGGGGAAGGCACAGGAGCAAATGGTGTAAGGGGACAACGGAGGGTAGACAGGAGCAGAGTCTGGTAACAGCACGCAGACTGGTCGGGCAGCGCAGAAGCACAGCACGGGAGGACCGTGTGGTGGCAGGGGGGAGCGACCTACCTGGTGGACAGGGTCAAAGGTCGCTCCCTTTACCACCGCATGGCTTCCATATGAGGGGCCGAGGGAGGGAGGAGCAGCTGGGAGGCGGGAGCGGGGAGGCGAATAGGAGCGGCGGGGGGCTGGGCCGCAGGGAGCAGCGGCGGGAAGTCGGGGGCGAGGCGGGAGGCAGGTCGGCAAGAAGGCAAAAGGGAACGAGGGGCATGGAATAATAAACCGAGCACAAGTTATAACAACAACACAAGTTCTAGCAACAATACAAATACAGGCCGAGGGCGTGGCGGGAGGGCTCAGAAGGCAAAAGAGGGGGGAAAGGGAAGCAACGAAGGATAAACAGGCACAGTCAGACAGAGGTTTAACAATACAATATGCGGACTGGAAAGAAGAGCGGGGAGGGCACAGGTGCAAATGGTGTGAGGGGACAATGGAGGGTAGACAGGAGCAGAGTCTGGTAACAGCACGCAGACTGGTCGGGCAGCGCAGCAGCACAGCACGGGAGGACCGTGTGGTGGCAGGGGGGAGCGACCTACCTGGTGGACAGGGTCAAAGGTCGCTCCCTTTACCACCGCATGGCCTCCATATGAGGGGCCGAGGGAGGGAGGAGCAGCTGGGAGACGGGAGCGGGGAGGCGAATGGGAGCGGCGGGGGGCTGGGCCACAGGGAGCAGCTGCGGGAAGTCGGGGGCGAGGCGGGAGGCAGGTCGGCAAGAAGGCAAAAGGGAACGAGGGGCATGGAATAATAAACCGAGCACAAGTTATAACAACAACACAAGTTCTAGCAACAATACAAATACAGGCCGAGGGCGTGGCGGGAGGGCTCAGAAGGCAAAAGAGGGGGGAAAGGGAAGCAACGAAGGCTAAACAGGCACAGTCAGACAGAGGCTTAACAATACAATATGCGGACTGGAAAGAAGAGCGGGGAGGGCAGAGGAGCAAGGGGTGCGAGGGGACAACGGAGGGTAGACAGGGGCAGAGTCTGGTAACAGCACACAGACTGGTCGGGCAGCGCAGCAGCACAGCACAGGAGGACCGTGTAGTGGCAGGGGGGAGCGACCTACCTGGTGGACAGGATCAAAGGTCATACATTCTCTACACCTGCCAGCACTGCAATTGCAGTGCTGGAGTTATGTTTACCTGGTCACAGTAGTGGATGGCACAGTAGTGTTGTGGTCCATTGGGAACAATCTAACTTCATATGCTGTGGGTGTATTTTGGTACACCATATACTACAGTATTATTAGAAAGGTAAACATGCCAATTAGGTGTAAGACAATCCCAAAATGTTTATGGGGTCAGGGCCCTTCTTCTGGAGCCAGGTTGGCAGTGTCCCAGTTCACAAAGTCAACAAAAACATCAGAATAAGTTTACAAACAATGGGGATGATCACACAAAAAAGACACATCATCACAGCAGACATATGCATCCAAAATAGTTGTGATAAAGGGTTCTGCCAGTATTGTGTTCACCAATATCTAAATGTAGAAAGACAGTTTTGGGGCAATCCCTAAACTCCATTTGGAAGGGGCCTATTGGGAAAGGATAGAAGCAGATTCCATTACACAGGTCCAGAGCAGAGTCCAACTTTTTGATATCCAGATGTATTAAGGAGACCCTAGTGTCAGTAGCATTTTGTGTAAAGAGTCCTCTCAAACATTTTTCTCTGTCCAAAACATGAGGAAAGGTTCTTTCCCAGATCAGAAAGTGAAAGTGGGTCATTGCTTCCACAAGTGTGGATCTGAGAGAGGACTTGCTGGTCCTAAGAATTAATTTTGACTTAAATTCTGGCTCCTGTCCCTTGAATAGAGGCCTTTGAGATGTTTTACAGTAAACCGGGACAAGACGTGTTAAAAAAAAGGGTTGGGTTTTGGAGGGAATTTTACATTGATTTCCTCTAGTGATGTCGCTAACTGCCACTTTAGTGCTGGGTAAATAGGAACCATACTACTAGCTCATCAAAAAATATCAGGAAAGAAGCATCTGAAAGAAAAAAGCAGCCTGACCTCTCTATGACAAAATTCTGAGATATTTCATTCTCTTCACTTGAACACAGAGATTGGAACATCTCTGCACGTGTTGGTTGATCTTCTGTAACTGCATGTCAGGATTCTCCTAATACAATCTGTGGGTGATCCTCCACATACCTGACAGTCTAGTAGGTTGCCTACCATAGTCTAAATAAACCCATAAGTGCAAATGTAGGACATGGAAACACAGCAGGGTGGATGTGGTTGGGTGAAGGGTTAACAAAATCACACAAGAGATTGATAGGGAATTTTATTTAAAACAAAAATAATATAGTGAAAACCACATAAGCAGTATTAACATGCAATATATAGTGCACCGAAAAGACATTTAAAAATGTACAATTTGAAATAGGTAGGATAGTTATTCATACTAGGCCTCAAAATGCCTAAAATCAGCTTTGCTTTACAAGGATGTGCTGAAGCATGCACAAAATGTTTAAAAAGTTGACCTTTCCATGACTATGCCTTTAATGAAAAGCTTCACATAACTCTGCAAAATGTCTCTGAGAAATTTTAGCGCTAGATGAAATTATGAAAATGCTCACATAAAAATGTAATGCTTGAATAGAGATGTTGACCTTTTAATATACTTTTCCTTCTTTTATAATGGAAGACGTGGTGCTAAATATTTTCTCATTACAGCTGATGTTTCAATTTTGCTTTATTCATTGTTTAGCTAACATACAATTTGTTTTATTATAAGGTTAGAAATGTTGTCATGCTCGTGGGAAAGGAGGTCTGAGAACGAAAGACCTCATATGTAGTCATTGTAATAACTTTGTTTATCACTTCCGATAACTGTCTGTAATTCATTGTCTCGTATGTTCTCAGGAGTATACCTAAAGCTGGTTGGACAAGAGGAGAAGAAGATGCAACATAGACTGCAAGATTTCTTTATGACTGTTTATATTAATGCCTGTTCCTAGAGTAAGGACGGACGCGCTTTTTGGCTATAAGTTTTACCCTCATTATTTTTTTCTATACACCATTCCGCACCCACTCCTGAAGCTAAATGCTGAGGGCTTAGGGAGTCATTAGGATCTCGGGTGGATCGCCACAGCCATGCGGGCGTTGGCGATCCACCCGAGATCCTTCCCCGCCCGCCACTCATTTCCCCCTGCCATATTACTATGGCGGGGAGGACCAAGCAGGACGGCTTTTCCGCCCGGTCAACTTGTAAAAGACACATGCCTTTCCATGGCGGCGATGCACTCACCACTGTGGTGGGCGCATCCTAATGGCCCCCATGGGACCCCCGCCCTTATGGCGGGCAGTCCATTTTTGCATCGGGAGGTCCGCCTGCCATCCTAATGACCCCCTTAGAGTTTTCTTTTTTTTTTTTTGATTTCAAGAAAATTTTATTGATGAGAATAATGATAAGAATAGTGAGAATAAAATACAATACAAGTGATACAATCAAAACAAGAGACATATGCAAAAAAGGGCTAAAATTGATAAGTAAACCAAGGAATTATATATAAAGGATCATTAGCCCATGAGAGATATAGATTCCATTCAAGTAAAAGCCTCTATCGAAGCAATAAAACAAACGTATCACTATCAATTTTGGAGAAGGGGATAGGGGAGGAAACAGAATACAAGAAAAGAGGAAAAAAGAGAGAGAGCAATAGAAAAGATGAGCAGGAAGAGAGGACAGGAAAGAGAGAAGAGAAGAAGAGAAAAGAAGGAATCCCACAGGACTAACCCAGCCTAGAGAAAAAATAGCAGACAACAATTAGACAGACATATCAAAAGGAAACTGAGGAACCAACCCTTTGGAAGACAACTCCATATAATCATCCAAAGCTTTCCAAACCCCACTAGAAATAGATGGAGAGAGGTGAGCTTGATCAACCGAAGTGTGAGCACTGCGTAAAAAGGAGACCCAAGCCCACCACGTATGGTAGGAAACCGACGAAAAAGATTTCCACTCCATAAGAATGATTTTCACCGCTACAGTCAGGAGAAGATCCAACAACTGTAACTCCAACGGATCTAAAGGGAGAGGAGTAAGGGCAGCCAGTGGGCCTAATAAAATTAAGGGGAAGGAAAGTTGGAGCTCAAAACCAAAGATAAGAGAGAGATGCTTCTGAATGAGGTTCCAAAAAGGTTGAAGCAAGGAGCAATGAAAAAACATATGAGGAAAATCGCCTGCCATCAAACCACAGCTCCAGTACAAGTTGTCATCTTTCAGGTTTAGCGAATGAAGACGCACAGGCTTCCAGTGGAGGAGAATAATAGAGAAAAACTTAGACTGCATTAAAGAAGGTGCGATTTTATTACGAAGAGAGAGTTTACCAATTGATTGCCAAGTTTCAGAGGAAATATGCTCTGTAATGGCATGATCAAAAAGATGTAACCATTTTTGTTGAGCCACCGTCTGGTCGGGGAGTGAAGCAGAGGACAAAACTTTATAAATTTTGGAGGCAACATGACCAGATTTAATCCAAATATGAAAAAGTGAGATGGTAGAAGAAGTAGGATGAAGACGAACTTTGGCAATGGCCACTTTAAATTTAAGAAAAGTATAAAAGTCAAGATTTGTTAAAGAATGCTTCTGAGCCAAGGTAGAGAAAGGTAATGGTTCGTCAGAAACACCATAGAGATGTTTAACAAGAGAGATGCCTTTATCTGCCCAATAGGACATGAGGTTGGGAGTAATGTTGAGTTTAATTTTGGAATTTCGCCAGATAGATGTCCACCTAGTTTTATGTAACGGAATTGCCACCTTCTTGTCTATTTTCCTGACCGCAGCAATTGTATCAAGAATGATAGAACGGGAAAACAGGATATGCAAAGTAGATGCAGTGCAAAAAGAGGCAGTAGGCAAAGGGGATGCTAATTCCTGTTCTATGAGCAGCCAAGAAGGAACATGAAGAGATGGCGGAGAGACCATAAAGCACCTTGAGAGGCCAAAAATGCAGTCTGATATTTCTCCCAATCAGGAAAATTACAACCTCCCATATCACAAGGACGACGCAAAAATTTGTATGCAAGTCGAGCATGTTTGTCATTCCACAAAAATTTAGAAGTCAGAATATCGATTTCGCGAAAAAAGGAATCTGACAATTTAATCGGCAGCATGGATGAAACAAAATTAATAATCGGCGTGATCATCATTTTGAGAGTCTGGAGGCGACCCCACCATGAAATATGTTTCGGAGACCATGTATCCAAAAGACGACGCACTTTAAGTATAGTCTGGGACTCATTATAGGCAGCAGTGGTAGACAGAGTAGAGCAAAAATAAATTCCTAAGTATTTCAAGTGTGTAGACTGCCACTTAAATCCCGCTGATCCCATATGAGAGGAGAAACAATAGGCATTCAAAGGGAACATTTCCGTCTTGTCTCTATTTAGGGTATACCCTGAAACCGAAGAGAATAGGTAAATGGTGTTAGAAATAGCAGGGATTGCCAAAGCGATATCATCTGAAAAAATAAGAACGTCATCTGCGTATGCAGCAGTTTTAATACAGTGAGGGCCAAAAGAAAAACCTTTGATATCAGGATGTAGCTCAATCAAACGAAGAAGAGGATCAATAGATAATACAAATAAAAGCGGGGATAAGGGACATCCCTGTCTAGTGCCCTGACTAAGATTGAAAAACTAGGACGTAGCGCCATTAACTCTAATGTTAGCTTTGGGTTGAGAATATAAGGACATTATCATATTAATGAAAGAGTCGCCAAGGTTGTGCACGCATAAAACAGCACGAAGAAACGGCCAAGAGACCTTGTCGAAGGCCTTTTCCGCATCAAGGGCCAAGGCCGCGGCAGGAAGTTGAGACCGTTTAGCAGCACCGAGAATATGACAGAAAGTGCGTATATTGTCTCGCGCAAGACGGCCTTTCACAAAACCAGTTTGGGAAGGATGAACAAGAAGAGGGACAAAGGATTCTAATCTTTTGGCCAGGATTTTAGCAAAAATCTTTGCTTCCATGTTAAGGAGAGAGATAGGTCGGAAGTTTTTGGGATCCGAATGGTCTTTCCCCTCTTTCGGGATCACTACTATAGTAGCTTCAGCGGCCGTACCAGAAACAGACCCATCTTTAATAAAAGAATCAAAAACAGATTTTAATTTGGGGACAAGCGTAGGGAGAAAAGTTTTATAAAATAAAATTGGATAACCATCAGGGCCTGGAGCCTTGCCAGAACGAGTAGCTTTAACCGCAGACTCGATTTCGTCGGGGAACATAGGTTTATTTAAAAAAGAGCGATCAGCATCAGAGACCGACTGAATCGGAACCGATTTTAAAAAAGCTTGACATTGGTCAAAAGAGGATTGATTAGAAGGAGTATACAACTTATTATAAAAGTCGCGAAACACTTCAAGTATTTCCTCTGTTTGGAATTTTTTAGAGCCGGTGCGGTCAGTAATAGAAGAGATCTGCGAGGATTTAAAAGAGAAATCCTGACATTTTAATGTAGCAGCCAAAATTTTCCCAGCCCGATTTTTTAACAGCAACTTCTTGGATTTTTGAGCTTGTACCCCAATATGGGCTCTTTTAGTAACAATGGTATTATATTTGTATTTAAGTAATTTTATTTGCTGTAAACAAGTTGGATCCTTAGATTGCCTAAAGGAAGCTTCCAGAGTCTTTATTTCAGATGACAAATCCGTAAGTTCCTTTTTAATATCAGAATTACGTTTGGACATACATTTAATGACTTGACCACGGAAAGTGCATTTAAAGGAGTCCCATAGAACAATTGGGGAAGAGACAGAGCCTTCGATCTCATGGAAAAAGGTATCTATAGCTTTAGAAAATTCATCAACCTGAGAAGAATCATGTAAAACTTCGGTATTCAATCTCCACGAACGAGCGCGTGATTTAGGGGCAAAGGATGATAGCGTAAAAGTGACCGCAGCATGATCAGAGATCAAAATAGGATGAATAAGCGGAGAAGAAGAAGATGAAACAAGAGAAGAATGAACCAGGAGATAGTCAATACGAGAGAAGGAAGAGTGAGGCGAAGAGAAGAAAGAAAAATCACTACCAGTGGGATTATGAAGACGCCAAATATCCTGAAGATGAGTAATGGAACACATGTTAAGCATTTGTTTGTAGGATTTAGGAGGACGAAACTGAAATGCAGAATTCCAGTCTAAAAGAGGGTCCATTGGTAAATTAAAATCGCCACCAACAATAAGATTACCAGAGTGTGGGGTGTCATTCAATTTTTTGGTAACCGATTTCCAAAAGGACGGATCATCAACGTCAGGTGCATAAATATTCATCACATACATATCATGCTGGCCATCCGACAATTTAGACAACAGCCAACGACCCTCAGAGTCATGCTCAGAAGAAAGTATCGATAAACCAGAATTCTTTGAAACCAATGTAAGAACTCCATTTCGTTTACCCAAGGCATCAGAACAGCAAACATCCGAAACCCATTCCTTCTTCAAAAACAACGCTTCTTTGTTAGTGACCTTGGTCTCTTGAAAAAGAACCAAATCAGAAGACAGAGATTTACAATAATCTAAAATTTTCAACCTCTTCACCGGGTGATTTAAACCCTTAACATTAAGGGATAATACATTTAAACCCGGCATGGGAAAACATAAAAATCGAAAAACGATGACATGGATGACAGAAAAAGGACCAACGACACAAGTACAAGGAGCCAATCATCAAACAAAAGAAACACCGTGGGAGCGTCCATTTGAGGAATCCAAGAAAAAGAGAAAGAGAGAAGAGAAGAAAAGAGAAAAGAAAGGAGGGAGAGAAGAAGCAGGAGGGAAGGCCTAAAAAAGACCAACATCATACTAGGGAGAACGTGGAAAGGCGAGCAAGGGACCCATACTAGGCGAAAAAATAATTGATAGCAATAGCCCCAAAGAAATATGATAACCAGATAGCAGGAACAGGGGAACTGGTAACAAGCAAAAGTAGCATCGCAAAACAGCTTAATAATGTAGATAGTCAAACTATAACTAAGCAATTTATATAATTATATTTAGCTAACGATTCTAATGATGAGAAACATAGCTATAGTACCGAATAGAAATAGAACAATTTGTAAGAAAAAGAAAAGCATGAGGTAAATCATGAACAATAGATTACAGCATGACAATCAAAATGTATATCCTAAAAAATAACTATATAGTTAATAAACAATCTATAACTGTATATAATAACATTATTGTAGGAGAGTAGGGTCTGCAATCCTATGATCACCCAGATTTTTTGCTTTTGTTTCACTGGTTTACGACTTTCTCTGGCTGTGGGCCTGCCAATCAGACCCACAGCCTGGCTGTTCTCTTTCTAAATTACGATATGTACCCTAGGTGCATTTACCAATTGGTACTGGGCCACCTTATCAGACCCCGTAACGCAGGGCATAGGTGTACCCAGGGCCGCCAGGGGCTGCAGCATGTATTATGCCACCCCTGGCTGGCCTCCTAAATTTGACACAACTGGCTGCATGACAGCTGGGACGAAGTCGTGTAATCACACTTTGCTTTAGATATAGTAGCCCTATATCTAACCATACCATGGACACCCGAGTTCCTATCAGTCACTCCTATGGCAGGCCTTGACAATCCTGAAGGCAGAGTGCGTGGGCTCGTGTGAACTAGGTTCTGGCCCGAGCCGAGCCCGGTTGCAGCTTGCGGAATCAAGACCCAATGTCTGTTCCATGATAACGCGTACCACATCGGTAACTTCGGTGTCGCGTTATCAAGACATGTCGAGTAAGGTGTCATACGAATCGGGATGCTGCCCCCGCACCAATTCTGGCGACGAGGATAGCATTCCGCCCTTCTAGAGGGACACGACATGTACGTAACTGTGAACCCCGGTTAAAGTTAACTAAAGCCTCAGCTCCACAAAATGGATGCTGCCACCACAGACACGAGTCTGACCTCCTGCTGCTGGGAGTCCTTCCAGCGAGGAGAGCTTGGACAAAGGGTTTCCTGTCGAGGGCGGTGTTCGCACCGTCCCAGACAGGGTTTGTGTATTCTGGGTAGGTAGGGCTTTTGCGAGAAGGTGACTGCGGAGTGGCACCCCGGTGCTCACTACGCATCTGCCGGTCAGAACCAGTTCCAGGGGCACCAACCCTGGCCTGGGGAAAGTCTGGCAGGGGAGAGGGGTGTAACCACCTCCCTTCCTGGTCCCACCCTTAGGGCAGGACCTAGTCATGTACCCACCCCTTTCTTTAGAATAAAGGCCGGAGCGGGGACCCTTCCAAATCAGATCATCTTTGAATCAAGAACTACTTTCTACGAAAGGACACTCAAGACTCTTCTCAAGATTTCTCCCTTGTGACTAAGGAGTAGTCACCCTGCATCAGCGGGCACCATCTAAGAACTCTGCGGTTTGCTGTAAGTCCTTCCTCAAGGAATCCGACGGCCCAGCTCGACGAGAACCGGCTTCCCTGGCACCTCTGACCTCTACCCACGTCATCAGCTCAGCTGTGATCTGTGGGTGCGACGAGACCTCGAGGGACCGGCCATCATCAGAACCTGCACGCTCTTAACCAGCACGACCTTCGAAGCAATTCCCTGGTGAGTGCTCTGGGGTCCGAGAAGCCCCGACCCTGAGCCGCTCCAGCACCGAAGTGCAGTCTCCCAGCATCTCCACGATCTGCGTGGGGCCCTTCTGCTCGCTGCTCAGCACGTTGTCTGGTCACTAGCCTCCGGCTTGTGCCCTTCCTTGACGACGACCGACAAACAACTCTGCCGGTCTGGTTGCTCCAGACTGGCCCTTGCTTCCATCTTTGCGAGAAGCACCCCGGACCCTCCTGGTCCACTCACGATGCCATCTTAGGCCCACCACGTGGCCCTGAGATCTGCCAAGGCTTGTTGCCCCATCCTGGGCCCAGCGACGCCGACAGCATCATCCTTCGTGGGACAGCTCGCACCTCCGACGTGGTCGCCGACAACGCCTCCTGGTCCGTGAGACTGCAGAGCCTAGCGTCGCCCACTCACCTGGTCGAGGTGACGGCCAACCGGTGCCCTCCTGGTACCCTCTGACTACTGGCTAGTAGTACGAACTTGGTCCCCTCTGCTTTCAGGTATCAACAATCTCTGATCCAGGCTTGGATCCCTACGAACTATTCATCACTGGTCGCCGGCCAGCAACTCCTTCCTTCCGGCTCCTGGCTCGTCAGCGAAGACCCCGACGCCTGTAAGACTTGTGCAGCCGCAGCCCTCGTGGCTAGGTAACTCGGCATTTCGGTGCCTGCATAGCCTCTTTACTCTAGGGTCCCGAGTCCCTCGCTTCTGACTTGCCTTATCGGGTCCGCCCGAGACCTTAAACTTTCCGTGTCCTCGGACACTTGTTTTAATTGTGCACTTGAAGTATTTTCCTAAAGAGATTTGGTTTGTGCTTAGTACCCTGTCCTCATAAAGAGTACAGGGCTGTTGTGATTCTCAATAAATATCCTGTTTATTTTCATAACACTTGTGTGGTGTCCTTTCACTTGGTGTTCAAGGGGTACATGTGTGGTAAACAGCTGGCTTAACACGCCCTCTCGAGTCTTTAGCCTTAGACTGCTCGTATCCACGCTACTAGGATAGCTGGTCTATAGGTTGACTTACAACCAAACACCATAAGGGTCGTTGGAACGATACATAGCGGTCGCTAGAATAGCGAACGTTGCATATCGGGCCAACTTCTCACATTGGTGAGCAGCGGGTGGGATTTGAGCTTGCTGTTGTTTTACCACACGTATCCTAAGAATATCTTGTTGAAAGATCGCATAAGTACTGTTAGTACATATAACTAAAGCTTAGAATACTCTGAGTTCTACTGAACCAGCTGTTGCAGCTCCTCAAGGCTTAGCACACCTTGGCTGCAACTCTTAGCAAGGGAACAGTAGGTAAACCCATAGTGTAGGTAGGTGCATCACTTACACCACACTAGAAACAGTATGTCGGACAAAGGAGGAAACTCTGAGTCTCCCCTTGTGTCAGTTGACCCTCCACAGGTCATCCCTTCAAGATATACTGCGCTTAACTTCCATGAGTTACGACAAGTATGTACCTCTAGGAAGATTAAGCAAGGGGCTAACCCCACCACCTCCTTTCTGATTGGTCTCCTAGAGACTTATGATGCCAGAAAGGCTGAGAAGCTTCTTAGCCCTTCTAATCCAGAAGGAGACATGCCTCCCCTCGAGGGAACCAGAGACGATCCTGACCTCATCCACCTCGCAACCGAGAACGAAGATGTGGAGGAGGATGAGGATGAGGATCCCTCTGGGGATGAGGCAGATAAGGGACAGGTAGAAGTCGTTAGACTAAGCAGGCCAACTTAAGCAAACATGACAGTGGTACTGGGGGACTCCTGGGACCACTATCAGGTCAGCTTAACATTGGGAATGGACGAGCCAGATCTCTGTCAAGAGGCTCTGGCAGATCCCTTCAAACCAATGGCTCTCACAACTCTTCGCAACGAGGGATGACGTCCCCTCAGCGGAGAGTGTACGAAGCTAAGGAAAGGGCAGCTAATCTGAGGATCGAAAGGGAAGAACTTGCCCTGGCCAAAGAGAGGCTTGCCTTTGCTAGAGAGCAACAGTTAAGTGGGGCGGTCCCCACTGGTGGCAGCAATATACCTAGCAATAGGGAAAGGAGTTTTGATACAAAACACCTTGGTAAGATAGTGCCCCCCTTTAAACAAGGGGACGACATCCACAAATGGATTACTGCTTTGGAGAGGGCCTGCACTGTGCAAGGTGTACCCCAGAGTCAGTGGGCAGCTATCTTGTGGCTCTCCTTTGAAGGAAAAGGAAGAGACAAGCTCCTCACCACAAGGGTGGAGGATGCGAACAATTACCAAGTCTTGAAAAATACACTCGTTGAAGGGTTCGGCCTAATCACTGAGCAGTACAGGGTGCTGTTCAGGGATACCCAGAAGACGCAGTCTCAATATTGGTCTGATTTTGTCGATTGTGCCACTAAGGCTTTTGAGGGCTGGTTGCTGGGCAGTAAGGTTACTGATTACGAAGGATTGTATAATTTGATGATGAGAGAACAAATTTTAAACAATTGTCAGAACCAGTTGTTGCATCAGCATCTTGTCGACTCGGATCTGACCTCTCCCCAAGAATTGGGAAAGAAGGCAGACAGATGGGTTCGTACGAGAGTTAAACAGAACCAGGGCCAGAATCAAGGTGGTCAGAAGAAAGCAGACCAGAAGGGTAAAGATTCTAAGGGGGAACAAAATGACCAGAAGTCTTCGACAGGTCCCCAACAACCCAAAGAGGGTGGGGGTCAGGCTCCCCAAAAGAAGAAAGAAGGCCAATCCAAAAGATGGTGCCAGTACTGTAAAAGTAAATCTCACTGGTTTAGTGAGTGCACCAAGAAAGGAGGAGGGCAGACTCCTGCCACTGCAGCCCCTAAGGCACCTGTGCCCCCTAGTACAGTCAGCAGTGGTAGTGCGCCTCCCAAGGGTTTAGTAGGGTTAACCCTGGGTTCTGAGGGGCGTGACAACTTAGTTGGCACACTCACTCAGGCTGTCCTTGTCAGTACAGGGGACGCGGACGTGTCCCCTGACATAAGTCCCAATACCTTGGGCAAATACAGACAGACGCCTTTCATAAATGGAAAGATGGCTCAGGCCTATAGGGACACTTGTGCCAGCGTCACCATGGTGACGCCTAACTTTGTGGACCCTGGACAGATCATGCCAGGTACGGAATTCCTGGTGACCAATGCAAGCAATGTCACTACCAATCACGGTATGGCAATTGTAGCTTTCTCCTGGGGAGGGGTAACTGGCCAAAAGAAGGTTGTAGTTAGTCCAGACCTCCCAGTGGATTGTTTGTTGGGCAATGATTTGGAGTCATCACAATGGTCAGAAGTGGAGCACCGGACTCACATGGAAATGTTAGGTTTGCCAGCACATGTGTTCGCTGTGACCAGGTCACAGGTCAGGAAATGCCCCACTGAACAGGTGCTGGATCCTGGAACAACGGACCAGACATCTCCCAAGAAAAAGAGCGGTAGGGTTAAGGCTGCGCCTTCCCCCTTGCCCCAGGTCGTGGATCAAGTCTCAGAGGAGGCTGACCTACAGGAATTGAGGAAAACTGAGCCTAGGGAGTTCGAACTTGATCAAGTTGAATTCTTGGGTTCAGGGGGACCCTCAAGGGAAGACCTGGGGAAGGACCAGTTAGACTGCCCTTCTCTTGAACCCCTCAGACAGCAGGCTGCTGCTGAGGCTGCTGGGAACGCCACAGGTACCCACAAGGTATACTGGGAAGATGGACTCCTGTACACTGAGTCAAGAGACCCCAAGCCTGGCATGACCAGGAGGCTGGTTGTACCCTTGTCTCAGCGTGGTTTCCTACTTACCTTAGCCCACGAGATTCCCTTAGCAGGTCACTTAGGCCAGACGAAAACGTGGGACAGGCTTGTCTCACACTTTCACTGGCCTCATATGAACGAAGATACCAAGGAGTTTTGCCGCTCCTGTGTCACTTGCCAAGCCAGTGGTAAGTCAGGTGGCACGACAAAGGCCCCCCTTATACCAATGCCTGTGGTGGGGGTGCCCTTTGAACGGGTGGGGATCGACATCGTCGGTCCCATGGAACCACCGACAGCATCAGGGCACAAGTTTATACTGGTGGTAGTGGATCATGCCACCAGGTATCCTGAAGCTATTCCCCTTAGGACCACTACAGCACCTGTTGTGGCAAGAGCCCTAGTTGGAGTATTCTCCAGAGTGGGCTTCCCTAAGGAGGTCGTCTCCGACAGAGGTGCAAACTTTATGTCGAGCTACTTAACTGCTATGTGGAAGGAATGTGGTGTCAACTACAAGTTCACTACACCCTATCATCCACAATGCAATGGGCTTGTTGAGAGATTCAACAGGACCCTTAAAGGGATGATTCATGGACTACCTGAAAAGCTTCGGCGTAGATGGGACGTCCTGATCCCCTGCCTCTTGTTCGCCTACAGAGAAGTCCCACAGAAGGGGGTTGGCTACAGCCCTTTTGAACTTTTGTACGGGCATCCTGTAAGAGGACCCCTGTGTTTGGTGAAGGAAGGATGGGAGAGACCTCTCAAAAAGCCTGCAGCCAACATAGTGGACTATGTGCTTGGCCTCCGCTCGCGGATGGCTGAGTACATGGAGAAGGCATCTGAAAACCTTAAGGCCAGCCAAGAACTCCAAAAAACTTGGCATGACCAAAAGGCTGTCTTGACTGTTTACCAGCCCGGACAGAAGGTGTGGGTGTTGGAGCCGGTGGCCCCAGCAGCACTCAAGGACAAATGGTCCGGGCCCTACACCATCCTGGAGAAAAAGGGAGAGGTCACCTACCTGGTTGACCTGGGAACTCCCCGGAGCCCCCACAGGGTGCTTCATGTCAACAGGCTCAAGGCATATGTCGACAGGAAGGACATGAGTTTGCTCATGGCCCTAGATGAGGGACAGGAAGAGGAGAGTGACCCTCTCCCCGACCTGCTCACTCAGAACCCTGACGATGGATCGGTAGATGGTGTTGTCTTTTGTGGCAGCCTCTCCGAACATCAACAGAGCGACTGTAAACAGGTTCTTCAGTCGTTCAGACATATGTTTTCTCTAACACCCAGTCAGACCGATTGGTGCACCCATGAGGTTGACACTGGTGACAGCCTGCCCGTTAAGAGTAAAATCTACCGGCAGCCTGATCACGTTAGAGACTGCATCAAGAGTGAAGTGCAGAAAATGTTGGAGCTGGAAGTCATTGAACCCTCGGATAGCCCTTGGGCTAGTCCCGTAGTTCTAGTGCCGAAACCTCACACCCAGGGTGGTAAGAGAGAGATGAGGTTTTGCGTAGACTACAGGGGTCTCAATGCAGTCACTAAGACTGACGCCCACCCAATACCAAGGGCAGACGAGCTTATCGATAGATTGGCTTCGGCCAACTACTTAAGTACGTTTGACCTGACCGCTGGGTATTGGCAAATCAGGTTAGCTGAGGACGCCAAGCCTAAAACCGCATTTTCAACCCCTGGTGGGCATTATCAGTTCGTGGTGATGCCCTTTGGTCTGAAAAATGCACCTGCCACCTTCCAAAGGTTGGTGAATCAAGTCCTTACTGGGCTGGATGACTTCTGTGCGGCGTATCTTGACGATATCGCTGTCTTTAGCTCCACCTGGGAGGATCACCTGGTCCACCTGCGGAAAGCGTTAGAGGCTCTGCAAGCAGCAGGCCTCACTATCAAGGCCACCAAGTGCCAGATAGGGCAGACACAGGTTGTATACCTGGGCCACCTTGTAGGTGGAGGCCAGGTTCAGCCACTGGAGAGCAAGATACAGTCAATCAGGGACTGGGCTCCTCCAACCACCCAGACTCAGGTTCGAGCTTTCTTGGGCCTGACTGGTTACTATAGGAAGTTTGTCAGGAACTATGGTTCCATCGTGACACCATTAAACGAACTGACAAGTAAGAAAATGCCAAAAAAGGTTCAGTGGACAGCGAGCTGTCAAAAAGCATTCGATGACCTAAAGCAGGCCATGTGCACGGCGCCTATCCTCAAGAGTCCGGACCACTCCAAACCATTCATTGTCCAAACAGATGCTTCTGAGTTGGGTGTGGGAGCTGTTCTTTCTCAACTGAATTTCGATGGTCAAGACCAGCCCATTGCTTTTATAAGCAGAAGGCTGACCCCTAGAGAGAAGAATTGGTCAGCTATTGAGAGGGAGGCCTTTGCTGTGGTTTGGGCCCTGAAGAAGCTGAGGCCATACTTGTTTGGCACTCACTTCAAGATTCAGACCGACCATAAGCCCCTCTTGTGGCTAAATCAGATGAAGGGTGAAAACCCCAAACTGCTAAGGTGGTCCATTTCCCTACAGGGGATGGACTTTACAGTGGAACATAGACCTGGTACTGATCATGGCAATGCCGATGGGCTCTCCAGATATTTCCACTTAGAACAAGAAGACTCACCTGGTCAAGGTTAGCTTATTGTTCCGACGTTTTGGGGGGGGTCATGTAGGAGAGTAGGGTCTGCAATCCTATGATCACCCAGATTTTTTGCTTTTGTTTCACTGGTTTACGACTTTCTCTGGCTGTGGGCCTGCCAATCAGACCCACAGCCTGGCTGTTCTCTTTCTAAATTACGATATGTACCCTAGGTGCATTTACCAATTGGTACTGGGCCACCTTATCAGACCCCGTAACGCAGGGCATAGGTGTACCCAGGGCCGCCAGGGGCTGCAGCATGTATTATGCCACCCCTGGCTGGCCTCCTAAATTTGACACAACTGGCTGCATGACAGCTGGGGCGAAGTCGTGTAATCACACTTTGCTTTAGATATAGTAGCCCTATATCTAACCATACCATGGACACCCGAGTTCCTATCAGTCACTCCTATGGCAGGCCTTGACAATCCTGAAGGCAGAGTGCGTGGGCTCGTGTGAACTAGGTTCTGGCCCGAGCCGAGCCCGGTTGCAGCTTGCGGAATCAAGACCCAATGGCTGTTCCATGATAACGCGTACCACATCGGTAACTTCGGTGTCGCGTTATCAAGACATGTCGAGTAAGGTGTCATACGAATCGGGATGGTGCCCCCGCACCAATTCTGGCGACGAGGATAGCATTCCGCCCTTCTAGAGGGACACGACATGTACGTAACTGTGAACCCCGGTTAAAGTTAACTAAAGCCTCAGCTCCACAAAATGGATGCTGCCACCACAGACACGAGTCTGACCTCCTGCTGCTGGGAGTCCTTCCAGCGAGGAGAGCTTGGACAAAGGGTTTCCTGTCGAGGGCGGTGTTCGCACCGTCCCAGACAGGGTTTGTGTATTCTGGGTAGGTAGGGCTTTTGCGAGAAGGTGACTGCGGAGTGGCACCCCGGTGCTCACTACGCATCTGCCGGTCAGAACCAGTTCCAGGGGCACCAACCCTGGCCTGGGGAAAGTCTGTCAGGGGAGAGGGGTGTAACCACCTCCCTTCCTGGTCCCACCCTTAGGGCAGGACCTAGTCATGTACCCACCCCTTTCTTTAGAATAAAGGCCGGAGCGGGGACCCTTCCAAATCAGATCATCTTTGAATCAAGAACTACTTTCTACGAAAGGACACTCAAGACTCTTCTCAAGATTTCTCCCTTGTGACTAAGGAGTAGTCACCCTGCATCAGCGGGCACCATCTAAGAACTCTGCGGTTTGCTGTAAGTCCTTCCTCAAGGAATCCGACGGCCCAGCTCGACGAGAACCGGCTTCCCTGGCACCTCTGACCTCTACCCACGTCATCAGCTCAGCTGGGATCTGTGGGTGCGACGAGACCTCGAGGGACCGGCCATCATCAGAACCTGCACGCTCTTAACCAGCACGAACTTCGAAGCAATTCCCTGGTGAGTGCTCTGGGGTCCGAGAAGCCCCGACCCTGAGCCGCTCCAGCACCGAAGTGCAGTCTCCCAGCATCTCCACGATCTGCGTGGGGCCCTTCTGCTCGCTGCTCAGCACGTTGTCTGGTCACTAGCCTCCGGCTTGTGCCCTTCCTTGACGACGACCGACAAACAACTCTGCCGGTCTGGTTGCTCCAGACTGGCCCTTGCTTCCATCTTTGCGAGAAGCACCCCGGACCCTCCTGGTCCACTCACGACGCCATCTTAGGCCCACCACGTGGCCCTGAGATCTGCCAAGGCTTGTTGCCCCATCCTGGGCCCAGCGACGCCGACAGCATCATCCTTCGTGGGACAGCTCGCACCTCCGACGTGGTCGCCGACAACGCCTCCTGGTCCGTGAGACTGCAGAGCCTAGCGTCGCCCACTCACCTGGTCGAGGTGACGGCCAACCGGTGCCCTCCTGGTACCCTCTGACTACTGGCTAGTAGTACGAACTTGGTCCCCTCTGCTTTCAGGTATCAACAATCTCTGATCCAGGCTTGGATCCCTACGACCTATTCATCACTGGTCGCCGGCCAGCAACTCCTTCCTTCCGGCTCCTGGCTCGTCAGCGAAGACCCCGACGCCTGTAAGACTTGTGCAGCCGCAGCCCTCGTGGCTAGGTAACTCGGCATTTCGGTGCCTGCATAGCCTCTTTACTCTAGGGTCCCGAGTCCCTCGCTTCTGACTTGCCTTATCGGGTCCGCCCGAGACCTTAAACTTTCCGTGTCCTCGGACACTTGTTTTAATTGTGCACTTGAAGTATTTTCCTAAAGAGATTTGGTTTGTGCTTAGTACCCTGTCCTCATAAAGAGTACAGGGCTGTTGTGATTCTCAATAAATATCCTGTTTATTTTCATAACACTTGTGTGGTGTCCTTTCACTTGGTGTTCAAGGGGTACATGTGTGGTAAACAGCTGGCTTAACACGCCCTCTCGAGTCTTTAGCCTTAGACTGCTCGTATCCACGCTACTAGGATAGCTGGTCTATAGGTTGACTTACAACCAAACACCATAAGGGTCGTTGGAACGATACATAGCGGTCGCTAGAATAGCGAACGTTGCATATCGGGCCAACTTCTCACAATTATGAATTTGACGTGGAAAAAGCAGGAATATACGGATATGTGAGAAAAGAAAGGTAGGAAAATATCCGAATAAGAAGTAAAAAGAAAGATAGAAGATGACCCATAACAGAAAAAGCAATATGACTATGTAAGAGATAAAGAGCAAGAGAAAAGAAAAGCGACTCGAAGGAAAAAATGACAGAAAATAAAGATAAAAAGAGCTGTAGACCAGTTAAAGAATCAAAATAGAAGGCATGATGCAAAAGAGGAAAAAATAAAGAAAGGAGAAAAGACCAGAAGCGGAATAAAAAAGAAGAGCAAGAGAGCAATAGAGAAATAAGAAGAAGTACTTGTAGGAGGAGAACTATAGAAAGAACGAACAAGTATAAATGCAAGGAAGAAGACTAGAACAAAAATGAGTGTGGACACAAGAAGAACGGAAAAATACCATTAACAGCCTTGGAAGTTAAGACCGACATATAAGCTCAACAATAGAGAGGAGAGAACCAGGCATACAGAAAAATACATCAAGAAAAAAGAAGGAGACAGTTCAAGTGCCCGAGGCACCAGGAGTCTGCGAGGTCGCTTTCTGAATCTCCATCTCTATCTCCAGCTGGTTGTCCAGGAAGGTAGCTAGATCAGCCGGCTCATCGAAAATTCTGGAGCGTCCTTTATAAGTAATGTGGAACTTCGATGGACCAGAAAACGAAAAGGGAATACCCATCTCAGAAAGACGTTTCCGAAGATTTAGGAAGCCTTTTCTCCTTATAACCGTATCTCTGGCAAAGTCCTGAGAATTTGAGATCCGATGTCCGTCCCAGATGACTTGTTTAGCTTTTCGCATATGAGAGAGAATCAGTTCAGTATGTTGATGCCGCAATGGCTTAAAAATGATTGCTCTTGGCTGGGTAGCCGTCTTAGACCGAAACGTTGGAACACGGTGTGCTCTTTCTATCTCAAAGTCTCTGTTGAATGAGATTTGTAAGGTGTCCGGAATCCAATGGGATAAGAACTCTATCATAGAGGAAGATGATTTCTCTGAATCTTCCGGCAGACCAAAAATGCGTAGGTTAGATCTACGATTACGGTCCTCCTGCTCAGTGAGGTCTCTGCGCAATGCCGCCATTGAGCGCTCCAAGTGGTTGAGAGATCTGGATTGTTTTTGCATACCATCTTCAGCACAACAGATTGGTGATTCAGTAGCAGAAACACGAAGAGAGAGGGCTTTAAAGTCATTCCTGATAGCAGACACCTCTACTTGTAATAAATCCGTGTTAGTTTTCGTTGACTGCGCAATATCATGCACTTCATTGAGGCGCGCTAGTATCGTGTCCAACGTGGAAGTGGTGTCTGACTGAGAGGACTCAGGTGTAGGAGACACTGACTTAAGCTTTTTTAGCGACGTTCCAGTATCTTTGGAGTCTTTGTTGGTCGAGGGACGACCCATATTTGCAGCCATGGAGCAGCAGCCTCCAAGAGAAAGTATACAACCACTCAAGAAGAGGAAAAACTGCGCAGAGTGTATCAAAAAAAAGATATAGCACACTGAGCTCAATGGGCGCTACGTTAGTAATAGCGGCGGACTTATATGCAGGGCAGGCAAGTAGCAAAATAATAAATAGCTACAATAAAGCAGGGGAACACAATAATGAGTTCGTAGAAAAAAAAAGATCTACACCTTCATGAGAGAACTGCACTGAAAGAAACAGCGCGTGGATAGCTTAATTCCCAGCCAAGCAGCAAGAAAATAACAGAAAAAAGTAAGAAATGTTACCAATTGCAGGCATCATAGACGAAACGACCTGGACAGCCACCATCAACTGTAATATTGTAGCCAAAGCGGCGCTTCTGAGGAGAAAATGCAGATGCGTCAAGAGCGGTAAAATGGCGGCCGCCCGTGAGGAAAACGAGCGCCTCTGGAGCGTGAGATAGAAGACATGCAGCCGGTGACCAAAACCTCAGGAAAACCACGTCAAACAGCTCCCTACATGTTCCGCTGCTGAAGGCTGCCTTTTCCGCCTCTAGGGGCAGCTAGAAACGGGGAAATTAGCTCGACGGGCCAAACTCGCCTCGGAGCTCAAGCGCAACACGCCATGCTGAAGCGGCGCGCAAGCCACGCCCCCATGACCCCCTTAGAGTTGAAAGCAGGATGCAGATTTTCTCACCATTCTGAACCATATTTCTGATTTCGGTTACTACTATGTCTGCAGTATTATTTTATTGTTTTGCTTTGAGGCTCTACTGCGTTTCATGAACATTTCTTTATGGGAAGTTCTGCTGTTATTGATTAATTGAATTTGAGTTTTATGCTCTATCTCACTCCCTCTCCCGAACTTGCACTCTTTATGGGTTCTTACTGACACCTTTTCATCCCTCTCTTAGAATAGGGATTCTTTCCTTTATGGAATGTGCTTGATGCATTATTATGATTCTGATCTAAACATACTTTATTATCCATTTTGTTAACTGACTGAAACCAATTGAACAAAAAGAGATTTTACCAAACCTTAAAGGAAAATAAAGCCCCTTAAACTAACTCAAACTCTCCATATTGACTGAACTTAGAAATAGTACATTGTGATGTATGTGATGATTTGCTCCTAATTCTCAGATACGATGGACAAGGTCTGTCTCATATTTTGATCACAAAGTACAACAACGGAAACAAAAGAGAAACTAGAGTGGGGATTAACTCTGTAAGACAGAGAGACAATAAACCTTAATATTTAAACTAATTTTCACTCCAGCAAGAGGAAGTATCCTTGGTGGTTACAAAATCCAGCATTGTTGTGTAATACTTCAGCAGGGGCTCAATGGCAGTGTCTCTAGGGATGGGTGGAGCTAGCGGAGTGGCACTCCACAGAATTCCGGGGAGTTGCCAAGAAACTCCATGAGATTCCAAGGAGTACCGTGAACGAGCGGGGTCAAACAGGTGACATAGATGGGATTAAACCAGAGTCCCCCCCGCCACCCCCTCCCACACCGGTGCTTCTACAGCTTTGCAAGAATAGCTCCTCTTGCTCCCCACAAGCCATTTGGTCAGGCTGAACCTTTGGCAGTGCCTACTCGGATACATGACAGGTAGCTTCACACCACAGAGGGAGCGGTGGGGGTTCCAGGAGAAAAGAAATTTGGAAGACAGCCTCTCCCTTCAAAAATAAAGCTGCAGCTCAGGAGGAAAACATGACCTCTCCCTTTTCCAGTGGCAGCTCCTGGAGGGAGTACTGTGGGTGGTGGGCGGGGCAGGGGAACGGCAGGGTGAGGGGTAGTAAGCTCCAGCATAGGGTTGAACAGAGTTAAGTAAATAAATAAAAGGAATTACAATGCGCGCGCTGAAACGCCATCCATGGGCTCTCTTTTTTACATTAAGAGAGCAAATGGCACTAATGAACGTTATGTTGGGGATCTCTGGAGGTAGTCTGGGACTCTGGACCATCTTTTCAGGAGTAAACTTGCCATTTTTATAGCCTTTAGGGTACCTTGAATATCAAATGATGGACAAATCCCCAACGAGGACAGTTTTTGGGGAACGTTGCGGTTTCCGGGTGAGTGGTAATGATACAGCAATGACAGTCCTCACAAAAACTACATATTGTGAGGTCGTTTGGATGTTCCTGGCACCCAGAGAAAGGAACAGAGTAGGAACAGAGTAGAAGCAGGGCATTGATACTCAACCCCATTCCCTAATCACAGACAGGAAGCATTGATGAGACACTGTGATTCCAGTGGACTCCGTCACCCGGCATAGGCTGTTTTTGCCAAACTCTGCCCGCGGAGTGGAGTTCACTGACCAGCATTGGTACCTGTCTTTGAGGAGTCCTCACCACCTTTAAAATTCTGCCATGCCCTGAAGTAGGAAACTCATAAGCAAACAGTAACAACATCAATAGGTAAAATTTTTGGCCCGTGAGATCTGCTAGGTTTAACAAACCCTGTTTATGTGGTTAGCCAAAGATCATGCTCAGTTCCTATTGTACCGTGAACATTTACTTTGATTGGTACTTTTCAATTTCGTGCTTTTTACCTTGATTAAACACAAAAAAAACTCCCTCTCTTACTTTATTTTCAACAATTCTTGTGTCATTCTGCTTACTAAAGTACTCTGGGGCATATTAACAAGATGAAGTATCGCCGCTTTCTAGGCACAATTCGCAGAGAAAGCGGCGCTACTTTCAGCGCCCTATTAACAAGGGCTTTGCAACGCCTGCCACAAGCCCACTTTGCACGTCAGCGAGAAA
Source organism: Lissotriton vulgaris (assembly GCF_964263255.1). Lineage (NCBI taxonomy): Eukaryota > Metazoa > Chordata > Amphibia > Caudata > Salamandridae > Lissotriton > Lissotriton vulgaris. The sequence continues at coordinate 1,014,417,666 of NC_141687.1, forward strand.
CATCGCTAATGACATGCAAAGTGGGCGTTCCCACATTCAACCACATGTAAAATGTGGTTGGAGGTGGGAACACCCTATCACCAAGGCAGGCACTGGTAGGAAAAGACCTAGGTCTCCCAACGCCTGCTCTGACCCGGCATTAGGCATTGTTAACATGGGGGTGTGGATCATAAAGCTGAATCCACCCCCCCCCATATTAACAAGGCACACATTAGCGCGTGAAAACAACGCTTGTTTTCACGCGCTAATGTTCACTATCGCTGGTTATCGCAGTATTTACTATCGCCTATGTGTTGCGCGTTGATAATAACGCGCTAACACGGCGAAAAAATCCGGCGATAGCCGGCAATAGTGACATGTGCGTTGTGCGTTTTTTAACGCACATCTTGTTAATATGCCCCTCTATTTTCTAAATACGTTTGGGATTTTTATTTTGCAGTGTTCTTAACTTCAACACTGTTTATTCTATCACTCATTTCTAGAGGGAAGCCCCTTCTGCTGACCGTCATAGCTGCATGAGATTGAGCAGAGTTTCTCAGCAATCTATATTTGAAACTGCATGAGATTGAGCAGAGTTTATAAGCAAACTTTTTTTGAAACTAACAACATTGTTTTTTATTAAGTTGTTAGTCTCCTCTTCCTGAATTATTACCTCACTCTCTGACAGCCAGCAAACGTTATAATCCTGTCAACGCAAGTGGGGATGTAACTCCATGAGCACTTAATTTGCTCTAAATTCAACTTGCCAAAAATATGATTTAGGAGTAAAATAGATTACTCTCAAATGTTACTGGAATGCCAATGTGCCTCTTGCTAGATATTTTCCTTCAAAACCGACATTTTTGTAGGAGAGTATAAAAGTACTGGAAGACAATTTATATCTTCTGCACCACAAAACCTAAAGGTGATCTAAGAGTACATAAGGAGAAGGACCATTAAAATGTATGAGGTAGAAAAAATAGCAGCAAAGGAATAAAAAGCTTTGGATGTGGATTTTCCAAGACAATAGATGGAGAATCTTTTAACCACAAACTAAGAATATGAGAACTGCTTTGTTAGAAATATGAAGCAAATCATAAGAAATTGTAAAATAAAAAGGAAAGAGAAGACCGAATACTTTTTCTGTTGAAATAGATTTGGAAAGTTATAAAATTGACCGTTATCATACCTTGTCTTATAACATGAAGAAAGAGGATAAGATGGCAGAAGCTATCAGGGCTGATGCCAAAAAGTGAAAGAACCCACTACAGCATGAATGTAGAACATGTATCTATTGACATGAGTCTAGCACATACACTATTCAAAAGAGTTTGCAGTCTCTAAATGTAACAAAAATTCGTATTAGTCATAACAGATGTAAAATTGATTCATGATACTTTAAAGAATGTTTTTCATACCAAGTGGGTGTTGGATAAACCAATAATCACAAGAACAAGCATTGGCCATGCCAATAAGTCTGGCTTATGAATGCGCTATTAAGTAGGACCTAAAAATATATATAGATGAATGATTGTCCTCCTCCCATCTGTCTTGCTGCCGGAGAAAAACACTATTAATGATCTAGTTCTGAGACACTTTCATAGCATTACTGTCATGTGTGTGCCCCTAAATGTTCAACCTCAGGCAGCTGGCTAAATAAACAAAATAATCACAGCTGGGTGGAGGCAAGCACTTTTTTTGTGAAAGCACACTACTTTTGCCCATTCAAAACATATACTCCCAGCTCCCTACAAGTGGGAGTTGTCAAAGCCCTTCTTTAGTGATGCCCATATAACTGTCTGGCAATGGCTGCACTGACAAGCCAGACCATAACAATTTGAATATGGGATGCGGTGCCTGAAGCTATTTACTTTACACACCTCTCACTTGTGATGCACTACTGCAGGGCAATTACCTTTTTTGCATGATCATCCCCAAAGTTGTGGACTGAGTCTGCTGGTTTTTCGTCTCTGAGAGTACACTGAGGCCCACTAACCTGACGTAAGTACCAGTGCTTTGATCCGTAAAATTATAATGTTAGTTTGGATATATCCAATTAGCATAACTTTACTTACTTATACGTCCCTAGTATATGGTACCAGAGATATTCAGGTCGTGTGTGTTAAAGTGTCCCCCCAGGGCAGCTGCATGACTCGTGCCACCCTGGCTGGGACAGTGTGAAAAAATATTTCCTGGTCTGCCAACTGGTAGAGCAGTTTTAAACTAACTCGTCTTTGCCATTTAAATCAACGGCAAAGCCTACACCTCCCTTTTTAGTGTGTATAAGTCACCTCTACAGGAGCCCATCAAGTCCTAAGGCAGGGTGCTATATATTAAAAAGCAGGATATGTACTTGTATATGTCCTGACAGTGAAGTCCCCAAATTCTTGTTTGGCTAGTGGCCTCATTGGCAAGTACAGTATTATATACTGACAACTCAGCAGTGTTAACTATTGAATGGGACAACTAAAGTTGGTACTTCAAGGTATCATATTAAACATTACTTTAAACCTGACTTGAAGCTAAAGCCAATTTTAATGTAAGTTTTGAGTAAATGCAACTTTCAGTAAGCTGGCACTCTTTTGCCCGAGATTCCTAATGGCCACACACAGATGTTGGCCAAAAGACAACCTTCTGCCCGCCTGGGGCAATATGTGAACAACTCAGAGAGTAATAAAAGTAGAAACCTGTAGTTGGCAAAAGTGTCATCTCTCCCTGGCAGGAAGCCACAAAGCATGTGAGCCCAAAAGGAAAAATAAAATATAGTCAATCATATTCCAAGTGGGTAAAAGGTGTTAAAGGATGTTGGCAAACTCCTCAATACTCATCCAGCACCGAGGCCTCGTGATGGAATATGATTGACTATACTTTATGTTTCCATTGGATTTGACATCACAAGAGTGGGAGTGGCCCACTGGGAAAAGAGTTACCCATAAAGCCCAGGCAACCATTCTACGGACTATGATTAGCAGGATGCTGTGCGCCCACTGGGGCGGGACTTTAACTAAATAAATTGGATAACAATCACCGCCACTCTTGTGTTTATTAATTGCCACTGACGAAGAGTATTCACTCGAAACGCATTTGGCTGCGCGATGCTGATCTAGCGCATGAAGGTGAAAGAGTGTGTTGGTGATCAACTACCGGCATTGGTGTGTGGCAACTCATGATGGTGAGACCCTCTCATTGAGGCACCCCTCTTGTTTTCATATATATATACATATATATATATATATATATATATATATATAGTTAGGATTTTTTCCCTATGGGATTTCTGAAAATTCTATGTCTAATAACTTTGGCGTTTGTGGACGGAATCGGCTGAAATTTTCAGGAAAATGGCACATTTTGTTTCTGAGCAGCCCCTGAAAATTTGGGGGGTGTTCTGCAAGGGGGGGCCGAGAAAAAAGGGGGGTCCCAAAACGCGTTTTTCCCATGTTAATTTCCATAGGGCGGTTGGCCTCACTTTTAGCCCGAACGGCTGAATGGATTTGCACGAAACTTGGCAAAATTGTAGGGACTGTTAGCCCGATGTGCCTTTGCTAGGTCTCAATATATGTGCTTCAGTGGATTTTGAGAAATTAACGTTTAAAATAAGATATATATCTGTAACAGCGCTCCGGGCAGCGCTCCGGTTCGCGTACTTTTTGCGTAACGGAACTTTGCGATGCGAAGCTGATTGGCTCTCCGGTGTCTGTCAACATTCTAAACAGTCCGGAGCGGCCGCCATCTTGTCTCTGGGTAGGATCAAGAGACAAGAGGAGGCCAAAACAAACGGGGAAATGAAGGAAAGGGGGCAAGGTAGACCCCTTCTGACCCCCTAGGATTGATGAGGGGGATATTATAGAGCCACGCGGGGCCCAAAAAAAAAAAAAAAAAAATCAGATTTTTTCGTCGTAGAGACGCGTCTTGGTACGCGAACCGGGCAGCTAACCGGGCAGCTAACCGGGAAGCTAACTGGCAGTGTAACGGGAGTCTGAGGAGTAGCTGATTGGCTGTCAACATTGTAAACAGTCCGGAGCGGCTGCCATCTTGTCTCTCGGTAGTATCGAGAGACACGAGGAGGCCATCACTGATCAAAACAACCAGTGATTGTATGTGTCTGTAAAGTTTAAATATGTTTCACATATTGAAGAATGAGTGGATGTATAAGTGTCTGGATGAAGAATTTAGTAGGTGCATGACTGACTGTATGAGTGAGTGATTAAATGTGTCTCACTGAGTACATGGGTTAGTGACTAAACTGTCTTAATTCGTGCATCAGTATGTTTGTTGTTGTGTAAGCTGCTGCATGTGTTGATCAGTAGCTATAAGAGTGGCCATATGGGTTATTGATTGGTTGCCCAAATATTTGAATGGGAGGCTGAGTGTGTGTGTGGGTGGCTGGGAGGTGCGTGACTCTGTGCATAGATGTGTAAGCAGTTGATTCACTAGGAGTATGAGTTCAAGAGTGCATGTGGAAACAGCTATATGGGCGGTTGACTGTGCATGGGTGTGTTGGTGAGTGAATGGATTTCTCATTGCTACATGTGCAAGTAAGTACGTATGTAAAACACAATACATGTGAGAGTTGAGATATATAAATAACTGAACATAAGAGCCAGTGAATGTGTGAGTGGCTGTATCGATCACTGTGAGCTTGTATCAGGGATTATATAAGAGAGTAAATATGTGTTATTATATGTTTGAATAAGTAAGATGTGTATAACTGTATAGTTGAGGAAATGGAGGTGTGATTGATTCTTTGCATGACTGACTAGGTGTGTGAGTAACTCCATGGATGAGTGACAGTCTGTGAGTGTCTGTTTATACTGAGTGTATGTAAGGTTATATTAGAGTCTGAAGAGGTTCATTGTATTATCACATGAGTGATGTGATCAGTGATGACAAATGAGATGTCATCAGTGATGTCATTTGAGTTGTCATCAGTGATGTCATCAGTGATGTCATTTGAGATGTCATCATTGATATCATTTGAGTTGTCATCAGTGATGTCATTTGAGATGTCATCAGTGATGTCATCAGTGATGTCACTGACCATGTCATGAATGATGTAATATGTGACATCATCAGCAGTGGATTGCGGGTGCGCGATATATAGTTAGCGCTTATAGTTAGCTAACTATATATGGAATTTCAATGGTTTTATGCGAGTAAAATAAGGTTTTGTAAATGCTAATTCCTAACTATATATGGCCTATAACCTATGGTTTTTTCATTGAATTTTCAAGGTTTTGTAAATGCAAATTCCTAACTATATATCCACTATAACCTATGGTTTTTTCTGTGAATTTCATTGGTTTTTTAATAGCAAATATGAAAAGCTTTAAAATGTCAAGTACGTGATAGATAAAAACATTTTCGTATTTATGCACGCTGATGTGCTTTGAACGCTGCCCCCCCCCCTCCCCTCTTTTGCCTTAGTAGTACTCTCTCTTTGCAGATACTGAAGGGTAGTTAACGCAGGCCTTTACCCCCGTTGTAATCCGTCGTGCCTCCTTGTCTCTCCATTTGATTGATTGTTGTCCAAGCATTTACTGTTTTAGAATTGGTTCTCTTTGGATCATTCTCTATTTACAAACAAGCACAAAGTCGCAATACTCTGTTTAGTCTTTGCAGATAGTGAAAAATCGTGTAAAAAAATAAAAGTAATCGAGCAAAATCAGTAGGCCAGTAATTGGATCTCTTTTTGACCTCGCTAAAATAGAAATATTAGGAACAACCCTTCTTGAGAAATACGAAAATAGTGAGATGAACTGAGCTCCACACCATGAGGGCTGCAAGACAGCTCGGCTCCATCACCCATCCCGCACAAAATAATGACAAACCCTATGCAAATATTAAAAATATAGACAACACACCAGCAAAGAAACAGGGTAAAACATTTTATTAAAAAACTATTTACATAACGTTGGTTTATAAGATGATGTCAGTAGTGGACCGATGTGTGAATAGATCGAAAACAGCACAAGGCTCCAAGATCCGGATAGCAAGCTCCTGGATGTTGGGTGCCATAGTTTAGAGTTCTGAATTTCAGCCTTTTTCAATGCCTGTGCTTTGTTGAATCAAAATGGCGGCTTGACACAAAGCTGACTCAAGCGTTGTTACTGATGCTATGCAGACCAAAACTGGTTTTCAGTTTGTACATTTTTCTAGATTTTTCAATCCAAGTTTGGTTGACTTTGTAGAACGATGGCTTCAGATTTTCAACATACGGTGTGGTGGCGCTGACTGGGAGGGGGCGCTTCGCTCCTGCCCCCTCCCCAAGTAAGATTTTCATACGTGAAAGTACGTTAATGGTTTTGGTCCCTGAGATGCTTCGATGTCACTACCATTCTCAAATAGCATAAGTTCTGGATGTTGGGTGCCATAGTTAAGAGTTCTGAGCAGCGCTTGTAACACTGTCTGAAGCTTATTTCCACCTACTGCAGCTTCACTATTCTCAAAGTAAGTGAGTGTCGTTTGTGGACCTGACTGCATTAGAAAACAATGTGATATGTTACCTTCCTAAACAGCTTGACGGAGGCCCCTGAGGGGCGGTGTGATGGCCATGGACTCGGAGAAGACGCTTGGCTCCGACACCCTCCCCAAGTCTTATAGCACTGGTGTAGCCTGAGATCGCCCCCGACATAGGCGGCCGGCTCCCGGGGTCCGGCGGAACTTTTTGCCTTTTGATGACTCTTCAATTCTGGACCTTGTCCCACAATCCGTTTGACCTGAAGACAAGCTGTAGTGGGGCGCCCCTTTATCGTTTTAGTTGCCATTCCGCCCGCTTTTGCTACACTGTGCCTCTTCCGCCATTCAGCTGTTTTCCGCCCGCTCTTGCGACTACAGCGTCTCGCTCACCATGTAGTTGAGATGCGCCCGCTCTTGCGGTGCAGCGATAGGCGGCTGCCACAGGACTCTCAAAATGGCGGCCGGCTCTTCGGTTTTGGGCCTGGTCCACTAAAATGGCCCTGGGACACCTTGGAACTCGGACGCTTGTCTGCTAGGGCTTGGGTCCCATTCTCGAAAAGCGTCCCCTCAGCCGTGAAGATTCTACAAAAGTCTTGGGGGCCTCCGACTCCCGCAGGCTTCTGGTGGGGAGCGGCTGCCATGATTGCTCGTGGAATGGCCACGACGGAGCTACGAGATGGTAGTGGTCTCATGCTGACGCCAGCTTTAGTCTGAAACATCCAGAAACACTGTAGACTACCAATTCGATCAGTTCCGGTAGCGCCCCAACATGACCCGGAAGAGAAGAACTTGCCCTCCCCTCTTTGACTGATGGTTCTTGTTGCCTGTCCCCTCTGTTGTCATTTAACAGAACTTTTTGGACTGCTGAAAGGGGTTGTGTTCTGAACGCTGGTTGGTGGAGACATTTAGACTATATTCTTGACCTACGTTGTCGCGTAATGCGTTTTATGACACGCCGCGTTAGCGCACCCAGAAGTGATCCGAGGCGCGGCGCGCAGCGCGTAACGTAAGCATAACAGGTCATGTGACTTGTTAATAAAACTTTTCATTGGTTCATTTTACTTTTGTTAATTTAATGATGAAAAGCTTGGTCATATGACCTAAAAATTACGCTTTTTATTATTTTCGAACAATATTTTTTTTTCAAACATATGTTATAATATTCCAGGCTAATGTACTTTCCCGGAAAATTTACAACTGTCTTGCAAGTAAAATATATTCCTTTTTCGAGAAAAAGGGCGTTTCTTCCTTCCATGACGGAGCCGTTGAGTAAAAGAGATTCGGCCTGCTGTCTTAGTCGCCGATACGCCTGATTATCAGATTCTTATCGATCACTTTATGTTGCAGACATGAAAAACACAACTGCCCTTGACCATTTATCTTTACTGCGTTCCTACATATTATACCTTTTATCCGTCATGTAATTGGACTGCTTTATTTCACTTGCCTTTTACTGATTCGAAAACAGTCACTAAAAGTAAAAACTTTACAAATGAAAATACTACTACCGTGTTTTGTTTTAAAAACCTTTATTGTGAAAATGTCAGTATACAAATACGGGCCTATAACCACGTGGGCCGGCCACGGAGCAAACTGAAATCGTATATGATGAGGAGACATTTACACTGTAGAAGAACGTAACGAGCGGGCCATTAGGTGACAAGAACAAAGGTGTCTAACAGTTGCGGAATCGGTGGACGTACATTTTGTAATTAAAATACGACAGGGCCACTTACAATAACATTTTCTAGATATACATTTGCGGGCAAAGAGTTACGAGTCCCATTTATACCGGCGCCATTTTGGGCGAGGCCGGGCAGGTCCAAGATATAGTCAAAATGTCTCCACCAACCATCGGCCAGACCAGAACCCCTTTCGGCCCTTTATGCTACAAGATGGTGTCTTCCATTCAGAAAATATTGGTGGCAGCATTTTGAAAGGAAACAGAAACAGCCGTTCTCCTAGTGAGTTTCACATTGTTACATTTAGGAAGAATGTTGAAGAGTAGTATGTGGAAAATCTGAAGCCATTTTTCTACAAACTCTCAATCAGACTTGGATGGAAAAAAAAAACCTGAAGAATGTACAAACTGAAAACCAATTTTTGTCTGTATAGCACCAACAGTAACGCTTGAGTCAGCTTTGTGTCAAGCCGCCATTTTCATTCAATCAATAGCGTCCCCCTGCACACATTCAGGGACCTGGTCGTGTCTTCAGATGAAACGCATTGTAGGAAAAGAAGCAGAAAGGAAAAGGAAAAAAGTTCCGCCGGACCTAGTGAAGCTGCAGCAGGTGCAAATAAGCTTCAGACAGTCTTACAAGCACTGCTCAGAACTCTCAACTGAGGCACTCAACATCCAGGACTTGCCATTCGGATCTTGGCGCCTTGTATTTTTGTTTTGTTTTTGATGGAGGGGAAACAACAAAAAACAGACATTGAAAAAGGCTCAACAGTGCAGGGCGCCTTGTGCTGGTTCCGACCTATTCACACATCGGTCCGCTACTGACATCACCTCATAAACCAACGGGGCACCCCACGCCGACTTTCGGCGCAGCATTGTAGGATGGCCACACCAGTGCGGCAATTTGCTGGACACCACCTCGGTGCCATCCAGATCTCGGTGCGTTCATTCAATCAATAGCGTCCCCCTGCACACATTCAGGGACCTGGTCGTGTCTTCAGAAGAAACGCATTGTAGGAAAAGAAGCAGAAAGGAAAAGGCAAAAAGTTCCGCCGGACCTAGTGAAGCTGCAGCAGGTGCAAATAAGCTTCAGACAGTCCTACAAGCACTGCTCAGAAATCTCAACTGAGGCACTCAACATCCAGGACTTGCCATTCGGATCTTGGCGCCTTGTGCTGGTTCCGACCTATTCACACATCAGTCCACTACTGACATCACCTCATAAGCCAACGGGGCACCCCACGCCGACTTCCGGCGCAGCATTGTAGGATGGCCACACCAGTGCAGCCACTTGCTGGACACCACCTCGGTGCCATCCGGATCTCAGCGCGTTCGAGTCACTGTGCCGGAAGAGTGACCGGAACTCAGCTGAACACGCCGTCTTTCGGCGCAGCATTGTAGGATGGCCACACCAGTACGGCAATTTGCTGGACACCACCTCGGCGCCATCCGGATCTCGGCGCGTTCGAGTCACTGTACCGCAACAGTGACCGCAATTCAGCTGGACACGCCGTCTTTCGGTGCAGCATTGTAGGATGGCCACACCAGTGCGGCAATTTGCTGGACACCACCTCGGTGCCATCCGGATCTCGGCGCGTTGTGCTGCCTTCGGCCTATTCGCACATCGGTCCGCTACTGACGCCGCCTCACGTGCCAACGGATTTTCTACGCTTTTTGTAGCCCTATGTCGCATAACAGGTCATGTGACTTGTTTATAAAACTTTTCATTGGTTCATTTTACTTTTGGTTTCCTAAAGATGGAAGGCTTGGTCATATGACCTAAAAATAACACTTTTCATTGGTTTAGAACATTTTTTTTTCCCAAACGATGAAAGCCCCACCTTGTTTCTGGATCATTCAGACTGAAGCTGGCGTCAGCATGAGAGCACCACCATCTCGTGGCTCCGTCGTGGTCATTCCGCGAGCAATCATGGCAGCCGCTCCCCACCGGAAGCCTGCGGGAGTCGGGGGCCCCCAAGACTTTTATACAATCTTCACGGCTGAGGGGACGCTTTTCGAGAATGGAGCCCAAGCCCTAGCAGGCAAGCGTCCGAGTTCCAAAGTGTCCCAGGGCCATTTCAGTGGACCAGGCCCAAAACCGAGGAGCCGTCCGCCATTTTAAGAGCCATGTGGCAGCCGCCTATCGCTGCACTGCAAGAGTGGGAGCAACTCAACAACATGGTGAGCGAGACGCTGTGGCCACAAGAGCGAGCGCAACTCAGCTAGATGGCCGCCACCTGGGGAGGCCCGTTCACGCCGGCTCCCCCACGCCCCCCCCCGGGCCGCCGCACGCCAATTTTCGGAGCAGCATTGTAGGATACCAAAACCAGTGCGACAGTTTACTGGACATCACCTGGGTGCCTGTCGTACATGTTGTGTCAGCCATGTGACACTGGACACAGACCGCTACTGACGAGGCCTCCCCCCGCACCACCCGGGACGCCCCACGCTGTTTTTCTGTGCTGCATTGTAGGATCCCTAAACCAGTGCGGCACCCAGGCGACATCACCTGGGTGCCGTCCAGAACTCTGCACGTTGTGCTGCCTTGGGACTATTCGCACAACAGACCGCTACTGACGAGGCCTCCCCCCGCCCCACCCGGGACGCCCCACGCCAATTTTCGGAGCAGCATTGTAGGATCCCTAAACCAGTGCGGCACCCAGGCGACATCACCTGGGTGCCGTCCAGAACTCTGCACGTTGTGCTGCCTTGGGACTATTCGCACAAAAGACAGCTTCTAACCATTGTTGCTTTTTGTGTTGAGAAATGTTTAAATGTTTTTAGTTTTTGTTCCGTTTGTTAAAGTTAGTAGTTAATAAAGTTTTATAACCTTACTTTGTTGGAGTGTTATCTATTTTTTTGAAAACGGGTGAATGGGGCCTTGATTCGGGTTATTGTCATGTGTGGGCTTTGGAAGTGTGCTGCTGCAGGATCGGACATTTCAAACTCAAATGCACGTTCTTTTTCTTACCTTTCCGAAGCATGGAGCGCAATAGCAGGCAGAGAAAGGGTGATGCACGTGTTGAACACTACCTGACCTGGCAAGTTGCTGGCAGTGCCCCCCCGCCCGCTCCTGAAAGAGGGCACACACACACCGCCGCCCCGAGTACTTCACAAATCTTTAAAAGACCATGCGCTTGTTCATGAGGCTTAAATGGTTTATCACCTCTTCTAGAACCCCTACATCGACCCTCTGACGTTTCATGGAAAAATTACCATGTAACACAATACCAAGCCCTGTCAGCTGAAACCCCCAAGGAATCGTGGGGCATATTATCAAGGGGGTTTATCTCCGCTTTTTTGGCTTTAAAAACCATGAAAGCGGAGATAAAATTATTTCCCTATTATCAAGCTGTCGCTAACACCAGTTAGTGACAGCTAAAAGGAGATAGCGACCATCTTGGGCCCCGCTTTGCATGTCAGTGATACTTATCACTAATGACATGCAAAGTGGCGTGCCAAGATGTTAGCGACTGGAAACAGTCCCTAACATCGCTACCTTCTATTACCAACTTTTGGAGATATTCGCGCTAAGCGCGAATATCTCCAAAATCTAACACCTGCCCTGAGCAGTTCTTAGCCATGTTATCCAATGGGAGGTGGATAACATGGCTAAGAGCATTAGGTCGATAATACATGAATATCGCTGACTTTTCTGCGATAATAGCAAGGTTTATCTGCGATAAAAATCGCCGATGTGCGGCGATAATTTTTGTCTCTAAACAAGTTATAGACAAAAATTATCGCTAGTTGTTCGTAATATGCCCCCGGGTTTTTGCTTGCAGAAATCGGGAGGCGGGAGACTAGCACTGAAATCAGTAGTCACACGCCTGAATCAGGAGGATTGGCATGTCTGAATTCTCTACAGCTGGGGCCATAAACTACATCCGCAGGGTTAGGTGATAGCCTGGAACCAGCCTGGCATCTAAAATGGCTGCCGTGCACGACAAAATTGTGGCATTCGAAAAAAGGCAAGATGGCGCAGCCGCTGGAAGAGATATATCAACATATATCAGCCTCCTCAGCCACCCTCAGGAAACATAGGGGATTAGGATATGTCTCCCGCACCCCCTTATACCTAGTACTTTAATTAACGAAGCACAAAATGGCGAATTCCCGTTTCGCTACCAGTTTGCGGCCCAGTTCGCGGCCCGTGAAGCGCTTCTACCGTGAAAAATCATTTTTTTTTTATTTTCCCCACGGGACCCTTTAATAACCCCAACAACATTCCTAGGGGGTCAAGAGGGGGATACCTTGCCCCCTTTCATTAAATTCCCCCTTAGTTTTTCACCTTTTCTTCTCTCTCGATCCTACCGAGAGACAAGATGGCGGCCGCTCCGGACTGTCACGCAGCAAAAAAAAAAAAAAAGCTCACGCACAGCCGCTGGAAGAGATGTATCAACATATATCAGCCTCCTCACCCACCCTCAGGAAACATAGGGGATTAGGATACGTCTCCCGCACCCACTTATAACTAGTAATTTAATTTACGAAGCACAAAATGGCGAATTCCCGTTTCGCTACCAGTTCGCGGCCGCGCTTCTACCGTGAAAAATCATTTTTTTTTTATTTTCCCCACGGGACCCTTTAATAACCCCAACAACATTCCTAGGGGGTCAAGAGGGGGATACCTTGCCCCCTTTCATTAAATTCCCCCTTCGTTTTCCACCTCTTCTTCTCTCTCGATCCTACCGAGAGACAAGATGGCGTCCGCTCCGGACTGTTTAGAATGTTGACAGACACCGGAGAGCCAATCAGCTTTCTGCGCGCAAAGTTCCGATAAGCGAAAAGTAAGCGGACCGGATCGCTGCCCAGAGCGCTGTTACAGATATATATCTTGGTTTGAACGTTAATTTCTCAAAAACTACTGGAGCACATATATTGAGACCTAGCAAAGGCACATCGGGCTAACAGTCCCTACAATTTTGCCAAGTTTCGTGCAAATCCATTCAGCCGTTCGAGCTAAAAGTGAGTCCAACCGCCCTATGGAAAACTCAATGCAAAAAACGCGTTTTGGGACCCCCCTTTTTTCTCAGCCCCCCCTTGACGAAACCCCACCAAATTTTCAGGGGCTGCTCAGAAACAAAATGTGCCATTTTCCTGAAAATTTCAGCCGATTCCGTCCACAAACGCCAAAGTTATTAGACATAGAATTTTCAAAAGTCCCATAGGGAAAAAATTCTAACTATATATACCTACTGGCTATCGCCAGTAGGTAATATATATATATATATATATATATATATATATATATTCCAACAAAATCGATCCGTTCATGCACGAGAGCGCTCCACAGCGTGTGCTCAACCCAAGGGCTGGATCAAAGCCCCGATTTTCAATTTTGAAATACAAAGAGGGCGGCACAACCGGGTACTAGTTAGAAGTTCTTTATTTTACCAACACCCCACCGACGCGTTTCAGCCTCACGGCTTTTCTCACGGTCAGTGAGTCCTTTTTTGCTTTCCTCTTAAATACTGCCCCACTTGAGCCTTAAAGTGGCATTGTGGGATACGTAGTTTTTAAAGCAAAATTTGTTAAAAATTATATGACAGACAAAGGACTGGTATGTTTATATTGTAAGTATAGTACTTAACGTCCCAAGTTGTGTTCACTCAAGGGCATATCTGATTACATTAGTTACAATGATTGATTCGTTTTCAAGTATCGGGTATAGTACCCAAGTTCATATATTGTTATTTTGCTGAGTTCATATTTACTCCAGATGTATGTGGAGATCTTCTCCAAAGTTCATGCCTCTGGGCTGTTTGGTGCGGAATCGGACAATGAAGCGTGATTCCATTTGTCGAAGAAGACGGACCGTGTCACCTCCTCTCTCTGATTTGGTCAGCATCTTTAAGCCATAGAAATTCATAGCTCGCCAATCCCCATTTTGGCAAGTGCTCAAATGTTTAGCTGTTGCATATAACAAGTTCAGATTCTTTACAGCTCGAATGTGTTCCAATATTCTTTTCTTTAACATGCATGTGGTGGATCCTATATATTTCATTCCACATTTGCACTCTATCACATACACCACATTTTTTGATGTACAGGTGATGTATTGTTTGATAGGCATGTATTTTCCATCCGGTTCTAACACAGTCTTCATTTTTTTTCCTATTTTGCATGCTTTGCACGTAGTACATGGCTTGAAGCCTACATTTTGTTCCGTCCACCATTTTGGTTGTTCTTTGGTTTGAAAATAGCTTTTGACTAATAGGTTCTGAAGAGATGTGTTTTTCTTATACGTGATGGAAGGTTGGTTACCAGCTAATGGTCCCACATCCGGATCACTGCTTATCAAGTGCCAATATTTCTTCATTTTTTTGGCTATGATCCCGCTTTCTTTGTTATATGTTGTTATGAATCTCGGTGGATCTTTGTCTTGTGGGGGTTTTTGTTTTTCGACCAACGTTTCTGCTCTGCTGATTTTATCTGCCTTCTTTTTGCAGACTTTTAGCACGTAGTCCTTATATCCCCTTGCCTGGAATCTTCCTTTGCTTTCAAGTATCTTTTTTTCGGCATCTTCAGGTTTTGAGCAGTTTCTTTTCAATCGTACATATTCACCATATGGGATGCTTTTGAGTAGCGATTTCGGCTGGAAACTGTTACCATGGAGTACACTGTTAGTTGCAGTTTTCTTCCTAAACAGTGTTGTTTCCAATTTGCCATCTGAGACATAGACTTTGGTGTCTAAAAAGTCTATCTCCTTGCTGTTAGTTGAGCATGTGAATTGGAGACCTTCCTCATTCTGATTGAGAGTCACAAAGAATTTCTGGAACTGTTCGTTGGTGCCATTCCAGATCAGAAAGAGGTCGTTGATATATCTGACCCACAAAATTATGCGATCTAATTCTTCTTGGTCAGTTTTGTTCCATGCTATCATTTTTTCCCAGTATCCCATGCTGATATTTGCGTAATTGGGAGAAAATGAAATACCCATGGCTGTGCCACATTCTTGTCTGTACAGATTGTTATTGAAAAGAAACACATTGTTTGTAAGACATAATTTTATCATTTGTAAAAGCATAGATGTATGTCCATTTCTTTTATGCTTCGTTGTTGTAGGAAATATTTACATGCTTTTAACCCTACATCATGTCTTATGGATGTGTACAAAGACACAACATCTATTGTCACTAGAAGATAGCCTGGATTCCATGAAATGTCCATTAGAATTCTCAGAAAGTCTCCGGTGTCCTTCAAATATGATGGCATGCTCTGAGCAATGGGAGCAAGGAAAGTATCAACATACCTAGAGACGTTTTCGTACAATGAATCACAAGAGGACACGATGGGTCTGCCTGGTGGACTGATCAGTGTTTTGTGAATCTTTGGCAGAAAGTAGACACACGGAGTGATGGGAAATTCCGTGGTCATGTATTTCATCTCTTCCTCATTTATTAAACCTTTGGTGCACCAGGTTTTTAGTTGTTCATTTAAGTCGGACATCATTTTCACTATTGGATTTGATTTCAGTTTGCTATAATGTTGAGATACATTCAGCTGTCGTTCCGCCTCCAATATGTAATCACTTGTGTCTTGAATAACAATATTCCCCCCCTTGTCGGCGGGTTTTATTGTTATGTTGGCATTGTTCATCAGATTTTGTATGGCCTTCCTTTCTTTAATTGATAAATTTTGTCGTTTGTTGTCTTTGACTCTTACCAATTTATCAATTTCTTCCGACATGGCATCTGCGAAGAAGTCTATTTTATTGCCTGGTGAGAAGACTGGGCAGTAGCGAGATTTTTTCTTTAATCCAGTGCTTTTACTTTGATTTGTTAGAATGTTCATTTGTTGTAGCATTTGTGTGTCCGATACAATATCACCCTCAGGGTTGTACATCGTCTCAAAAATTTCTCTTAGGTCAGGCAATTGTTCGATTGTAGTTGTACATTCCTCGTCCACTGCTTGTTCTGTCATGTTGGTTGCGTTGTTAGATACCACTTTATTTGCGTGAATTTTTGCCAGTTTAAGTTTCCTCACAAACTTGTATAGGTCAATTTTAGTTTGTGGGTAGTCGAAATGGGCTTCTGGACAGAAAGATAAACCTTTGTTCAAAACATTTTGTTCATCATCTGTTAGATGGTATTGCGATAAGTTCACGATTAGGTTAGTTACTTCCTGTTTCTCAGGGGATATTGCCTTCTTTCGCTGCTTGGACCTGCGGGTTTTTCGGGTGCTGGTGAGGGACTTGGTTGGTTTTGCGTGCCTCTTCCTCTTCCCCTTCTCTGGAAGGGCGTCCTCCCTCTGCCTCCTCTGGTGATGTTTTTTTCTAGATTCACCATTTTCACCTCCTCTAAAATATTGAAGTTTTTTGACTGTTCACTTGTCATTTCTATCAGACTTGCATCTGATTCGCTGCCACTTGATGCCAGTGTATTGGGAGGAAAGTTTTTCTTCAAATTGTTATAGCGCCTTGCAAAGGTAAGGATACGTCCATGCGCATAATCCAATTCATCCCTTTTGAACTTTCGCTCTTTGCGTTCCTGTATTTCCACTTCATAAATGTCCAGTCTTGCTTCCATTTCTAGTCTTAGCTTGGTAATCTCTTCTTGTTTAGTGTCTTTCGAAAGGATTTCTTCAAGCTCCTTTATTTTAGTTGTAATATCATCTATATCCATTTTCGCATGCTTGATAAGGATGCGCATCATGTTCAAAGAGCACATTGTATTGTTTTCTAGCCACTCCATGATAAGTTCTTCTTTTGTATCTGGGTGTGTTGGCATCGTGAAAATTCTCAATCCCCTCGGGATTCTTTTGACTTCTACATAATTCTCGAGCGTCACGTATAAGAAAAACACATCTCTTCAGAACCTATTAGTCAAAAGCTATTTTCAAACCAAAGAACAACCAAAATGGTGGACGGAACAAAATGTAGGCTTCAAGCCATGTACTACATGCAAAGCATGCAAAATAGGAAAAAAAATGAAGACTGTGTTAGAACCGGATGGAAAATACATGCCTATCAAACAATACATCACCTGTACATCAAAAAATGTGGTGTATGTGATAGAGTGCAAATGTGGAATGAAATATATTGATCCACCACATGCATGTTAAAGAAAAGAATATTGGAACACATTTGAGCTGTAAAGAATCTGAACTTGTTATATGCAACAGCTAAACATTTGAGCACTTGCCAAAATGGGGATTGGCGAGCTATGAATTTCTATGGCTTAAAGATGCTGACCAAATCAGAGAGAGGAGGTGACACGGTCCGTCTTCTTCGACAAATGGAATCACGCTTCATTGTCCGATTCCGCACCAAACAGCCCAGAGGCATGAACTTTGAAGAAGATCTCCACATACATCTGGAGTAAATATGAACTCAGCAAAATAACAATATATGAACTTGGGTACTATACCCGATACTTGAAAACTAATCAATCATTGTAACTAATGTAATCAGATATGCCCTTGAGTGAACACAACTTCGGACGTTAAGTACTATACTTACAATTTAAACACACCAGTCCTTTGTCTGTCATATAATTTTTAACAAATTTTGCTTTAAAAACTACGTATCCCACAATGCCACTTTAAGGCTCAAGTGGGGCAGTATTTAAGAGGAAAGCAAAAAAGGACTCACTGACCGTGAGAAAAGCCGTGAGGCTGAAACGCGTCGGTGGAGTGTTGGTAAAATAAAGAACTTCTAACTAGTACCCGGTTGTGCCGCCCTCTTTGTATTTAAAAAAAAAAGATATATATATATATATATATATATATATATATATATATATATATATATATATATATATATATATATTGCGTTAGTTGTCATATATATATACATATGTCTGGGCGGTAAATTCAGTTCTGCTCGCGGAATATGCGGAATTTGGGTAATTTCGCATTCTGCGGAGAACATGAAATTGCCCTAAATTCTGCGTTCCGCGGCTACGCAAAACTTTTTGCTTGTTTGCGTTTTCAAAATGCGTGTTCGAGAGATATTTCCCCCCGAGCAGGCAAACAGCGATTGCAAACAGGAGAAAAGCATCGCGAACAAGCAATTCCGCGTGTTTGTGGAATTTCTGCGTGTTCGCGGAGATTTTGTACTGTTTCACAGAGATTTGCGTAACGCAATTACGCCCACCCCTATATAGATATATACATATATATAAACCTATAATAATAATATAAAAAAATTGATAAGGTTAAAACATCAAAATAATCA
Organism: Lissotriton vulgaris; assembly: GCF_964263255.1. NCBI lineage: Eukaryota > Metazoa > Chordata > Amphibia > Caudata > Salamandridae > Lissotriton > Lissotriton vulgaris. The sequence continues at coordinate 1,014,435,965 of NC_141687.1, forward strand.
TTTTTATATAAATAATATTTTACACTACATTAAAGATAACAATACTGAATACGTTGCATAATGTAAAGGATAAAATTACTATTTCCAATCCAATAAGTGGTACTGTAAAGAACGTGTTGGATAGCGGGTGGATAAAAATTACTATTCCCACTCCAGCGAGTGGAACAGTAGGAAAAGTGTTGAATAGCGGGAGGGTAAAAATTACTATTCCCACTCCAGCAAGTGCAACAGTAGGGAAAGTGTTGGATAGCGGGAGGATAAAAATTACTATTCCCAATCCAGCAAGTGCAACAGTAGTGAAAGTGTTGGATAGCGGGTGGGTAAAAATGACTATCCGCACTCCAGCGAATGCAACAGTAGAGAAAGTGTTGGATAGCGGGTGGGAATAATTTAATATTCCCACTCCACCAAGTGTAACAGTAGGGAAAGTGCTGGATAGCGTAGGGGAATAATTTAGTATACCCACACCTGCAATATAATTAACATTATTTAACAAGTCATTTTTTTTCAAAATTAATTTACCTCCCATCATTTTCCCTATAAATGTCACCTACAATATTGTAAAATATTAATAAATTAAAATAATTAATTGACAATTCATTAACTAAAACAATTAACAATAACATTAATAACAATCAAATCTAAATTAATTGACACAATTAACACAATAAAATTAAAATTACTTTTAATATATATAATAGAAAAATTATTACAAATTACATTAAAACTAACTTACTTCCTACTCTACTCCCCTATCAACCCTCAGCCCACTCCTAAAAAAAGGAACACAATTAACATATTTACAAATTAATAATTAATCATTAATATATAATTAATTACCAATTAATAATAAAATAACACAATGAACGTAATTACCAATTAATTATTAATTGTCATTAATCAATTCATAATTAATAATACATTCATTAGCTTGATTATGAATTAATAAAATAATAATACATTAATTACAATTAAATTACTTCCCACCCTATTCCCCTATAAAGCCACAACCCGCTACACAATTAAATTACACAAAAAGTAATTAACATATACTTAATTAATTCTGAATAATTCTTAAAAAATATATTATAATTAAATTACTTCCCACCCTACTCCCCTATAAATCCACAACCCGCTACGGGTAAATTACACAAAAATGTATTAACATAAAATTCCTCACTTTAAAAAATTCAAACATACATTACAAAAATAATACATACTTTTAACACATATACTAACACTTAAAACACTATCATAAAATTCGATATGTTTAACAACTATATTATGACTCTCAGTATTACTAACTTCGATATTATGACAAACAATATTTCTTACCTGCATTTTGATATTCTGCACCACTATATCTTTGACGGTCGATATTCTGTCCACTCGATATTTTAAACTCGATATTTTGACATATCGATATTTAAAATTCGATATTTTGACTGCTCACAGTTCTCAGCATCTTACAGTACCTTCAGCATCCTGTATCACTTGCATTAGGATTACTCTATTGAAGTATATGATTGTTTGCCCATAGCACCAGGAACTTGTCTTGTGACTGCTTTTGTGCCAAGGTAAACTGTCTTACCACTCCTTATTGGCCCGCCTGACCTTTCCCCTGCCAGATTTGATCATTCAACAGAACTCTTTAAAAGTTTCCAAACTTTGTGATTATATTTGGTTGATAGTGTTTTTGATTGGAATGCTGAGATTTATAAGCCATTGAAAAATTCCTATCTCTGATACCCTCTGTTTGATTTTGTTGATTTTTCACTCTCAAAATTCAGAAAAGTGCAATATTCTTTTATCAATGAGTGGCTCATTTAATTTGTATCTTTAAAGGGTATACAGGATACTGCAATAACTGGGATAAATCAAGTATTTACAAAACAGTTGAATGGTTATTGGAAGGAAAGGAGGCCTGGGGAATCAGTGTTTATAGAGATGGCTTTCCAGGGGTGTGGAACTCCTATCACTCAAAAGCAAAGGCATATTGTTAAGGGTCAAGGACATCAATTTTACATGTTTGTTTTGTACCTTGGATAAGTAGGATTAACCCACTGCAGCACTTTGTTTATCAGTTCACAGTACCACATTAGGGCTCTTTAAAAGAGCATTGTCTACTGTTAAAGTAAGATTTATATCCATATGTTCAATTTGTTCAAACTTGTATTTATGGTTTATTAATGCAAAGTCTTTATTGTTAGGGTAAGCGTTCTAAGGAAAAACTGTGAGCTTGGCTTGTACTACCGACAGTGGTTGCGGTATACTAATGAACACACGTTTTCAAAGTTTAACAATTTGAGGCTACCTATAATGCTCTTAGCATTCTCTCTGATTAGATGCAAAGAAGTGTGAAAGCAATATCGATGATTCTGTGCTTTCAGATTAAATGCATTGCAAATACAATAGGCCTGGCACTGATTGCACCCTTTTGGTTTGTTAATGTGTGTTTTATTTCAAAATTGTTTTTGTAAAACTTAATTTTTGTGTGAGGGACTGAGCACACACTCAAAAAAAAAAATTTATAAACCAAACTAAAATTCTCATTATTGACTAAGACTAAGAACTGATAAATTATATGATGTTGATTGATATTGATTTGATTAACTTCATTAAAAAATGGTGGCAAAGATCTGTCGCCTTGGAGAAGAACTTGGCATGGAGTTGGAGCCCATTCTTGTAAGTTACTTGTTAAACTGGTACTGGAAATTAAAATATTGGACTTTTTTGGCGCTATCAGTTTTCTTGTGGCAGAGTACGTTTTACCCCTTGAATGGAGCTATAAAATATTTCCCATGTTAAATTGATCTGAATCTTGAAATGTAATGCCCAGAACCTGAAGATCTGACATGGCAGTATTCGAAGGGTGTTGCTTTTTTGGAGGTGTGAGTATTAACCGTTGAGTGAATACCACATTGAGATGTGTTGACATCATTTTGTGAAATATTAGCTTTGATGGTATGGGATCACAGAGATTTGAAGTACCCGTAACAGTCAAAATATTGAATTTAAAGTTGTTTTATCCTTCTCATGTATTGCAGTCATGAAATGTTTTGAAGAAATTACGAATTTGGTGAGGGGAGATGTTACAAAGCCAGTATACAAAGGTGCAGAGGCAGCTCCTGTGGGTACACCTGCATACTTTATGACAATGGAATATGGTGTATATTCATGTTGTTAGCTTCATCATTGGTGCATGATCACAGAAAAAGATGGTCCATTGAGTTTCCCAAGATACTAAATATTTGAAACTAGAATTATTGGAAACTAAAAAGGAAAATTGTATGAAACGAGAACACCCCCTAGACCAGCTCAAGATGAAGCTCTAAATCTATGGAAGAAGGTTGCACCAGAAAAAGAAAGGGAAAAATATCAGAGAATGGCGAAGAGAGTGGTGCACAATTATGCAGATGCCCAATGGAATGAAGGACAGTGTAGGTGGAGTAAAACTGTGTTTGATGGAACATGACTATATCCAATCATTACAACAGAAATACCAGGAAAGGGAAATAGGAAAAAATCAACAGAGCTGGGTGAAGAGAAGAAAGAGAAGGATGATGAGACAGATAGCGATTCAGGGGATGATATTTTAGAAGAGATACTAGCTGCAAGACCTCCTCTAACATTGACTGATCTAGGTGAATCAAGTACTAGTACGAATAGTACAGTACAGTGGCTACTGCCCCTGAGAACCCAGTGTACTACAGTTGGAGAGACCTAAGCTGATACTTCACATTCATTTTTCCACCAGCTGTAGCTCAACTCCAAATTCCAGTGTGTACTGTGACTAGTACACCGGTTGTCTATAGTACAGCACAATGCCCACCAGTAAATACACACACCCTACATAGACCAGTTATAAATACAACATTTTTGTTTGATGACAGAAGCTCACGGGCCTGCAAGAGGTCCACCTACAACAGTCTGTATTCCAACTTCACAAAATTCATAGATTGTTGTGTGGAGACCACCACAAACAGGACAAGCACTCATATATGGGGGAATGCTTGTTTTTACCGCAACCGTGACCCCAGGAGGAATACATTCAATAGAGGGTGGATGTTTTCCACCTTGGTTGGAGGAAGAGGCAGGGATTAAAAAGTAAAAAATCACAGATTCACAGGTAATTTGAATCCTACAAAGGAAAGGCCATTAGATGTTACCAAACAAAAAGTAGAATTGAAAGCAATAATAAGAGGATGTTTGGAAAGAGAATACTTAGAACATTATCAAGAGATATAATTAACCTGTGTAAGGAAATTACCAGATGAGCAAGTGTCAAACATCATATGCTGACGGAATTAGCTCAGAAATTTGAAATTGATCTTTCTAAAAATGTTAATTTAGAGAAAAGTTATAGGGTTCAAATAGATGATGAAGCAATTAAAAATATCCATGCTTCAGAAATTTATTTAAGTATTATGAAATTGATAAAATACATTTGAAATGGAGTAAAACTGAAAGATTTGAATTTAAGTGTGCAAGAAGCATGAAAAGAAAAAGAGGAAGTTTAAGATTAGAAAAATCAGGGAGAAATTACAGCATACCCACTAAGAGAAATAGCATGAAGGATGTATGTTCATGACCCTTGGAACAGTGGTGATCGTACAGCATTCACAAACAAATTCTCAAATTTGAGAGACAAACCAGTGCCGTGGTGCTCACAAGTAGAATGGTTTATAAAGATTTTGAACGTGTTGTGGGCTGATTTGGATGCTTTCTATAAAAATGCTATACAATGGCCATGTGTGGAACCAGCTTGAAATTCTAGTACTAATGCACAATTCCCTGTAGTTATGGAGAAATCTGAAGCAGTGATTACTTTCTTGAAGTGCTGAATGCCACCAAAAGATTTGGATTGGGTTAAAATTAACTGACCGACCAATGGAACCAAAAGAATCAGTTCATGCATTTTATGAAAGACTGTTACATGTGTTACAACAGCATAGTGGGCGAGAATATCCTGAGGAAAATGATATGGGAATATTTGTGTCGCAGTTTCTCTTAGGATCAAGACGAGAGATCAGCTCGCACATAAATCAAAAGAAAGAAATTAAGGAGTCACTGCAGTTTTTGAAAAAAAGGCGGGTATTATTCACCACTTTAAGAGCAAGGCGGGTCTGTTGCAAAGTTATACAGTTAAACAGCACTGTACACATCAAATGGGGTGACAACCCGGTGGCACTTGGTGAGGGTGATATATACATGAATATATACAGTGAATAGTGGTGGTAGTGCAAGTGCTGGGGTGAAACAGCGTGGTCGGCGCGTAGTGACAATAGGTGAAATATACAGAGTAATGGCTCCAGGGATCAAGTTGTAATCACTTAAAACAAGAATGAGTCAATTTCCAGGAGTACAAAACAAGTAGGGCGCCATAAAATTAAGCTGTGTGGTCGACGGCGTTTCGATCCCCGTCAGTCGGGATCGTCATCAGGACTGGGTTGTCGAGGGAACAGTGCTGTAGGGTAAGAGAAGGGCTAATCAGTGGGGGTGGAGGTGGCCGTATTTAATTAAGGGCGCGCTAGTGGCTCGCAGTTGGGAAGCTGCTGGGAGAGTAGGGGTGACCCTGTGCGTAAGATAAGCGCAGGCGGCATGCAGGTAACAGGCAAGTAACTACGGAGCTAGCTGGGGTGTCTGAAAGTAGCAGACAACTAGAAATGCAGGTGTCATGCAGGTAACTGGCAAATAAAAAGTGAAACTAGCTAGGGTCTCTTGAAGGTGGCAGACGGCTTGAATTACAGGCCGGGCCTGGCGCTGATGGACAGGCGCAGGGGCTGTATATAAGTATGCAAGAGCGTGTGGCAGTTAACTGGCGCCAGGGTAAACAACATGCTGGTAAGGGTAGTTAACTTACATGTCCGCCAATGGCAATTTCATGGGGATGGAGGGGCTGGTGTGTAAGTTCCATCCGTTAACTGCCACACGCTCTTGCATACTTATATACAGCCCCTGCGCCTGTCCATCAGCGCCAGGCCCGGCCTGTAATTCAAGCCGTCTGCCACCTTCAAGAGACCCTAGCTAGTTTCACTTTTTATTTGCCAGTTACCTGCATGACACCTGCATTTCTAGTTGTCTACTACTTTCAGACACCCCAGCTAGCTCCGTAGTTACTTGCCTGTTACCTGCATGCCGCCTGCGCTTATCTTACGCACAGGGTCACCCCTACTCTCCCAGCAGCTTCCCAACTGCGAGCCACTAGCGCGCCCTTAATTAAATACGGCCACCTCCACCCCCACTGATTAGCCCTTCTCTTACCCTACAGCACTGTTCCCTCGACAACCCAGTCCTGATGACGATCCCGACTGACGGGGATCGAAACGCCGTCGACCACACAGCTTAATTTTATGGCGCCCTACTTGTTTTGTACTCCTGGAAATTGACTCATTCTTGTTTTAAGTGATTACAACTTGATCCCTGGAGCCATTACTCTGTATATTTCACCTATTGTCACTACGCGCCGACCACGCTGTTTCACCCCAGCACTTGCACTACCACCACTATTCACTGTATATATTCATGTATATATCACCCTCACCAAGTGCCACCGGGTTGTCACCCCATTTGATGTGTACAGTGCTGTTTAACTGTATAACTTTGCAACATATCCGCCTTGTTCTTAAAGTGGTGAATAATACCCGCCTTTTTTTCAAAAACTGCAGTGACTCCTTAATTTCTTTCTTTTGTAATGCATATTGCATACACCTGTTGAAATTGTCTTCCAATTGATACCTGTTGGGAATTGTTCTTATTTACAGTGTATACCCATCCCAACTTGGTCTATGGGTTTTCTCCTGTTTATCCTACACACGCACATAAATCAAAGCATGATCTGCTGGCAAAACAAATCACTTGATGACGTTCTGAGATATGCATCATCCTGTAGTGATGAGTTGGAGCTGAAGCAGAAAAAGATAAAAAAGAAATGTATGTTAGCACCGACAAAGTTGGCTCATAACGGCTTCCAGAATCCTTCTTTTATAGGGCTTCAAGGAGATATACAAGTTGGTTTTCAAGTAAGCAAGGCTGGTTTAATGTTCCTCAGAGGTATAGGTGTTCCTGTAATACAGGTTCAGGAGCAGATATTGCTGCTGAGAAAAAATATTACGCCTTGTCACTTCTGTCACAGAGTCAGGCATTGGAAAAGGGAGTGTAGATATCATCCTGATATTGCTAAAGGAAATGTAAAAATGCAAAAAGGAGTGCAGATGCAAAACATGTTGGCATAGCAGATGTAGGTGCCTATGCAAGGACAAGTCCCAATGATGCCAGTCCCACCAGCTCAAATGATTCCACAAAACATTGGAAATACTAAATTGAATTTAAATCAGATGTCAAAAATTAATACTAACACTTTTCAGAATTCAATGTAACAGTTTCCTAACTGACATCAAAAAGCATTACAACAGTATCCCTTTTTCGAAAATGATGGTAGAGGTTCTGATGATTCTCTATAAAGTTGCTTGAGGGTGACGAAGATTGCATACTTGGTGCAGTTTCAGAGTAGACAATTTGTTGATGCTGAAGTGTATGGTCACCCTGTATCATTTCATTTTTGATACTGGGACTACCTGATCTACTGTTAGAACATTGGAAGTCCCAGACCTACACTTCTCAAAAAAATATATCCAAGTTGTAGGGGCAGCAAATAAAGAGATTACAAATCAAATTTTAGAGTTTCCCAGTCAATATAGGTTCATTCAAGGAAAAGCACCAGTTTATTGTTTGTGATTCAAGTTCAATAAAGCTTTTAGGGAGAGATTTTTTGTGCAAATTACATTGCACTATTTACTGTACACCAGACAGTGTAGCTTTCCAGACCCCTGATGAGGATGTGGAATTCAAAATGGTCCAACAACAGACAGCTACAGGAATATTTCCCCTAATGTCAGTTGAAGAATTACCTGCTGATTTGTGAGACACTGTGAATACAGAAGTTTGGGATCTAACTGAAAAAATATTGAATTAATAAAATGTATAGAGCCAGTCTGGTTTACTGCAAAAGCAAACACCGTTTATCCCAGAATGCGTTGTACCCTTTGACCCCATAAATCATTGCAGGAATAAGGCCTGTGATAGACACTATGTTCCAAAAAGGAATCTTGAGGGAACTAATTGGGAGTCAATGTAACTATCCAACAATGGGTTTACAGAAGCCCAATGGAAAATACAGGATAGTAGAGAATCTTAAAAAGATTAATGAAATAGTGCTCCCTTGTTGTCCCGTGGTAACAAGTCCAGCCACAATATTATTTCAGACTCCATGTACTGCAGAATGGTTTACTGTCATTGACTTGTTTAAGCTTTCTTTTCAATGCCTTTGCATGGAGAAAGCCAATTCCTCTTCTATTTCTTGTTCCAGCAGAGAGTATCCCACAAGGGTGTTCAGAGAGCCCTTCTATGTTCAACCAGATTCTGAAAAGAAATCTGGAGTCATTGCAAATGCCCTACAGGTCAGTACTTGTATAGTAAACAGATGATCTGCTTACAGAAACCTGAGAGGCTTGTAAACAAGACACCATTGCATTGTTAAATCACCTGGCTGAGAACGGACATGCAGTGTCTCCAGGAAAACTCCAGTACTGTCAAAAAGAAGTTCAATATCTGGGACACTTTACTGAAAAAGGAGCTAGAAAGGTGTTGCCAGAGAGAGTGGAAGCAATTCTTCAATAAATCCACGTCAAACTCAAAAGGAAGTCAGAATGTTTTTGGCTGATCGGATTCCATGGGACAATGACTGTATGAGAGCCATTCTCGAGCTGAAAGAAAAACTGTTTTGCGCCCCAGTAGTAGGAATGGCAGATTACAACAAAGAGTTGACTTTATTTTGCAGAGAATGAGAGGACTGCGCACTCTCAGTGCTGACTCAGATGTAAGGTGATGCTCGGAAACATGTGGCATATTTCTCTACAACACTTTTGTAAAAATTATTTTTATTGTCAGAAAACACGTCAAAGAACATGGACAACCAACAAAAGTAAATAATAATACACTGTATCTCCACAACAATGTCATACAGATTTGAATCTCCTGTAGCCCATTTCTATACTACCCTTGATCCGGATGTCACAGGTCTTCCTGGCTGCTTTAAAGCGGTTGCTGTGGAGAACACTAGTTTGGAAAAGAGTGAGAAGCTAGAGATGGGATAATAATTGTTTGACAAAGCATGAACAGAACATATTGTCATCTGACATCGTAGTTCTAAAAAGGTGTCAAATCCTTAATCCATCAACTCTTTTGCCAGTAAATGATGTTGTTTGTGATTCAATTGAACATGATTGCCTGGATGTCACAGACCTATGCACCAAGCCATGACCTGATATTAAGGATGAACCTCTGAGTGCGACCATGTCCTTTTTCTAGATGGCTCATGTCTAAGAAGTAATGAGGGTACACTGAGAGCAGCATATGCTGTGTGCACTATAAATGATGATGTGCACACTTCCTGACTTCAAAGAATTACCTCAACACAAGTTGCAGAATTGATTGCCCTTATCAGGGCATTAACTGCTCACATGAGAGTGACTATATTTCCAGATAGTCAGCATGACTTAGGTCCATGATTTTTGGGGATTTATGTTCTCAAAGAGGTTTTTTTACTTCCTCTTTTACACCAATCAGAAACAAAATGCAAGCTTTTCAGTTACGTGAAAAGATTGTGGTAGTTAAATGTGCAGCTCATGTAAGTGGTAATGGCTATATTGCCATGGGAAATAGATATGTTGATTCCGTTGCACGGTATTGTGATTTGTTGGCCTGTACATTTCTTTTTTTTATTGTCAAAAAGAAGAGATATTGTAATCATACATTTAAATAAAATACATATAATCGAAAAAAACAAAATAGATAAAAGGAAAAAGAGAACAATTTAAATCATATATCGTACCCATATAGAACATATATAGCAAACAGTGGCACAGACATATATTCAAGATTCCTTAGTAGCATTCCTTGCTGAGCTTCTTTTCTAAGAAATAAATTCCTTTATGTGATTTCTTTGCAAAGAAAGGCCTGCACATTTCATGGAAATTTCACATGCTAGTCTGAGGAAGAAACTTTGTTCATATTGTTGATGAAATTGACTGATATTTGGGATGAATTTAAGAGGGTGTAGGAAAATGTCTCAGAAGCAGAACAGAACCGCTAGATTAAAGCAGGTTCTGAGAATAACCTTATGGCATATGGGTGTCAGCTGATAACAGATCTGTGTTGCCCGATAGTTTGTTGTTCCCATTGTGCGTTACTTATTACTAGGTGCCCTGGGTGGGGCCAGGGAACCCACCATCAAGTGGCTGGGCCCCAGTGTATATGGTCCCTGTGGCCGGAATCGGCTGGGAATGGGGACCACATGGCCCCTCTTCCCCATGAATGCATCAATAATCCTTTGCAGCACTATCTGTAATGACTATGATGAGTGGGTTCTTTGTTGGCCTCTCCTGGTGAGTCCATGGTTCTTCCTTTGAATTACTATGCGTATACAAATGTGCAAAATCTCCAGAAAGACTCATCAGTTTGTCATCTCTCCATCCACCTTAGTAGTATGCAAAGGTCTTCCTGCATTTTGCCAGTACGATGGGCAGCATACCAAAAGGTTCCCCAGCGCATTTTCTATCAATTTTGGTGATGCCTTCTTGATGCCAAAGAATATGAGGACATCACCACCGAACAAAGGGACACTTACTGTATATAGTTAAGAAGTACCCTTGTTTGGTAGAGATTCACCTCTTTGTAGTCTCGTCATGCTCTGTGTGGGAGAATTCCTGTTATCATAGATTTCTGGAAGAAGAAGCTTGTGGAACAATCACATTGCCGAAATTAAATGCACTGAAGGTCACTGGAGATATTTCCTCCTGGTTTATTATGCAACTGTAGTGTGGAATATGTACTAAACATTTACCCAATGAGTTAGCACTTAGTAATTAAGCAGCACAAAGTACTCCAGTTGGGTAGATATTTTGTGCTAAACCGTGGACTCTTGTTGGATAAAGGAGCAGGTGAGGCTCCGTCCTGGCCAAGTTACTTACATAGCTACTGACACACCTACACAGACACTCAGACACCCATTCACACACCCATTCTGCTACTCTCACATCTACTCACAGACCCACACAGATACTCACCCACCCAGCCACCCATACAGTCACTCACCCATCTACTCACACACCCAGAAAACGACTTATACACCCACTCACAGACCCATACAGCTACTCAAACACACACCCACATAACCACCCACACACCCATACAGCCACTCACACATGCACAAAACCACTCATACGCTCACTTGCAGACCCATACAGTCACCTACACACCCACTCAGACCCATAGAGCCACTCACATACTGACTTACAGACCCATGGAGCCACTCACAAACCCATTTACACACCCACACAGCTACTCACAAACCCAATCACACACCCACACAGCTACTCACATACCTATTCCCAGACTCATACAGACACTCCCTCACCCACAAAACCACTCACGTAGATATGCAGCCACTCACACACCCACTCACATTCCCATATAGCCACTAACACACCCATACAGTTACTCACATACCCACTCAAATTCCCCCAAAAAACTCACACATTCATGCATCCACTCACACATCCACTCACTGACCTATTCAGCCACTCACAAACCCACGCACAAAGGTCACAGGTTACAGTGGGGAAATAAAACTTTAAAACCTTTTAAATTCACACAAAAAACAAAGGTTACCAGGAGGTTATAGTTAGGCAATAACATTAAATATTGTAGAAATTCACAGGAAAAAATAAAGGTCACAGGGACATTATCATTAGGAAATCAATTTTTTTTACAACCCTAGAAATGTGTTTTAAAAAAACAAAGGTTTCAGGGACGTTATAGTTAGGCTGTGATTTGACATGCACAAAACCATAGAAATTCAGCAGTTAACGTTTCCTTAGCTAACTATAATTTACGTCCCCACAATCCACTGCTTATGATTGAACATATTATTTCACTCACAACATTGTCAGTGACTTCACTGGCAACATCCCTGGTTAAATGTCAAATGACATCACATTGTCCATGAGGAAGGGGCGTTGCCCCGAAACGCGTCGGACTTTGTCAATTTCAAAGAGTGAGACATGCGGCTGTACACGTGCTGGGGCGCTTTCACTGGCAGCTGCGAGGCTGAGGAACGCCGAGGTGATGCCTTCTCAAACGCGCAGGAGCGCTTTGGTGAAAAAAAAAAATATATATATATACATGATGCGCATTCTGGTGAAACATGCACGAATTGAGGTGGATGAGATCACTCAAAAAATAAAAGAATTGGAAGACAAAATATCAAGCGACAGCAACCAAGAGGAATTCGCTAAATTACGTAAAGACATTGAAGCAAGACTAGACTCGTATGAAAGTGAAATTGAAGAGCGCAAAGAACGCAAATTTCAAAGGGACGAGCAAGATTATATTCATGGCAGAATACTCACATTTGCAAGACGATATGATAACTTGAAAAAAAACTATCCCATGCACAAAATGGCATCGAGTGCCAGTGAATCGAGCATCAGTGACGATGGATCAACACGCAGCGCTTACCAGACAAAAAACTGGTCTGTTTTAGAGGAAGTCAAAATAATCAATTTGGAGAAAAGCATTGCGAGAAGCGGAGGAAGGGGAAGGGGAATGCGACCATACTCCAGCAGAAGATACAGAGGAAGAGGAAGGGGGACACAAAACCAGGCAACCCCCGCTCCAGCACCAGAAAAACCCGCAGGTCCAAGCGGAGAAAGACGACAGTAACCCCTTCGCAATCGCAATCCGAGACAAACTTAATAGTGAATCTTTCGGATCACCAGCTAACAGAAACTGAACAAAGCGTTTTAAACAAAGGATTGTCATTCTGTCCTGAAGCTCATTTCGACTACACAGAAACACGAATCCGAAAGCTCAAACTAGCGAAAGTACATGCTGGAAAACAAACTGAAGCCAGTAATTTAGCGGAAGAAAATATGGATGATGTCCAATTCAACACAATTGCAGAAATACCAGACCTCAGAAACAGTTTTGAATCGTTGTTCGACCTAAATGGCACATCAATATCGGATTCAGAAATGCTGGATGAACTAAATATCCAAACTGACGAAAGACCAAGTACTGGATTGAAAAGAAAATAAAGGTACTATCCGATCCTATCACCAGGCAACAAGATAGATCTGTTTTCTGAGGCAATAACAAAGGAACTGGACAATCTTTCAAAGCTAAGAAATAACACACGTGAAAATCTGTCAAAAACAGAACGAGGAGCAATTAAAGCATTAATTGAAAATGACAAAATTACTATAAAGCCGGTGGACAAGGGGGGCAATATTATCCTAATGAGAACATCGGACTATGTGCAAGAAGCCATGAGACAATTGAATCAAGAAAATAACTATCAAAAATTGGAAACGAACCCATATGTGAACATGAAGAGGGAGTTGCAAGAACATCTAGAAATATGGTACACGAAAGGGCTGATTGATGATGATGAAAAGAAATACTTAACTATAGATCATCCAATAACACCTTGTATATATTTTCTCCCCAAGATTCACAAAACTCTTATTTACCCCCCAGGAAGACCCATTGTCTCCTCTTGTGGCTCACTATACGAAAATGTCTCCAATTATGTTGATAAATTTCTAGCTCCTATTGCCCAAAGTCTACCTTCCTATATCAAAGATACTGGGGATTTTCCAAGAAATTTGATGAATGTGACCTGGAATTCAGAGTATCTTTTAGCTACCATCGATGTGGTTTCACTTTACACGTCAATTCGGCATGAGGTCGGAATGCAAGCGTGTGAATATTATCTAAAGCAGCGTAGCATCGCATATCTAGACCACTCAAAGATGCTGATAAAAATTATTGACTTATGTTTAAAGAACAACATATTTCTCTTCAACAAGCAATTGTTTAAACAAACATGTGGTACTGCCATGGGCATTTCTCTATCTCCTAACTACGCAAATATCACCATGGGGTGGTGGGAGAAGACCATAGCATGGAATCAGGGCAAACAACAGGATTTGGATCGAATAATATTATGGGTATGTTATATCGATGACCTGTTTTTTATTTGGCATGGCACAGACACTCAGTTTCAAAGTTACTTCAACAAACTGAATGAGAACGATCTTGGTCTACAATTCACATGTAATACAAGCACACAAAAAATAGACTTTCTGGACACCAAAATATATGTGTGTGATGACAAACTTGAATCTACTCTATTTCGCAAAAAAACAGGAACAAACAGTGTGCTACATGGGACCAGTTTCCATCCCAAATCCCTCCTACGCAGTATACCATATGGAGAATTCACACGATTAAAGAGAAATTGAACTGTACCAGAGGATGCGGAAAGAGTAATACAAGAAAGCAAGTACAGATTCAGAGCAAGAGGATATGAAGAACGTGTTCTGACAGCATGCAAAAGAAAAGTTGATTTGAAAACGAGGACTCAAACATTAATCGAACAGACCAAAACCATTGAAATCAATGCACCACCCAGATTCATAACGACCTTCAGCAAAGAAAGTGGAAACATTGCCCGCATAATGAGAAAATATTGGCACCTCCTGTCAGGGGACCCTGACATTGGAACAACACTTGGTGAAGCTCCATCAATAACATACAAGAAAAACACATCTCTTAAAGACTTACTGGTTAAAAGTTACTTCCAAATAGAACCAAAATCAAACTGGTTACAAAATCAACAAAAAGGGTTCCAACCATGTAATTCATGCAAAGCGTGCAAGATCGGTAAAAGCATGAAAGTAATTGAAGAACCAGATGGCAAAATAATGAGAATCGACCAACAGATCACTTGTTCCTCAAAAAATGTAGTATACATCGTGGAATGCAAGTGTGGAATGAAATACGTGGGATGTACCACTTGTATGCTAAAAAAACGGATTTTGGAGCACATTAGAGCGGTGAAAAATTTGAACATGCAATACGCCACAGCCAAACACATAAGTTCCTGCCAAAATGGAGACTGGAGACAAATGCAATTCTATGGAATAAAGATGCTGGACAAAATGGAAAGAGGTGGAGACCTAGTTCGCAAACTACGTCAAATTGAGTCGCGGATGATAATCAGACTGAAAACAAAGCATCCGAAAGGGATGAACTTTGGAGAGGATCTGCACATTCATCTAGAATAACAAGTTCCTGAAATGACTAGGGTACTATACCCGATAAATCAAAACAATTATCGATGAACTATTATAAAAGACCTGGGTACTATACCCAATAAATGAAAAATCACAACGGATATGCCACAGTGAACTTTCAGTCACTAAAGTGCAGTAATTGAAACGCACACAATGTCCTTTTTCTGTTATTTTATTTTTCTCACTAAATTGTAACTACAATTCCCATATTGCTTCATAATCAGCTAACATGGGATAGTACAAAAAGCAACACTGTGGAGGGACTAACCGACCGTGAGCAAGGCCAGTTGTGGCTGAAACGCGTTGGTGGGGTGAAGTGTAATAAACAAGGCTTGTAAAGTATCCTGGTTGTGCTGCCTCCTTTGTATACTCAAATTTCCCTGGGTCAGGATCCGACCCCTGGGCAGAGCACACACTGCGGAGCGCTCTCGACTGGCTTAAGGATCACTTTGTGTAGCGATATATATATACATATATAACCTACTGGCAGTCGCCAGTAGGTAGTTATAGTTAGGATTATTTTCAATAGGAAATCGCAATATTCTATTGGGAATAACTTTGGCGCCGGTTGAGGAATCTGCCTGAAAATTTCCTCAAATTTGCCTCGCGGCGCTCCGGTCCTTCCCTGAAAGTTTGGGGGGATACGTCAAGCGGGGGCCGAGAAAAAAGGGGGGTCCCAAAACGTGCTTTCCCCATTTTAATTTCCATAGGGCGGTCGACCTCACTTTTAGCCCGAACGGCTGAATGGATTTACACGAAACTTGGCAAAATTGTAGGGACTGGTAGCCCGATGTGCCTTTGCTATGTCTCAAGATATGTGCTCCAGTGGATTTTGAGTAATTTAGGCTCAAAAAAATATATATATCTATAAGCGTGCCCTGGTACGCGCACCGGGGCGCTAGCCAGCGCGCTACGCGAGTTCGCACGCGGAAAGCTGATTGGCTCTCGGGTGTCTTTCAACATTCCAAACCGTCCAGAGCGGTCGCCATCTTGTGTCTCGGTAGGATTGTGACACAAGAGGTAGCAAAAACAAAGGGGGAAATGACCATAAGGGGGCAGAGTAGAACCCCCCCTGACCCCCTAGGTTTGATGTGAGGGCTATAAAAGGGCCCTGCGGGACAGAACGAAAAAAAAATCCGATTTGGCGGGGGGAGCGCCCGGTACGGCCACCGGGGAGCGAACCGGGGAGCGTACCATGGGGAAAAAAGAATGACTGACTTTTCGAAAAATGTAGCCTTTTTTTATAAATTGGAGGTAGTTCTAAAAAGAACTGTTTTTTTTCTTCTTTTTGTTGTTTTATATATTTTTTTAATGTTTTTTGAACATTTTGTACTTTTTTTGGCTTTTATGAACTATTTTATATTTTTTTTGTTATTTTTATGGGGAGAAACAAGAAACAGGGAATTGTAAACGGCTCAACTGGAGAAAATAAAATAAGGAAAAAATTATTGTTTTTTGGGGCAATTGTGGTTGTCACCAGCACGGTTGATGAGCTTTATGCTTTGCTCACCATAGGTGATGGTCTTACCACAAAATATACAAGAGATCTTGTATTCCCCAAACTGTGGTTGTATGTTTGGGACCATCTCCCTTGTCTCTAGTCCCGATGGAGTGTGATGCTTTCGTTTGGAGGTGCTGGGTGAAGATTGGGGAGGGTTGCTGGCCAGTTCTCTCACCTCTGCCGCAGCATAGTTGTTGGGATGCCTGCGCTGCATGTGCGGAATCATGGTGATATTGCCAAAGGAGTATTTTTTATTAGGGTACCCCCTTGAAAGCTTCATGTTACAGATTAGGCAAGTCACCTTTGGCGCATTCACTTTCTTCTTGCCCTCTGGGATAGAAAAAAACTCCCATACAATGTGCTGCTTTGGCCTATATGGGGTATTGTCTTCTGGTAGGAATGTCCTACTCCCCTCCTCCTCCTCCTCCTCTTCTTCATCTCCACCACTGTGGTGTTGTGGTGGTCTTCTTGGTGGTGGTGGTGATGGTGGTGCAGATGCTCCAGCTGCTGCTGCTGTTGCTACTGTAGCCATTTTAAAGTGCAAAATATTATTCAGAGATCTCCAAGCAGGTCTTCCTCAGTCAAAGGACAAAGTCAGAATAAGGAAAAAAGGTGGGGTCTTTCATCATTTGGAAAAAAAAACTGTCCTGAACCAATGAAAAGTGTTATTTTCAGCTCACATGACCCGGGCTTTCATCATTTAGAAACCAAAACTGTTCTGCACCAATAAAAAGTGTTATTTTCAGGTCATATGACCCGACGCGCTTACGCTGCGCGCCCCCGGGCGCGTCGCGTAAGCGCGTCGGATGCTTACGTTGCGCGATCGTATTCGCTCAAGTGCTTCCGGGTGCGCTTACGCCGTGCGTATCATGCGGACGCGACTACGCGATACGTCACAATGATGTTTTCGTTCGCGGCAATAGCGCTAACGGGACGCTCACCGGGGCGCGCTGAAAACTGCGCTTTCCGGTGCGCTCACCGGGGTGCGCACCGGGAGCGCTCCAGGGCAAAAAAAAAAAATAGTATTATATAAATATACAATATAGGATTCATTATAAAAAATATTACATTTCATAGGTTTGAGGCCCTATATATAGTTAGGAATTAGCATTTAAAAACCATATG
Source organism: Lissotriton vulgaris (assembly GCF_964263255.1). Classification (NCBI taxonomy): domain Eukaryota; kingdom Metazoa; phylum Chordata; class Amphibia; order Caudata; family Salamandridae; genus Lissotriton; species Lissotriton vulgaris. The sequence continues at coordinate 1,014,453,791 of NC_141687.1, forward strand.
AAATTCACTGAAAAAAACAGAGGTTTCACACCAGTTATAGTTAGCTGGAAATTTTACTGACATAAAACCATTCAAATTCCAACGTTATAGTTAGTTGGACTCACTATAACAAGCGCGCCTTTACAAATACATATATAAAACAAATTTATTTTTCATAAAGACACACATTCACTGGATGGTGTCATCAGTGATGTCATGAGTGATGTCACTGACCATGTCATGAGTGATGTAATATGTGACGTCATCAGCAGGGCATTGCAGGCGCGCTTGTTATAGTGAGTCCAACTAACTATAACGTTGGACTTTGAATGGTTTTATGTCAGTAAAATTTCCAGCTAACTATAACTGGTGTGAAACCTATGTTTTTTTCAGTGAATATATATATATATATATATATATATATATATAGTATACATTTTATTTTTTACTCATTTTTAAATAGTTAAAACATTTGATGTTTTATAGCATTATAGAATTAAACTACTAATGTTATAAAGCACTGTGATAAAAAAAGGCTGTGGGCAATATCATGCCTGATAAATCACTGCAGAACTCAGGGGTGGGTGGAGTTTGTTCATTTGTTTTTCTAATATTTGCCCTTATCATGGCATGTAACTAGGTATGTTTGCAAATAAATGCATTTGCTGCATGCAGCACAGTCTGGAAACATAGAACAATAAGTGCTTACTTATTAATTAATTGTGCTGTCTACAGGCCACACACTAATTAAAAGATTTGCTGAGGTAATCTATAAAGAGAAATTGGTTTCTTGCTTGTTCGGGATGAGAGCTTTGGTCAAGCAGCAACCACAGTCTTTGTCAGGGTAAGGCACAAGCAAACCTCAAATTAATCTGTGCTCAGTTCCCTGGTAGCTTGGCACAGAGCAGTCAGGGTTAATTTAGAGGCAATGTGTAAAGTATTTGTTCAACAATTCAAACAGAAAATCTGTGAAAATCCCATGCGAAAAAATACCAGACCAGGTTAGAAAAATATAGTAAAATGTAATAAATAAGATGTAGGAAGCTGGCTTTTTAGGTAGCGTATCAAAATGAGATACACTATGTAGAAAGTCCAGATGACCCTTATTGGCTTACAGGACTTTAATTCATAATCTCAAATGCTTCCTTTTGTGTTATTGTGGGCGAGCAGTTTAAATATATCAAAGGGCAGTGTTAAACACTTGTTGAACAATAAGAGTCAATAAATGAGATACAGGTATTCTTATATATTTTTAACACAAAGAACTTCATAATTGGGTAAGTACTTTTCGAGTTATCAATTTTGACAGTTAAGCAAAAATGTCACAAATGCGTTTTTACGTGGTAACGCTTTTCTATGGAAAAATAAACATATGCTGCATACAGGTATTTTTTATTGTATTTTGGAAGTCCCCTTTAGGACTTAAGGTGCTAGTGGGTCAATGATAGAAGATCCACCAGCAGGTGGGTTTACCTGCCCTGCAGTGTCCTGGTGCAGAGGTGCTGTACGGGTTGGAAGCCTTGCATGCTACACCGTAGACGAAAAAGAGGGACCACCTAGAAACAGGCTGGAGAGGGGGACTTTGGGGACAAGCCTAGGAGATACCAATGGAGGGCTCAGTTCATGAGGGTCTTGGGAGCAGGGAGGACAGTCGGTGTTAATAGACCCACTCGGGGGAGCTCAGAAACAGATCAATCAATCAATCACAGACATTTATAGAGCGCACTACTTACCCGGAGGGTCTCAAGGCGCTTGGGGGGGGGAGTGCTGCTACTGCTCGAATAGTCAGGTCTTGAGCTTCTTCCTGAAGGAGAGGTGGTCTTGGGTCAGGCGCAGGTCGGTCGGGAGGGAGTTCCAGGTCTTGGCGGCCAGGTAGGAGAAGGACCTTCCTCCTGTTGTCGTTCTTCGGATGCGGGGGACGGCGGCGAGGGCGTGGCTGGCTGATCGGAGATGTCGTTTGGGAGCGTAGAAGTTGATGCGGTTGTTGAGGTAGCTCGGGCCTTGATCATGTAGGGCTTTGTGTGCGTGGGTGAGGAGGCGGAAGGTGATTCTTTTGTTGACGGGGAGCCAATGCAGGTCTCTCAGATGTCCGGAGATGTGGCTGTGTCGTGGGATGTCGAGGATGAGTCTGGCTGAGGCGTTCTGGATCCGCTGGAGTCTCTTCTGGAGCTTGGCGGTGGTTCCGGCGTAGAGGGCATTGCTGTAGTCCAGTCGGCTGGTGACGAGGGCCTGGGTGACCGTCTTCCTGGTCTCGGTGGGGATCCACCGGAAGATCTTCCGTAGCATGCGCAGGATGTTGAAGCATGACGAGGAGACGGCGTTGACTTGTCTGGTCATGGTGAGGGAGGAGTCCAAGATGAAGCCCAGGTTGCGTGCGTGGTCTGTCGGTTTGGGTGCGCTGCCCAGGGCGGGGGGCCACCAGGAGTCGTCCCAGGCGGAGGGCGAGGAACCCAGGATGAGGACTTCCGTCTTGTCTGAGTTCAGTTTCAGGCGGCTGGTCGTCATCCACTCGGCTACGTCTTTCATCCCTTCGTGAAGGTTGGCTCTGGCGGGGTCGTTGGTCAGGGAGAGGATCAGCTGGGTGTTGTCAGCGTAGGAGATGATGTTGAGGTTGTGTTGGCGTGCGATGGCCGCGAGGGGGCTCATGTAGACGTTGAAGAGGGTGGGGCTCAGCGAGGATCCTTGAGGGACGCCGCAGATGACTTCGGTGGCCTCTGACTTGTACGGTGGTAGACGGACTCTCTGTGTTCTTCCGTCGAGGAAGGAGATGATCCATTCCAGTGCCTTCTCCTGGATTCAGCTGTTGCTGAGGCGCTGCACTAGGGTGCGGTGGCAGACAGTGTCGAATGCCGCGGAGAGGTCTAGGAGGATGAGGGCCGCTGTTTCTCCGTTGTCCATCAGGGCTCGGATGTCATCGGTGGCAGCGATGAGGGCGGTCTCGGTGCTGTGGTTGGCTCGGAAGCCAGACTGTGAGGGGTCGAGGGATCCATTCGTCTCGAGGAAGGCGGCCAGCTGTTTGTTGACGGTCTTCTCAATGACTTTGGCTGGGAACGGGAGGAGCGAGATGGGGCGGTAATTTTTGAGTTCGGTGGGGTCCGCTGTAGGTTTCTTTAGTAGGGCGCTGAGTTCGGCGTGCTTCCAGCTCTCCTTGAAGGTGGCGGTGTCGAAGGAGGTGTTGATGATGTCCCGCAGGTGGGCTGCGATGACAGCATCGGCCTTGTTGAAGACGTGGTGAGGGCAGGGGTCGGTCGGAGATCCGGAGTGGATGGAGTTCATCATGCGGATGGTGTCTTCGGTGCTGATCGGAGTCCAGGCGCGGAGGGTGGTGGTGGGGGGCGGTGGTTCGGTTGTGGCGTGCGTCGGTTGAGTGCTGAAGCTGTTGTGTATGTCCGCGATCTTGTTGTGGAAGTAGGAGGCGAGGGAATTGCAGAGGTCTTGCGAAGGGGTGATGTCGTTGTTTCCGGCGTTGGGGTTGGAGAGCTCTTTGACAATGTTGAAGAGTTCCTTGCAATTGTGTGCGTTGTTGTCCAGCCGGTCCTTGAATGCAGTTTTCTTGGTGGCACGGATCAGTTGGTGGTGCTTCTGGGTGGCAAGCTTGAGGGCGGTCATGTTGTCCGGTGTTGGTTCCATTCTCCAGGCTTTATCGAGGGCTCGGCAGTTCTTCTTGGAGCTCTTGAGTTCGTCGGTGAACCATGGGGCCTTCTTGCTGCCGGGTCTGCTGGGCGGGGTCCTCAGTGGGGCGAGTTCGTCCGCGCAGTTGTTGATCCACTTCGTGAGGGTTTTGTTTGGCTGTTCCCGTGTGTCAAAGGCACTCACAGTTCTCGGCAGACATGCAGAGGGGGACAAAACAGGACAGCTGGGCATCTCTAAGTGTTAGCTTAAGTGATACTGATGTCCTTCATCGGCTGGACAGCCTTTGCTTTGTTGGAGTCTGGATTGGACTGCAAACCTTGGTTGCTGCAAGGGATCTGGTACTCCGGGTATTGTTGCAGGCGTCTCCTGGAAATCCTGGCATCTCCAAACTTAGTGGGGAGACATATCTAACACCCTGTGGAGCACAGTAACCTTCTCTTAGGCAGCTACTTTTTTGGTGGACCCGGTGGTCATCAGAACGGTGAACTGGACTTGGCAGTCAGTTCCTGCAGGTTGCAGGGAAGTGGCTTCTCCACTTCAAGGGAGATGTTGATGGCTTGGTGAAGTAATGGTGGTCCTCTGAGGCTTTTGGAGGATGCACAGGATGCTGTAGGAAAAGTTGGATTGTGATGAGTGCCAGTGGGCTACTTACTCCTGGGGTCACTGCACCCCTACATGACCACTTCCTGTGGGGAGTGGGCATAACTCTGTTCCAGAGTTCCTAATTCCACCAAAATAAAGAGGCTGAAATACTTCCTTCATGGAGCACATCAAGCAGTCCACCTTAGGGGTGTGACTAGCCTTGGTGGTGCAACACCCTACTTGCTTATCTAGTTCCTACCTGTCCTGGTGCCAAATGGGCCTCAGGGCAGAGGTGGCATCTCCCATGTCTAGGGGAAGCCCAGGTCGCATATCAAAGGTGGCAGAGGCTTTCAAGCCTCTGACCTTGGTATGCAGATTCCCTAGACATCCTGCTGGAGGGGGCCTACACTCCTCTTGCCAGAGCAGGCATTGTTTCTGACCTCTGAGAGCATGGGCTCTCACCTCCAGAGCATTACAAACTCATCTGTGGTGGCAGGCAGTCAGCCAGCAGACTAAGAGGTTGTTAGGTTTTCAGGGGGCACCTCTAAGGTGCCCTTTGGGTGCAGGTTTTAATAAATCTACTCCTGGCATCAGTTTGTATGTATTAAGACAGTGTTTGATACCAAACACCATAATTTTAAGTGAATCCGTTATGAAACTGGGGAGCTCATAATGTTCCGTGCCTAGCGCATATACTTAAGATTTCTCCTCTGTTCACTAGTGCTGTCTAGCAATTGAACTAGACAGCACAGGGGCATATCTGCTCATGCAAATATTTCCTCACATGTAATATACAGCACCCTGCCTTTGAGATATAAGGCTGCTGTAGAGGTAAATTACATATATTGCATGTAGTGCCTAAGTGTCATGTCGTGTTTTCACATTTGCAAAAAGAACAATTGATGGACAGAATGAGGAACAATGTCATACATTCACCCCAGTACAGAGATCTGGGCCAAAATCCATCTTATTTTTTGCTCACCATGCCACTGCTGTTTGAACCAAGCCAAATGCAAATCAGTATTGACCCTGTGCCCAATGGGAACAGTCCAACCTGAACTGCCAGGCCAGGTCCTCCCTGGACTGAAACAAGCATCCTAGGACCGGTTTCCAGGTTTCACCCCTCATCAGCCAGGATAGATTGACTCCAATGGCATTGAGAGTAAGGGATCCACGTCTGGGCAGACCAGGCTTACTCGGGGTGACAAATGCAAAAAGAACAATTGATGGACAGAATGCAGAACAATGTCATACATTCACCCCAGTACAGAGATCGGCGCCTAAATCCATATTTTTGTTGCTCACCATGCCATTCCAGTTTGGGCCCAGCCACATGCAAATCAATCTTGACCGTGCGAGCAATGGGAACAGTCCAGCCTGAACTGCCAGGCCAGGTCCTCCCTGGAATGGAAACAAGCATCCTAGGACCGGTTTCAGGGTTTCACCCCTCATCAGCCAGGATAGCTTGACTCCATTGGCATGGAGAGCACGGGACCCACATCTGGGCATACCCGTCCCACTTGGAGTGACAAATGCAAAAAGAACAATTGATGGACAGAATAAAGAACAATGTCATACATTCACCCCAATACAGAGATCTGGCCTAATTCCATTGTTTTTTTCCTCACCATGCCATTTCAGTTTGAACCCAGCCATATGAATGACCAATTTCGGAGTTTCACCTCCAGTTCGGGCTGGACTGTTCCCATGAGGCACAGGGTCAAGACTGAATTGCATATAGCTGTGTCTGAACTGGGGTGGCGAAGTGAGCTAAAGAACGATGATCGATTCAACCCAGATCTGTGATTGGAGGTGAGTGTCTGAAAAGTTTCATTGCTCCGTCCATCATATCCTTTTATTCACATTTCTTTTTACCATTTCACGCAGCCTACAATGGAAGTCTGCATGAGTTTGGCGGTGGGTTATTTAGAGTAGCACAATGTATGTTGTAGCCCTTAAGGACCCTCTTTAGCAACCATGCCCTAGCTAGCAAGGGTGCCTAGGGACTTGCAGAGGTGCTAACGGTCATGCCAATTGGGGGAGAATTTTACAGTTTCCTTTTTTTAGAGAAAGAGCAATGGCACTGGCAACCTGGTTAGCAGGGACCCAGTGAACTTCAGTCAAAATTACATCAAATTCCAAGAAAAACGTGGGTATAACCATGCCAAAAGGGACACTTTCCTACACAAAACGAGACCAAAAGTCATATTAGTAGACCTGGAGATATTAATTTTTAAAGAATAAAGTGTAAAATTGTGCCTAAAGCCAAAAACCGCCAACCACAGCTGTCTGGTCACGCTGGGCCTGTCAGAGCCAACAGTTCAGACCCACCACGATGGAGCACAGGTCGCATACAGTCCCAGGTGTGTCCTGATGAAGTTTTACTTTCTTAAGTTTGGAGCCAATAGCCTTATTTGTGTGGGAAAGGGCTGTGAGGAGCAAGGAGAGCATGGCAGGGAACTGTTGTTGTGGCATGAAGAGCAGGCCGGGTGTTGCAGATAAGTGGTTGATGCTGTAGTGTGAAGAAGCAGGCTGTGCGCACTCTACACTAAGTGTCGGTGAGAGCTGCATGGCCTTAGTGGGAAAAGGCCAGTTTGCTATTTTGAAGAGTGCAAAAGCTTGGGTTGAGCTTGCTGAGCCACACCATGGGTCCAGGACCTTATGGGGTACCACTTGGGTGGGCAGTTACTCACTGAAGCTTGGTTCCAGAGCAGGTTGAGGAGCCTTTTATGTCCCTGAAGTTCAGATCAGGAGGCCAGCAGACTAACCCTTGGAGTCACTCTGGGGTCTGGTTTCAAGATGAAGTTGCAAGTCCAGTTCTTATGCCCCAAGCAAGAGGGCTGTAGGCAGCAAATCAGCACAGCAGGGCAGCAGTTTCTTTAGAGCTGCAGTTGAGCAGAATGGCAGTCCTTGTACCATCACAGCAGTCCTTCTTCATGGCCGAGTATTCACAGGTCCGGAAGTATACTGAAGAGTTGGTGTCTGAAGTCCAGTATTTATACACAGTTTTCCCTTTAAAGTGGGGGGAAGCTGCTTGAGGCAGCCTTTGAAGTGCACAGGTGCCCTACCTTTATAGCCCAGGCTCAAGGCTAACTACAGGAGGTAGGCTGGCCTTTGTGTGGAGATAGTACAGAGTCGATTCAAGCGTAAGTGGGGCTGAGAAGAGCTCCTCCCACCCATCCTGCTAGTGATGGCCTATCCAGTCACACGTAATCTTCCCATTGTGTGTGATAGTCAAGGAGGAATACACAAAACCCAACTGTCATCTACACACAGTCATATAACTCAGAGACAAGCTAGAGGCATGAAATGGATAAGGAAAGAAAATATCAACTTTCTGAAAGTGGCATTTTCATAATTGCAATTTAAAATCCGACTTCACCATAAGTTAGTATTTGAAATTGTGATTCCAGAGACCCGAAACATTAACTGGCTACCTATTCTCATTTGAAAGATGTACTTTTTAAAAGAAATACATTAACTCCAATATTATTCTATGGGAGGGTAGGACTTGCATTAGTGAAAAATTAATGTAAGAGTTTTTTACTACTAGGACATGTAAAACTTGCAGGTACATCCTGCTCGAAGGGTGACATATCTGTATAAAAAAGGAATGTTTACTTTGCCAGGTTGAACTGCCAGTTTAATACCTGCACACACAGGCTGCACTGGCAGGTCTGTGACAAGTTTCAAGGGCTACTTAACCACTTCCGTGCTTGTGACGGAACCACTCCGTCACGAGCCACAGACGCGCTGTGCTGGTGACGGAGTGGTTCCATCACGGCGCGGCCGCCCCGCCCACGCTACAGGAATTCTGCGCTGCAGTTTTATTGAGCGGGCGGGCCATGACGGAACCACTCCGTCACAAGCACAGACGCCCGTGGCTCGTGACGGGGTGGTTCTGTCACGAGCACAGTGGCGCCGCGCGGCCCACCCTCCCCCCCAGCGCCGCGGCAGAATTACAGCCGCGGCTGGGGGTTAAGAGGGTGGCACAATCAGTACTGCAGTCCTACTTTTAGTGTTTAATTTACAGGACCTGGGAACATATAGTACCCCTTTGCTATGGATGTATATGTAAATTAAATATGCCAGTTGGGTATAAGCCAATTGTATCATGTTTTAAGGAGAGAGCACAAGCATTTTAGCACTTGTTAGCAGTGGTAAAGTACACAAGTATAATGCCAGCAAAAAAGAACTCAGCAAAATTGGAGGAGTGAAGGCAAAAAAATCTGGGGATGATCCTGCAGGAAGGGCTAAGTCCAAAATGCATGCACTGTGCAGACCGCAACTCTGTTTGCCCTGTGCATCGAACTGCATCATCTTATGACCCTTGGTTTATGTTTAAATTTGCAGTTTATCTATACTACTATTATAAAGCAAGAACTTTGAACCTTTGAGGCGGGTAAACTCGGGAAGCACAGCGCCAATCCGCACACCCGATACATCATTGTAATCGTCAGGGTGTGCATATGGACTTAGGCTATATAAACTATAAAATATGCGTTATTTAAAAAATGTACCTTAAAAAAAAAGTAGTCCCTTCAAAGTAGCGCCGGCCGCGACCTGCGTGCTGACGTCAGGAGCGCGGGGAGGAGCGGTATCCCGGAGCGTGAGGACATGGCGCGGGGGGCGAGCGGTGACCAGCGGCGGACAGGCAGGGAGGACCGGCGGACAGGCGGGAGAAGCGGTGACGAGCGGCAAGGAGCGGCGGAGCGGTGAACTGAGGAGCGCGGGGGAGGAGTGGCGGCTGAGGTAAGGCTCTGGGAGACCCACGGACAATGTCGGGGCAGGCGGGGGTCGGGGCAGGCGGGGTTCGGGGCAGGCGGGGGTCGGGGCAGGCAGGGGACGGGGCAGGCGGGGGACGGGGCGGACAGGGGCCCGGGCTGCTTGACAATGTTGGGGCGGGCTGGGTCGGGGCGGGCGGGGTCCCGCGCTGCTGGCCAATGTCAGGGCGGGCGGGGGTTGGGGAAGCCTGATTACTTCCGGACAAGGTCGGGACGGGCTGCTAGTTAAAATATTAATTATAGACAGGGAACTGTATGGTGTATGTGTGCACATGTGGAGTGGAGAGCTGTGCCCTTGTTCTGTGTTTGCATTACACTATTAACAAGCATATACTCAACTCTGAAAGTATCTGAACTAGTGCATGAGATTCAGACAACTCAAATCTGAAACAAGGATCAGTAGTTGTCACTCCCTGTTTGTTGCATGTGGTCCTGCTCTGATCAACCTCATATGTTCAATATTCAGCTCTCCTGGCCATATCATGATGCTATGAAGTGCAGAGTCTAGACCCTGAATGGGCCCATGCATTTATTTTTCTGATATTCCACTGTTTATATATTGCATACATTATCTCTAAAAAATTTAGATTTAATGTATGAGCTGCAGATAGCATAGCTTCAAAAACATGGTGAGGCAAACACTGTTCTTTGTTCCTGAGCGTTGCTGTCTGCAGCTAAAGCATTAACTCAGAGATTCCCAAAGGAATGTTTGCCTAGCAAACAGCAGAATTTCTGGGAAAACAAAATGCATGGACTTGTTTTATGTCTCCACTCCACAATAAGTAAAACCCTGCTGTCATGACCATTTATATTGCAGTAACCATGTGAGGATTTGGTGTATTATATGATATTTCTGTGGGACCTTATCATGGAATGCACTCACAAAAACTGTGTTGGTCCAGTCAAGCTTGTTTATAACCCCTTTGCTCAACCCTGGGTAGTTGTGGCTTCGAGCAGCAATGCCTTGACAAAGGAACTTAGTGTAAAGCATTTATCAGCCCCAAACAATGGAATAAGAACATCACACAACAACAATTTATCAAAATAAAGCATATTTTTCTAATGTATTTTAATGTCCTTGATCATCAAAATCCACAGGGGGCATCTTGAGATATGAATTTGTAAAGCTTTTTATGACTTGTAATTCAACCACAAACATGCATTGGTGTGCGAAAAGTTTGTAAACTTTTGAAAAGTTTGAAATTGTTTTCTCAGCAACTCTGGTCCAGGTTGGGTGACCAAATCTGACAGGGCGGAGGACTAGGAGGCCAGTGAATTTACTTTGGGCAGTTACCTGGTCACCAGAACCTTTTCCAGTCCAGTTCCAGCCTTTAGGTTATTCCCACCCTAGACAGCAATGTACTGGTCCTGATGCTGGGATGCAGGAGGAAAAGATGCTCAAAGATGCTCCTTGTGCTGTGCCGTCAAGTGCTTGTTCCACAAGTGAAGTGGTCCAATTTTGGCCACAGAACTCAGGATCCCACTACGTCCTCCTTGCTACAATAAAAGACCAGCTGTGGCTGGGCTACAGATCTCTACACAACACTCAGAACGAACACCCTTGGTGGATAGTGTCACTCTTGGTTGGCAAATCTGGTTTCTGGCAGCACTCCTGGGTCCAGTGGACTCAGGTGCAATGTTTGGCTGTTGTGGATTGGTCACTTTGGGCGGTCAGCGGCAGGTAACAGCAAAAGCTCTACAATGGCTACCAACTTGCCAGTTTGGGCTTCTTTAGCTTTTTTTGTCACTGGTGTTGGTTCCAGGGATCAGTTAACTGATCCTTAGAGTCACTGCTTCAATCTCGGGTCAGGAATCAACTTTTCCCCAAGCCAGGAGCCACAGGCACAATACAAACTTTGCTAGCCGAAAGTGCAGCAAGTGCAGTCCTACAAACAATATAGCCTCCCTTTGTGCAGCTTCAAAGCTACTAGCAGTCCTTCTTTGGTCCTCTGTCCAAATCCAATGTGCACTGAGAACCAGGGTACCAGGGGTGACGGTTTTATCCCAGGGAAGTGCATAAAGGGCAATGGGGTCACTAGCCAATGGGCTAGCAGGTTCCCTCCTCTTGGTTGACAATGCTCTGGTGATGTGTGGAATTTGAAAATCCCAGTAATATTCTTGCCACTCTCAAGATGTCGGGACCTTCTCTCAACTGTGAGAAGCTCAGTAGCCCTCCCTAGAGATGTGGCTACATAAGGGTTACAGGCCCATGTGAAAACTGGTTTGGGGACGGATTTTCCCTCTCTGTCCCTGTCTCCCACTGCTGGCATGAACAAAAGGCAGCCTGCTTCGGGAGGCCCAGCAAAGGCTAGGGTCTGGTTAGCAGTTCTCAGTGCACACTCGGAGTCAAAAAACCAGCAGCTAGTATTCCAAATGGGGCCAAAGAGCAGAGGAGGGGGGCTTGCAAAAAAAGCCTGTTTCCTTACACATGTGATTACCACTACTTTCCAGGCATCCTGCTGAGAATGTAAGTACATTTCCAAAGAACATAAATCTACCTTCAGCTATATTAGTTCATGCGCAAGTGCAGGTTTAAGAGTTTTAATTCGGACAAGGGCACCTGGAAGAAGGTATTCAGTACTAAACCAGAAAAAAGAAAGTCACACCAACTCAGAGCTAAATCTTTGTGAATTGGAACCATGGAGCTTAGTGTTAAGTGTACATCCTGTAAGTAGCGTCATATGTAAAAAAAATGGGTCTTCGGCGGAATGCAGTGTCTGTGCGCAGCGTTGATGATATAGTAACTGAAAGAATGAAAGAATAAGTGGAACTAATGATAAAACATACTATTTGATTTCAAAAACACCTGGGAGTATTTAAAGTCCATGTCGCTGTACCACAGCAGACATGATGTAAGATAGTGACGTGAATTCGCTACTGGGAGCTTTTACACTGCCTTACATTCAACAAACGTGTTTGAGGGCTTTCTCTTAGGCTTTCTCTACCAACTCTCCAATCAGTTGCTGAAAGACCATGACCCATTGCTTATCACAGACGATAATTCTGGGAACAGGTGTCTCTCTCTTGCGCTTGCATTAATAAGTACCACTTGTGAAAAAAATACCCAAATGTCTAAAAATGCTTGGGATGGACATTTTGAAAAATGGGATTACTTACATATTACGAATTGCTTTTCGTTCGGGGTTTTCACTTGGATTTTGCTGGGTAGCAATACCTTCGTCTGTATTGTTGCCCAGAAACTCTGTGGATTCCTTCGTGTAACTCCTGTCATTTAAATAATCTAACAAAGGATTTCTGAAACGTATTCCTATCTTTAAGTTTTGCTAGATCTGTTCTGTTTTTGAAAAAGTATCAATGACAGTTTATTACCACGCTACAGACTGGGGTTTTCAGTCAAATATTGTTTTTATAACTTGCTATTCCCATCATTTAGGTCAAAGAATTTTGTTTTAATAATTTCCTGTGGTGGTTAAAAGGAACGCAAAGTTTCTTTAAAAGCTCTCAATATTTTGGTTAGAGAATTTAACTGTTCTTGTTACAGAAACATTCACCCAAAAGTCATAACATTGAATGGAAATTTATAACAAAATATTACGCCTACGAAAAACGTGAGGTGTTAGCTTTCAGATTTAGGCCCTGATTCTGAGTTTGCCGGATATTTCCAATCCCTCAGCAAACGGGAGAAAGGGCAAACACCGTAATTCTACCAGTTTCAACCTGATAGATTTCAGCAGGTCAAAGAAGCAGACATTTAAAATCGGAAATTCTCAGAAAAATGGCAAAACATGATTTTAATGCCAGTGTTGCATTTGATGTCCATTGCCAAATTGAAACTCGGTTTACAATGTCTAACAAGCTTTACCAGGTGATTTAAATGTAACTCACCCTTATTCCGACCGTTGTATACTCCTGGCCTCAGTGAATAGTGGTGTTTTTGATACATGTGATAATCGCTATTGTTTGTCATCTATTCAGACAGAATGGCTGAATCTAACCTTAAAATGCCCTTCTCTTCACAGGCACGTTTTTTGGCTTCAAGCTGCCTGCAATAAGACTGTTGACCTACAGGAAGCAATCCTTACCCCAGGAGGACCCCGACGCCGTGGTGATCCACTCCTCAAAGCACAGCCAGGATTCAGTTGCCCTGAAGCCCTTCAAATCCCCTATAAAGGAAAGTGGTAGCCCTTCGGAAGCAGAGGACACAAAGGCCCTGATTGAGCCTGGCCGATGTAACCCTGTGGTTCATATATCGGGACCTTTGGACCATTCCTCGCCCAAAAGGCAATGGGACCAGCTTTACCCTGACAGGCTTCAAACAGGTCCACACTTGACCCATTCCAAGTCTAAGGAAAGCATCTGTAGCATAAGGAGAGCGTCATCAGTGCACGACATAGAAGGGTTTAGCATCCATCCGAACAACATATTCAGAGACCGCCATGCAAGCGAAGGTACGGCCCAAACTGATTATGCTCCATTATTGGCTTCAAATTAGCAGTGTTCAAAAACAATTGAAACCTTAACATTTAGGACTAAACAATGCATACATGTGTCCGAAAGTTCTGATTAAATGGTAGGATTGTACTGCTTATCAGATAATTCGATAGATCGAAATATGTGTTTTGTAGAAATACGAAAGAAAGGGCTCCATTGTATTAAAATGAAACAACCTGGATTCTAAACATTTCATTCACTTGTATCATCTTTCCTGTTTTTTCTCAAAACGAAATAGATTTTTCAAAGTTAATTGTGAATGCTGGGGTGAAAATAGGACAGAATTGGCAATTGATTCTGAGAAGACCTAAGAACCTTTTAACATTTAGCTTCCAGGTTCAAAAGCTACCCCAGGTCCTAAGTGATGCAACGTTATCACCTTCTGATTGATTGTGTTGTGACTTGACTGTATGCTTAATTAAATTGTTTCCTCTAGAGCTGCTCTAATCGGTAGATGAGCACTTCAAAGTAATAAACAATGGGACCGATTGACAAAAGTATGTTTGAGTATGGAAACTAGTACTACAGGAGTACTCTTGTACATGCTCTTACATTTCTTAGTAAATTGGCATCAACATGTTTAACTCTCTATTAGTAAAAGTGCACAGACATCAAAGTCCTTTTTATTTGTATTAAGTGTACATGAATAGTCCCAGAAAATGTACATTTGATTTCTATTTTTAATGTTTTGGAGCAAAATTACAAAGGCATCAAAAAGAATGTAAAAAAAAAGTACTGTTTTACATTTTACTCCAAAATGCTTCTGTGCATTGGCCCCAGTATAATTCTGGGCAAATGGACAAGTAACACGTGTGACGCTCTTGTCCATTCATCATTATTTGCTGTGGGCAAACCATAGTAAAATAGTATATGGTCAATCTTAAATTTAAATCTGTTTTCTCACACTGATACTCAGAATGCCAGCCCCCTCCCCTCCTCCACTATCCAGAGTGGTTCATTTTCTGAGTGCCCACTCCCCAATATACAGTGCAAATTTTACTCTGCCGGCCACTTTTTACCACCCAACCTGCTTCAATTTCCCCATGCCACTCCTCCTTTCTTTCTCCTTCGCAATATCAGTTTTTACCATTGGTAGTCCTTTTATCCTCTTCAAAAGGATGAAATGTTGAGCAAACTTTTCTTTTTAGAGTTGACTCGTGCTTGCCTCTCGAAACCCTTGCAGTCTTTGCACTTTTACTAATAAGGAGTTGTACGTTTCAGTGCTAATTCACAAAAGTGTGTAACAGTACATGAAATGTACTCCTTCAGTATTACTTTCTGTACTCATAATTGCTTTTGTGAATCAGCCACTATGCTTTTTAAGTGTTATGTAAGCCTTAACGTCGAATTGAGGAGAATGGTATACTCCATACACCAAATACAGATGCTCCATGAAGACGTAACTAATGATAATAGAATTCCCATCAAATATTTGGCTGAGATTTAAAAAAATATTTCTCCCACCAAGCAATGTTTGAAAGCAGTCATGATGAGTGTGCATGAGTGTACACATGACCTTGCATTTTCATGGTTTTATGCACTTTGTTATTATAGTTAGCAATAAAAACCAGGGCTTCAATACATCAGGCAACCATAATAAATGGAAACATCCTCAAAATATGAAAAGGAATGGTGGTGCCAAATGCATTTGGCAGTTGTAGAGAATGATCAAGAATCCAAAGAACAAGCTTTGGCAAAGATGGAAAATCTTGACTGCACCAAACTTGTGAATATTGTCTTAAATCTGCAAGTTGGTGAAGTTTCATTTTATATCTTGACAACATTAGAAAAATGTCTGCTTCCCTGGATAAAACCAATTGCGAAATTTACTTTTTGGGTTAGGAATTATAGCCCCAATCAAATTCTGGAAAAATCTCATAAAAACTATTTTGATGGTAATTTGGAATACAGGCTACGTTTTGCAAAGGTGACGCACTAAGTAACTTTTTGAAATTGCAGAGTTGTCATCTTCTGAAACTTTTCGAGTAAAAGTATCACAATGCTCCAAGTGAGAAACATACAGTTCTCCCCCAGTGGCTTAAAGCTTCAAGGAGAAGACACACTGCTGGCAGGGCTCATCTCAGGAAGTTGTGGACTCCCAGAGGATTACTTCTCTTATTAAAGAGTGTATGTACTGCAGCCTCTCTCAGAAATGAGGAAAAACACATTATTTTTAATCTCGGCATAACAATGCTGTAGAAAAGATGAATTTGTGGTGGAGATGGCTTTTCCTAAGGGGAGGAGGTTGGCATAAGCATTAGCCCTATCTCTTTATTCTTGTATATTTATCGTATTCCCGCTCCTTCACCCCGTACAAAGAAAGGAGAAACATTTCAGGCTTGATGTATTAAAAGTTTTTCTGCACGTAGTCAGCACTGTGCAATAGAGAAACTTAAAGCTTATTAAAATCCAGAGATGCAGTTCATTGCGAGTCTGAATTCACATATCGACTAACTCTGCATACTCAGGGCACGGTTCACAAAGGTAAACTGCGATGAAAGTCTAACTTTACGACTTTCGGCAATCACAAAGGGTATTTATGAGCAGTAAAGTGAGAGTTTTGTCTCTGTTGAACTCAAGTTTTGGTCTTAAGTTTAACTGAGACCAAAACTAAGACAAAAGTCTAACATTAATATTCGTAAATGACCTTTGTGAATACTGAAAGTCATAAAGTTAGGCTTTCATCTCAGTTTACCTTTGTGAATCAGGCTCATTGTGAGGCAGATTTACTAATAGTTTACATGTTGCAGCAAGGCAACTTGGTGCATTGCATTGCATGAAAGGGAGAGAGCAAAAATGCACCTTGTTTATTGATATATAGCGCACTTTTGCTCTCTCCTAGCGCTGGTGCAGTGTGTGCTGCCTAGCACCAACACAGACACCCTTGACCCATGGTTCAAGGGTTCCTGTGTTACACGTGGGATTGTTTTTAAGAAAGAAGGAATACCTTACTGAACACAAACAATCCAAAGAGGTGATTTCCTCTTTCTATGCGTGATGCAAATTGTATCACACATAGAAAGAGGAAGTAAGAAGGAGCAATAAAGACTTTTCTTCTCATTACGCCTGATTGAAGGAGGTGTAGGCTTTTGTCTTTGCGTGGCCATTTAAGGGCTTGCATGGCCTTGCGACGACTTGCTTTGCTTAACCAAATTTATTAAGAATGTTCAATTAGTTAAAATCATTAAATACAATACAACCTCCTCTGTCCTGCTCTTTCTCCCGTCAATTTAATCTCAAAAGGCCTCCATGCATAGTGTTTATGTGTTAGGAGGATTAGTCTTGGTTGATATCTGTTTGCGCATTTTTCTTATAGCACCCAATTCTCCTTAGAATCCGTGAAAGGATGGTCACCCAAAACAGGGGTTTTTATTGAACATTTCCCTTAATGCACCCAACCTACCATCTCTTAATATGATCACAATAATACAAAATAAATCCCAAATCTTATATATTAAAAGACATCAAGCCCTATTCAAAAACAGTTCGGCGTTTCCCTTAAAAAAGAAGAAAATCTAACAAGACTTTTGATTAATATTTCACAGTTCGCTTTATTTCATATACTGATCCCCAGTCAGAAAGTACTTAATTTTCTAAGATAAGGGCCAGGGTCTAGGTTTAGCTTAATTAATTCCTTTCTCTTCTTCCTTTGACTCTGTAGAGGCAACTTGAGTTACTTGGCTATATTTACTGCCTGTTGCGGTTCTGCTTTAATAAATCTTTGAAAACGACATGAGAGCTGACACAATTCCCCTTTTAGACAGCAGAGAATTGCATCCATGCATGATTTAATATACAGAGTATGGTACATTGATTGTAGCCAAAACTGTTTCAGTGTTTTAAGCCTTTTGCAAACTTTTTCTTTCATGAGAGCTACTTCTGCTCATGGAAAATCATTGTGAGCTATTAACAAATTGTACAATAGGGACCTTATTCACTAACAACCGAACTAGTGACCACCCAAACATTTCAGGCAGTGATATCAGCATCTGTGTAAATACAAATGTCTCCACATGACTAATGAAATAACAGCTAAAGCAGCATGTGCCCTCTGGCACAGTGTTCATCACCACAGCAATGAGTCCCCTCAACTCAGCTTAAAGTACCATTCAACTTTGAAAATGTTTTGGAAATGCAAGCATTTTGTCATAATCAGCATTTCAGTTAAAAAAAAACAAATTTTTCTATCAAATACTTTCCCATATAGGGCAAACAAACTCAATTATCAAATTTTATTGTCTGAAAGAAACATATTTTTTTCCTTCGAAGAACAGCTTTGATTTTTAGTAAATCGCAGTCGCCAAAACAACACCTTGTACTCACATGTACAAATGGTTATCATGGGCAGAATGTCCTTCAAATATCCCGGTTTTGCGATTCCCTGCCATGGATGCTTACCATAATGCAAAGGATGCCTATAATATGACAATAATGCTCACCATTTTATCAGATTCACTGCAGTGCCAAGGCTGAAGACCATAATGGGCAGGATACTCACAATACATCAATCGTGCCTGTAATTATTTATGTCACAGGCAGCCCAAATTGGACCAATCATACTGACAGTGTCAATGATGGCTGCCAGTATGCACATCTATGCAAAGGTGCAGATTTACAAGTCCCTTGTGCTACCAGTACTTCACTTTTTGTGTCGCACTGGCAGCGCATTTCTCTGCCCCATATTTAGAAGGACAGGAAAAGCCACCCTGCGTGGCTTTTCCTGTCCTTGTGTATACGGCCCCTTTACATGCAGTAATCTGCATGAAAGGGGCGTTCCGTGGGTGTTACTGTGGGTGTTCCCACGCAGCACCCATGGAACCAGACACATTTCCAGATTTACGAGGAATCGTAAACCTGGAAATGCTTTAGTATGCTATGCCGCCCCTCTAGGGGTGGCATAGCCAGGCACAATGAGGAGAAATGTTTTCTTTCTCCTCTTTTATTCCTCTTTCAATGCGTGCTGCATTCTACAACATTCATTGAAAGAGGGAAATGCCTGTAGTCATAGTTTTCGTGCAGGACGCTGCCCCTTCCTGCACAAAAACAATCTCACCATGACGCAGGCATCCTTGCATCATAGTGCAAGGGTGCCTGCCCTGGTCCATGGCAGCTATTTGAGCGCCAACGCAGGGGACAGGAATGCGACATATCCTTGTAAATATGTCGCATTCCTGTGCTCTGAAAGTGCCGCAGGGTGGCTCAGCCAAAGGGCTTGCGGTTCCGCACTGCAGCACTTTCTTGTGAATCTGCCCCCATGAATGCCCAGAATATGTCAAGATTGACAATTATTATGCCAGGTCCAGTATCATGCCAGAAATTATGGGCATCAACATATAGTTTTGGTGGTCCTTTACACGAGACATATCTTCCATGGAATAAGACAAAGCCAAACACATATAGCTCCCCAGGGCATCTAAAATTAAAAATACCCTCTTGATTTGGTCGGGGGCCATATCATGATGGGCCAAATGGCTGGTGTTTTTGCGTGGGGAGTGTCTAAATGTCAAACAAATGACTTCTCCGAGTTACAGAACAAATCGGAAGCAGAGAGAAGCAATTCCTGATCATTGTTTCTGACTTGTTCTGTTTAAGGTTCATGCATTATCTCAGAGAAATTCCGAGTTATGTGGTTGAACTTTAGACACCTCTCAAGGAAAAAAAATCAGGCGCTCATCTCATCATGATACACTCCTGATCTTTAACATATGAGATCAAACTCACTATGTGCTCGTCAGAAAAATATGAAAACAATTTAAATTCTGTCTGTGTTCTGACTGTTGTTAACTTTTAATGGCAGTATTGCCATTTAACACATTGCTCTGGAAAAAGGAACAATTTGAAACTGACACATTTTACTGGCTATGCTGACTCATTACTATTGTAATAAATGTTCATGCATACATCTCATGGGAAAGCCTTCAACGCTAGATCTTACCTCTATTCCTTTAGAGAACTTTCCAAATGGTCCTGTTTATGCCATTTAAAGAGGCTCCATTTCCCTGCATCCTCACAAGCCACATTAAGTGCTTAAAAGCAGTTTATATGCTCCTAACCGTAAAAGCTTCATGCACTAGGGTGAAACAAAATACACTGTTAAATACCTGCATATATGACGTCTTTACCGTAACGAAAGAATGCCTATTTGAGAATTGATTTGAATGCTGAAATATAATTTCTAGCAAAATACTGAATCAAGTGTCAATGGTGTATGGTATGTTCTGTTTATGTGATGTAGTGTTTAGCATTTTCTTTCTATCTTTCTTTTTTTGGCTCTTTTTCTGCTGAAAATCAGACAATGGTCGCAATTTCAAAGGTAACGTACTCACATAATGCATCATTTGACGCTTTTGGGGCCACTCTGACTGGCATGTTAGCTTGCCTGCTGCATGAATTTCAGAATGCCGTGTGTTCATGATGACCTTTTAATGGCCAGGCGCAAAAAATCACCCACTTTTTTTTGTTTGATTGATTGCGTAAATGCTGTTAAGTACCAACTTCATTGGATGAATGCCACTAAAGGAAGCAAAAAAATGATTATCACACAATCCAGTCTATGGAATCTGATTCCAATTTGAAGGTCAATGGACTTTTACTCTTATGGAAAAGTCTCTCCTACTGGAAAAAGTTGGAGAAAACACTTATTTGTATTAGACTTGATACTGTTAACCATTTAAGGTGCCATACAGCAAAGATTCATTCACCCCTAGAGCCAGTTGGCAGATTTTCTTCATTTATTCCTCTTTTGTCTCCTTAAAAATAGTTTCACGATCCTGGATGGCAGGGGGTATGGTTTACATTTTCTTTAGTACTAAAATGTGCATGCATGACTCATACTGTACTTTCTTGTTTAATCTTACATATGTTTTGAAAACGTGCTTTAGTATCCACGTGACATCATGTATGTTAACTCCATGTACTGCAGCAGGAGACAGGGAGCCGCATATGGCATACATTTTGAACCAATGACAGTTCTCGTTTAGGTGAAATATGAGATGCAGCACCAGTATTTTTCATATGTCCTGCAAAAGGTTCATTGCCACTTTAATATTAAATGTGGATTGGTCTAAATGCATTTCTACATGTATTGTTAGCCTTTGAATTTATGAATTCATGTTAATAACAAATTAATTAGATTGTTACAGGAGATGCTGGGATCTGCTGCCCAAACTTTTGTAATTATGTGCATGTTGAATATTCTTATTAAGGAAAGAAATGTAGCTGCTAGCATTGCATGCAGTGCATGGAATATTAGAATGTGCACGTTATGACCATTAGATAAACAACATTACTCTTCACCGGTCGCTCATTGCATTTACTTATTTTGTAAATCAGTGCAGTTCTGATGATTTTGTTCTCTTTTTCTTTTAGTACAATGTTTTAGAAAAGTATTTATTGAAAAATGAATGTGCCATTTTTCTCATGTAAATACGTACAATTCAAAACGAAGATCAGACTCGAGGCCTAGACAGTACGTAATAAGAATTTCTGCAAAACATACCCCCGTAAATATGACTGTAATATGATTATTTGGGACACCTTTCAAGGATTTTCCTTTAAGCGGAACGAAAGAAAGCATTCACATCTCAGACATCACAGCCAGAGGCTCTTCTATCTAACAGCCAACAATTTACCTCTCTGACCTTCAGGTTTGTTCCTTATGTGATGTGACATATAGCCACATTTGTATATTCCTTACCAGAGTCCTCTTGGACGTCCTAGTAACATGCTATACTGTTAGTCTTGCTTCCTCTTCAGACTCCCCCAGAGTGTGCAGAGAAATGTCAGGGATTAATTGAATCAGTCTTCGACCAATCATAGAATATTTGCTCTTAAAGACTATCATTGACCACCAACAAAGAAAGTAAGTGTACTCAGTCTTTTAAGCCTTTTACCGGCAAGACTTAAAAAATCATGAAGGGTATACTCTGCTTGGTAACACTTTCCCTATGAGTGACCAGTTCATTTTGATGTGTCCAGCCTTATCGGTTCATGGAGGGGGGCTGTGCCCGCCTTCCCCTTAATTAATAGGCAGGCTCCAGGAGATGGAGGTCCCGTGTGCCGCAATCAGCTCAGGGAGGGGTTCTACATGCTCCCATCCCCTTCATTAAATTACTCGGCCCTGGGGTATGGGGTCCTCGTGCCTTTAAAGGCTTGGGGAGGGGGTCCACTGCCACCCTTTTTAAAAAGTTGTGCCTGGAGGATGGGTTCCCGGGGTCCAAACTGGCTGAGGGAGATGAATCCCACTCACAAACACCCTCCCCAAATATTATACAAAAAATATGGGCCTCCATTTTCTTTTCTTCTTCTGCTATCCCACAGGAGTCCCACAGGATCGCTCCAAAAATGACAGATTTGTTTTATATTTTGGGTTCAGGGGGCGGACTAGCAGGCCTAGCACAAGGAAGTGAGGCCCCAGCAGGATAGATTGCAAACAAAGTAAAATGAGAGAAGCTAACTAATTAATATGTGGCCTTAGGCAGAGCTACTTGCCTACTGTAGTCTGACCATTTTTAAACTATTATGTCAAATCTCTTAAATAAGAACATTGATAGTATTGCTGGCCAAATGGAAAGGAAATAGTGACCCAGTAAAACTTTCTTATTCAAAACCTTTGATTGGTCAATTAATATGTATCCAAACTTAAATCATACTGATTCTCAGCACATAGTTGTTATAACTCAACATTTGCAACAATTAGGTGAATAGGCTGTCCACAAATGATGGATGATGTACCCTCCTTTGGGCATATAAAGAAACCATCTAAGGGATCCAACACGAATACATTATAGACCAACTGTTGTCAAATTAACTAAGTCCATCATTAGGTGTATGGTCTAATTACTGATGGGTTCTCTTCTTTTCTTTGGGATGCAAAGTGTTGGTCCTTGATGATGAAAAGTCGACGCATTTCAGCCTCTAAATTAGGACAATGCAGGACCATAATCCTCCAATAACAAAACGCAACAGAAGTGAGTTGTTTTTATGATAAGCAAGTTTGCAAAAGTTCTTTGGGCTCCGAAGGTGTGCATCCCTCGGGGGAGCCAGTAATGACTGAATGACCTAGCCGCGGTTGTTCAAAAAAGGCTAGCGGTTTATTTCGGAAAACAGGCTGGTCGCGTCCGCAATCTGGAACCGTTCCGCAGTGCCTCGATGTAAGTTGGCTCACTGTAATTCTTATGTTGGTGACTCCCCCTAGGATCGCACGCCTTCAGAGCTCGAAGTGATTTTGCAAACTTACTCATTGGAAAAGCCAGCCCTGACATTGAATGGCTCCTTCTTTTAGGCAGATGTGCCAGAGTAGATGAGGTAAAATCCCATCACTCAATACAAAACAAATAGCAGAGGAGGGCTGGCCCATTAATCCCTGCTGTATATTGTGGTGGGTGGAAGCAAAATGCAAATGAAAGCAGAACAGACCAAAGTAAGAAGAGGGCTGACCCAAATTCCCTTAATGTACGCATATTTTTTACTTTTTTTATTACATGATACTGGTGAGACTGCTAAAGCTCTAGGATAGACCTAAATATTGTGGTTGTGTCTGCTCATCCATATCAATGTATTAATGG
Organism: Lissotriton vulgaris; assembly: GCF_964263255.1. Taxonomy (NCBI): domain Eukaryota; kingdom Metazoa; phylum Chordata; class Amphibia; order Caudata; family Salamandridae; genus Lissotriton; species Lissotriton vulgaris. The sequence goes on from NC_141687.1 coordinate 1,014,476,787, forward strand.
TGCTAAAACTCATAAAGTGAGCCTCTTAGTATTCATAAAATATTTGTATGTATGTATTAGATTTATAGAGGTTCAAACCTAGTAACTAAACTCTATGGAAAAATGGAGATACAAGACAGTTGGCCATAACAAGAAGTATACATAGGAATAAGGAATTTTAGGGGGGTTAGATAGGAGTGTAGAGTGGAAGTCCGTTAAAATATATTTGAGTGTGTATTTATTGATTATTATAGTAACTGTAGCATAGTCAACCCTTATTCAAATTCCAAAAGGAAATTCCTCATGTCCATTTTCATGGCATTTCCTTTACATTCAGGGATCTAAAGACCTCATCCAAAACAATTAAATAAATAAAACAATTGGAATATAGACTGAACAGTATATCTGCAGGATAAAAAAGGAAAAAAGGGGCAAAAGCTGGAATAGAGAAATGAAGCAAAGAGAAATGAGTAAAGGGGATCAGGAGCAAAAATATGAAAAGATAAGCACAAATAGGAGGAGAAGAGCGAGAGAGCACAGAGAAAGAGTGACGGGGGTCAGCAGCAGGAATGCCGAGCTGGGTCCAAAAGGGCCTTGACTGTTCAGAGGACAAGTCTAGGTAAGTGGGGGGCCGGGCCCAGGCACCTTCTCCCACCGCCCCTACACCCTTCCCACCTCCCAAGGCCTATTTACTGGCAGCTCTAGCACAGCTGTGCCCAAGTCAAGCGCATTTGCACCCATTAGCACCTGGACTGCAGCCAGCAGCATGAACCTTGGCCCATCAACCCCCCCAGAGATACACCTCTGCCGCACTCTGCACCATCAACACCAGGCGGCGCCACAAACATTGCCACCTTGCCACCTCACTTACCATGGTAGGATCTTTAACCTGCAGCACCTACCATTTCACCTGCTGCTCTTACACCACCAATCTCCCCTCAGACCTCTCCTAGCACTACACCTGTAACACAACAGAGGTCTCTCACCAAACACTCCACCGAGGTCAAGGACCTCATCAGACCGGTTGTCCTTTTCCTCATAAAGACCTTGCTTGACCCATCATCAGCCCCTAAACTTGTAACTGCCATCCTGAAGGGAAACAAAATCACCCACACTGACTGCATCAACAGACCAGGAGGAGGGTTCGCCATCATCCACAGAGACTCCATCCAAGGCACCGACCTCACAGACAGCACAACCTCGGCCATTAAACACATGAACTTCAAACTTCAGACTGATGAAAGAACAACTATCAAGGGAACCCTCATTTACTGCCCACCTAGACCAAGAACCAGTTTCCCAGACCTCATCGCTGACTTCATCGCCCGCTCGCCATTGACTCCAATGAGTAAATAACCCTTGGCGATCTGAATTTCAATGAGACAACCTCATGGACCCCAACTCCTCAGACCTCCACAACTGCCTGAACAACATCAGACTTCCCCAACTCATCCACAATCCCACACATGCTGCAGGTTACACACACTCGACCCCATCTTTACCTCTAGCGACAGAATCACATACAGTTACACCACCCAGCTCACCTGGATGGACCACTTCACAGTACACTTCAGCATCACCACTTCACAGGCCCCCCCACCAAGGAAGGCCCAGTAAATGAAGCCACAACTGGAGCAATGTCAGAGAAGCAGCCTGCATCAATGCATTCTCATCCGACAAGCAGGATCCCACCAGCAGTCTAGATCTCAGTGTCAGAAACGTCAACACCTGTATCACTCACTTCATAAATTCCCTTGCAGTGATCAAACACATCAGACACAGAAGAACCATTAATCAAGCCAGCTAGTATACTAAGGATACCAGGGACTCAAAATGCCAGTGCAAACAGCTAGAGAGGAGATGGAGAACCAGCAAAATGCCACAGATAGAACAACTTACAAAACCACACTCAACCATTACCACCACCAACTGTGGTAAAGAAGGGAAAGAGCCCTTCACAACAAGAATCAAAACCAGTACCAACAACAACAGGGAACTCTTTGTGATAATCAAGGACTTACCCAACCCCCAGCTGCAGCAAACAATGTCACCCTTCCCAAGAACTCTGTGACAGGCTCACTGACTTCTTTCACGATGAGATAGCCACATTCTACAGCTTCAACTTTCAGCCCAAACTGTCCGAATTCAACAACTACCCCACTACCATCACCAGCATGAAAGTCATCCAGCTAACCAACTTGAGCAATCTCACACACCAGGATACAACCTCCATCATGAAGGCAGGACACTCAGCGGCCTCCACCGACCCATAGCCCCACCACATCTTCAACCCAGATGGTCCCAAAATCAGCCGTGAGATCATGACCATTATCAATGCCTCCAGAGAAACCCTCCTTTCCAGGGAATTGGAAACCCACACAGGTCAGCACCGGCCTAAAGAAACTATCAGGCGACCCTTGCAAACTCAAAAACTACCATCCCATCTCCCTACTACCATTCCTAGCCAAAGTCATTGGGTAAGCTATCACCAGCAACCCAGCAAACACCTGGAACACTATCAACTCCAGAACAGCTTGCAAATTGGGTTCTGCAGTGACCACAGCACCAAAAGAACACTCATCACACCCATGGCCAACATCCGCGCCATATCCGCTCTTATCCTCCTTGACCTCTCCACTGCATTCAACACCGTCTCACACCATACTCCATCACATCAAAATCCGGGAGCCAGAACTCATGTGGATCTTCACAGGAAGAACCCGATGCGTACGCATCCCACCCTTCACTTCCAAGCCTAAGGAAATTATCTGTGGAGTCTTATAAGGCTTGTACCTAAGCCCCACCCTCAACACTTACATGGCAATGGTGACCAACATCATCGGATCCCACAGATTCAACTTAATCTCTTTTGCCGACAACATGTAACTCATCCTCTCCCTCTCAGAAGACTCCACCAACACCAGGAACAACTTACACAATTGGAATACCAGTGTTGCAGACTGAATGAAGAAAAACTGCTGGAGGCTCATCACCGACAAGATGGAGGTGCTGATCTTTGGAAACAGAAGCACCCCCTGGGACTCCTTTTAGTGTCCCTCAGAGATTGACCCCGCCTGAACATACCAGAAACCTCGGAATCATCCTCAGTTGCAATCTTACCATGGCCGAACAAGTCCACACCGTCACATCCTCCTGCTTCTTCACCCTGCACATGCTACACAAGATCTTCAATTGGCTCATTCAGTGCTGTTAGACTCATTCTGGACCTCCCCTGACACACCCATGTCACCTAAGGCAGCTGCACTGGCTCATGTTTCTTTTATTTTGCCAATTAAGGCTCCTCACCCATGCATTCAAGGCTCTGCACATTTCTGGACTCTCCTACCTCAACATCTGCCTCTATTTACATCAGCTCACCAGACACCTCCCCTTTGCCTCTCTCTCTCACCCAAGTACCCCGCACATGCAGAAGCAGAGCCAGAGTCTTATCCTCCTCCCACCTTTTGAAAGTCCTGAAATGTCCTCCTTCTCCACATCAGGGCCTCCATGTTGCTGCAGGAATAAAGAAAGAAGCTGAAGACCTGGCTCTTCGTCTAGCGCTCTAGTCCCTCTAAAGACCACTGCTACACTCATCTTTCACCTGCCTAGCACCTGAATACCCGTGTGGATAATTTGCCGTGCTCTACAAAACCACTAACATAACATTGATGGGGTGGGAGCAAGACAAACATTTTTTTTTTTTTAAATCATTTTTATTGAAATATATGAAACAAACACATAAAGAAACAAATGACAGGGAAAATAATTACAACAATATAGCAAATTATAAGACAGCATCTAAATATCCATATAAGAAAGTTGTTACAATGATGATAAAGTTAACAATAATGACCATAATAATGACCATGATAACAAATAAAATAATAATAATAATAATAACAATAATAACAGTTGTAATAATAAATGCTCAAGTTCCAAGAAGGGCATTCATGACAGATCTTACTCTTAATAGTATACAGTTGACCAAGCAAAAACATATTTCACATAAGGGTTGACAATGGTACGTTACAATAGAAGAGTACAGAAGGCTTTAAAATCTGAGGCAAAAATTAAGGTGTTCACGGGGGTCATAAAATGAATTGGAGGCGTCAAGGGATTTCCACAGTTTTTGTGGGATTTACACCAGGGGGAGGTATGGAGGGATTCGTTATCTGCTCCTCTTAGGGAGGAAAGCCATTCCTGCCACGCTCTAAAAGATACTTCACTAGAGTTTTTCCATTTACTCAGGATAACTTTACATGCTAAAGTGAGCATAAGGTCTAATAAGTAGCGATCCTGCAAGTCTTTGATCCTTTGATCCTAGGATCCAATATTCCTAGTAGAATATAGGAAAAGTCCCTTTTTTCAGAAAGTATTAGAAACAGAATTCCATAAATAGACCATTGAATGCGCAGTAGCAGATTATCTTGAGAACAACAAATAAGGAGAAACATCAGACCTTGCACGCTGGGAGTCTCTTAAGTGCTCAGTCAGAGGAGAAATCATTAAAATCAGAACAGCGATGAATAGGGAGTCCAATCGCAGCCTCGAAAAACTAGAACATGAAATTGCTGCGCTTGAAGGGAAACATATAATCTCTAGGGATACCTCAATCCTAAATGAAATAGTGAAAAAGAAATACGAATATAATGAGATAGTCAGTGATAGAGCAGGAATATGGTTAAACAAACAAAAAGGCACCAAATTATGCGAATCAAATAAGGCAAGGAAGAGCCTTGCTTCGTACTTAAAGTTTAAATTGGAGAATAACAATAACGCAATTCAGAATATAACAGATAGGGCAGGGCTAGCTCACTCCAACCCAGACAAAATTGCAGACATTTTTAAAGACTTCTTTAGCACCCTATACAGCAGGAATCAAGATCTTGATGGCACTAAGACACATGACTACCTAGACAAATGCACGCTTCCCATACTGTCAGACCAAGAACAAGTAGAGCTCAACAACCCTATCACTGCCTCTGAAATAGATATCACAATTAAGGCCCTAAAACTTGTGAAAGCCCCTGGTCCTGACGGGTTTAATGCAAAGTTTACAAATGCTTTTCATCAGTCCTAACCCTCCCTCTACTAAATTTATACCACAAATTCAGTACCTCTGGTCAAGTTAATGGGACACCTGCAGAAGCCATCATAGCAGTAATCCCCAAAGAAGGGAAAGACCCAAGACTCCCAAATAAATTACAGACCAATATCCCTAATTAACCTAAATTGCAAAATATATGCTATGATCTTCGCTAAACAACTTCACATTTTTTTATCCAAACTCCTCCACCCCTCACAAGTCGGATTCTTAAAGAACAGACTTTCTAGTGACAAGACATCCATTTTATTGTTTCTCAAGTTTGAATATGCTAAATGTAATTGATACAGCTATGGGCTCCACCAAGACTGTTTGCCATTGTTCTGATTAATGGTGTTTTTGTGGCGATCCTGGAGCATTTTGGTATTGTAAACATAACAGTTACAATGTAACAGCAATTCTGGACACAGGGCCTGATCCAACCCACAGTTGTAAAGATACTACTTGCAAAATTCATTTGTGAATTGCAAAAGATTGTATACTTACACATAAGTGTAAGTTTACCCTTTTGAATAAATGTATGTGTTTAAAAGTGCTATATGGGCAGCAAATTGCACAACTGGTAGCTATAGATATATAATGGCATGTATTACAGTTGGTCCTACCTTATACATTGCATATGTCAATGGTTAATGTTGTTGTAGATAATTTTCCTACAGGCCCGAAGAATACCTTATCACAGAACTTAGTCTATTTTGTTTCTGTGGTATTGCATTAAAATGTTAGTATCTATAACATTTATTTTACCCTTCTTGTTCCAACATGAATGCCAATTTCAAGTCAGAAAACCACAATATATTGCGTTTTTACTAAAATAAATAATTTTATATCAACGTTAAGCAATTTATCACACAATGTGCAATAAATCAACACGTTGAACAGATAGAAACATTGTGGATAACAATAAATAACTTTGGCGCATTTTGGTTTTACACTAGTCAACAGCCTTCATATCGACTCCAAACATTTTCACATTTCATTTCACACTGACTTTGAATTTAACACCATCGGTGCAGTGCAGATTTACCCTGTGTGCTGACCATCATCGATTCCCATTGTTCATGACGAGCTCAGCTCGTCATGAGTGTACAAGAGTTGTACCTCATGACGAGCTGAGCTCGTCATGAGCATCGAAGGGGTTAAAATCTTTGTTTATTAAATAAGTGTCATCATTACTATATGAATCATGGTGTACTGTCATTCCAGGATAAGCCAGAATCAACCTACGTTGTCCCATATATTCTTTAACTGATCCCAGTATCAACTACACTTAACAACAATACAAAAATTGGTTTATCTTATTCATTTCATAACGTTCCCTGCCTCACTCCGTGTGCACGTTGACTTCACATCAAAAAGAGAAGATGCTATCACTATAAAATATTTAAGAACAACAAATGTTTGTGGCATTGCTCACATATTGATGTGGACAACAGCTCATTCACAGGAAAGCGCATTTAAAGGTGTAACAACCCAGCAATGCAATAGTTTAGCAATGGTATGCTTAGCATATTAATACTTATTTGTTTATTAAAATGCAAGATTAACTTTCTAACAAAATGCATTAAAAATATGAAACGTTTTCAAGCAAAAACATTCCGGTGGAATAGGGTTGGAAATTGATTAGTTGTGCTGTGAAAGCACAGAACACGTGGATGAGAAAAAAGGCAGATTCATTCTTTCCTACCATATATTATTTAATATAGTATTCTAATGTTTAATTTTTTCACCCACTTGGATACTGGGGCTGTGTTATTCAGTTATCATAGTTTGTGTATTGTCTTTATTTTTAATTGTTTAGGGCCGTTTAATCATATCAAGTCCAGCTTACTGGGATCCACATCAGACTCAAACCTCAATAAATACAGCACCATAAACAAGATTCCCCAGCTCACTCTAAACTTTTCGGACGTTAGAAATGACAAAAAGTCTTCATCTCCACCATCTTCAGAGAAAACAATCATTGCTCCCAAGGTGAAAGACAGAACGCACAATGTTACAGAAAAAGTGACACAGGTAGGAATTTGTTCATGAAAGCTATGTTTTACAAGTTGTAACTTAGAATTATTTTATCTAATTTGCATTTAATGTGATATCCTCCTCGGTGCTCTCCTTCTCGGGTACAGCTCCAGCAAGTATCCATACATGGGCGCCTAGATGCTCCTTGGAGCGATTGTTGCGCGATATAAATGGGCAATTACATTACATTACATTACATTACAAGTATCCATGACACTCAACAGAAAGGAGATGCCATTGCCCAGCAACACCACACTATATTCATGCATAAGGTGTAGTTGTGTTGTCATCAAATGCTATGGATGTCCTGGACATTCACATTAGACACACCCATTCTTCACTGGTCATGAGTCAATAGCTTTTATGGGAGTCATAATTTTGTCATGATGTTTTTCTCTTGTTGCTGCTTTGATTGTATGCACCTTTTAGCATCTCCAAATTCTCATGTTTTGCTTGTAAATAAATAGTGATAGGTATATTTTGTGTGGCATTATTCAGTAGGATTTACACTTAATTTGGAACTTCTGGTGGAGTGTTGTGGATCTAGGTGGTTCCTGAACAATCAGAATCACTGAAGGAAAATGAACTCTAGTAGCGTTTGATACAGTACTTCATGTGCTTTTTAAATGGTTAGATGAACGTAATCTTACCAGACCCCAAGTTATTCTCTTTTTCATACTGGTTACCGCTATTTCCGAAGCACCTAACTTTTCTGCTTGTCAAATTGTGTCAGCTATCCAAGGAGATACATGACCTGTTCTTCGCCCCCCCCCCCTTCATACTCCTCCCCCTCGTTCCCATTATAAATAGACCTGTTCAGCCAAGGCAGTAATGTTTTTAGGGGATCAATAATCAATGCTTTAGTCATCAGGACCTACACAACATAGAAGATTCTAACAGTAATCCACTGGAGGTGCAGGTATTGGCCACACTTTTACTGTAACCGTAAATCTTTGGGCCTGATTTGAAGAGATGGACAAGGTTTACCCATAGAAATCCAACTTTATTTTAAGAGTAAGTCATTACCTTTTATATAGTGAATCATACCAGACCTATTCCATTTCTTTGCATTTTACGTAACAGGTGTTTCTATATCCCAATTTCATTCACTCTATTAACTGACTTTTGAATGATGAAAGACTGAGTTGGCCTTACAAAGATCCAAACAGCTGGGGCCCTGATATGTATAGGGTGCACTTTTCCTGTTTGCACCCTGGCGCACCTTGAAACAGGTGTGTCAGGTACAACAGGGAAAGAGCGCCCTATTACATCGAATGCACAGACCCCAGGGCAGCCGTGCAGTCGTGCTGCCCTGAGGGCAGTGCATTCAAGTGAAGTATCCGCTTCGCGTTTCACGGTGCAGGTGGCAACCCGCCTGCACTTTTAAAGGGGATTAGAGATTCCCTTGCAGGCGGGTGCAGTGAGTGACCATACCTGCCTGCAAGGGAATGTCTGGGGGTCCATGGGACCCCTTCCCCCCTCCAGAAGGCTGCTATCAGGGGGCGCATTGACAGTGCGCCACCTATTAGGTGGTGCACTGTCAGTGCCCCTCCTGAGAGCTTCTTTGCCTCTTCAACACGGCGCAGAGGCAAGGGGATTCCCTCATTTGCATGCAGAATGCCCCCATGCAAACCAGTGAACACTCTCTTGATAAAGCTCTGGCACTGTATGTGCTCCAGCACTTTCAGTATTACAGAAGGGAGCTACACAAGCGTCTGCGGCCCTTTCTGTAATACCAAAGCGCCCCGGGGATGCGGAAAGCGGCACAAACATCCGTTGCACCTCAGAGACACTTGGTGTAAAACAGCCCCTGGTTTACAGATAAATGAAGACTTCAGCAGTTTACACTGAACTTATTGAGCTACATTGACCTGCACTGTGTTAAGTACTGTTTAATACTACTGCTGCTTGCATCCTTTATATCACCAATAAAAGGCAGCAGTTGTAATTTTAAAAAATGCCAATATGTTTTCCTCATGCTTACTTGCAGGGGATGCTGTCGAGGTGTATTTGTGATCACACCATATATTCACTTTAAAAAACATATATAACTCTGATCTATGAGCTTTTTTAATCAAGGCCCCTCTCATTTCATCAGGTGTAGTCATAACTGCAGAAGCACAAGAGCATGAACGGAAATTACACTGGCCTGAGTCACAAGCATTTGGCTGTGATTTACCCTTGCAGTACTCCTGGCTCACTCCTGTATTCCACCATTGATTTGGCTTCATGCCGTGGTACAGGTCAAAACATGGGTACAGTCAGACAAAAATTCTTAGTGCCCAAAATGGACAGACTGGGTACGCCACATAATGATAGCACTCCTGTAGTCCTTTGATATTAGAAGAATAATAAACCATAGTTTGAATGTTGCAAAGGATGTCTGACAATTTTAGGTAGGATTAAGATGACTGAAGATATATAAAGTGCTAAATCTGCTTTTAAGTAATGCATGTCTCGTGTGTTCAGTAACTTTCCCTTTCCAAACCCGGATCATTAATCACTGTCTTAAGGAACCGTTTTAAGTGTGTGGTATTCACTAAAAAGAGACACATACAACTGTTTACGCCAATCCATACATTTGTGTATTTAATGATTACGCCTAAATTACATCAGTTTAGGATTAGGAAATGTACATGTTTTTGAATTAAGTTTGGAAAATATTCTTTTATCAATTACAGATATTTATCCTAACAGGTACGTTGTTCTTTTCAAGCCAAATATGAACTTTGGGTGATTAGGGCTTCTTTTAAGAAATTAAGAAGACATTTAAGACTACTTGCATTACGAGATGAAAGCAGATGAAGGCTGCTTAATTAGTTCATGTACACCGGTTTGAGAACACAGTGTAACTTATGCAAATGTAAGCTAGTTTTATTTACAGCTGTAAATTTAAATTGGAACATTTTATTTGGAAATTAGACCCACTGAACCAGATTCACAAAGATTTTACTATGGGTTTGGGTGACTGCTAACCCCTGGGATTGTGTCCCCCAGGAATATTGGGGGAGTTGGTATGGCCCAGGCTATACTTGTGCTATTTTTGGGCAGCTCAATATATATAAGCCCCCTTTTCCATCCTCCAGCCACTATTTTATGGAAGGTGACAGTGTGGCTGGTAGAGCCGTTATAAAAGCCAATGTTCTCCTTCCGCCCATCCCTAATTGGTTTAGGTTATTCTTTGTTATTCCCTTTTTTTGGCTGGCTTTTATTGGATACAGGTGCGCAGGGCTGGGATGCTGTGCTGTGTATTTGTTGTCACTTGAAGCACGTGCTGGGTGGCTGGCCTATTGGTTTTGGGTACAAGGTATTTAATCTTGCCATAGGTGAAATCAGGATAAATAGGAGGGTACTGAGGAAGAATGCGTGGACGAGGGTGGAGAGTTAAAGTTATGCTGTAGAACTTTTAGATATTTAGATGTTATTAGAGGTAGGTTAGGAGTTAGGGGAGATAAAAGTTCACCATTTCGATTGTGCAGCAAGGTAGTATCTAGACAGGTGTAGGTTATTAGGGGAGAGGATTTGGTCTAACGTCTAGGGCTGTCGACCTCGAATCTGGTGAACTAGGTTTGACTCTCGGCAATGACGCTGAACATCCTGTGATTCTGGGCAAATCGCTTAATCCCTTATGCCTAACGAAAAATACAACAAAAATGAATGTGTCCACCTGTAATGAAACTGGTGCTATGTGAAGCACTCTGATACCCGATTCTGGACAAGTTTGCGCTATATAAAACTCTGTTAAATAAAATATTATGGAGAGGCAGGAATTTTAGGGTGGGGTTAGGGACCTTGGGTGACTTGTTGTAGAGTGAGTTTTATAGTTTGTAGGGCAAAGAGCAGTGGATTATATGCGATGTGCACCAGTTTCAATAAAGCAGCTTTTTTCACACCCAAAAATATATGTCTGTGCTGTTCCCCTCTCACTCAATGTGGAGGTGTGATTTACTCTTGTAGCCCTTCTGACATACTGCTTAATTGTAGGAGTAAGCCAGCGGCGGTACCAGCTTGCTACTTGCTTTCAACTGGAATTCAATCATAGGCCTTTAGTTCCTTATTTATCACTAGCTTTTACATCTCTGCTTTTAGTTGCATTGTTCTCCCATGTTACCAAGCCTCCCCAGTGTATATTTTGCACTTTCTAGCCTCATCCACTTTTTATTTTTCTTTTTTCTTTTTCCCCCTGCATTTATTATCTCATGTTATTTATTGTGATGCCCTAGTTTATTGACCTTTTTGATGATGTTGTATTTCACTTTGTTCTTTGTAATGACAACTTTGTTTATTTCAATAAAATTTTCTTGAACTTAAAAAGAGTAATTCACAAAGAAATCTTACTCAATCGGATCACATACTTTAAAAGTTGAACTTCAAATGAATTACCATAGTAAGAGTATATGAAGACTGCTCCAATCCAAAATGCTTCCAATCTCGCATGTTGTTATCTTCACAGGGGGTCAATTTGGTTTCATGGTATTTAACAGAGGCAAAATCAAAAACATTTGTGTTTTAAAATAAGTTAAACAAATAGACAGTTACTCTTTAATATCTATGTAATATATAAATAAATGCAATCAGGGCCCTACTTTGTCCTTCCAATGACCTTACGCTAAACTGAAATGCCAAGAAAGATTTATTAGCTTTCTTAATCAATTGTCACACCCTAATCACCTGTCACTAATCTCTAATGAGAAAATAATGTATGTACAGGGTTTGAATAAGGTAGAGGAACTGATATCTGAAAATAATTTTTCCATGACCTTCCAGCAACTGAATGAATGGAGGAAGTGCATTTGAGGACTTCTGTTCGGAAAATGTTAACAAATAATCATAGAAATAGTTGTTTATGGGCTAAAAAAAAGTAAGAGAGAAAGTAAGAAAGAAAGACAGAATGAAACAAAGGAAGAGTCGGATTTACTACTTTTAAAATTCACCACTTCCTGTTAGAATTAGTATGGAAAGCTATCCTTGGTGCAAGTTTCCATGTGGATTTAAATTGCAATTACAGGATTCCCTACTATTGCTTCCATTCCTCCTGTGCAGGGTTCTCTGTGGCAGAGAACTCTGTTCACTGGAAGGGAGTTTGTCCTGCAAGTGCACTTTTACTTTTTTTCACTGCAGGGAAATCATTTTTTCCACAGTGTTGAGAGTCCAATACAGATTGAGGATGTATTGTTGACTAAGTACTATGAGGATATCCTTACTGCTAGAGTTTTCTTCTTTTCTTTACACAAATGTTCATGGGCTGTGGATTTTGATGTAACAAAAATAAAATCAGGAATCACCCATCGTTCCAAAGGTAGCCATGGAGTGCAGAATTTCAATGTCCGAGGTTCTTGATAGGCGCCATTGTCCTGAAGAAACCCATGGAAATTATTTTAACCCTTATGATTACCATCATGTTAAATCTCCATAGTCATCAGCAGGCAACCCAAGCACACAGCTTCATGTTCATTAAAGCCCAAACCTTACTACAGATTTATTTTTACCAGTGAATATCTGTATTTTAGTAGTGATGGCATTAGTTGCAGTTAGCAATTCCTAATATCAATTCACCTTGTTTTAAAAAAAAGTATTATTTCAGTGCCTAAACCTGCAAAATGTATAAACTCCTGTTAAGCCAGTGGACATTTAATGCATTGACAGGAACTGACATCAAGGAGGTTCCAAACAATGCATCTTAACTTTGCTGTCAAACATTCAGGAGCCATACAGCCAAATTGCATTTTTTTTATTTTCAAAAAGAAAACCCCAAAGCAAGTTTTTGTTGTCTGGAAAAAAAACAATACCTCTCTTGCCATGTGGTTTATTTCCATGCTGAAGGGAGCATTTTGCAGTATTTACTGCTACTTACCACCAGGGTTTTTCTGGTGGCAACGAGCAGTGAAAACTGTTCTGTATGTCTGCCCATCCAAATTAGGTGAGCGAACATGCATATCAAACTCCAACATCCCTTACTCCGTCGGGCTGTTATAGGGATCTAACCTTGGCGGAGCCTCCTTTAAATCAAAGGTAGATGGGCAGACCATTATGTTTGAGGAAAGAGTACTCCGTCACCATTGCGACGGAGTACCCTCTCTGCCAACGTATAAATCAAACCCATGGTCTATCCTTCTTTTTGTGAAGCAGATGAGGAAATACTTCATTTTCATAACCTGTATTTTGGATTGATCATAGAAGCAGCTGAAAGGGTACAGAGGGGGCATAAAATGTAACAGGGCTCATACGAGAAAAACTAAACAGCTATAAAAGACATTTATACTATGAATCTGAAAATTGTAGGTTCACACAAGTGACCAGATAACCAGATCTAGCAGACTCAAGGAACTAAACCCAAGAAAGGTATCAATACTCAGATAGTAATTACAAAAATAGACATGCCACCTTTTATTGTTGACAATGAAAGAAGAGTAATATTCCCACTACCCAATACAATATCCTTGAACAGCGTATTAACTAGGGCAAGTACAGAGGAGAAAATCTGCGTTGTGGTGCACATGAAGGAAGGTCTCTTGGCTGATTCGGAGCCGCCAGGTCTAGGAGACCTGAGCGCAAGCCGTATACTTGGAAAAGTAGAATTCAGACAGGCTAGTACATTGCCTGTTGGAAGATGCCACCTCCTTGAAAGGAGGATGGGTGCATGGATCTTTGACTGCGCAGAAATGTAGCGATAATTAGGAACTGCACTGGCCATGAGTGCAGCAGGGATGACAATATTTGGCAGTGTGAAAAACAGTCATGTTTCTGGTACCTTTGCTACAAGGTAAGGCAAATAGAAATATACCTTGCATTACCTTGCAGGGCCCTTCCCCCCCACCTCTTCTTTGGACGCTGAATACTGTAACCCATTATTTTCTGTAGCCCAGTTACTTGATCGGCAACTAATTGTCAATGGTTTGTGTCTTTGATTGGGGCTTTCGACCGGATTAATCCAAACATATTGTCTGCAGTTCCTGCATTAACTAGGTGAATTATACTGTGCACTGCATATAGTGCAGCTTTCACCTACAGAACAGTAGCACATCTATCATTTCTTACTTACATTCAAATATTACCCACATAATCTTAAAATGGCCCAGAAAGCCTGCAAGAGTGTTGCGTCCATGCAGACAGAGGCTACAACCGTTTTCCTGGAGCCCCTCAGGGCCCCTGACAGAGACACTGAAAGCCTTAATCCTGCATCTCTGTCAGTGTCTCTGTAGTTTGCTATAATTGCGAAATAAAAAAAAGATGTGGCTTTGAGGCAACAACCTATTGGCTGAGATACAGCCAGAGCAATTGCCAGTGACTGAGATTATTTCAAGCACTCCATCCATCACTTTTTCATATTGCCTTTTAGTGAGGGTCCTGAGACCTCTGACAGAAACAGATGTAGCCAGCAGCCACTTGCTCTCTCTTAGGGGCCTATCTGCAATATGTTGTAATAGGGCACCGTCGCAAACCTTCTAGCTGTGCTACCCTACGTCAAAACGAAAGAGCAGGAATGCTCTATATCAACAAGATATGGTGCATTCCTGTCCTTTCTGCCAGCGCACAAACTGCAGCTGAGCGCCATCGCAGGCACCCTTGGCCCATCTGTATCTGTGTTGTTGTTGGCATGATTACTTTTGTGCAAGAAGGAACAAATACAATCAAAGAAGACGTTTACCGTGTTCTATGTGAACTGCAGAATGCTACACTCATGTCAAGAGGAAAAAACGAGGAGAAATGTAACCATTTCTCCTTGTTATGTCTGCTTTGGCAAGGGGCTAGTTTAGGCGCTGCTATGTTGTAAATCTGGGGCAGTGTAAAAAAACATGGGTGTTGTGTGGGAACACCCACAGCAACACCCTTGGAACGCCCCTTCCACACAGAGTAAGGCATTGCCTTACTCCATATTTACAAGGCCATGAAATGCCACCCAGGGTGGCTTTGCATGGCCTTGTAAATATGAGCCAGCAGATTGAGCGTCAGAAGCATCACAAAAGTGAAGCTACGGCGGCATAAAACGTGCCGCAGGGTTGTAAGTATGCCACTTAGTTCGTTGCTCATGCTCAATTTTTTCTTCAAATTACTCTTAATTACACAAGCTGGTGTAATAGCGTCATTTCTGTTATTTCGAACCACAACGGTGCTACGTAATTACTCAAATTACTCCATTTTCGCCTGTGTAATTAAAATTTTGCCTAGGCCTAGTTTAAAGTTCTCATTTTATTTATTTATTATTAGATTTATATATGGCGCGCAGCTACCCAGATGTTTCCCGGCGCCTGTAAATGTGAAGGACAAGAGGTAAAGGCTGGACGCTAAGAAATAATTACAAGGTTCTACTGATTAAAAAGCCAGGTTTTGCGGCCTTTACGAAATTTGAGATAGTGTTGTTCGACACGTAAGTGTGCAGGAAGAGAGTTCCAGAGGGACAGAGCCAGATAAGCAAATGATCTTCCTCCCATACTGGCTCGTTTTATCATGGGAATTTGGAATTTGTATTGATTAGAAGATCGTATTAGGCGTGGGGGGTGGTAGTGGTGCACCAAAGCACAGAGATAGTGAGGGGCTAAGGCGGAATTTATTTTATGCATGTAGCAGAGTTTGCTCGGTTGTCGATTCTCACCCAGTGAAGTTCACAAAGTGAGGCTGAGATAGAAGTTGTTTTGGGTAGTTTGCAAAGCAGTCTAGCTGCGGAGTTCTAGACTACTTGCAACTTGCGAAGCACTTCCTTGCTTGCCCCCAGTTAAAGTACATTGCCATAGTCAAATGTATGACGTTACAATGCATACTTTTACAACACATACCTTTACAACGCATTTTTTACAATGCAACATCCATTACAACGCATTCCATTACAACGCATGCCATTACAACGAATTTTTAAAAACTACCTTTACAACGCATTCCATTACAATGCATACTACCTTTACAACCTTTGCGTTGTAAAAGTTGTGTTGTAAAGGTTGTTTCCCGCCATAGTCTAGTCTAGAAGCTACCAGGGCCTGGATGACAGTTTTTTGTGTAGACTAAGGAAGCATCCAGAGGATTTTCCTAAGCCACTTGAGAATGGCAAAGGAGGTGGAGGCAACCTTAACCACTTGTTGCTTCATCGACAATTGGTTGTTGATGATGACTCCAAGGTTGCCAGCCAATTGAGATGGGAGGGGGGATCACCCATTTGAGGTGGCCAGTAATGGGGGCCCCAGAGAGTTTTAGTTGTTGCCGAAGATAAGGACTTTGGTTTTCCCCCATTTAGTTTTAATTTGTTATCATGCATCCAGTCAGCAATCTTTTTTAGTCCTGGCTGGAGCACTGATATCTTAGCGGTCTCTTTGGAGGAGAGCGAGATGATGATCTGTTTGTCATCTGCGTAAGAGAATATTGTTAGCCCTGCTTGCTCAGATATCATTGCCAGAGAGCTAACATAGATGTTGAATAGCAATGGGCTAAGTATGGAGCCTTGAGAGACTCCATACTGGGATACATGAGTCTTTTAATTAGCAATTGAGGAGAAGACCTGAACGGTCCTATTAAATAAAAAGCTGGACAGCCATTTTAGTGCTGTGCCAGCAACACCACTGGATTGAAGGATTTTTAAGATAGAAGTGTGAGACACAGTGTCGAACGTGGCACTTAAATCCAATAGAATAAGTGCCACTGTCTCTCCTTTGTCGACCTGTTGATAAATGTTTTTGGTGACTCCCAGAAGTGTTGATTCTGTTGAAAAACCATCCCCGAAGCCGGATTAGGACGGATGCAGGATGTTTTGTGTCTCAACAAAATTTGTAAGCTGAGTATTGAAGTGGTTCTCCAAAATTTTGGCGAAAATTGGAAGAAGAGAGATGTGACGGAAATTGGAGGGGATTTCAGGATCAGTGTTTGCTTTCTTTAACAGGGGTACGACCATGGCATGTTTCCAGGCTGAGGGAACCGTTCCTTCGTATACTGATATGTTGAGTAGTTCCATGATAACATTGACTATAGGGAGGTCAAGTTTTTGAAGTACCAAGGGAGGGAGCGGATCCTTGGGGAGCCAGATTTGATACTGGTGAGAATACTCCAGAAGTAGGAGATGTCAAGTGGAGTCCATTTGCTAACAGGGTGTTCCTGTTAACTTGAGCAGCTTCCTGGGAAAGGCTTTGTGTTGCGGGGTAATTAAATGGGGAATTTGTTAAAATTGTTGGCTGTTTATTAAAATCAGAGTAGATGGTATCTATTTTATCCGCAAGAAATTTCGCTAAAATATCACATTGTTTAGAGTCCAAACATGGAGGCTTGGGCTGACAGGTGGCACCCGAAAGTTCCTTTACTACTTTAAACAGCAGTTTGGGGCAGTTTTGTGTAAGCAGAATAATTTGGTTGGCGTGCTCCGTCCAAGCAGTGTTACACATTGAGTGGTAGTTGTTAAAGGCTAGTTTTTTGAGCCAGCGTCTTTCTAGCTTTTTACATTTCGTTTTTTCTATTTTGATTGATGCATGCCTGCCTTTATCCAACAAGAAATTAGATTTCTTGTTAGATAAAGGCAGGCATGCCTCAATCGACGAGGTTAACCATTTATGGAGGACCTCATTGTCATCTAGATCAGTGATTGAAGTAACCGACATTGTGTTATCAAGGAGGAGGTTAAGTCTATTCATATTTAGATCTTTCCAATTTCTGCTGTTTTAGATCCCAAGGGAAATGAGGAATTATTGAAGCCTGTTCATGGTTAATCTGAAATTCTACCAGAAAGTGGTCAGACCCAAGGATAGGGATAACAGTCTTGCACGAGACACTGGCGAGGTTGGAGAAAATAGGATAGAGTAGGTTTCCCGCTTTATGGGTGGGGCCAGAGTTGTGAAGAGTGATATTCATAGCAGCCAAATCGGCAATGAGATTGGCGCTGGTAGGACAGGAAGTCTTGTTGAGATGTAAATTCACATCACCCAGAATCAGGAAGTTAGTGGCTTGCAATAATAATGGGGTAATAAGATCGGGGAATGCAGCAGCCCAAGGACCTGCTGGTCCTGGGGGGCAATAGATAAGGTCCCAGAGAGGGTGAAGTAAGGGGAAAGCAGAAGTTAGAAGAGACAGGCTTCGCAATCACTGAAGCATAAGTCATCCCATTTACATGTGTAGGAAGTTTTGAAAATTACCACTATGCCCCCTCCACCCCTAGTGACACGGTTATTTCCCAGGTACGTGTAGCCAGGGGGGTGCATTAGCAATATCAGGTCCGGAGCTATCGTTTAGCCAAGTCTCCATCAGGAAGATGGCATCTGGATGAGAGTCAGAGAGCAGGTCATGGCTGTCTCTCTTCTGTTTTGGAAGTGATCTACAGTTGAGGCTGACGAAAGTGAACTCTGTAGATGCAGCAATGTTTTTCATATTCATATTCAGAGCAGGTGAGATATTCGGTTTACTGGGAGTTGGGTTAGGGTAGGGAGGTAAAAAGGAGAATCCACAATCGGAGCAGTGAGAAGGACTCATGTTGCACGCCAGAGGTGAGCAGTGCGTGCTGGGTATGGGCCGGAGGCCCTGGAGGACTTTGCTAGAATATTATGTTATGTTATGTTATGTTATATTTGTTTTTGTATAGCGCACGACTACTCAAAAAGAGTGTCCCGGCGCTTTAAATAAGGAGACCTACAGTAAAATAACACAACACAGTAAAAAAACAAGGTGAAATGGAGAAAGAAAACAGAGAGAACAGCAGAACAGCCTAAAGGGTAAACAGCCAGGTTTTGAGGCCTTTCCTAAATGCAAGTAGGCTGGTGGCTCCCCGGAGTGTTAGCGGCAAGGTGTTCCACAACTGTGGCGCCAGCAGTCCGAAGGAGCGGCCTCCAATGCGGGCTCTCTTCACTCGCGGCACAGACGCCAGGAACAGAGATTCTGACCTGAGAGAACGAGCCGGATGGTAAAAGGCAAGTCTCCTTTGGAGGTACTTCGCTCCCACCGCATGAAGAGCTTTGTAGGCCAAAGTTAATGCCTTGAAAACAATCCGTTTACGGATGGGCAGCCAATGTAAAGTCTGCAACAAGCCAGCAGCACTGGCTCGCCTGTTAAGGCCAAAAATGGCCCTCGCGGCAGCGTTCTGCACAACTTGGAGCCGCTGCAGCAGGTACTCTGGCAGGCCCAGGTAGAGAGCGTTGGAATAATCTAACCTAGAGCCGATCAGAGCCTGCACAGTCAGCTTCCTATGTTCCTCAGACAGAAGAGGTAGAAACCTCCGCAGCATCTTAAGGAGGCCGAAGCATGTGCCCGTCACACCAAGGATCTGGGATCTTAACGTCAGACCCTTGTCCATCTTGGCCCCAGGTTCTTAGCAATTTGGGATGAACAAGACGGAGGGAACATGTTAATGGGCCACCAAGCTTGCCAGTCTGGCTCCGTAGCACACCCGAAGAAGAGTACCTCGGACTTATCGGAATTGCACTTGAGGCTGTTCAGCTGGAACCATTTAAAAACAGCCCCAAGGCAATCCCGGATACTCTCTCCATCAAAGTCTCCTCCTCTCTTACAAGAGAAGAGGAGCTGGGTGTCGTAGGCGTAGGATACGATCTGGGCCCCGAACGACCCCGCCAGTGCCGCCAAAGGGGTCATGAAGATGTTAAAAAGGGTCGGGCACAATATGGAGCCCTGTGGAACCCCGACTCCCAAAGGCGACATCATGGCGGAATATTAGCAAGGTCTATGATGAAATTGGGCAGGGGTACTCATCAGTAGAGTTGTCTGTGCAGCACTGTGCCTAGATGGATGATGTGAGCTATGGTGAGAGAAAACGCTCTGTTAAACTGACAGTTCACTGATTTTCTGATACATCCTCTCACATTTGCTTATCAAACGTGTCAAGATAGAGTTGTGAAGGATCCAAGAAGTAGGTATGGCTGATTGCATAGCAGATAAGCATTTGTAAACCTTTACGTCTAAGGTGCCTCAGTTGCAAGTATCCTCTGACTGTTGAACGTGTCCATAATATTATTCATGTGTTTTGTGTAGGATTATTTGATAGCTCTATTGCAGCGAAACCATCACTACTTTTCTAGTTTTATTCTACTTTCGTCACATTTGTACTCTAAAATGACTTGATTTTAAGGAATAAAGACGCCTAAGCCATTGATACACCTGTCAGGAAATTGTCAAACAGTTTCTTTACTGAACTCTGATTGAACATGGCTTAGGCTTGTCAAATAAACACTCATTGAGGGCTGCAAGATTGAATGATGTGTACATAGACATCAGCAACAATATCACCTCCTTGGTGGCAGTGGTGCTGGAATATATTCTAAAGTTAGGATGCAATGAGTGGAAACAGTTACAATAACAGGGGTTCTGGAAAGTAATAATGCCAGTGAATGAGCAAATATAGCAAATGAGTGAAACTTCTTCCAGATGGAGAGTATAGAGGACTAATATCATTCGGAGGAGCTTTTTGGATAAATGTGGTACAGTGAAGCATTTTGAATGGCATATACATAATGTATGGGTAGAATATGGTACAACTGTGGCAAGGTTTAATACTGCCAGTCATAATGAGAAATTCTTAAATAAACATGAACTCATATATGCTAAACGTGTAAAGTTTAAAAGATTGGGATGATAAAATAGGCACAATAGTCAATTGTATATGTAATCATCATGGTAGTAATACATTACACCACATATGACCTCACAAACTGCAATCATTTTTTATGTCTCCCTTTGCACCAATTGCAAATTGAGGAAAGAAAAATATATTAATAAATCTGAGTTGGTTTATTTTTTTTTTTTACATCACACAAAGTACCATTAATTTCCTTTAGTGTGCTTTTATGAGACACTTCTAGGAGGCAATGTGTCTAATTTCCACTTTTAAACTGGACAAGTACTTTAAAATATGTGTATACTTTGGAAGGAAAGCTCATTGCTTTCTTTGCAGAGGTTATTAAAACTCTGACAGAGTATCATCCATTTACCATCTGCTGTATCCCAGCAGAGAGGTAATTAACTTCAAGATTTGTCCTGCCATTTGGGGGTGATGCAGCTCCTGCTGCACCCCTGCTTTCATCGCCACTGCTTTGTGGTAAAGATTGGGTTGAGCATGCTTTTATGCCATGAGAATTTTTGAAAAGAGCTCAGCCGCTCTATTTGAAGCTACTCTTTCATAGATGGGGAGTGGGTGACATCCACCCGCGTATGAAAGTCAGGTATTAGAATCTAATAACGCCTGTAAAAAGGAGATGTAATTATTGTCTCAATCTTCAAAGCATGTTTTAAACATGAATTAACTGTCATAAAGAGAGATAATGAAAGGACAAGCATTTTTTAATGAAATTATATGAGAATATCCCAAGGTAAGAGATGCTGAGTAGAAGCTTAATGAGTATGCCTGGAACCTAATTAGGCGCTGGATATGTATATATTGCTATAATATTTTCTTACGACAGTTTGAACACATGCATTTAAGATTATTGAGCATTTTTTCAGCAATGTGATTGCAGTGATTACATTGTTATAATAGAATTATTTTTTGAGGGACAACTGCCTAGTCGGGTATGAATTAGTGATAGTAAGCTGAGAATTAAAGGCAAGGGGTTAATTTGCTAACGGTTTACGCAGGTACTTGTGTGGGGTAAAGCATTGTGTCGATATACTTTCTGTTAAAAAGGGCAAAGTGCCCTGCACAAAATTGCAGAATACCAAATGAGAAGCTCACAACCTTCGAATAAATGTAGGCAACTGCTATCATAATGATGGCCTCTGTTTTGAAAGTTACAAATGGTGTTAGGCCCATTAAAAACGTTTACGTTTTATTTAGGTGAGGTTGATGACATTAAAAAATCTGCTTCAAATGTCGAACACCAGTGCACAACTTATGAAGTTTGCTATGATAACTAGTGGTTTATGTCTAAGATACAGTGAAAAGTGCTACGCAAACAAATGATGGACGGAATGCTGAATAAACCACACATTCACCCCTAGTCAATAGTTCTGGGTTAAATCCATAATTCTTTTGCTCACCAGGCCACCCTAGTTTAGACCCAGCCATATGCAAATCAGTCTTGACCCTGTGCCTCATGGGAACAGTCCAGACCGAACTGCTAAGCCAGGTCCTCCCTGAAAAGGAAACAAGCATCCTGAGGCCAGTTTCTGGGTATTACCCTTTATCAGCCAGGCTAGCTTGAATCCAGTGGCACAGTGAGCAAGGGACCCACAAAAAGATCCCACTCCAGGTTATATTAACAGAGTTTAATTTAAGAAATAAAACAAGACCAAAATGACAAAACTCCAATCATCAGTCCAACTAGAGTTATTAATTTTTGAAGAATAAACTGCAAGCTAGCCCCTAAAATCATTAAGCTCCAACCATGGCTATATGGACAAAGTCAAAAGTTCATGCCAACCATCATGAAGCGCTGGTACATTCCCAGATTAGTCCCGCAGAAGGTTTACCTTCTCCAATTTTGTGCCAAGAGCCACGTTGGCGTTAGAGAGAGTTACAGGGAACAAGGAGAGCATTGCTGGTGGTAGTCGGCATGCCATGAAGAGCAAGTTGGGCATCACAGACATGTGGGCTTGAGCTTCAATTTGCCGGTCCTCGGCAGCGATTCATGCTTGCTGTGCGAGGAGGTGCGCAGACAGCTTTCATTGAATTTCCGTGCGAGCAGCATGGTTCCAATGTGAACAGGTACATCTGCAGTCGCAAAAGCTTGATTTAAGAGACCAAGGGTCCAGGACCTGAGGGGGCACCACTTGGGGGTCAGGAGCTCGCTGAAGACAAGTCCAGAAGCTGTTGGGAAGCCTGTTATAGCCATGAGGGGCAGATCAGGAGGACAGCAAAATAGCCCTTTGAGTCACTCTGGGGTCCTGGGTTCAAGGTGGAGTTGCAGTTCCAGTTCTTCTTCCCCAGTATGGCAGGGAACAGATCAGCACAGCAGGGAAACAGTTGCTTCAGAACAGTAGAGAGGCAGTCCTTGTAGCAGCACAGTAGTCCTTCTTCCTGAAAGAATATCCACAGGTCAAGTAGTGTACCAAAGTGGTGTTATCTGAGGTCCTTGTTTTATACACAGTTGTGCCTTTGAAGTGGGTAGAAGTTATTAAGGGCATGCCAAGAAGTGCACAGATATCCTGCCTTCCCTGCCCTGGCTTCACTACAGGAGCCAGGCTCCTTTCGAGGCTCACTGATTACAAGTTTTTGGGTTCTCTTTCACCTTGTTTATGGGGCAAATATGTTGGTAGACTTCAGCCAATTCTGCATCTCATATGGGTCAGTTTCTGCATTCCCGAAATACCATTGAAAACAACTTGTTTTAAATGGCTAAAAAAATAAGATTTGGTGTGGTCAGTGAGTTGCCAATGGTCAGCACTAGAACTAAAAAACATAGATCATTGTTTCATTGTCTTTGGAGCACCATGCTTTTCAGCTTGGCATAATGTGCCATAGGCACATGGTGAGTATCTGAAGGTCTTGTCCTGAAATTCTAAAAATAGCACCATGTACTAGACACAACAACTGAGAAAGATCTTGACATTGACTGTGAGCTAGTGGAGAAGTGTGGCTAAGGATAATCATGGGCAAGTGATTTGCTGAATGATTTTTTTTTTTAAAGTCCTCATTACGCAACAGGTTAAAGTTAGGAGATTCTCAGGGTCCTTTCTCTTGGTCAAACCTTTCCCTGTTAGTTTGTGGGTCCAGGGCCACCTCCTTCCGGTTTTTCAGAGAATAGGGAGCCCCTTACTTCCATACACTTTTAGGAAGAAGGATTCTTTTTCCAATGGGGGATGAGCTAGCCATTATGGCTACTCTTATAAGCCTTCATCTGATTTGTTGCACTTACGTAATCATTGGACTTATTGATCTATTTAGCAAGCCCAGACAAGTGTATGCTGAGACTTAATCAGTACCCCACTAATGAACTAAGTTAAACCTTGTGGAACTCTTCCTATATCTCCCAGAATTTATATTTCTTAGAAAATGGGTTAATTTTTCTATCCAAATTATGAACCTTTAAAACTGAACCTAGCCATTTTCTGTGGGGTTGGGTTTATCCATTGTATACAAACCTCCCTCCTTGCCAACAGGATCAACATAAAAATTAAGTTTTCCTGGGATTTAGATAGTGATAGTGATCTTAATGCATCCCCACCCATTAACCCAAAAATAATAAGAACTGTACTTACAGTTAGATGTCTTCCCGTTACCCCATCTAAAGTGTTACCCACGTCCATCCAGAAACCGTCGAGACTGGGGCACTGCCAGAACATGTGCAGGTCGTCGGCCCTCTGCAGACCACATTTTGGGCAGCTCTTCACTGTGGCCCCGTTCAGTTTAGATAATCTTTTCGGGGTCCAGTAGGCCATATAGATGGTAAGTAAGAGGTTTCTTTTAAGAGCAGCGGAAGTGACAATCGACCAGCATTTGTTCGTAGATACTTGCCATATCTTGTTCGTATCCAGCGTCAGCAGATCTTTCCCCCAGATACTCTCCGGGATCCGGAAGTCCTCATCCCGCGCTGAAATTGGGGTCCAGTCCAAGTAGGATACTTCTTTTTTGAGCGGTTTCTTGTCCAGCATTTTTACTTCTAGGGAAATGCTTCCATTTCTGGTTTCTTTAGTGACTTTGTCCAGCTCAAAAGTTGGTAATATTTAAATTTCGACAGTGTGGAGTTGGTACAGTCTGATAATATTTCCCAATCAAGAAGCTCATTCTGAACCAAGAGTTTCCCCCATTCTTGTATTCCTGCTGATTTTAGGGGTGCCGCTAAACTGTCCTTAAGGCAGTCCGGTGTGGAAGGGGAGCCCCAGATCGGAGCCTTGCCGCTGTAAATAGGAATAACCAGCGTAGATCTGACACAGTACCACAACCATGCGGCTGACTTCAAGGTCTTTAGTTTGATTTTTTTTTTAAATTTTGGGTGGCCGAACTTATGTAAGAAGTGGATAGTGTTGTTCGTCATTTTCTGTAGAAATACTGGGTAATTTTAGTAAGGGCCCAGCAACATCCTGCTGGTTTTGAATTGGAAGGCCCTACAATATTCGAAGAGATCTGGGCTCGCTAGGCCTCCCTGCTCCTTTCTTCTCCTTAATTTATGCCAGGCGATTCTTGGTTTTTTTGAGGACCATATAAAACTAGAAAGGTCTCCCTGAATTTTTTTTATAGTTTCTCTTTTTACCTCCAACGGAATGGAGCTAAAGATGAAGGTAAATTTTGGCAGGATTGACATTTTTATGATATTTGATTTGCCCAAGAATGTTAATGGTAACCCACTCCACACTTTTAGCAGCCTCTTTACCTCGACCTCTATTCTATGTATATTGATTTGAGTTATTTTTTTGATGTCTTTTACGAGGCCAATACCCAAGTATCTTATTTTTTCTTTACAGTGGGGGGTTATGAATTCCACGTTCCAAGTCATGATTTTGGTTTTAGCTTTATTTATCTGGTAGCCTGATAATTTCCCAAAACTAATCAGAGTCTCCTCTGTTGCCTTAAAGGCTTCTTTTAGGTCAGAGGTAAAGATCATGAGATCATCCGCGTAAAGAGCGACTTTTTTATCCCACCCTTGATATTGAAATGGGCAAATTAAGGGTTGGTTCCTAAGGCATTCTGCCACTGGCTCAATATAGAAATTAAAAAGCAAGAGGGAAAGGGGGCAACCCTGGCGTGTTCCTCTGCCTATCTTAATGTTATCTGTTAGCGTGCCATTGGGTAAGATTTTTGCTTTAGGCGAATTGTAGATGTTTTCTACCATTTTTATTATCTTTTTCCCTAGATCGAATTTCTTTAGGACCTCGCTTAAATATCTCCAATTTACTCTATCGAACGCTTTAGCTGCGTCTACTATAATTATCGTTAGAGGAAGCTTCTCAGTGATGGCAATATCTATTGCTCCAATGAGCTCATGGGTAAGATCTTGAAGGTGTCTTCCTGCCACAAAGCCCTTTTGGTTGGAGTTTATCAGAGCCCCCGTAATTTTCCCTAGTCTTTTAGCCATAATTTGGGTGAAGATCTTATAATCACAGTTTAATATGGATATTGGGCGGTAGGACTCGCATTTTTTTTATTTTTCCCCGGCTCTAGAAGAATGGAGATGGTTGCATCATTCCAAGTCTCAGGAATTTTACCTTTATCCACAAAAATTTTGTTGAAGAGGACTGTTAGATGAGGGACCAGTGTGTCTTTTAATTACATATAAAAGTCATTAGGGAGGGCATCGGGACCTGCCGCTTTACCTTTTTTTAGATTTTTTATAGCTCCGTCTACCTCCTGAGTTGTTATTTCGCCATTTAGAATTTCTTTCTCTTCAGGAGATAGGGTGGGGATGTTTTGCGTGTCTAGGAATGTTATTATTTCCTCAACTTTCAGATTACAATCCTCAGTATACAGGTTTGAAAAAAAAAGAGAATTCCTGTTTTATTACTGCCTCTTCAGAACCGTTGAGGGAAGGGTTGGCTGGATCTATACTGCCAATTTTATTTCTAGCTTGATCTGTTTTGATCTTCGGGGCAAGCATTTTCCCGCAACCCTCTCCGTATTCGTAATGAGCGAGTTTGCTGCAGTCCCATCTCTCTCTAATTTTACCCTCTAGTATGGCAGATAAGCTGTCTTTTAATTTTAACCTTTCCTTTTCTAGCTCTTGCCCTCTCGGTAATGAGCTATCTGAAGATATCTGCCGGTCCAATATTTTTAGGTTATCCTCTATTTTCTTGATTTCTTTTTAAGCTCCCTTGATTTATGTATAGTTAAACCGCAAATTTTCCCCCTGATTACTGGTTTGTAAGTCCCCCATACCACTTGAGTTGGGGCGGATTCATTGTTATCTTCAAAGTATAGCTCTGTATCTTGTATGAGCTGGTCAATAATTTTAGGATCCAAAAGGGCTGAACGATCCAACGTCCATCTCGGTATCGTTATGTTGTCCTTTATTCTTAACGTGATTTGAACAGCAGAGTGGTCAGAAAGATGGGCGGGAAGGTGGACTACAGTCTGAATATTTTCTAGTAACCCTTGGTCCACTAGAAAATAATCAATTCTAGATTGAATTCCAAGTTTTTTATTTATAAAAGTAAAGTTGCCTTGTTTAACGCCCTTCTCTTTCCATATATCGATTAAACTTAGGTCCCTCTTATAGACTCCCAACCACTCTCTTATTTTTGGGAAACTTGCCTGTTTGTCTCTAGGATACCGGTCCACTTTTGGATCTAAAATGATATTGAAGTCTCCGCCTAAAATCACAGGAGATGTTACCGAGATTAACTGGGAGTAAAGAGACTAGAGTGGGGTGCGTAAAGGTGTCGCTACGTACACTGACATTCACGATCGCCCATCTACGCTTTGGGTCTGATTCAGATGATGTTATTCTTGCTTTTAGGGACTTTTTAAAAAGGATAGCTACCCCTTTTATAACGCAATCTTGGTTGGTGCAAGTATACGAATCCACCCAGCAAAGAGATTTCATTATCTCCTCCCACTCTTTTTTTAGTAGGGGAGTTTCCTGAAGAATTAGTATCTCACTGTCAATAGATTTCAGGTATTCAAACATTTTCCGTCGCCTACTCTTAGTTCTTAGCCCGTTAACATTCCAGGAGGTTATTTTTATATCTTTACGGTTTGTACCCATCTCTTCCTGCCTTTAGCGAGTTTCCACAAAAATTAAACTGGATCCTAATTACCCCCTTTCTTCTGGAAGTACCATTTTGCTGAGGACATTTTTTATTTTTTCCCCTATTTTGCACCCATCTCCCATGCCCCCCTTTCCCCCTCTAGTGTATATATCAGACCAACTGTGATTACGTGAAATAAGAAATAAGAGAAGAAAAAAGAGGACATGGGGGACACCCTCCCACCCTGGGGAAGCCTCCCTTTCCTTTGGGCCTTAATTCTAGCCCTCTTCGAACTCCGTGCCTCCATATTTAGAAAACAATAAAGGTGCTGCTACTGTATTTTCCTCATTTATGTTTTACATTTGTGCTTGGGTCTAAGAATGTGAGTGTATCTGAACCTGGACGCGCATCTGTTCTAGAAGTGACTCAACTTCCTGTGGGTCTCTGATATTGTACATCTTGTTCCTCCACATGATCCTGAGGGAGGCCGGAAACTTCATTTGGACAGTTGCCCCAAGCGCTTTAAGTTCAGGCATTTTTTTCCCAACTCCCTTTGCCTGTCTTGAGTCACTTTAGCAATATCAGATCTAATCTTAAATGACCAGTCACCATTACTATAAACCCCTCTCTTCAGAACCTCACTCAAGAATCTTTCTTTGAGGGTATACGTTCTGAATTTTATTAGGATCTTTCTTGGGTTTTTATTTTCCTTAGTCTTCCCAAAGGGGTCCTGATGCACCTGTTGGATGTCCTCTTCCAAACCACAGGATTTACTCCAAGAAAAATGCTCCTCTAAGAGTGAGATCATGAATTTCTTTATGTACGACCCTTCTCGCCCTTCTGGGACATTCAGACATCTCAGGTTACACCTTCTCGACTGGTTCTCTAAGGATTCTAGCTTTTCATCGATATTTTTGTCCTCTGCTTTCAGTGATCTGATATCTTTCTGGGCTAGCTCACCTTTCCTAGTTAGGCCCTCAACTTCTGCTTCCACTGAAGAAAATCTTCCGTCCTGCATTTATTCCAGCATGACATCCGTGCTGCTTTGTAGTTCACCCTGCGAACTCATGAACTCCGTGGGGGGACTCTTAGGCGGGCTATTTAGCACACTTCTAGGGGGGTCCTGAGGTAAGCACTGAGCCTGACTCAGATCCTGACTGGAAGGTAAGCTTAGACTGGTGTTTTGAGTTGGGGTCTGGGTCTGGAGCCCTTCCTCTTCTGATCCCTCTATTCCCTCCCCGATTTGAATCTCTGTGGGAACAGAGATTATAGCGTCGTCCAATGCTTCTGACAAAACAAGGGGGACTGAGTTTTCCATGGTGGTTTTCTGGCTGCAGACTTCTTCTAGTTCTCCAGAGGAGTCACTACTTTGATTCTGTACTCGTTCCTGCACCTTAAAATAGAACCTTAACGAGGGAGTGACTTTTATTTTAGCGTTTTTACCCCCTTCGCCTGACTCCAAGTTATCTCCTACTATCCCCTTTTTGTTTTTATTCAGAGGTTTGCCCACTTACAGTTTCAGGGCTTTCCGCAAGATTCTTTTTGTAATTCTCGGGATGACCAGCTGTTTAGGTGCTGGGTGTACACTAGCCTTAAGGAACTGCCTGTTTCTTTGTCAGTACGAGGACCTTCCCCTCACTTCAATGTCTGCTATGACTCCCTTTTCCGCCCTTAATGAATTTTTTCCTGCTTCTTGAAGGTGATTTTTGTCCCCTGAGTTAGATTTGCTGAATGATAGACACAACAGACACTGTAAAAGATATATTTTGGAGTTAATAGTCCAATGGGGATCCCACAAATGATATGAATTTAGATGTAGGATCCATTTGTGACAGGAAAGAGAGATAGAACATCTTATGCCAAGTTTGAGATGTCTAGGCCGAGGGATAGTTCAGAGTTAAACATGATCCCCAAGAGTCCCACTAAGATTAACGAAAAGGGTTAAGCACAGCAGGTCAGGCAAGTAGAATAGGTGGCCCCAGATTTCCCCACCCCACATCTAATTATATTTGTTTTATCGGGGTTCAGTTTGAGTAAGTTGCTGGTCATCCAGTCATGGTCCTCCACCATCAAAGGTTTGAAGCAAGATGCCATAACACCCTAGACTTCATTAAGCTGTATGTGAACCTAAAAGACTGGATGCATATGAATGACCACTGAGGGACTTCACCTCTCATTCACATGGCCATGGTGGCAAAAAAACGTGGATCTATTTTCCAGAAATCATTGGAAACATTTGAGGGCTGCACACCCCAGGGTTTCCAGGAAACAACCCCAGTTTTGTTTGGTTAATACTACTGTACTCTACAATTATAGTGAGCAAATTCAAAGTTTCAAAGTGCTGCGCCCCCCCCCCCCTCCCCCCCACAGCAAATAACATCACCCTGAGGTTGCTCCCAATTGCATTAGGATCAATTTTCAATTTGATTATCGGATTGGGCTCAAACCACTTATGTTCGTTGCATGTATGGAAACACAAGCTTCCAGGGTCATTTTGGCATTGGGTAGATAAAAGATATGATGCCAATTTATTGCATTGCTGATAGCAGGCATGGCTATTGTCAGCAGCTTTAAGTCACCTCACATAATGCTAGAAAAGTGCTGAAAATAGTAGTGACATATGTACCTTGTAAAGTACACGTGTGTGCTAAGGAAGTGTGCTGCCATAATATGTTATGTTTAAAATGAGGAGATGTCTGATCCCATGGCCATCACCCTGCTTCCTGGCAGATATTTGCTCCAAAATTCACCCTCAAGCCCAAAAAAACACTGACTTCCCTTTTCCTGAAGATTTTCAATAAGAATGAAATGTGCATAGAAACGTTCTTAAGAAATTTGTGAGAAACATTTAGACTGCAATTATTTGAAAGTTAGAATGATTGCATGATGACGGTGTGGCACAGATCCCACTGATGTGCTTTTATGACATTGAACTGTAGCATAATGAAAAGATGTCTACAGAGACCAGGATGTCTACAGAGGCTCACAAGTGTTCACAGTAAATGACAAGTCCCGAAGTGCTAAGGGAGTGTGCTCTGGTAACATGTTGTAATTCATGAAAAGAGTGTTCGGAGCTTGTGGTCAGCACCCCACTTCCTGGCTTGTATTTGCACCAGAATTGTGTTAAGGAGCAGCACAGTCAGCACCCACAAGCCTAAAAATATATGTAAGCCTCTTTTCCGGGAGAGTTCAAATAAGAATGAAACATACATAGAGAGAGTGTTGAGAAATATCTGAGCAATATTTAAACATTAAAAATTGAACAAATAGAAACATTGCCCAATAACTGTGTGGCACAGTGCTCCCCCACCTCCATTGGAACTGTCCTAGTAAAGTGCAAGTGTTAGTGTGCTGAGGAGTTGCCATAAAATGTAGCAACTTTCAACAGGGCAAGCAACTTAAAAGTCAAGGAGGGGCCAAGGTAGGTCATGGAACCAAAGGTAAAACATCCCAAAGCTTGAGACAACTACTGCTCATTCAGGAGTAAATATCTCTTAAGAAGGAGCAATATCAGGGAATTAAACAGCAGCCCGGGGAACACATATGGGATTTAACGTGTATTATCTTGCTTTTAAATGTCAGCGGTAAAGACACAGATGTAGGGAAAGAGTGAGAATTGTGGCAGTTGACAGGAGCCTAAATAACTCTTAAACCATACTGAAAGTTTGCTGGTGCATGACCCTTAAGAGTTGTTGCATCATGCTGAAAACCTTGAATATTCTTGCTCAGAAATACTAAAAAATATATTTAAACATGAAAATCTTGACTCTACTTTTTAGTAAATTGTAAAGCCCTATACAGAGTAGTTCAACATTTGTTGTAAACCAGTTGTATGTCTATTTTTAATGTTAGCAATATTTTCTTCTGCTTTGATCTCAATTGAAACCTCTATGACTAATTGTATTGCCTGTCTGTTGTTCTAATGACTTAGGCCCTTATTTAGAGTTTGACTGCAGGAGTGGTGTCAGTAGTGATGGGCGACAACATTACCTTGGCCATCCAGTACATGTTAACAACAGTGGTTCCTTTGTAGATATTTAGAAAAACACTAGGACAAAGTTGGAGGCTTAGCTTGAAATATAACCTGCCAGAATATATTCAAATACTACAAGTACATTTTAATCAGTATATTAGTCAGAAAACAATATTCATATGAAACAATAGAGTGTCACAAAAATTGATGCAAAGAAAAATATGTAGTGCTGAAAGTGAAAACGTGTAGTATTAGGGATTTAAAACGTGATCATATGTGCAGAAAGCTGAAAGATATGGCTATCAGCTAATATTATACAACTTATTATAAGTTAATAAGAAATTATGCTGTCTCCAATTTCCAATTGCCATCTTTAAGAATTCAGGTTGTTAGTTTAGGGAAGTGGAAGCTCCACTCAGGCAGCGACCACAATTTATTTCTTTATTTATTTTGATTTGTATAGCGCGTTATAACCCAGGGGTCTCTAAGCGCATTGTCAGGTACGCACAGCAGACATTCAGAGGGCCATTCGAGAATTTACAGCCCCACGCAAGCTTATTGGAAGAGCACAGTTTTTAACTTCTTCCGAAAGCACAGCAGGTTGGTTTCTTTCCGTAATTCCACTGGTAGCTTGTTCCAGGCTGCTGGAAGGTGTTAGAGATGTGGCCAGCCTAAAACATGGTTGGGTGAGGAGAGTAGCTTCCGATGATCTTAACATCCTACCAAGCCTATAGGAAGTCAGGCGGGCCTTCAGATACCTTGGCGCCTTTCCGTATATGGATTTGTGTGCAATGCAGAGCCCTTTAAACAGTACCCTCTGCCTCACTGGCAGCCATGAGGGGGGAGGCATGCGCATTCCTCGGTTTCTTAAAGATGAACCTTGCAGCGTCATTCATGACAACTTGAAACTTGTCCAGAAGTTTTTGAGGCAGGCCTATATATAGCGAATTGCCATAATCCAGCCTCGCTAAGATCATAGCAAAGACCGCGCGCCTCAAAGTTGAGAAGGACAATAGTGAAGAGATTTTTTTTAGTTGTCAGAGAAGGCCAACACAGTTTTCCACCTGTGGATCACCAAGACAAAACTCATTAAATTAACCTGCGCTTAATCCTTTTGTAATCAGGCACAAAAGCAGTCAGACTTATCTTGGCAATGTGTAAGTAGTTTTGCAGCACACAAACAGTAATACATTGAAATAACAGCACAAGAAAAACCCTAAACCAATTTAGAAAATGGTGCAAAATGTAATAAATATAGTGACACCAAAATAACACAAATCCGATCATTAGAAGCAGAGATCTAAGTTTAAAAACGTTTAGGTGAAGATAGCACCAAAAATGACAAAGCACCACTTGCAGTTATCTGGGGCTAAAGTCACAAGTTCAGGCCAACTGCGTTAAAGCTTGGTTTTGATAGAGTGACCAGATCCATCCAGCTGATGAGTTACCATTTATAGCTCATGTGAGGAGCTGACATTCTTGTAGGCGGGCGGCAAGGAGATCGTAGTCAGGTGTAAAAAAATAAATTGTAATAAATAATACGATACCAAAAACATATGGGATCAAATCAGTAGGAGTTAAGAATTTTTAACGTTTTTAGTGCAAGACAGTGCCAAAAAGATCAAATCACCAGTCGCAGGTATCTGATCGCGCAAGAGTGGGACAAATTCAAAAGTTAAGGCTGACCACTATGGAGGGCGGGTCAGATACACTAAGGGCCAGATGTAGGTAAGTATATTTTACCGACTCATAAATACCGAATTTTACCGATTCGGTATTTATGAATCGGTAAAATAGGAGGGGGGGATGTAGGTCAATTCAGTAATTGAATTACCGATTCTGTAAGAATCGGTATTTACCGAATCGGTAAATTCCGATTCGGTAATGTTCATTGATTCCTATGGGCATTGAAGCCCATAGGAGTCAATGGGCATTACCAAATCGGTATTTACCGATTCGGTAAATACCGATTCCAGCAAGGGTGCAGGGGGTGTCACTTTGACACCCTCTAGCACCCCAAATACTGGCATGTGTGCCATGTGGCACACAGACATGCCCTGAGGGCATGTCTGTCTGTCACATGGCATAGGTGTGCATGCACACATGTGCATGCACACCTGGATTCGGTATTTTGGCTCCTACATCTGGCCCTTGGGGCCTTATTTATAAGCCCCTTGCGTGCCTGCTTGGTTTTACGTGTGCTTGTAAATATCGCCCCTTTTCATGAAACACTTTGCGTGTGAGGAGTGTGACATGGGTGTTTCAGTGGGTGTTCACATGGAACACCAATGTACACTGATGCATTTCCAGATGTATGAGGGATCGTAAACCTGGAAATACCTCAGAATCCTATGCCACATAAGGGGTGGCATAAGGAGGTGCAACGAGGAGAAATACTTTCATTTCTCCTTGTTTTTTCCTCATTCAATGTGTGCTGCATTCTACAGCACGCTTTGGAAGAGGAAATCACCTCAAGTTTTGTGTATGAAGGTGTCCCATCCTGCACAAAAAAAATCTCCCCACGATGCAGGCATTTTTGCACCATGGTGCAAGGGTGCCTGTGCCGGATTAGGGCAGCAGTTTGTGTGCCAGGGTAGTGAAAAGCACAGAGATGCAACATATTCTTGTAAATATGTTGCATGGCTGTGCTTCGAAACTAACGCAGAGCGGTGCAGCAAATTGACTTCTGCAACTGCACTGTGCTCATTTCTCTTAAATAGGGCACTAGATGGGTTGGGCCTAGTCTTGGTTTACCTTTCGACTTTTCCTGAGAAGGTAGAGTTCAGCAAGGCAAGGTAAGGCAGCAGACTGTGTCTGAGGAGGAGTCGTTGCCAGGGAGCTCTGGACAAGGTCTTGGTGAAGTTGTCAGCATTGGCAGGAAGAAGTTCTGAGTGGGAAAAGTTGGATTATCAGGCAGAGGAGGTCATTGTCAGGGAGCCGGATGCCGTTGGGCCTGGCGAACATTTTTTACCTTGGACAGCTATTTGTAAGTCGAAGACCTCTAGCAGTACAAAGCTTCAGGATGTTGCCAAAGAGGGCTTCATGAGACTGGGTACAGTCACCAGGAGGTCACACTAAAAAGGGTATGCTGCTACAGAGAAGAACGTATCGGTAGCTACGGTGAAGTCAGTCTGACCAACAAAGTACCTTGGGTGGATCGGCTTCCAGGGATGTCTTTGTCTTCTGCCGGTTCTAAGGGAAATATTTGGGGACCATTTTTAAAGGAGGTGAGTAAAATTTAGAGAGAGACCCTGTTACACCCAGGGGATTGGAGTACTAGTCAGTAGTAAGAAAAAGAAATCCCTTGAGGACAAATACTTACGACACACAAAGGTATTTGGTTAACACCAATTTAGCCCATATAATAGAAATAGATGTCCACAAACCAATCAATAAATTGTGTAGTTCCTCTTTATTTTTTATATAAAAAACTTGTTTGAATTTTAACACAAAATGAAAACAGTACATTACAAATGCATTCAAAACATGTACAATCACATCACATTAAAAAAAAATTACTATTAAAAAGACAATCCTATGCTAGAGGAATTTGCCAATACATAAAAATAAGAAATACAAAATCATTAAAAAAAAGATAGATATGTCTCTCCTATATCAGGCACTGGATGGTTGCCAATTTCGAAGAAATCCTGTAAATAGACATACTTCAATAAGTATTACATATATAATTGATCCACCCTATCTTAATTCAATTATATATAATTGTTCTACATGGTTGTACTCTATTCTACACTTATATTCCGTTCTTTTTTTTTTTTTATTATTGAGAAAATTCAGGGCATCATAAAGGGATACATACATACATAGCTTACCAAGATACAATTCAGGTATTCAAAAAGTACACAAAATAACGAAATATAAACAGTCAAAAAGGTTCAACCTAATCAGACAATAAGACATGCAAATAGCATATAAGTAATAACTTCAATCTCATCACTTTGATCCTTACATTCTTACTCATCTATTTTCTCTCCATTTTTTTAGCGGAGCCCATATCTTCAAACCCAATTCCCTCATCCTTCTTCCTTTGAACTCGTACAAACATTCCTCAATATTGTGTATTCCCAGCAGTTTAGTTATCCACAACTGGAAGGTGGGGGCTACAGGATCTTTCCACCCAGCCGAAATTAAAATCCTCAGAACAGCCATGGAGAGACTAGCATCCCTACCGATCAAAACCATAGTAGAGGATAAGGTGATCTGTTCCTCTAACAACCCTGTTACAAATCTTTCAATTTCCATAAGGACAGGATTCAAATTTTGGCATTTATAAAACATATGTGGTAAGTCTGCTGGTCCTTGATCACACCTGGGGCATCTATCATTATCCCTCTTACCCCATTTATACAGTTTGCCAGGTGTATAATATAAATTAAACATAGTTTTATAATGCTGTGCTTTTAAATTCAAAGCTCTTAAAACCTTTTTATTCATTGCAAGGACATAATCAATATCCACATCTGGATCGTTAATTCTTTCCGCCCAGTCTGATTCAACTCGACCGATATCATCCCCCAAGCCCTGAAGAAGATAGCTGTAGCCAATCTTTATCTTCTTACCACCATTCCTCACATAATTCAGAATTGGGTTGAGCTCCTGAATCCGAATCCTGGGTCTAACAGCCTTCACTGTTTCTTCTAGCTGCCTATATAAGAACCATTGGTTAGTTGGTATGCCAAATTTTTGTTGAAGCACATCAAAGCCCAATATTTCATCCTCTACCATAACATCACCCAGACACTTAATCCCCGCTTCCTTCCATCGCTTACTATTTCTATTCTGTCCAAGATGCTCAAAAGGATTTGCATGCCAGATATCTATAATACAATTGATTTTCGGGATCTTCAAATATCTCTTTAATGCTTTCCATAAACCCCAGGCACTCAACATCAGTCTACTCCCACTCCTTTTAAAATATCTACAGTTTATTTCTCGAGTAAACAGACCCACTGCTTTTCTACCAACTAATAATTCATATATTGTTCGAGTTCTATCTGCTATATTTAAGACATCACTATCATCATATTTAAACAGAACATTCATTTGTAGTATTAGACAGACCCAATGATATAATCTCAAGTTTGGTGCCGTCAAGCCCCCACCCTCCAATGGAGCTGACAGTCGAGCTAAAGATCTTCGAATGTTCCCATACTGCCATAGAAATTGTGAGAAGACCGCTTCCAATTTCCTAAAAACACTCTCTTCTACAAGTAACGGTATGGCCCGGAAAAGATATAAAATTTTGGGAAACATAGACATCTTCAAAACATTCACTCTACCGATTATTGATAAGTGTAGGACATCTATTCTTCTCAGCTCTTTATCTATTGATGTAATCAAGGGTACATAATTCTCTTGTACAATTTTCTCCACATTCGCATTAATCCTCACCCCCAGATAAACTGCTGAATCCACATAGCTTTGATCAGCCTTATATATACTCTTAGTGCTGATTATTATAGTTTTTCCTTCATTTGGCTTGTACCCCGATTGAGACCCAAAAGTTTTAGCTAATTGAATCAATTCTGTCATGGCCATCTGTGGATTGGTAGTTGTTATCGCCAAGTCATCTGCATAGGCCAATATTTTGGTGGCATGACCATTAAGTATAACCAGAGAGATTTGATCTGAATCCAGAATTTTTCTAATTAGTGGATCTATGTACAGAGCAAAAAGTATAGGGGAACAGGGACACCCCTGGCGCGTCCCTCTCCTAATAGCCACTTCATCTGACTGTAATCCCATAGTTGTAATTCGGGCTACTGGATCTTCATACATGGCTTTTATAGCTTTCATACATTTTCTTCCAAACCCTCTACTGAGCAAAACCTCCCATAAGAATTTCCAGACCACTCGGTCGAAGGCTTTTTCAGCGTCCAGGAGAATCAT
Source organism: Lissotriton vulgaris (assembly GCF_964263255.1). Classification (NCBI taxonomy): domain Eukaryota; kingdom Metazoa; phylum Chordata; class Amphibia; order Caudata; family Salamandridae; genus Lissotriton; species Lissotriton vulgaris. The sequence continues at coordinate 1,014,514,304 of NC_141687.1, forward strand.
GGCCATCTCCCTCCCCGTCGCAGCCGACGCATCGAACAGTGAAATTGCCCACGAGATGTGGTCCGTCGTACCCCTTCCCGGGACAAACCCATGCTGCCAAGGAGAGACGAGTTGGCCAATGACTCCCCCCATCCTCTTTGCCCACACCTTTGAATACAGTTTAGTGTCTGCATTTATCAAAGAAATTGGCCTATAAGAGCCTGGATTATCTTCAGGTTTACCTTTTTTATGGAAGACCACGATGTTAGTCTGTTTCCATGAATCTGGAATCTTCCCTGAGCAAACTATTCCATTAAAAAGATCTAGAATTATAGGCAATAATTCCTCCCCTAGAGTTTTATATACCTCAATAGGTATCCCGTCTGGGCCTGCAGCTTTACCTGCCGCAAGTTCTTGTAGTGCAGCTCTGATCTCCTCTGGGGATATATCTTTCTCCAGCTGCTCTCTATCCTTTTCTTCTAAGACTGGATAGGGAGTTCCAAAATCTTGTCTAGATGGTATCTGACTGGCTTCTTGATCATATAAATTTTGGTAAAATCTCTGAAAAACCCCCATTATCTCACTTGGTTCAGTGTGTACTATTCCATTCTCTTCAAGCTTCTTTATATTATTCTTATTGAAATCTTGCCTTATACGCAATGCCACCGCCCTGCCAGCTTGCTCTCCTGTCTCATATCTTTTAGCTCGCGAAGTCTGGTATTCTCTAGTCTCTTTTTGCGTAAATATTCTTAGAACATCCCCTTTAATCAGCGCAATATTTTTAGCTGTTTCCCTCCCATCATTACCTAGTCCTATTTCTTCTATATGCCGATTTTCTGATTCTGTTAGCTCTGAAAGGAGCGTTTCAAGCTTCTTTCTATCCTCCTTTCTTAATCTTGCGGAGCAACTAATGATTTCTCCCCTTAAAGCTGCTTTAAAGGTTTCCCAAACCCCATTCCTGGACGAGCTGTATCTATTTATTTCAAAAAACTCCTTTGCCCACTGTTTTATATGTATAACAAATCTGTCATCGTTTAGAAGTTTCTTTTCAAAAGTCCATTTAGTTGTCTTTTTAGCTAAATTACATAATCTATATGTCATTATCAAGGGGTTATGATCTGAGACTAATCTTGGTAATTTGGTAATTTTAACCTTACCTAACTCACCAATAGAGATGAAAAAATAATCTAACTTAGAAAATTTCTGAGCTGGAAATGAAAAGTATGTGTATCCTGGGTCTCCAATAACTTTTTCCGACCATACATCAGACAAACCATGCGACTTTATGAGAGAGCTTAATGCTCTATATACCTTCTGTTTACGTCCCTTGTAATTGCCTATTTGCCTCCAATTTACCGAAATGTTTAGATCGCCACATAACACTACGGGGGTACCCCAGTTAGCCAGTTCCTCCTCCATCAAATCGAAAACTTCTGGGTCATCATCATTTGCACCGTATATTACACCTAAAGTGATGCCAAGCTCCAACTCAACCAGGGCCCATCTACCTGAGCCATCTGTTTTGGTGCGTCTCACTCCCCCCAGATTACGTTTCCCCATAATGGCAACCCCTCTTGTTGTAGATGTTTGGAACGAACAGCCTAGCAAATTATAACCGGGGATATTCAATAAGTTCTTTTTAGCCCAGGGTAAATGTGTTTCTTGGATACAAGCTACATCAATATTATTAAACTTCACAAATTGACTCAATCTCTGTCTCTTCTTCCAGTCATTTAAGCCCCCTACATTAATAGTGCATATCCTAATGTCTGACATTATTGTCTTTTTTTAACTCCAACCTGATTGTATCCATACATCTATCACATACCGATATTTGGCCCTTTTTCATTTCAATACTTTTTTCCCCCTTTTTACCCCCCCGCCGCTCTCTATTAGCGGATTACGCTGAGGCTGATCATGTCTCTGACCACATACTCCTGGCCCTATATTAGATTTTCCAGCTGAAGTTGAGGGTAAAACCTCTTCCTTATCAGGATCACTTTCTGAGGCAGAGCCACTGTCCTCTCGGTCCAAGCTGCCTTCATCTTCATCCGACCATTCCCCTCCCTCCGAAAGTGAGAAGAAGGCCTCACTAGGAGCCTCTTTTTTATCTTCAGAGTTTTCTGCATTCTCTGCTATTTCTGCATTCTCCGTGAGCTACTGCTCCAATTCCCCCTCCAGCTCCTGAATTGGGATTTCAATGGCTTGGTCTAGTACCGGCTTAGGACATATATTAGGTTCAGGCTGAAATAAAGATTGAGTAGGATTTTCAGTTCTTTCCATTCCGTGTGCCAGCACATTACCGCCCCCCTCTTTATTTGCGGAATCCATCAGCTGACTCTGTAAAGCTAGGTCCTGTTCGCCCATCATTTCCTCCTTCAAGTTGTCTTTCTCTGTGACCCCTGCTTCCGAGTCCTCCAACACATCACCAGTAATTTCCTTGTCTTTCCTTATCTTTTGAAAGATGTTCGAAATTGGGGTAGTGCCATGACTAGCTTTCCCCGCTCCTTGCTGTGCTGCTTTTTTACCTGGGGATATTGGACTTTGATTCTTCCTTTTTGTTCCATCTCCCCCCTTTTCCAATACCAGCTCTGCCTGCTCTGCAGCAGCTTTACTTTTTGCAGCCGCTTTAGCTGCTGCACTCATTTTTGGAGCCAAAATCAGTTTTCTCCTCTCTTTAACCCCAAAGTGCACCTTACCAGAAACTTTAGTGTCCTGATCGCTTCCCTCCTCTTCTTTTGGAGCTTCCAGCTTGCTCCGTAATCCTTTAGGCTCTACTTCCCCCTGAGGGCTCGTTTTCCTCTTCGCTTTCGGGAGCTGCTGCCGGGACCTGTAGAGCAAGCGCCGCCCGCCTCGCAGACTCCGCTTCCATTCGGCGAAATCCGCTAGCTCCGCAATCAAACCTCCCTCTGTTACGCCTCCTGACGCAACCCTCCTCGCGGTCTGTGTCAGCTCCCGTAGGAGCCGCCTGAGCGGACGATCACAGGTAAGGGGCATACGGCGTGTTCAAAAATTCTTTTTTTTCTTTCCGTGGCTAATCCTTTTCAAACTGCAGGGAACATTAGCTGGATGCTGGATGCAGATATTAATCTCCGATGCGAGTCATATCATCTGCCGGCATCTCTTCAGTCGCGCTGCTGCTCAGCCGTCCAAGGTGGCCGCCATCTTGCCTCCCATGTTCGGACGCCTTCTACACTTATATTCCACAGTCTATCCATAATTCATTAGACATATTGCCAGCATCGCAAAACAAAGTGCCTGATATAGGAGAGACATATCTATTTGGTCTTGAAAAAGATGGTCGGTTGGTTTTAAACCATCGAAACGCGTCGACGCCCGGTTCACATAATCAAGGGATAGAGCTTACCCCAAAGACACCAAATATTAGTGTGTTTCCTGGAGTAGTGTTTTACATTAAGGTTCCCTGATATGTATTCATATGACAAATAGGATTGTCTCTTGCTTTCTCTCCTTACCCTTTTTTATGATTTTGTATTTCTTATTTTTATGTATTGGCAAATTCCTCTAGCATAGGATTGTCTTTTTAATAGTTAAAAATGTTTTAATGTGATGTGATTGTACATGTTTTAAATGCATTTGTAATGTACTGTTTTCATTTTGTGGTAAAATTCAAACAAGTTTTTTAATATAAAAAAATAAAGAGGAACTACACAATTTATTGATTGGTTTGTGGACATCTATTTCTAATATATGGGCTAAATTGGTGTTAACCAAATACCATTGTGTGTCGTAAGTATTTGTCCCCAAGGGATTTCTTTTTCTTACGACCATTTTTAAAGTCCTAATATTCAGTGTTAGGCAGGAACAGTAAACGTTTTGTTCATTTAAACAAGAGAAAACACCCTTGGTTGCTATGGCACAGAGTAGACAGGCTAGATTTAAGAAACTGTGCAAAGCATTTTGAAGTACCAGAACACTTACACATTCTAAAACTCAACACAGAATGACACCAAAATGACAAAAATACAAAAAGAGAAACCGGTTATATGAACTTTTAAAGTTTTAAATTATAATAGCCCCATAAACCGTTATATATCAACCCCAGTCATCTGGTTGCACATGACAGGTTTCTAGGGTCAATTTAAGACTGACTGATGGAGTGTGAGTTGGATACAGAAGCCAGCTTTGCCCTGGTCTGACGTTTTGCCTTCTGAGTTCAGGGCCTATTTACGTCTTTAGAAGTGTGGAAGCAGGCCGCCACACTACCCCCCACCACCCACACTGCCAAAGTTGACTGCCGCACGCCCACTAGATAACGATTTTTTGTGGTCTGTCAGGCGGTGCTTTGGTCATTCCGCTGCCACGCAGTTCTAATGCCCATATGTGGGCCTTAGAACTGCAGCGGTGAGGTAGCGCCAAATCCTGTTCCTGCATGACATGGACTGTGCAAAGGGGTGCATGCAGACAGGGAGGCACAACATGTGCCCTCTGCATGCCCCCCTATGCACAGAGACACCATTTGGCCCTGTAGGGCCCCCTTACTTTCCTGACCACCACACTTTTTATACCCGGCGCACTACCTTGAAAAGCGTGGAGGTCTGGAAAGTCATAATTTGTGGCACCTCCAGCATATTGCTTCCCCAGACCCCCACAAAACCGCTGAGGGATCGTGGATCCCTGGCAGCTGCAGCAGTCTCATGGTGGTCTGACAGACAAAGGGGTAATACGGCAGTTGGACCACAGGTGTGACAGTAGCCGCAACACCAGGTCTGCGCCACCATGAATTTAGCGGTCCACAGACCGCCAAACTCAGAACAAGACCCTTAACCTGAAATAGAAGTCCGAAAACCTGAGTTGAGCAAGGCAGAAGGCTGTGGCCAGGAAAGGCTTCAGAAGACTGGATAGATGTTGGTTAAGGTGCCCATGAAGTGGTTGACTTTTGGTGGGAAAGCTCAGAGCAAGAGAAATTCAGAATTGGCACCCAAGGAAGGTCCATCACAGGCGAATACTTTTGGTACCTTAGCCCACTGAGGAGTTCTATTTTCCCTCTTTTTAGCACTTGGAATCCTCTGGCGGGCCAAGACTTCAAACTGTAGCTGAACATGTCTCCACAATACCAGAAACCTTCTCTGTAATGTCCAGTTGAAATGGATTAGCTGCTATGGAAAAGCTCAGAGTGAGAGCTACCTGAATCTTTGGCCCCCGTCAATGCACTTTTGATGGATTGTCTTGGCTGGTTTGGCCTGGTCCTTCTGAGGTCTTTGGAGTCTAAAAGGTTCTAAGTTCCAGGTGTTCAGGATGTTCTGAGGTGTGCAGCCAAGGGTCACCTGACTACAAGAACATCACTTGGGGTCAAGACACACTCCAGCAGAACCTACCAGCAGGGTCCATTGTAGATACATTTAATACTGGTAACGTGGGTTCTTCAGCAAAAAAAGCTTCTAGCAGCTTGTTGTGTACCTGTGGCTCAAAGGGAGGTCGGCTACCTAACTCTTGGAGTCCCCTACTTTGTCATGGGTAGAAGTAGAAAGAGGTCCAGGCTTTCAGGTCTCTTCATATGCCTCACCAGCACGTGCAGTCCTTCTTCTGTCGCCACAGGTCAAGTAGTGTTCCTAAGGGAGTGCCTAGGGATGTCAAATTTATGCCGCACATTAGCCCATTGGTGCGGCAGACCTCTGACTCTTCCCTAGCCAATAGGGGAAGGTTTTCAGGGGTACCCCTACCCACCTTTACAACAGTTCCTGCATGCCCTACTGCAAACAATCTCACATGTCTATTCTCTATCTAAATCAAACATGGCAGAACCTTTCTTCCCCTTTACAGAGCTCCTGTGTCCATCTCTGAGGTGTCTGGGAGTAAGTTCACCCTAATCAAGTTGTCTTTTCACCTCTTGGTTTACTGTTCGAAGCTCATGCAATTGATATTGTAGAGGCTTTAGGAAGAGAAGAGCTGATTTTTTAAAACAGTTTTTTTCTAAAATATGTATTACAAATCCGAATTTGGGATGCAATAAATATTTTAAAAAGTCCAAGAATAAGCCTTGTAGGTGTTTCCTAGGCAGAGAAAATATTGTTGAAATAATACTGTATCCCAAAGCTTCCTTATGGCAAGCTAGACCTGTTACAGTGTAAATAGCGTTTGGGGCCTTTGGTAAACAAGGACATGTTTACCATTGAACAATTACATGTCTTACTTTTAAAGCGTATGCACCCTTCCTTATCCAACCATGTACAATAAAGTATTACTCTCTCCCTTCCTTATGGGCATTAGAGTATACTTAAGGATGCCTTATTAATGTTTAAAATGAGGGGTTAGGCCTGCTAACATGGGTTATTGTGACACATGGAACTTGTAGTTTTAAAACTGCACAGAGAGGCTACAGTGGTAAGCCTGCAGTCATGTTTGCACTGTTACAGTAGTGTGTGGAAATATCAAAATTGCCCCACAGCTGATTAACGCTGACCAGAAAGGCATTATCCCTAAAAGATATATCCCAGAACTAACGCAACAGTTTATAGGCAATATAGATCTTGCCACAGCTCAATCCGAACCCTTGGCCATAGTGGCATTGGATGCGGCCAAGACGTTTGATAGAGTTTGTTGGGTTTATCTTTGGAAGGTCTTAAGGACTATGTGGTTTGGGCCTACCTTTATTCAAAGCCTGGTAAATTGTTATCAGGGGGCTTCTACTAAGATATTAGTAAATGGGGTTTTACCATCTAGTTTTGATATTTTTAGAGAGACACGAAAGGGCTGCCCCCTTTCACCTCTACATTTTAACATCTATATATTACCCATTGTTATGTTATGTTATGTTAAATTAATTTATTGAGCGCGCTAACACCATTAGGTTTCTTGGCGCTATACAGAGGGAGCAGGGAGGAGAGACAGAGAATAACCTAACTGAGGATGACAACTAGTGGTAGGCTGCAGTAAACAGGTGCGTTTTGAGAGAAGATCTGAACATGGAGTAGGGGGAGGGCAACCTAAGAGAGAGAGGTAAGGAGTTCCAAAAAGACGGAGCTAAAAAAGAAAACCTAAGGCCACCGTGTTTCTTCCGCTTGAATCTGGGGACAGAAAGTAAAGCCAATTGGGATGACCGAAGGGTGCGAGAATGGACATCAAGGATGGAGCAAGGAAGAAATGAAGGAGGGGCCATGACCAGTGAGGGATTTGAAAATGATGCAACCAAGCTTAAATTTACAGCGGGGAGGGACCGGAAGCCAGTGGAGACTTTTTAGGAGAGGTTGAACGTGCTGATCTCTGGGTTGATGGTAAATCAAGCGAGCAGCTTGATTTTGGATCAGCTGGAGTCTCCTGAGTTGGTATGCAGGAATGCCTACGTATAGTGCATTTGCGTAGTCTAGCCTAGACATGACTAACGCAAGCAGGGCCAAGGTAAGGGCATCGGTGGTAAGTAGGCGGGAGATTTTACGTATTTTCCTGAGCTGGAAATGGCTGGAGGAAACTACAGCGCTGATCTGGGGTGTCATAGATAGATCGTTGCTTATGACAACTCCCAGACTTTTTGCTGAGTTGACGGGGCAAGGGGGGTTGCCAAGACTGGCAGGCCAAAAGGAGGAGTGCCAGGGATTGGAGGGCCCCCGACAAGGACCAGCTCAGTCTTGTCGGGGTTGAGTTTCAGATGGTTTGTGCCCATCCAATCACTGATGAAGCAGAGGGTGTTTTGAAAAGTGGAGATAGATTGGTCACTGGAGTCGATGGTGAAAACCAGTTGGATGTCGTCCGCGTAGTTAAACGCGGAGACATTGAATCGACGGAGGGAACGGGCAGACGAACTTTAAATCTCATCAGTACAGCGGTAAGGTCACCGGACATGCGGATGATCTGTTATAATATAAGGATGACCCAGTGGCAGCAATACCCAGGGTTGAAGCCCTGCTGTTAGAATTTGGAGCTTATTCAGAGTATCTAGTTAACACCTCTAAAACCGAGGTGATGCTTTGGAATATATGTAACTGGGAGGCCAATATAAGCCAAGAATTTAAATATTTGGGTATTACAATAATGAAAGAGATTGAAAAAATCCCTCAGATTAACCTGAATAGGATTATAAAAGAAGTTGGCCAATTCCTAGCCAGGTGGAAAAATCTCCCATTAACAATATATGGCAGGGTTAACCTGGTTAAAATGGTCATACTCCCCAAATAAATGTATCTCTTTAATGTCATTCCCCTTACTTTTCCAAAATCGGATATTAGTCAAATTCAAAGTAAGATCACACATTTATTTGGGCACATAAAGGGGCTTGGAAGAAACTAAGGCATAGGCTGATTAAAGGGGGGCTGGCCCTTCCAGATATAAAGTGGTATTGTTTTGCTTTTCAATTTTAAAATATTCGGATGATGCTCTCAAAACCAGATGAATCAACCTGGGGTAGACTATTAACAGAGATGATAAGGTAGGTGGTCAGAGAAGGTTTTTTATATAAATTCGGAGCACCTGGGTGTTTCAAAAAGGTTTGTTTGAAAGTTTTAAAGGATACTCTAAGTCTTTGGTATAAGGTTAGAACCAGATGGGGGGATAGGGTAGTATTCAGAGTTTTCCCCAACCTGGAACTCCACCCGGACACTGGAGTTTCTAAAGATCATTTGGCAATATCACTTAAAAGAGCAGGTATCACCATCTGTTCAGATTTGGTATCCTCTGAGGGGGTACATCCATGGGATTCTTTAAAGAACAAGGATTGGAGAGAACCTCTCCAGATTTAAATATATACAACAGGTCTCCTGGTTTGCAGCAGACAAGAGAGACATTCAAGGGTTATGGAAGGTTGAATGTTCCCTTAAAGACATAAATCCTAAATGCAAAAAAATCTCAACATGGTACAGCATGTTTGTAGAGGCAGAGTATAAGGAACTCCTCGCAACTTCTCATATATGGAATCAGGTCCCCTTTGAATTTAGCATTGAAGACCTTTATGAACCCTCTCTGAAGCTGCTGTATAAGTATGTTAAGCCGGCCAATCTTAAGAAGAACCACTTCATTGCTATCAATAGACGATATTATATACCTGCCAGGATCGCAAAGTTTGCTCCTCTATCAAATCCTAAATGCCTAAGATGTGACCTTGTCCAGGCTAATGAGCGACACATCTTCTTTGGGTGTTCCAGACTCTTTGCCTTCTGGAGGGGAATCAAGGAAGCTTTATGTGGGATATTCAGAGGGAAAATCATTTTAAATGTGTCTATGGTGTTATTTGGAGACAATGGCACGCTGAGTAAAAAACTGAGACTCACCCACAGAGGTCTGTTGTTGTACTTGATCTTAATAGCCCGAAGGGTAATATGCCTGAAGTGGAGAGATCTTCTGCCCCCCAAGCCCCAGGACTGCGTTAAAACTGCTTTCATAATGGCCAGACTGGACCAGGGCAGTGATAATGACATTTGTTTAAATATCTGGCAGGCCTTTACAGATTGGGTGCTTTATGTAATTCCTGCTGGTCCTATGATTACACCGAGCCACCAACAAAGGGGCTCGTCCGGTCTGGGTACCTGATCGAAGCGAATGCAGTGGCTACGGGTCGTACAGGCTGGAAAGGAGGCTATTTAAGAAATGCAGACGCTTTTGGTGGGATGAGGACAGAATTATAATTTTTTTTAAATTATATTTCTTAAGTCATGAACACGTGCATGACAGTTAATATGAATATATTTTAAGGACATTTACACACATATGCTCCTTGGTAGTTATAGTCATGCCTTATGGCATTAGTATGTAGCAAAAGGTTGATCCTTTTGAAAAAGCTTACCAGGAACTCTAAACATAGAAGTTTGCCAAAAACAAACCAACCACATAAATTCTATGTTATGCCATTTACTTTATTTTCAATTAGAATTTGCAATTAAAAAAGTAATTTCCGTTAATTAGGAGCAAGACTCATGTATTAGCTTAAGCCAATATCCAGAACTAATATGGATGAGTACACAGGCCCAAACAGATGTAAAGTACAGCTGATACTTGATTGCTTTATGTAAAGAAGGTATCTAAAGCATTCTAAAAATTTAAAATGCAATTCATCAGATGCATAGGAAAGTGCCATGCTTATTCCTAACTAGAACATCCCTGTAACCTTTTTTTCAGTGACTTTGTACAATGTTTTAATGTAATTTCATTAACTATGATGTCCCTGTAAGCTTTGTTTTTTTTTGTGTGAATTTCTATAGATTTTTTCATTTTATTTCCTAACTGTAATTCATAACCTTTGAGCGTGGGTGTGTGAGTAGCTGTTTAGGTCGGTAAGTGGGTGAATTAGTCTGTGTGTGGGTCTGTGAATGGGTGTGTGGTTCTCTGAGTGAGTCTGTGAGTAGGTGCATGAGTGTCTGAGTGGGTCTGCAATGGGTGTGTGAGTGGGTGTGTGAGTGTCTGAGTGGGTTTGTGAGTGGGTGCATGGGTCTCTGAGTGGGTCTATGAGGGGTGCATGAGTTGGTCTGTGAGTGGATGTGTGAGTGTCTGAGTGGGTCTGTGAGTGGATGTGCGAGTGTCTTACTGGGTCTGTGAGTGTCTGAGTGAGTCAGTGAGTAAGGGCATGAGTGTCTGAGTGTGTCTGTGAGAGGGTGTGTGGGTCTCTCAGTGGGTCTGTGAGTATGTGCATGAGTGTCTGAATGGGTTTGAGTGCATGCATGAGTCTCTGATTGGGTTTGTGACCTGGTGTGTGTCTCTGACTGGGTTGGTGAGTGGATGTAAGAGTGTGATTGGGTCTTATAGTGAATGCATTAGTGTTTGAGTGAGTATCTAAATATATATATATTTCATTTTTCAGCAAAATTCTCAAATTCGTCATGACATTACACTGGGGCAAATTTCCAAATATTGCATACAGAAAAAAAACATTTTTCAACACATAAGGTGTCTCACAAATACTCCTATATTCCATTCATGTACCATGACCCCTACCATCACTTTCAAATTTTATTTTGAACCCCTTGGGCCTGTGTTTTGTTAAATAAAATGGCAGCCTCTTCATTCACCACAGGGTGCGGTCAGCCAATCACAGCATTCCTATTTGCACGTGCATTCACGCTCGTCACAAAGTAGTCGAGAAGAATTCACACTTCTACATATGCAAATTTGTTTTCCCTTCAATATTTCAAAAACTACTGAACAGATGTACACCACATACCAGAAAGGGCCCTTTCTGGACCAAGAGCTACCTTTCTAAAAGGAATTTGGTGTAATTCTGTTGGACGGTTCAGGCTGTAGTCGTGTTTAAAATCTTTTTTGACACCCATTGCTCTCAGCCCCTGCTCGACACATCACCCTGAAACTTTTCTTCTATAGTATGATCCACAGGCACACTTTTTGGTTAAAATTTTGTGAAGATTCATCAACCAGCGCCAAAGATATACGCGAATCAAAAAACGTTTTCCCTTTGGAAACTAGGTCCTAATGAAAACTACCTACTGGTGACTGTCAGTAGGAAAATTCAAATATATATAGTAACACAAAATGTATTTTGTTATATTATTTTTTTATACTTTACATTTATTATAATGAATATATATTTTATATATATATATATATATATATATATATATATATATATATATATATATATATTTTTTTTTTTTTTTTTTTTCACTGAAAAAAACATAGGTTTCACACCAGTTATAGTTAGCTGGAAATTTTACTGAAATAAAACCATTGAAATTCCACGTTATAGTTAGTTGGACTCACTATAACTTGCGCGCCTGCAATGCACTGCTGATGACGTCACATATTACATCACTCATGACATAGTCAGTGACATCACTCATGACATCACTGATGACACCATCCTTGTGTCAGAGTGACACACCTTCTTTCAGTGTAATGTAAGCCTTGAAACACATATTCAAAAATAGAAATTAACATTTTCAAAAAAATGGAGATACCCATACCAGTTACAACAAACAATTCATTAATTCCACCATCTATATACACATCCACTCATTCACCAACAGTTCTATATAGTCACTCATACATATACTCACTCATTATATGTAGTGATACACCTATACATCCTGTTACACACTGACAGTCATCCAAAAGTTACTCACACACATACTATTGAACATCCATTTATTTGCATATAGAACTATACACACACTACCACTTTACTTCTATGGAAATTTACAAATACTTACTCTCTTAAACAATGACTTATAGAAACACATACTTATTTAAACAGGAACTCTTACAATCTCTCGCTCTGACATATACTCACTTATATACATCAATATTCACAAATACTCGCTAATATTAAGTGTATCTTAGTGAATACATATATTAGCGAGCAACTTTTAAATATTGAAATATATGTATCAGTGTTTCACTTTGTGTATAAGTGGCTGCATGGGTTGGTGACTGACTCACTGTTTGTATGTGTTTTGAAGACAGCATATGTGCAGGACTGTATGGGTGGAGGAGTGTGTATATGTGTGTGTTAGTGAGTGAATGACTGTCTCACTAGTGTCTTTATCAGGAACTACATATGTTTTAATCTAGTATATGTGAATATTGATGTATATAAGTGAGTATATGTCAGAGCGAGAGATTGTAAGAGTTCCTGTTTAAATAAGTATGTGTTTCTATAAGTGATTGTTTGAGAGAGTAAGTATGTGTAAATTTACATAGAAGTAAAGTGGTAGTGTGTGTATAGTTCTATATGCAAATAAATGGATGTTCAATAGTATGTGTGTGAGTAACTTTTGGATGACTGTCGGTGTGTAACAGGATGTATAGGTGTATCACTACATATAATGAGTGATTATATGTATGAGTGACTATATAGAACTGTTGGTGAATGAGTGGATGTGTATATAGATGGTGGAATTAATGAATTGTTTGTTGTAACTGGTATGGGTATCTCCATTTTTTTGAAAATGTTAATTTCTATTTTTGAATATGTGTTTCAAGGCTTACATTACACTGAAAGGAGGTGTGTCACTCTGTCACAAGGATGGTGTCATCAGTGATGTCATGAGTGATGTCACTGACCATGTCATGAGTGATGTAATATGTGACGTCATCAGCAGTGCTTTGCAGGCGCGCAAGTTATAGTGAGACCAACTAACTATAATGTGGAATTCCAATGGTTTTATGTCAGTAAAATTTCCAGCTAACTATAACTGGTGTGAAACCTATGGTTTTTTCAGGGAATTTAATAAGTTTTTTAAATGCTAATTCCTAACTATAACTGGTGGGAAACCTATGGTTTTTTCAGTGAATTTCATAGGTTTTTTAAATCCTAATTCCTTTCTATATCTAGTTTCTAACCTACGATTTTTTTATAAATTTGCTGTTTTGTGTAAGTATTAATTATTATTATTATATATTTTTTTTAAATAATTTTTTCCTGGAGCGCTCTGGGTGCGCGCTCCGGTAAGCTCTCCGGAAAGCACACCCAGAGCGCTACTTTCGTTCGTGACTAAAAATATGAATGAAAAGTAAATAATAACGCAAGACATTTAGTACCATACATATAAAAGCAGTTTTTTTTAATAAGGAAATGAAAATAATTTTGCATTTCCGTGAAACTATCAAAACGTCACTTCGGCGCGCCGCGTAAGCGCCCCCGGAAGCGCCTACGTTAGCGCCGCGTATGCGCCCCGGAAGCGCCTACGTTCGCGCCGCGTATGCGCCTATGTTCGCGCCACGTGTGCGCTCCGGAAGCGCCTACGTTCGCGCCGCGTATGCGCACCCGGAAGCGCTCCGGTGCACGCAGCGTCAGCGCGTCAAGTCATGTGACCTTAAAATAACACTTTTCATTGGTTGCTAACAGTTTTTTTTACAATGAATGAATTCTCCACCCATTTCCTTCACTTCTTCTTTCACTTTTATGACTGAAAGACATGCCTTTTTGCTCTTACATCTTTCTTGGTTAATCATGGCTGCCAGACCATCCAGCAGTGATGATGAGCATGAATTCATCGATGAAGAGCCTCCTCAGCCAAAGGTGAAGGAGCATGTCATTTGGAATTTTTTTTCAATACCAGCTGACCAGAAGAAGGTGAATGCTCCAAAAGTGGAGTGCAGGATCTGCAAAAAAGTCCTGTCACGGGGTGACCCCCAAAAAAAAAATTATTTTGGGAACTTCACAATGATACGCCATGTGGAGAGGAGGCACCCCCAGAATTTTGGCCGGGAAAATGTCAGGGCTCTGGCACAAGAGGTTCCCAGTGATGGGGCCTCTACATCCACCGGAGGAGCAACTACTTCTGGAAGGGGGCGATTGCAGGAGCTGGTTCCTAATATACAACCTGCATTCAACAAAGGTGTCCTGAAATGCAGATACTGCGATCAACTCCTTACCTATGGGGAGCAAAGTGTCCTGCTCATGGTTCGAGCATTGGAGAACCATCACTGCCGTTCCCAGTCCTAATTTTTTTTGTTTTTTTGCTCCTGTTGAGCAGTTTCCATTCCCTGTTTTTGTTTCTGTTCTTAAAAAAAAGAAGAAAAAAAAGTTCTTTTCAGAACTACCTCCAATTCTCATCAAAGAGCTATATTCTTAAAAAAAAAGTGAAGTGGAGTGCATTGATAATGGAAAGGAAAATGAGTAAGAAAGAACAGAAAGGTATGAGAGGAGAAAGGAAGTGAGGAAGTGAAGTAGGGGGACTGAAAGAAGGTGAGTGTTTGGGAAGGAAAGTAAGGAGAAGAAGAGTGAATATGGGGAATGTGGATATTCAAAGAAAATGTGGAAAAGGAACGGGGTGTGGAAGGGTAAGAAAAGATGCATTGCTGGAGTTGAAGACTGAAGGCCTCATTTATGAGGCCATGCGTCACTTTAACGCCACCAGAGCGTCACTTTTTGTGACGCATCAGTACAGTAAAAAATGCACCTTATTTATTCATATTTACAAAGTGGCGCATCCAGGTAGATGCGTCAGTTTGTAAGCCCCTGCGCCACATTATTCCTACGTCAGGTGTAATGTATGCAAAAGGGACGTATTGACGCAAGAAAGGGTCGTAGAGGTGACGCAGTGAAATCTATGAGATATCACTGCGTCACTTTTATGACGCTGTTGCGTCCAAATATTACGCCTGTTTCACAGCAGACGTGCAGGCCCTTTCACATGGGGCCTGGCCCCATGTGAAAGGATGCATTGCTGGAGTTGCATCATTTTTGAGACACACTCCAGCAATGCATCACTTTTGCGCTTACAGATACGTCTGAAATACTGACGTATCTGTAAGAACTTCCAACATAATACGTCATAAATTTAATATGACGCATGAGTAGAAGACTGAAGGCCTCATTTATGAGGCCATGCGTCACTTTAACGCCACCGGAGCGTCACCTTTTGTGACACACCAGTGCTGTAAAAAATGCACCTTATTCAGTCATATTTACAAAGTGACGCATCTAGGTAGTTGCGTCACTTTGTAAGCCCCTGCGCCACATTATTCCTACGTCAGGTGTAATGTATGCAAAAGGGACGTATTGACGCAAGAAAGGGTCGTAGAGGTGACACAGTGAATAAACTGGGGGCCTCATTTATGAAAAGTGACGCATCGCTGCGTGAAAACAGCGATGCGTCACTTTTCACTGCGCACTCCTTACGACATTCCTGATGCGTCATATTTAATGTATGACGCATCATGTCACAAGGAGTTACAGATACGTCAGTATTTCTGACGTATCTGTAAGCGCAAAAGTGACGCACTGCTGGAGTGTGCCACAAAAGTGACGCAACTCCAGTAATGCGTCCTTTCACATGGGGAAAGCCCCATGTGAAAGGGCTTGCGTCAGTCTTACGCCTGCTGTGAGGCAGGCGCAAGATTTTGACGCAACAGTGTCCTAAAAGTGACGCAGTGAAATCTCATAGATTTCACTGCGTCACTATTATGAGGCTTTTTGCAGGGGAACGCCCCATCTGCATACATTATACCTGACGCAGGTATAATGTGGCGCAGGGGTTGAAAAAGTGACGCATCTACCTAGATGCGTCACTTTTTAAATATGGCGCAACGAGGCGCATTTTGTACACCGCTGGTGCGTCACAAAAAGTGACGCACCGGCAGCGCAAAACTGTCGCAAGGCCTTCATAAATAAGGCTCAGGATTTTCCCCATGCTTCGCTCCCTGGTACGCTCCCCGGTGCGTGTACCAGGGGCTTCCCCCGCGCAAATCGGATTTTTTTTTTTATTGCCCCGCGGGACCCTATTATAGCCCCCACATCAAACCTAGGGGGTCAGGGGGGTCTACCCTGCCCCAATATAGTCATTTCCCCCTTTTTTTATGCCACCTCTTGTGTCTCGATCCTACCGAGACACAAGATGGCGGCCGCTCCGGACTGTTTCGAATGTTTACAGACACCCATGAACCAATCAGCTTTCCATGCGCAAGTCGCGTTGCACGCCCGGTGCGCTCCCCGGTGCGCGTACCGGGGCCCGCCTATAGATATATATATTTTTTTGAACCTAAATTACTCAAAATCCACTGGAGCACATATCTTGAGACATAGCAAAGGCACATCGGGCAACCAGTCCCTACAATTTTGCAAAGTTTGGTGAAAATCCATTCAGCCGTTCGTTCTAAAAGTGAGTTCGACCGCCCTATGGAAATTAACATGGGGAAAACGCGTTTTGGGACCCCCATTTTATCTCGAACCCCGCTTAACGAATCCCCCCAAACTTTCAGGGAAGGATTGGAGCTTAACGAGGCAAATTTGAGGACATTTTCAGGCAGATTCGTCAACCGGCGCCAAAGTTATTCCAAATAGAATTTTGAGATTTTGCACTGAAAAAAATCCTAACTATTACTACCTACTGGCGACCGCCAGTAGGTAATATATATATATAATCGAGAAAACGAACCGGGAGAGTGGTGCCGCCGAGGACTGGACCTCGGTACTGGCCCCGAGTCAGCTTGAAAAGTGGGCTGACATGGGGAAACTTCAAGCCGTGAAAATGGTTTATTTGGACAGCAAGATCAATTCACCGCCCACTGGAGGGTTTTAAACACTAAACAGCCGTTGGAACCACAGTCTTTACAATGCAACATCAAAAGGGAATGTTTTCCACATTGAAACTCCACCGAAGGAAATGTAACAAAAACATTAATTGAACTGTGGAACTTACGGACTGTTTCTTAGGTGCAGGACACCACTTTGAAAAAGTTTCCAAGGGAAACGAAACGCGTCAGTAAAGTCCTAAATCATGCTGTTCCTCTTTAATTAAAACGGTCATAAAATGAAGTCACGTGTGCGGCTCAGCTTCTTTCTACGAGGGAAGATGGTTTGAACATTTTCATTGGCTTGGTTCTGCCGAAGAGCAAATGCACCGCCATAAGAGCGCCAACGCTCTCCCAAACTGAACCGAAGGGCTGGAATCGAGAAAACGAACCAGGAGAGTGGTGCCGCCGAGGACTGGACCTCGGTACTGGCCCCGAGTCAGCTTGAAAAGTGGGCTGACATGGGGAAACTTCAAGCCGTGAAAATGGTTTATTTGGACAGCAAGATCAATTCACCGCCCACTGGAGGGTTTTAAACACTAAACAGCCGTTGGAACCACAGGCTTTACAATGCAACATCAAAAGGGAATGTTTTCCACATTAAAACTCCACCGAAGGAAATGTAACAAAAACATTAATTGAACTGTGGAACTTACGGACTGTTTCTTAGGTGCAGGACACCACTTTGAAAAAGTTTCCAAGGGAAACGAAACGCGTCAGTAAAGTCCTAAATCATGCTGTTCCTCTTTAATTAAAACGGTCAT
This sequence comes from Lissotriton vulgaris, assembly GCF_964263255.1. NCBI lineage: Eukaryota > Metazoa > Chordata > Amphibia > Caudata > Salamandridae > Lissotriton > Lissotriton vulgaris. The sequence goes on from NC_141687.1 coordinate 1,014,531,961, forward strand.
AAAATGAAGTCACGTGTGCGGCTCAGCTTCTTTCTACGAGGGAAGATGGTTTGAACATATATATATATATATATATATATATATATATATATATGTATATATATATATATATCTCACACGTGTAATCCAGCGCAATCCTTCCTAGGTAGATCAAAAGGAATCACGCAGGAGCCGTGGCCTCTATTTCAGTGCAGATTTATTGCAGACACAAACGTCCTACGCGTTTCGGAGTGGAACACTCCTTCGTCACGGGCCTATATATATATATATATATATAATTTATAATAAGATTTATTTTACATCATATTGTTTTTTCATATTTTAAAATGTAATGATATCAAAAAATGCATATATCCTTGCAGTAATAAATGTTGAATAGTCATGAAATTAATACTGTTCAAAATAAATATTTTTATTAATTATGATACAGTATCTATCTTTATATTCATATGTATATGCACACACACATATATATATATATATAAATATATATATATATATGCACACAATATATATATATATATATATATATATATATATATATATATATATATATGTATATATATATATATATATATATATATATATATCATTCGACACCTTCTGTTCACACGGCGATTTTCCACACCAAACAGATAAAGGACCCCGAAGCAGCAGATTTATAAAGTGGGAAGATTTATTGGCTCATTCAAATGGTATTCCAGGCATGACGCGTTTCGGTTAACTAGTAACCTTGATCACATAGCGACACTGCAGTTAAGTGCATGTTTAAATACTCATTTTTTCAACCATTTCAATCATGTGATGCTAAACAGTGAGAAAATACTTCTGTTGACCATATATTTCTGTACATCAATGGTGACCAGTTTACATATTTGCTGGGTTCTGATTTGCATAGTTATACATATATATTACTACATAAATGCATAATAAATCATTGTGCAACATTACGCAATAAATAGCTAAAAATTGTATGTACAAGAGACCTAATTCTCATTTTCATCATATTTGCCATAAAACATTGAAGCGCAGTGTTCCCTTGTGTTGGTTCTGGAGTTATAACAGCATAAATGCTTGATGATCGATCTGTGCAATATGACGCATAGGTTGTCTAAATGTATCATGTTTATAGAACTCTAAAAAAAAAATTTCTTTTTGATATGAAGTTAAAACATGTTATTATAAATACCTATAAAACCAAATGTGTGCAAAATCGCGCTCTTTGGTGCAAATCATGCTTCTGTGCAAATGTTGCACATAAGTTAATACATAACAAGCCATTTTAGTCAGAACCTTAGTCATAATACAAACTGTAATAATCATTCCACATGAACTAAAACTGGGTTACATGGTGTTAAAATATCCAAGCCTGGATATCTAAAACCACCCCCCCTAAAAGCTCATATATATATTCACTGAAAAAACCATAGGTTATAGACCATATATAGTTAGGAATTAGCATTTACAAAACCTTGAAAATTCACTGAAAAAACCATGGGTTATAGACCATATATAGTTAGGAATTAGCATTTACAAAACCTTATTTTACTCACACAAAACCATTGAAATTTCATATATAGTTAGTTGCACTAACTATATATCGCGCACCCGCAATCCACTGCTGATCATGTCACATATTACATCATTCATGACATGATCAGTGACATCACTGATGACATCACTGATGACATCACTGATGACAACATCCAGTGACTGTATGTTTCTGAAAAGTCAAAATATGTCTTACATATTGAAGAATGAGTGGATGTATAAGTGTCTGGATGAAGGATTTAGTAGGTGCATGACTGACTGTATGAGTGAGTGATTAAATGTGTCTTACTAAATGCATGGGTTAGTGACTAAACTGTCTGAATGTGTGCATCAGTATGTCTGTTGTTGTGTAAGCTGCTGCATGTGTTGTTCAGTAGCTATATGAGTAACTATATGGGTTATTGATTGGTTGCCCAAGTATTTGTATGGGAGACGGAGTGTGTGTGTGGGTGGCTGGGAAGTGTATGACTCTGTGCATAGATGTGTGAGCAGTTAATTCACTAGATGTATGGGTTCAAAAGTGCATGTGGAAACAGCTGTATGGGCGGTTGACTGTGTGCATGAGTGTATTAGTGAGTGAATGGATATCTCAGTGCTTCATGTCAAAGTAAGGGTACACAGTCAAAATATCGAATCTTTAATTTCGACTTACACTTATATCGAGTTGCTAATATCGAAGGGACAGAATATCGATGTCCAGAATATCGATTGCCAGAATATCGACCCTAAGGTAAGTAATATCGAAATTACTTATATCGATAGCATATATATCGATGTAAGTAATTTCGATTTACTAATATGTGTTAGAAATTTTAGTTAAGTATTTAAATTAATTGTTATAATATGTGTTTAATATGTTTTTATAAATAAAAAAAATATAAAAGTAAATTATATGTTTTACTACCAGAGCGGGTTGTGGGTTTTTAGGGGAATAGGGAGTGAAATAATTTATTTGTAATTAAATAATTATTTTTTAATGATTAATTTATTTTGCAATTAAATATTAATTGGCAATGAATTATTTTGATTGATTAATTGATTAATTAATTTATAATTTATGTATATTTTTAAGTAAATTATATGTTTTACTACTGGAGCGGGTTGTGGGTTTATAGGGGAAATGGGTGGGAAGTAATTTATTTGTAATTAAATAATTATTTTTTAATGATTAATTTATTTTGCAATTAAATATTAATTGGCAATGAAGTATTTTAATTGATTAATTGATAAATTAATTGATAATTTATGTATATTTTTAAGTAAATTATATGTTTTACTACTGGAGCGGGTTGTGGGTTTATAGGGGAATAGGGTGGGAAGTAATTTATTTGTAATTAAATAATTATTTTTTAATGATTAATATATTTTGCAATTAAATATTAATTGGCAATGAATTATTTTAATTGATTAATTGATTAATTAATTGATAATTTTTGTATATTTTTAAGTAAATTACATGTTTTACTACTGGAGCGGGTTGTGGGTTTATAGGGGAATAGGGTGGGAAGTAATTTATTTGTAATAAATAATTATTTTTTAATGATTAATTTATTTTGCAATTAAATATTAATTGACAATGATTTGTTTTAATTGAATAATTGAATAATTAATTGATAATTTATGTATATTTTTAACTAAATTATATGTTTTACTACTGGAGCGGGTTGTGGGTTTATAGGGGAATAGGGTGGGAAGTAATTTAATTGTAATATTAATAAATTTTGGGTAAAGGAGTATTTTTAGGGTTCAGGGTCACTTTTCAGTTCTTGGGTAAAGGGGTATTTTTAGGGTTCAGGGTCAGTTTTCAGTTTTTGGGTAAAGGGGTATTTTTAGGGTTCAGGGTCAGTTTTCAGTTTTTGGGTAAAGGGGTATTTTTAGGGTTCAGGGTCAGTTTTCAGTTTTTGGGTAAAGGGGTATTTTTAGGGTTCAGGGTCAGTTTTCAGTTTTTGGGTAAAGGGGTATTTTTAGGGTTCAGGGTCAGTTTTCAGTTTTTGGGTAAAGGGGTATTTTTAGGGTTCAGGGTCAGTTTTCAGTTCTTGGGTAAAGGGGTATTTTTTGGGTTCTTGGTCAGTTTTCAGTTTTTGGGTAAAGGGGTATTTTTAGGGTTCAGGGTCAGTTTTGGGTTTTTGGGTAAAGGGGTATTTTTAGGGTTCAGGGTCAGTTTTCAGTTCTTGGGTAAAGGGATATCTTTTGGGTTCAGGGTCAGTTTTCCCTACTGTTGCACCCACTGGAGTGGGAATAGTAATTTTAACCCCTACGCTATCCAACACTTTCCCTACTGTTGCACCCTCTGGAGTGGGAATAGTAACTTTTACCCCTACGCTATCCAACACTTTCCCTAATGTTGCACCCTCTGGAGTGGGAATAGTAATTTTTACCCCTACGCTATCCAACACTTTCTCTACTGTTGCACCCTCTGGAGTGGGAATAGTAATTATTGTTAAGTAAGTATATATTATATATGATTTGTTAATATTTTTTTTTTATTAAATATGTATTTTTTTTTTACCATTATTAAATATATTTAAATATGTTGAAGTAATTTATAAGTATTATTTACAGTATTTTTCATGTTATTTTAAACCAAAAAAAATCGATATATTTGACAACGATATTTTTAACATCGATATTATTTTTTCGATATTTTTGTACTTACCATGTTGTACATAGGGCGTTGATATTCTTGCAATCGATATAATTACGCCGATATTTGTGTAGGTCGAAATTCTGTCTGTCGAAATTCTGTCATAGATCCAAAAATAAGTACATATGTAAAACACAGTACATGTGAGAGTTGACATATATAAATAACTGTGCATAAGAGCCAGTGAATGTGTGAGTGGCTGTATGGATCATTGTGAACTTGTATCAGGGATTGTATAACATAGTAAATATGTGTTAGTATATGTTTGAATAAGTAAGGTGTGTATAACTGTATAGTTGAGGAAATGGAAGTGTGATTGATTCTTTGCATGACTGACTAGGTGTGTGAGTAACTCCATGGATGAGTGACACTCTGTGAGTGTCTGTTTACTCTGAGTGTATCTAAGATTATATTAGAGTCTGAAGAGGTTCACCGTATTATCACATGAATGATGTCATCAGTGATGTGATCATTAATGTCAAATGAGATGTCATCAGTGATGTCATCAGTGATGTCATTTGAGATGTCATCAGTGATGTCATTTGAGATGTCATCAGTGATGTCATTTGAGATGTCATCAGTGATGTCATCAGTGATGTCATCAGTGATGTCACTGATCATGTCATGAATGATGTAATATGTGACATGATCAGCAGTGGATTGTGGGTGCGCGATATATAGTTAGTGCAACTAACTATATATGAAATTTCAATGGTTTTGTGTGAGTAAAATAAGGTTTTGTAAATGCTAATTCCTAACTATATATGGTCTATAACCCATGGTTTTTTCTGTGAATTTTCAAGGTTTTGTAAATGCTAATTCCTAACTATATATGGTCTATAACCTATGGTTTTTTCAGTGAATTTCAATGGTTTTTTAATAGGAAATATCAAAAGCATTAAAATGTCAAGTACGTGGTAGGTAAAAACATTTTCGTGTTTATGCACGCTGATGTTCTTTGAACGCTGCCCCCCCTCTTTTCTTTTAGGAGTATTCTCTCTTTGCAGATAGTGAAGGGTAGGTAATGCAGGCCTTTGCCCCCGTTGTAATCTTTCGTGCCTGCTACCATCTCCATTTGATTGATTGTTATCCAAGCATTTATTGTTTTGGAATTGGTTCTCTTTGGTTCATTCTCTATTTATAAAGAAGCACAGAGTCACAATACTCTGTTTAGTCTTTGCAGATAGTGAAAAATCGTTAAAAAAACAAAAGGAATCAAGCAAAATCAGTAGGCCACTAATGGGATCTCTTTTTAACCTCGCTAAAATAGAAACATTAGGAACAACCCCTCATAAGAAATACGAAACTAGTGAGAGGAACTGAGGTCGACACCATGATGGCTGCAAGACAGCTCGGCTCCGCCGCCCACCCCGCCCAAAATTACGACAAACCCTATGCAAATATTATAAATATATACAACACACCAGCAAAGTAACAGGGTAAAACGTTTTATTAAATAACTATTTACATGGCAGCCTGCTGCAACATCGATGCAAATGCATGCCGCCATTCCCGGGATTTCTCCTACCCCCTCCTCAAGTCTTGTTGCCCTGATGTGGCCTAAGATCGCCCCCGACATAGGCGGCCGGCTACCGGGGTCAGGCGGAACTTTTTGCCTTTTAGTGACTCTTCCATTCTGGACCTTGTCCCACAATCTGTTTGACCTGAAGACACGTCCTGCGGTGCCCTAGTCCAACCATCACATATTCCTGCGCCAGGAGACGGCGTTAGGTGCACTAGAAGGGAGAGGCGGCGCGAACGAGCCTCCCCCACCTCCCCAGGTGAAGGTTTCTCAGCTACACCCCAGTGCCTCGCTCGACCAGCTGAATTGCGCCTGCTCTTGCTATTACAACGTCTCACCCGCCATCCAACGGAATTGCACCCAATCCTGCGGTACAGCGACAGGCGGCTGCTATGGAGCTCACAAAATGGCTCCACAGACTTGGGCCTGGCCTGCAAGGATGGCTCTGGGCAACCGTGGAACTCGGACGCTTGACTGCTAGGGCATGGGCCCCATTCCCAAAAGAGTCCCCTCAGCCTTGAAGATTCTACAACAGTCACCGGGACTTCCGGTGGGGAGCGACTGCCATGATTGCTCGCGGAATGGCCACGACGTAGCCACGGGGTGCTCTCATGCTGATGCCAGCTTCAATCTGAAACATCCAGAAACACTGTAGACTACCATTTCGATCAGTTCCGGGAGAGCCCCAACGTGACCCGGTAGAGAAGAACTTGCCCTCCCCTCTTTGACTGAATGTTCTTGTTGCCTGTCCCTTCTGTTGTCATTTAACAGAACTTTTTGGACTGCTGAAAGGGGTTCTGTTCCGACCGCTGGTTGGTGGAGACATTTTGACTATATTCTGGACCTGCGTTGTCGCGTAATGCGTCATATGACGTGCCGCGTTAGCGCCCCCGGAAGTGCTCCGGTGCGCGAGGCGCAGCTTCCCGGAAGCAATCCAGGTCGCGGTGCGCATCGCGTAACGTAAGCATAACAGGTCATGTGACTTGTTAATAAAACTTTTCATTGGTTCATTTTACTTTTGTTTTTCTAATGATGGAAGGCTTGGTCATATGACCTAAAAATAACACTTTTCATTGGTTTAGAAATTTGACAACGATATTTTTAACATCGATATTATTTTTTCGATATTTTTGTACTTACCATGTTGTACATAGGGCGTTGATATTCTTGCAATCGATATAATTACGCCGATATTTGTGTAGGTCGAAATTCTGTCTGTCGAAATTCTGTCATAGATCCAAAAATAAGTACATATGTAAAACACAGTACATGTGAGAGTTGACATATATAAATAACTGTGCATAAGAGCCAGTGAATGTGTGAGTGGCTGTATGGATCATTGTGAACTTGTATCAGGGATTGTATAACATAGTAAATATGTGTTAGTATATGTTTGAATAAGTAAGGTGTGTATAACTGTATAGTTGAGGAAATGGAAGTGTGATTGATTCTTTGCATGACTGACTAGGTGTGTGAGTAACTCCATGGATGAGTGACAGTCTGTGAGTGTCTGTTTACTCTGAGTGTATCTAAGATTATATTAGAGTCTGAAGAGGTTCACCGTATTAGCACATGAATGATGTCATCAGTGATGTGATCAGTAATGTCAAATGAGATGTCATCAGTGATGTCATCAGTGATGTCATTTAAGATGTCATCAGTGATGTCATTTGAGATGTCATCAGTGATGTCATTTGAGATGTCATCAGTGATGTCATCAGTGATGTCATCAGTGATGTCACTGATTATGTCATGAATGATGTAATATGTGACATGATCAGCAGTGGATTGTGGGTGCGCGATATATAGTTAGTGCAACTAACTATATATGAAATTTCAATGGTTTTGTGTGAGTAAAATAAGGTTTTGTAAATGCTAATTCCTAACTATATATGGTCTATAACCCATGGTTTTTTCTGTGAATTTTCAAGGTTTTGTAAATGCTAATTCCTAACTATATATGGTCTATAACCTATGGTTTTTTCAGTGAATTTCAATGGTTTTTTAATAGGAAATATCAAAAGCATTAAAATGTCAAGTACGTGGTAGGTAAAAACATTTTCGTGTTTATGCACGCTGATGTTCTTTGAACGCTGCCCCCCCTCTTTTCTTTTAGGAGTATTCTCTCTTTGCAGATAGTGAAGGGTAGGTAATGCAGGCCTTTGCCCCCGTTGTAATCTTTCGTGCCTGCTACCATCTCCATTTGATTGATTGTTATCCAAGCATTTATTGTTTTGGAATTGGTTCTCTTTGGTTCATTCTCTATTTATAAAGAAGCACAGAGTCACAATACTCTGTTTAGTCTTTGCAGATAGTGAAAAATCGTTAAAAAAACAAAAGGAATCAAGCAAAATCAGTAGGCCACTAATGGGATCTCTTTTTAACCTCGCTAAAATAGAAACATTAGGAACAACCCCTCATAAGAAATACGAAACTAGTGAGAGGAACTGAGGTCGACACCATGATGGCTGCAAGACAGCTCGGCTCCGCCGCCCACCCCGCCCAAAATTACGACAAACCCTATGCAAATATTATAAATATATACAACACACCAGCAAAGTAACAGGGTAAAACGTTTTATTAAATAACTATTTACATGGCAGCCTGCTGCAACATCGATGCAAATGCATGCTGCCATTCCCGGGATTTCTCCTACCCCCTCCTCAAGTCTTGTTGCCCTGATGTGTCCTAAGATCGCCCCCGACATAGGCGGCCGGCTACCGGGGTCAGGCGGAACTTTTTGCCTTTTAGTGACTCTTCCATTCTGGACCTTGTCCCACAATCTGTTTGACCTGAAGACACGTCCTGCGGTGCCCTAGTCCAACCATCACATATTCCTGCGCCAGGAGACGGCGTTAGGTGCACTAGAAGGGAGAGGCGGCGCGAACGAGCCTCCCCCACCTCCCCAGGTGGAGGTTTCTCAGCTACACCCCAGTGCCTCGCTCGACCAGCTGAATTGCGCCTGCTCTTGCTATTACAACGTCTCACCCGCCATCCAACGGAATTGCACCCAATCCTGCGGTACAGCGACAGGCGGCTGCTATGGAGCTCACAAAATGGCTCCACAGACTTGGGCCTGGCCTGCAAGGATGGCTCTGGGCAACCGTGGAACTCGGACGCTTGACTGCTAGGGCATGGGCCCCATTCCCAAAAGAGTCCCCTCAGCCTTGAAGATTCTACAACAGTCACCGGGACTTCCGGTGGGGAGCGACTGCCATGATTGCTCGCGGAATGGCCACGACGTAGCCACGGGGTGCTCTCATGCTGACGCCAGCTTCAATCTGAAACATCCAGAAACACTGTAGATTACCATTTCGATCAGTTCCGGGAGAGCCCCAACGTGACCCGGTAGAGAAGAACTTGCCCTCCCCTCTTTGACTGAATGTTCTTGTTGCCTGTCCCTTCTGTTGTCATTTAACAGAACTTTTTGGACTGCTGAAAGGGGTTCTGTTCCGACCGCTGGTTGGTGGAGACATTTTGACTATATTCTGGACCTGCGTTGTCGCGTAATGCCTCATATGACGTGCCGCGTTAGCGCACCCGGAAGTGCTCCGGTGCGCGAGGCTCAGCTTCCCGGAAGCAATCCAGGTCGCGGTGCGCAGCGCGTAACGTAAGCATAACAGGTCATGTGACTTGTTAATAAAACTTTTCATTGGTTCATTTTACTTTTGTTTTTCTAATGATGGAAGGCTTGGTCATATGACCTAAAAATAACACTTTTCATTGGTTTAGAAATTTTTTTTTTCCCAAATGATGAAAGCCCCACCTTTTTTTTTCTCACTCTGACTTGTAAAGCAAAGGACCCAGATGCATTTACAGTTTATCACTAACAATGTTCCAGGCTAATGTATTTTCCCTGGAAATTTACAACTGTCCTGCAAGTAAAATATTCCTATTTCGAGAAAAAGGGCCTTTCTTCGTCCCATGAGCGAGCCGTTGAACAAAAGAGGCTCGACCTGCTGTCTTAGTCACTGATAGGCATGAATATCGGATTCTTATTGATCACTTTATGTTGCAGGAGTGGAAAACACAACAGCCCTTGACCATTTATCTTTACTGCTTTCCTGCGTATTATACCTTTTAACCGTCATGTAATCGGGCTGCTTTATTTCACTTGCCTTTTACTGATTCGAAAACAGTGGCTATTATTCAAAACTTTACCAATCTAGGTACTACTACCATGTTTTGTTTTAAAAACCTTTATTGTGAAAATGTCAGTATACAAACACGGGCCTATAACCACGTGGGCCGGCCACGGAGCAAACTGTAATTGTATATGATGAGGGGACATTTACACTGTAGAAGAACGTAACGGGCGGGCCATTAGGTTGCAAGAACTAAGGTGTCTAACAGTTGCGGAATCGGTGGACGTACATTTTATAATTAAAGTACGACAGGGCCAGTTACAATAAAATTATCTAGATATATATTTGCGGGCAAATACCATGGGTGACGTTAATTCGAACTTTCAATAGTACAGTAATCAATAACACATCAGAACTTAATATCAATAGGGATATCCAAATGTTCAATCAGTACTCGTCCCCGCCCGCCATGTGTTTCAAAACTGCATACGTATCTCGTGATATCAAGGCTGGGCAACCAGTACACAACAAGGAGTTACGAGTCCCATTTATACCGGCACCATTTTGGGCGAGGCCGGGCAGGTCCAGGATATAGTCAAAATGTCTCCACCAACCAGCGGTCGGACCAGAACCCCTTTCGGCAGTCAAAAAAGGTTCAGTTAAATGACAACAGAAGAGATAGGCAACAAGAACCATCAGTCAAAAGAGGGTACGCTTTCGGGAATGGGGCCCATGCCCTAGCAGGCAAGCGTCCGAGTTCCAAGGTGTCCCAGGGCAATTTTAGTGGACCAGGCCCAAATCCAAAGAGCCGGCCGCCATTTTGAGAGTCCTGTTGCAGCCGCCTATCGCTGCACCGCAAGAGTAGGTGCAATTCAGCTGGATGGTGGGCGAGACGCTGTAGCCGCAAGAGCGGGCACAACTCAGACGGAGGGCGGGTGAGGCACTGTGCCGCAAGAGCGGGCGCAATTCAGCTGGACGGTGGGTGAGGCACTGTGCCGCAAGAGCGGGCGAAACTCAGCTGGATGGAGGGTGAGGCACTGTGCCGCAAGAGCGGGCGGAACTCAGCTGGATGGCCGGTGAGGCACTGTGCCGGAAGAGCGGGCGGAACTCAGCTGGATGGCGGGTGAGGCACTGTAGCCGCAAGTGCAGGCGCAACTCAGCTGGATAGCGAGTGAAAAGCCAAGGGGCGCCCCACTGCAGCTGAGGAGCCTCCACCTGGGGAGGCGGGAGAGGCCCGTTCGCGCCGCCTCCCCCCCCCCCCGGGGCACCCCACGCCGTCTTTCGGTGCAGCATTGTAGGGTGGCCACACCAGTGCAGCAACTTGCTGGACACCACCTCGGTGCCATCCGGATCTCGGCGCGTTGTGCTGCCTTCGGCCTACTGTAGCCGCAATTGCGGGCGCAACTCAGCTGGATAGCGAGTGAAACGCCAAGGGGCGCCCCACTGCAGCTGAGGTGCCTCCACCTGGGGAGGCGGGAGAGGCCCGTTCGTGCCGCCTCCCCCCCCCGGGCACCCCACGCCGTCTTTCGGCACAGCATTGTAGGATGGCCACACCAGTGCGGCAACTTGCTGGACACCACCTCGGTGCCATCCGGATCTCGGCGCGTTGTGCTGCCTTCGGCCTATTCGCACATCGGTCCGCTACTGATGCCACCTCACAGGCCAACGGATTTTGTAAGCTTTTTATAGCCCAAAGCCGCATAACAGGTCATGTGACTTGTTTATAAAACTTTTCATTGGTTCATTTTACTTTTGGTTTCCTAACGATGGAAGGCTTGATGATATGACCTAAAAATAACACTTTTCATTGGATTGGAACATTTTCTTTTCCCAAATGATGAAAGCCCCACCTTTTTTTTCTCACTCAGCAGTCCAAAGAGGTTCCCTTAGATGACAACAGAGGGGACAGGCAACAAGAACCATCAGTCAAAAGAAGGGAGGGCAAGTTCTTCCCTACCCGGTCACGTTGGGGCTCCACCGGAAGTAATCGAATTGGTAGTCTACAGTGTTTCTGGATGTTTCAGACTGAAGCTGGCGTCAGCATGAGAGCACCACCATCTCGTGGCTCCGTCGTGGCCATTCCGCAAGCAATCATGGCAGCCGCTCCCCACCGGAAGCCTGCGGGAGTCGGGGGCCCCGATGACTTTTGTTGAATCTTCAAGGCTGAGGGGATGCTTTCGGGAATGGGGCCCATGCCCTAGCAGGCAAATGTCCGAGTTCAAATGTGTCCCAGGGCCATTTTAGTGGACCAGGCCCAAATCCGAAGAGCCGGCCGCCATTTTGAGAGTCCTGTGGCAGCCGCCTATCGCTGCACCGCAAGAGTGGACGCAATTCAACTGGATGGTGGGCGAGACGCTGTAGCCGCAAGAGCGGGCGCAATTCAGCTGGATGGCGACTGAAACGCCAAGGGGCGCCCCACTGCAGCTGAGGAGCCTCCACCTGGGGAGGCGGGGGATGCCCGTTCGCGACGCCTCCCCCCCCCAGGGCGCCCCACGCCGTTTTTCAGCACAGCATTGTAGGATGGCCAGACCAGTGCGGCCACTTGCTGGACACCACCTGGGTGCCGTCCGGATCTCGGCGCGTTGTGCTGCCTTCGGCCTATTCGCACAATGGTCCGCTACTGACGCCACCTCACAGGCCGACGGATTTGGTAGGCTTTTTATAACCCAAAGCCGACTAAAAGACAGACCAAAGCAGCCCATTGTTGCTACTCCGGGGAAGAAGGCTAATCTGACCCTCTCTCAGTCCATGGGGGGTATCCTTAAAGTGCAGAAATCTTGTGTTCACAAGCTGGTCAGTGTACCGCTGGAAATATACAAGGTACAATCCAGATCTTCTACCCTTTATGGGGCAGAACTCTGGGGCCATTGTCCAGCGAATGAGATTAGTATAACAGAGAACAAATTCCTTAGACAACTGCTCTCCTTACCCACTAACACCCCCCTAGTCCCACTAAGGCTGGATACAAATCTGAGGCCAATTGCAGAAGTAATTGCCTCACGCCCGCTTCTTTACTGGCGTAGACTGTGGAGTGTCCCGGAGCTTGAGTGTTATAGAGAAGAACTAAAAATAGTCATGGCTCGCCCGGGTGTGGGGAGGATAAAGTGGTTATCTTTTATAAGGGGGCATGCGTCCAAGATAGGCATGGAGAATCTCTGGTCTAACCCGGAGGACACATGCAAATCTATCTCAAAGAGAACCCTGGCTGAGTCTATAAAACATCATAACCTTGAAGAGGTCTTTCGAACAGCCAGGCCATCTAGTCTCACCGACAGTTTCTTGCACTTTAAGAGTGTTTACAGTTTTGAGAAAGAGTTAGATGCTATAGAACCTGTCTTAGCAAAAAAATTGTTTCTACAATTCAGATATGGTACATTACCCCTCTATTCCTATTCTGATAAATGGAAATTGGGTTTAGCTCGTCCTTGTCCAGGTTGTGATGACCCGAATGAATCTCTAATCCATGTAATTTTGTTTTGTCCTGCTTATTCTGCCAGCAGGAAAAAATGGATTATACAGTTATGTGTTAACCTAGGACTGAGGAACTATATAGACTATTTTAGAATTTTAAAAACTGATACTGATGCATTGATAGTTACTGCTATTTCCAAATTCTTGTTCTCGATGTGGTTAACTAGACGAAGACTGATCCATGTGTAGTAAACCGCTTATGTGGGTGGATGGCTCTGTCCTAGTAATAATCAGTTTGTTATCTGTTTTTAAGGAAATTTCTTAGTTTTTGTATCTTATTGTTGTGTCTTTAATGTCATATTATAACCGCACGTCAACCGATTACTGTAAATATGCTAATTGAGATCTACAATGCATTGGATGAGTTGTAAATGTATTTTTTTAACTGTTATGTACTTTTATGGTTCATTAACAAACCGAAATAAAGTTGACTTGATGATGATGAAAAGACAGACCAAAGCAGCCCATTGTTGCTACTCCGGGGAAGGAGGGGCAAGGACAGTATCAAGCGGACGGTGAATGCTTTGAGATGGATGTTGTAGCAGGCTGCCATGTAAATAGTTGTTTAAAATGGTTTTTTTTAACGTGTTTACTTTGTTGGAGCGTTGTATATATTTATAAGTTATTAAAGTGTTATAATCCTACTACTTTGTTGGAGTGCTATATATTTTTAATGTGACACATAATTGTGAAGACTTTGATGTACAAAAAGGCATCCCTGGAATCTTCCGCTTCAGGCTCGGTCCCACACACCTTTACAGTGAGAATCCCCTCCCCAATCACAATACAGGATCATTATCAGATAGTAGCAACGCGTGTGGTGTGACGGATCTCATGGGGTGGGGGCCTTGATCTACTGTAACTCCTTTGAAGAGGGGTGATGCTTTACAGATAGGGCCATAAACTACATCCGCAGGGCTAGGTGATAGCCTGGGACCGGCCTGGACAATCGGACACAGAGGAAGAGGAGTGTCAGAGGGTGCAGTAGTGAATAGGGTGAAAGGGAGGTGTCGGGCGGGCACAGGGTGTGATTCTCAGGGAAGAGCAGCGCAGATGGGGGGAGGTTTTTGGCCCATGCATATGAGAGAGAGCGGGGGTGACCAGTGCGTGGGGGAGATGCTTGCAAGGGTGGGGAGCCATGCTGAGGATCGGCGGCGTGCAGAGAGTGGGTCTGGTCAAGGCATCTAAAATGGCTGCCGTGCACGACAAAAGTGTGGCATTGGAAAAAAGGCAAGATGGCGCAGACAATGTTTATCAATACGGATTAATTTATAACAATTATTTTTAACAATATATTTACTCGCAGTGACAAAATGGCGGTCAACACTTCCTGATTTCCTTCGAATCGAACGTTAAAAGACGTCACGCAGCAACAAAAAAAAAAAATCTGCTCACGCGCAGCCGCTGGAAGACATGTATCAACATATATGAGCATCCTCAGCCACCCTCAGAAAACATAGGGGGTCAGGATACGTCTCCCGTACCCCCTTATACCCATTTCCCACATTGTTTTTCCTCCATCTTGTAATTTAATTAAAACGAAACACAAAATGCCGAATTCCCGTTTCGCTACCGGTTCGCGAACCGGGAAGCGCTTTTACCGCGAAAAATCTAATTTTTTTTATTTGCCCCACGGGACCCTTTAATAACCCCAACATCATTCCTAGGGGGTCAAGAGGGGTCTACCTTGCCCCCTTTCATTAAATTCCCCCTTTGTTTTTCTCCTCCTCTTGTCTCTCGATCCTACCGAGAGACAAGATGGCGGCCGTTCCGGACTGTTTAGAATGTTGACAGACACCGGAGAGCCAAGTTCCGTTACGCGAAAAGTACGCGAACCGGAGCGCTACCCGGGACGCTGTCACAGATATATCTGTTTTTTAAAACGTTAATTTCTCAAAATCCACTGGAGCACATATATTGAGACCTAGCAAAGGCACATCGGGCTAACAGTCCCTACAATTTTGCCAAGTTTTGTGCAAATCCATTCAGCCGTTCGAGCTAAAAGTGAGGCGGTTGGCCCTATGGAAAAATGAATGGGAAAAACGCGTTTTGGGACCCCCCCATTTTTCTCGGCCCCCCCTTGACAAAACCCCCCAAATTTTCAGGGGCTGCTCAGAAACAAAATGTGCCATTTTCCTGAAAATGTCAGTCGATTCCGTCCACAAACGCCAAAGTTATTAGACATTTAATTTTCAAAAGTCCCATAGAGAAAAAATCCTAACTATATATACCTACTGGCGACCGCCAGTAGGTAATATATATATATATATATATATATATATATATATATATATATATATATATATATATATATATATATATATATATATATATATATATATATATATATATATATATATATATATATATATATATTCACTGAAAAAACCATAGGTTATAGACCATATATAGTTAGGGATTAGCATTTAAAAAAACTTATTTTATTTGCACAAAACCATTGAAATTCCATATATAGTTAGTTGCACTAACTATATATCGCGGACCCGCAATCCACTGCTAATGATGTCACATATTACATCATTCATGACATGGTCAGTGACATCACTGATGACATCTCAAATGACATCACTGATGACATCACTGATGACAACACCCAGTGACTGTATGTTTCTGTAAAGTTAAAATATGTCTTACATATTGAAGAATGAGTGGATGTATAAGTGTCTGGATGAAGGATTTAGTAGGTGCATGACTGACTGTATGAGAGAATGATTAAATGTGTCTCACTGAGTGTATGGGTTAGTGATTAAAGTGTCTTAATTTGGCAATCATTATTTATGTTGTTCTGTAAACTGCTGCATGTTTAAATCAGTAGCTATATCAGTAACTATATGGGTTATTGAATGGTTGCCCAAGTATTTGTATGGGAGACTGAGTATGTGTGTGGGTGGCTGGGAGGTGTATAACTCTGTGCATAGATGTATGAGCAGTTGATTCCCTAGGTGTATGGGTTCAAAAGTGCATGTTGAAACAGCTGTATGGACAGTTGACTGTGTGCATGAGTATATTGGTGAGTGAATGGATATCTCAGTGCTACATGTCAAAGTAAGTACATATGTAAAACACACTCCATGTGAGAGTTGACATATATAAATAACTGAACATAAGAGCCAGTGAATGTGTGAGTGGCTGTATGAATCATTGTGAACTTCTATCAAGGATTGTAAATATGTGTTACTATATGTTTGAATAAGTAAGGTGTGTATAACTGTATAGTTGAGGAAATGGAGATGTGATTGATTCTTTGCATGACTGACTAGGTGTGTGAGTAACTCCATGGATGCGTGACAGTCTGTGAGTGCCTGTTTACACTGAGTGTATCTAAGGTTATATTAGAGTCTGAAGATGTATTATCACATAAATGATATCATCAGTGATGTAATCAGTAATGTCAAATGAGATGTCAGTGATGTCATCAGTGATGTCATTTGAGATGTCATCAGTGATGTCATCAGTGATGTCATTTGAGATGTCATCAGTGATGTCATCAGTGATGTCACTGACCATGTCATGAATGATGTAATATGTGACATCATTAGCAGTGGATTGCGGGTCCGCGATATATAGTTAGTGCAACTAACTATATATGGAATTTCAATGGTTTTGTGCAAATAAAATAAGGTTTTTTAAATGCTAATCCCTAACTATATATGGTCTATAACCTATGGTTTTTTCAGTGAATTTTCAAGGTTTTGTAAATGCAAATTCCTAACTATATATGGTCTATAACCTATGGTTTTTTCTGTGAATTTCATTGGTTTTTTAAAAGCTAATATCTATAGCTGTAAAATATATTCTTTATTAAGTGACGTATCACGTAGCCCGTGAGACGCCTCATGATGCTTCGCATAACCGTGACGTATCGTCTCTGCAGCGCAAACCAAACCCAAAACGTAAGCGCGCCAGAACACGCTTAAAGATATATATATATTTTTTTAACCTTAATTAGACAAAATCCACACGTGCACATATCACAAACGTTCAAAAAACACAATATGTCGGACTCCCGTTATGCTGCCGGTTAGCTGCCCGGTTAACGTACCAGGAAGCACCTTTACCGCGAAAAATCGCAATTTTTTTTTTCCTTTGCCCCGCAGGGAACTTTAATAGCCCCCTCATCAATCCTAGGGGTTCAGGAGGGGTCTGCCTTACCCCTTTCATTCATTTACACCTTTTTTTTTTCCACCTCTTGTCTCTCGATCCTACCGAGAGACAAGATGGCGGCCGCTCCGGACTGTTTACAATGTTGACAGCCAATCAGCTACTCCTCAGACTCCCGTTACACTGCCGGTTAGCTTCCCGGTTAGCTGCCCGGTTAGCTGCCCGGTTCGCGTACCAAGACGCGTCTCGACGGCGAAAAAATCGAATTTTTTTTTTTTTGGCCCCGCGTGGCTTTATAATATCCCCCTCATCAATCCTATGGGGTCAGAAGGGGTCTACCTTGCCCTCTTTCCTTCATTTCCCCTTTTGTTTTGGTCTCCTCTTGTCTCTCGATCCTACCGAGAGACAAGATGGCGGCCGCTCCGGACTGTTTACAATGTTGACAGCCAATCAGCTACTCCTCAGACTCCCGTTACACTGCCGGTTAGCTTCCCGATTAGCTGCCCGGTTAGCTGCCCGGTTCGCGTACCAAGACGCGTCTCTACGGCGAAAAAAATCGGATTTTTTTTTGGGGGGCCCCGCGTGGCTCTATAATATCCCCCTATCAATCCTAGGGGGTCAGAAGGGGTCTACCTTGCCCCCTTTCCTGCATTTCCCCCTTTGTTTTGGCCTCCTCTTGTCTCTCGATCCTACCGAGAGACAAGATGGCGGCCGCTCCGGACTGTTTAGAATGTTGACAGACACCGGAGAGCCAATCAGCTTCGCTTCGCAAAGTTCCGATACGCGAAAAGTTCGCTAACCGGAGCGCTACCCGGAGCGCTGTTACAGATATATATCTTGTTTTAAACGTTAATTTCTCAAAATCCACTGAAGCACATATATTGAGACCTAGCAAAGGCACATCGGGCTAACAGTCCCTACAATTTTGCCAAGTTTCGTGGAAATCCATTCAGCCGTTCGGGCTAAAAGTGAGGCCAACCGCCTTATGGAAATTAACATGGGAAAAACGCGTTTTGGGACCCCCCTTTTTTCTCGGCCCCCTCTTGACGAACCCCCCCCCCCCCAAATTTCCAGGAGCTGCTCAGAAACGAAATGTGCCATTTTCCTGAAAATTTCAGCCAATTCCGTCCACAAACGCCAAAGTTATTAGGCATAGAATTTTCAAAAGTTCCATAGAGAAAAAATCCTAACTATATATACCTACTGGCTATCGCCAGTAGGTAATATATATATATATATATATATATATATATATATATATATATATATATATATATATATATATATATATATATATATATATATATATATATATATATATATACATACACACACTATATACACTTTAAAACCAGAAAACAATAAAAACATGAACAATTGAATGAGAAAAAATATAATAATTAATATATACAATACAAAATATAAAGTATTGAAAATCCCAAAACCATATTTACAAAAAGCATTTATAAACAATAAATAAATGTAAAAAATGCACAAGCCACAATGGGGAAAGGGGTATTCATGACTACCTTATCAGCGGTCGTATTATAATTGGGCTGTTGGGACCGCTGATTCCTTGTCAGACAGTCCCGAGCTGAAACTATGGTAATGAGGCCCTTAGTCGTTGAAATGGAAGTCGAAATTCTCCAGCGGGACGTTGCAGAGGGCTGTAGCCAAAGACTTCGATGAGAAGCGATACCCCTTTGAAGAAGAACCCCTGAAAGGCATTTGCTGCTGCAGAGAAGAATGTTGCGAGAGAAGTTACAAAGTCAATCCAATCGGCGATGTACCTCGGGCATATAGTTGAGCAGGTTGGTCCCAGTCTCCTCCTGTTACTTGGAGCAGTTTGTGGCCAACATTTTTTCAAGTCGTCGGTTTGGGGATTTGCCCATCTGGGCACCTTTAGTACCCCAACCACGGGTCCAGGGCTGGTGGGACACCTTTCAGGGGTTCAGGACTAACTCAAGATGGGCCCCCTTCAGGTTGAAGATGGTGGAAGCCTTTTTGTCCCAGTGGCTCTGATTATGATGTTAGCAAACTAGACCTTGGAATCACTCTAGTAGTATTGGGTGCCAGGAAAGGTGTAGTGCTCAGCAGCAGAGCTGGTTTCCTAAGGTTCAAGGCAGGCTTCGATCAGGAAAGCAGTCCTTCCAGGTTCAGCAGCAGTGAAATAAAGAGTGGGTCTGAAGGTTCTATTTGTAAATCCTGGTGCACTTCTTCTGAAAGGTGGGAGAAACTTCTGGAAAGATTCTTGGAAGGGCATGGATTTTCCTGATTCCCCTGCCCAGGCTCCAAGTTGCCTGGAGTGACAATCCAGCTTTGTTAGACCCTTTGTGCGATGCCAGAGCACAGGCAATTCAGCTGTAAGTAGGGCTGTGTTCAGCACAGACTCCCCTCCTGCCAAATGGCCTATTGATGCACACCTAATCCCTCTACTGTGTGACTGTCTGGGAGGAATTCAAAAAGTCTAATTGTCAGCTATACCCATTCATGTGACGGAAGACAGGCTGCACACACAAAGTGCTAAAGGCAGGAAAATGTCAACTTCCTAATATTCAACAATATGAAAAATGCAAATACTGACTGACACTGTACAAATTCCGTTTTTAATGAAGACTCTATTTAATAATAGTGATCAGGTGATTCTTCTTTTCCACATTTTTCTTATCTTTTTTTTTTATCATCATATACAGATCCATGTCACAACTGAATCTGACAAAAACAGTTCACATAAACCCACTCAACAAACATATACAACAATTTTTACACAATTAAATCCAAACAAAATCAAAAAACTTTTAACATACAAATCATTTATGATAGTGCACAAACATTCACAGTTCTGAAATGTTGTCCCCCATGCAGGAAGAAACATAAGTTGACAACAATTTAAATTATTTGTCTAATCCTACATTAATGGGCTACAAAAACTTAGCAATGCACTGCTTTTACAACCAAGGAATGACTTTCTCAGGGTTGTTATTGTTTCCCTCAGGACTGAGAACTGGAACTCACTTGGGTTCATCAAACACTTTGCCAAAATATCTTGTAAATCTTTTTTCAGCTCCTTGCATTTCTTTCAAAGTCGGCAGAGGCAGTATGCAGCCGCCATTGAATGGATGCAAGGAGCAGAAGAAGGATTCGATTTCTGCTTCTGACTTTCGGAACAATCCGACTTTATCATTAAAGAGGGTTTATCATTACAATTGCATAGATGCCCCACATGACTTAGCTACCTGCTCCCAATTGGAAATTGTCCAACCTTTTAATTACACAGCATCCTGCGCTAAGGGCTACCTAGGACATGCCTTAGGGGGGAGTTATATGTAATAAAAGGGGAGGCGGCCAAATGTGGAGGGAAAAAGTCAAAAAGTTTGTGTGTGACCCAAAAGAAAGGGCCAGGTCCAACCCACTTGCAGTTTTTTTCTTTTTTTATATGGAAAATGCTTTCTATGTGAGAAAAACCTTTCCTGAAATACCCGAAAACCTTCAGGATGCTCCCTTCCCATTCTAGAATTTTTTTTACTGAAACCTTTCTTAGGAAAGGAGCTTGTGAACACACAAATATGCAAGGGGTTTATTTATATCAATCGATGCAGTATACATACCACCAAGATAAATGTCTAGCCCCCCGATTTTGATGCCCTGGACCAAAAGTTTGGCTACAGCAGTGACAACTCTGTCACCTCCCTAACCAAACATACCCAACGGTCCAATGGTCACAGAGAAATGGCTATATGTCCGCCCACCCAAATAGCTGGGAATATATACAGTCATTTTTCAAATGTCTAGCACCGCCAGTCAAACCCTGGTGGTAAGGGAGAGCAAAAAAAGATGGATGTCCCCCCTCAACATCGGTTATGGCTCCCATTGTGAGGGGGGCATCCTCATTTTTATTTTTAAAAAGAAAATCCAGTTTCAGGATATTCTTTTTTAACACAAACTAGAAAACTGTTTAATGCAGGGCTCCTTCATGTAGCCAGAGCCCTGCCCCAAACAGTGAAGAGCATTGACAGGAACCTCTGTGACTGCGGTTCCTGCAAATGCATTATAAATGACCACCTGCGTGGCAGTCATTTATAAATGTGGTGGGCGGAGAAATTTACTAAGTTCTTCTAGAAGAATGATGTATCATTCACCCATACATAAATCATTTCCTAAGTCTTCTGTTGTGTTCAATCTCAGATGGAATTGCAGCTATGAATGCCCATTCCTCACCTCTTGGAGTAGTATAACTGATGTAAAGTCATCTTTCTAGGTAAAGCTTTTGCAATTTCAGAAGTGGATTCTTACTCAAGAAAAAGATTACTAGTCATGTTATAGACCTGAAATCCTTGACTTGACATTCCCACAAACTTTTTGCCATCACCCCTTCTAATTGCTGAATCTGTTTCCGTTGGATTTAGGACTCAATGCACTTTACCACTGTTAAGTAGTGCTAAAGTGCTTGTGCTCTATCCTTCAAAAATAGTAAAGGTGGTCTACACCTAATTGGCACATTTAATGTACTTGTAAGTCCCTTGTAGATGATACAGTCTGTAAGTTAAATGCTACTTGTGGGCCTTCAGCACTCATTGTGCCACCCACTAAAGTAGCACTTTGAAACATGTCTTAGGCCTGCCATTGGAGCCAGTAGTAAAGTTTTACACTGCTATTATCGACATGGCAACATAAACTTTTTGCCGGGCCTTTACCTTCCATTTTGTTACTTATAAGCCCCCCTTAAGATCGGTATTAAAGACTCATTGGGCAGGGATGCATTGTATTTAGAATGTAGGCCATATGTATTTCAGTTTCACATGTCCTGGAAGTGAAAAATGTCTAAAGTCATTTTATACTGTTGTATGGCCTTTCTCTCCCATTGATTAACACTTGTTTCCTGTATTACATTTAAAAAGTGCTATCTTCAGATTTAGAGCAGGTAGAGATATATTGTTTACACTCAAATTAATTGTAATTTAAAATCCTCTTTGATGGTGAAGTTGGATTTTAAATTACAAGTCTGAAAATGACACTTTAAGAAAGATGTGTTTTCTTGTCGGAACCATCTGTACCTTCTGCTAGTGTCCTGTGCCACTTGACTGTGAATTGCTTGTCACTCTGAGTTTGTGTATTGCTTCCAAACAGCAGCACAAAGAAGGCTTAGGTGTGGACAGGATTGTTCATCCTGACAGGATGACTCGGGGGGGGTGGGGTTGTATCCAGCCACACATACACTTCAAAGGGCTTTCAATCCTGTATACACACAGGAACCTGACACAAGGCCTGCCCTGCCTTTTGTCACTCCTAGACAGTTTGGAGCCTTGACGGGGAAAGGAGGAAAACTTTCCAGATCCAGATGTGGGGGTAGGACAGGGAGACCCCCACACAAAGCCTGATACCAGGTATAAATATTGAATCTCCAGAGCCACTCTTTAGAACACTCCTGGACTTGTGGAAGTTACAAAAGAAGGACTGTCCTGTAGCTTGAAGGAGTGCCTTACTGTTTGAGAAGGACGACTGGACCTGCCTGCCTTCATCCCAGGATACACAGAGTTGCTCCAAGGGTCAGTTGGCTGGCATCCTGTGCGAGCTACAGAGACACTAGAAGCTTTAGAGGCCTCCCTACAACTACCCATTTGACCTGCTGCAACTTGACTGGCCTGGACCGGCAACTGAACCTGCCTGAGCCCTGCTGCTGACCTCGGCTTAAGTAAGTCCTGATCCCCAAGAGGTTCCCCCAGGCCATGCCCCCTTGACTGCAATTAGAGAGTTTTCCTCTTGAAGCAAAGTTGAAAATCATGAAGTTTTTGCTCATCATGACTGTGAACTGCCCCATGTATGCCAAATCTCTGCTGACTGGATGACTGGCAATGCAAAGCTCCTGTAAAGTCTGTTCTCATACTGACAATGAATGTCTGTGGCTGCAGGAAATGCTAGAGATACAGCAATTCCCATCGGCAACACCAACCTGCTCTTCGCACTACAGTGATAACCATCTGTGACATCCAAGTTGTACTTCACGCTACAGCAACAGCTGTTGGTGATATTCAACCTTCTCTGTGTGGCTTCCTCAAACTTGAATGGAACTCTAAGGATCAGACTTAGAAGGTACTTTTCAGCGGGACTAACCTGGTCCCTGTATAAGACCCATGCTCCATTGCAGTCAAGCTAAACTTGTGACTTTCCCCCGGTCAAGCATGACCAGATGACCATGAGTGGCATAATTGTTGTTTGGCGCTATTTTGATTAAAAATATTAAAATTCCACCTCTCCGGTTGGACAGCTTGGATTTTTGTCTTTCACATCTCATTTTATTTAATACAATTTATTTGTATATTTCTGAATTGATTTGGGATTTTTCTTGAGTTATGTGTTCACTTTATTACTGTTTGTGCACTGCATCAATGCTTTACATATTGCCTCTGAGTTAAGACTGACTGCTTTTGTACCAAGCTACCAGGGTGCTAAGCACAGATTAATTTTCTGACTTTTGTGGTTCACCCTAGCATTATGGTTCTGATGCAGAGGTCTAGCCCGGGACCAGTGTTCAATTCCCCGGCTCGGCGGGTCTTGGGCTCAAAATTCCACGGACCTGATAATTCTCACCTCGGTGCCTATTCCAATCATGGAGTCCCACTCTGCAACTCTGGGCAATAGCTTACTTAATCTCCACAATGGCCCCCACAACGCTAAGGATGCCTGGCCTCCACCTAGGGGGTGCCCAGGAGTGGACGCCTCACAGGGAAAGCCAGGATGGGTTCCACAGCGGTATTCGTACAAGCGCCTTGAGACCCTTGCGGGTGATTAGTGCGCTATACAAGTATCAATTTACATTTACATTTTACTTTCACCCCCTTAACCAATTATCTTATTACTTAAATCATGGGCATTCCTCCAGGACCATGGATGCTAGCTTCACTTTTCAACAAGCATATTTTTTATCCTTATTTGCCAGCAATCTGAAGTACCAGAAACGCCATAGGCAATGCAATAAAGAACTCTTCAATAAATAAATAAAAGCAGTCCTAGAGGAAATCAAAGCAATTCATGTAAACACAGGCAATTACATTTGGCATAAATTTAATGTAGCAGACACCATAAGTGTAAAAATGTGTGTGTATTAAACAAAACTGAAGTATGAAATATTAATGCTATAGATCTACTGACGTATGGTGTCATTAGGGATGATACATTAAACACAGCTCTAATGCAGCTTGAAAGTGCAAATGACACTCTATATTATTAATTTAACAAAGGGAAATTAACTTAATTGCAATTGATTTGACAGCTCTGAAAAATATATACCCAGTATATAATTTGTGCAGCTGTTCAAACGTGATCTTTCCTGACAAAACAAAACAACAGATTTTCTGATATATATTTAAAGCTTTTACAAACTATAATTAGTCATAATAAGATGTTCGGGGAAAGATATTTCTTCTTTTTCTAGAAACAATGTTAGAGTAGACAACCCATGTTTTATTAGATATTAGTCCTTGATAAAGCAACTTTCTTCCCTGTTTGGTTTGATATATACATATAAATATATTCACTGAAAAAACCATAGGTTATAGACCATATATAGTTAGGAATTAGCATTTACAAAACCTTGAAAATTCACTGAAAAAACCATAGGTTATAGACCATATATAGTTAGGAATTCGCATTTACAAAACCTTATTTTACTCACACAAAACCATTGAAATTCCATATATAGTTAGTTGCACTAACTATATATCGCGCACCCGCAATCCACTGCTGATGATGTCCCATATTACATCATTCATGACATGGTCAGTGACATCACTGATGACATCACTGATGACATCTCAAATGACATCACTGATGACATCACTGATGACATCTCATTTGACATTACTGATCACATCACTGAGGATATCATTCATGTGATAATACGATGAACCTCTTCAGACTCTAATATAACCTTAGATACAATCAGTGTAAACAGACACTCACAGACTGTCACTCATCCATGGAGTTACTCACACACCTAGTCAGTCATGCAAAGAATCAATCACACCTCCATTTCCTCAACTATACAGTTATACAAACTTTACTTATTCAAACATATACTAACACATATTTACTCTCTTATACAATCCCTGATACAAGTTCACAATGATCCATACAGCCACTCACACATTCACTGGCTCTTATGCACAGTTATTTATATATGTCAACTCTCACATGTACTGTGTTTTACATATGTACTTACTTTGACATGTAGCACTGAGATATCCATTCACTCACCAATACACTCATGCACACAGTCAACCGCCCATACAGCTGTTTCCACATGCACTTTTGAAACCATACATCTAGTGAATCAACTGCTCACACATCTATGCACAGAGTCATTCAACTCCCAGCCACCCACACACACACTCAGTCTCCCATACAAATACTTGGGCAACCAATCAATAACCCATATAGTTACTCATATAGCTACTTATCAACACATGCAACAGTTTACAGAACAACAGACATAATGATGCACAAATTAAGACAGTTTAGTCACTAACCCATGCACTCAGTGAGACACATTTAATCACTCACTCATACAGTCAGTCATGCACCTACTAAATCCTTCATCCAGACACTTATACATCCACTCATTCTTCAATATGTAAGACATATTTTAACTTTACAGAAACATACAGTCACTGGATGTTGTCATCAGTGATGTCATCAGTGATGTCATTTGAGATGTCATCAGTGATGTCATCAGTGATGTCACTGACCATGTCATGAATGATGTAATATGTGACATCATCAGCAGTGGATTGCGGGTGCGCGATATATAGTTAGTGCAACTAACTATATATGGAATTTCAATGGTTTTGTGTGAGTAAAATAAGGTTTTGTAAATGCGAATTCCTAACTATATATGGTCTATAACCAATGGTTTTTTCAGTGAATTTTCAAGGTTTTGTAAATGCTAATTCCTAACTATATATGGTCTATAACCTATGGTTTTTTCAGTGAATTTTCAAGGTTTTGTAAATGCTAATTCCTAACTATATATGGTCTATAGCCTATGGTTTTTTCAGTGAATATATATATATATATACATACATATATAAACATATATCATCTGTATATCTATATAAATACAAACATAAATGCATGCATACATATACTTATATGCATACAGATGCATGTTATTTACATGAAAGTTGAAAAAACACTAATAAAAGCAAAGCTAAAAAGCCACCTCATTACAATCAGAATGGCTTTAACTTAAACGAGGGCGAGATCTATTGCATTTTCAATGCTTGTTTACTTTGGTTCCATCAAGAAAGCATTCAGATGTGTCACACATTTGCCATAAATTCTGAATGTTAGCACTCTAGTTGCACATTAGATCACTGTAGTAAAGCTACTGCTCACCAGGGACGTCTGCTGCTGGTATTCAAAGTGCATGTTTCAGTCTGCATGTCAGAATTTTTTTAATGAAATAGAAGAGGATTTGAGAAGTCACTCAAAATGATCCCTAATTTTTCTTTCTGAAGCACTAATCATACTTTCTATGGCAAAATTAACCCCCTCATGTTGTTCCTTTTTAAATTGAGTGTTTTCAGACTTACCACTTCATTCCAATCAAGATGGCTTCTGGTGTGCCATACTTTTGTCATAAGTAAGACTTTTAGCGCTCTAGTTGTTCTTTAGAACACTCTGGGACATTCTGTCATTGGGCTATACTTGGGGTACATCTGGGTGATATTTGGGCTACATTTAGGCTCTTTTGTCTCTGGTGGCCATCTTGGGAGACTGTATGTCAGAATTTTTTAATGAAATCGAAGAGGGTTTGAGAAGTCACTCAAAATGTGCCCTAATTTTTCTTTCAGCAGCACTAATCATAATTCATATGGCAAAATATACCCCCTCATTTTGTTCCTTTTTAAATTAAATGTTTTAAGAGTTACCACTTTATTCCAATCAAGATGGCTTCGGGTGTGCCATACCTTTGTAATAAGTAGGACTGTTAGCGCTCTAGTTGTTCTTTAGAACACTCTGGGACATTCTGTCATTGGGCTATACTTGGGCTTCATCTGGGTGATATTTGGGCTACATTTGGCCTCTTTTGTCTCTGGTGGCCATTTTGGGAGACTGCATGTCAGAATTTTTTAATGAAATAGAAGAGGATTTGAAAAGTCACTCAAAATGTGCCCTAATTTTTCTTTCTGCAGCACTAATAATACCTTCTATTGCATAATATACCCCCTCATTTTGTTCCTTTTTAAATTAAATGTTTTAAGAGTTACCACTTTATTCCCATCACGATGGCTCCAGGTGTGCTATACCTTTGTAATAAGTAGAACTGTTAGCGCTCTAGTTGTTCTTTAGAACACTCTGGGACATTCTGTCATTGGGCTATACTTGGGCTACATCTGGGTGATATTTGGGCTACATTTGGGCTCTTTTGTCTCTGGTGGCCATTTTGGGAGACTGCATGTCAGAATGTTTTAATGAAATAGAAAAGGATTTGAGAAGTCACTCAAAATGTGCCCTAATTTTTTATTCTGCAGCACTAATCATACTTTCTATGGCAAAATATACCCCTCATGTTGTTTCTTTTTAAATTAAATGTTTTAAGAGTTACCACTTTATTCCAATCAAGATGGCTTCAGGTGTGCCATACCTTTGTAATAAGTAGGACTGTTAGCGCTCTAGTTGTTCTTTAGAACACTCTGGGACATTCTGTCATTGGGCTATACTTGGGCTACATCTGGGTGATATTTGGGCTACATTTGGGCTCTTTTGTCTCTGGTGGCCATTTTGGGAGACTGCATGTCAGAATGTTTTAATGAAATAGAAAAGGATTTGAGAAGTCACTCAAAATGTGCCCTAAGTTTTCATTCTGCAGCACTAATCATACTTTCTATGGCAAAATATACCCCCTCATGTTG
The DNA here is from genome assembly GCF_964263255.1 of Lissotriton vulgaris. NCBI lineage: Eukaryota > Metazoa > Chordata > Amphibia > Caudata > Salamandridae > Lissotriton > Lissotriton vulgaris. The sequence goes on from NC_141687.1 coordinate 1,014,560,269, forward strand.
TTTCTTTTTAAATTAAATGTTTTAAGAGTTACCACTTTATTCCAATCAATATGGCTTCAGGTGTGCCATACCTTTGTAATAAGTAGGACTGTTAGCGCTCTAGTTGTTCTTTAGAACACTCTAGGAGGCTGCAGTAGAACACAAAGGAATCAACTGACAGTCTCTGTCCTTGTTGGATGTACATGTTTTACTTAGAATGTCAGACTTCATTTTCACATGACTGAGAAAGATAATGTGAATTTACAGAAAATATGCTTTCAGTTTAGCTTATAGATCCCCTTCCAAACCACTGTGGGAAAATCATGAGATATTAGTTTTCTTTCAAACAATATTCATGATATCACAGCAGAAGGTTTTTTCACATGGTAAAATCACCTTAGAACCCACCACAATTCCTAAAACGAGTATGGTACCATCAACAAATGATTTATAATGTAACTAAAGTCCTTAAACCCTCTATTAACTACAATGCTTTTTAATGAGGTGCTATCATGTATATTGGTCCCAAGATGGCTGCCAACACTTCTTGGATGAAGTGCTGACAGCCAATCAGATCAGATGTGTGGTTAGGCTCCGCCCAGATATATATCTTTTTTTGAACCTAAATTACTCAAAATCCACTGGAGCACATATATTGAGACCTAGCAAAGGCACATCGGGCTAACAGTCCCTACAATTTTGCCAAGTTTCGTGCAAATCCATTCAGCCGTTCGAGCTAAAAGTGAGGTCAACCGCCCTATGGAAATTAACATGGGAAAAACGTGTTTTGGGACCCCCCTTTTTTCTGGGCCCCCCCTTGATGAAACCCCCCCAAATTGTCAAGGGCTGCTCAGAAACAAAATGTTCCATTTTCCTGAAAATTTCAGCCAATTCCGTCCACAAACGCCAAAGTTATTAGACATAGAATTTTCAAAAATCCCATAGAGAAAAAATCCTAACTATATATACCTACTGGCGACCGCCAGTAGGTAATATATATATATACATATATATACATATATATAGTCCCATAATTGCACTCGCACTTTGCTGAAATTTGAAAATAGCTTAAAAAGAATAAAATCACTTGCCAAAGAAAATAAGGATTCTGCTGCCTTTTTGACCTGCTCGATACTGTCTTCCTGCACCCTCTATGAAGAGTGTGTGATGTGAAGGAGGGTGAACTCGGGTTATCAGTATCCTTTAGCAGAAGGTAGTTATAGTTAGGACCAACGTTTTTGCCAATAACTTTGACGCTGCTGGACAAATCATCCCGAAAGTTTTCAAAAAAACGTTCACTTTTTGGTTCAGCTGCTGTGTTCAAAGTTTGGGGTGATCCATCAAGCAGGGACAGAGAAAAAAGGGGATCCCAAAGGCGTTTTCCCCATTTTATGTCTAAGGGACTTTTTCATTTTTTGAACACAACTACAGCCCAAACCGCTGACTGGAATTACACCAAATTTGGCGAAAGCTAGATGTTGGTTTCAATCCATTCAGTAGTTTCAGAGATATTAAACACATTTTAAATATAGATCTCTTGGAAGTCCAAAATCCTACTGAAACCCTACTGAAATGCGATTGGCTGCCAACACTTCAACCAGGAACTCCATCACACACCCATACAGCCACTTAGACACCAACTGACAGACTGATATAAACATTCACACAACCAGTCACTCACCCATACATTCACTAAGACACCAAATCACCTACTAATACAGGCAGTCACTCACCGACTGAATCACCCAGACAAGGACTTATACACCCACTGATTCACCAATACACCTTGGTGTACATATATTTAACACTCATAAACCTTCTTAAAACATTCATAGTCTCTGGATGATGTCATCCATGATGTCATTAGTGTTGTAATTTGGGATGTCATCAGTGATGTCCTAGGTGATGTCACTGACCTTGTCATGAGTGATGTAATATGTGAGGTCATAACCAGTTGTGGGGGTGTGAGTTATAGTTAACTATAATGGCTGTAGTTCTCAGTTTTTATACGAGTTAAAGGTCAGCCTAACTATAGCGTCCCTGTAACCTTTGTTTTTTCAGTGAATAGATAGATATATATCCATCTTCATCCCCCAAATAACAGTGCTCCAGGAGGCAGTGGTGGAGAATGGGGTCTTGGCCCCTGAAGACCTCTGAGCGGGGCATATTATCAAGGGGGTTTATCTCCGCTTTTTTGGCTTTAAAAGCCAAGAAAGCGGAGATAAAATTATCTCCCTATTACCTAGCTGTCGCTAACACTGGTTAGCGACAGCTAGTAGGAGATAGCGACCATCTTGGGCCCCACTTTGCATGTCAGTGATATTTATCACTAATGACATGCAAAGTGGGCGTGCCAAGATGTTAGCGACTGGAAACAGTCGCTAACATCACTATCTCCTATTACCAACTTTTGGAGACATTCGCGCTAAGCGTGAATATCTCCAAAAACTAACACCTGCCCTGAGCAGTTCTTAGCCATGTTATCCAATGGGAGGTGGATAACATGGCTAAGAGCATTAGCTCGGTAATGCATGAATATCTCTGACTTTTCAGCGATATTCATGCATTGCGGCCGATTTTTATCGCATTTGCGATAAATCTTGGTAATACCAATGTTTATCTGCGATAAAAATCGCTGCAGCTCAGCGGTAAATTTTTGACTCTAACCAAGCAATAGCGATAATTATCGCTATTGCTTGGTAATATGCCCCAGCATTCCTGCAGTGTGGGACTCAATGGAGGTAACAGGAGAGGTAGTTGGTGCCCAAGGAACCTCAACATTTAATGGGACTTCATCCACCAACTAGTAGTGCGCCAGAAGGCAATGTTGCAGAATGGTGAAAAAGGCGGGAGTGGCATCTGACCACCTTGCAGCAATCCCATTGTGAGGGACTTACTGGAGGAAACAAGAGGGGCTTCTGGCCCCCAAGAACCCCCAGGAGGCAAGGGAACTTCATCCCCCAAAAAGTAGTGCATGGGGAGGCGTGTTTGGTGAGTGGAGAGAAAGGGGTCGTGGCCTCTGAAAACCTCTCAGGAATCCCACTGTGTGGGACCTACTGGAGGTAACAAGATGTCTTGTTGGCCCCAAAGGACCCTCAGCAGCCAAGGGAACTTCATTGCCCGCCGACAGAGCTCCAGGAGGGCATTTGCAGAGTGGTGAAGAAAAGGGTTGGGGCCTCTGGTGACTTGCCGGTCTTTTTTTCTTTTTTTATGTATTCGGAGAGGGGGGCCATGTGGCCCCTCCTCCCAGGCTAATTTCAGCCCAGGGACCCCATCCTTTTTAAAAAAAAAAGTAATAATAATGGGACGAAGACCATTCCAGCCCTCCTCACAGGCTGATTTTGGCCCTGGGAACCTCATCTGTTATGGGTTCTGTTTTAAATGCAAACACAAGACAATGATGGACGGAGAGCTGAACCTTTTCAGACACTCACCCCCAGTCACAGATCTGGTTTGAATCTATCATCCGTCTTTAGCTCACTTCGCCACCCCAGTTCAGACACAGCTATATGCAAATCAGTCTTGACCCTGTGCCTCATGGGTACTGTCCAGCCCAAACTACCAAGCCATGTCTTCCCTGGACCGGAAACAAGCATCCTGGGACCAGTTTTGGGCTAACAGCCCTCATCAGCCAGGCTAGCTTGAATCTAGTGGCAAAGTGAGCAAGGGACCCACGTCTGGGCATACCCTGCCAAATTAGGGCGAACAAAGCAAACACAAGGCGATGATGGACGGGGCACTGAAACACTTGAGACACTCACCCTCAGTCACAGATCAGGGTTGAATCCTTCATCGTTCTTTAGCTCACTTCGCCACCCCAGTTCAGACACAGCTACATGTAAATCAGTACTGACCCTGTGCCTCGTGGGAACAGTCCAGCCTGAACTGCCAAGCCGTGTCTTCCCTGGACCTGAAACAGGCATTCTGGGACCAGTTTCAGGCTAACAACCCTCATCAGCCAGGCTAGCTTGAATCCAGTGGCAACGTGAGAAAAGGACCCACTTCTGGGCATAACATGCCAACTTAGGAAGAACAAAGCAAACACAAGAAAATGATGGACGAAGCGCTAAACCTTTTCAGACACTCACCCCCAGTCACAGATCTGGATTGAATCCATCATCGTTCTTTAGGTCAATTCGCCACCCCAGTTCAGACACAGCTATATGCAAATCAGTCTTGAGCCTGTGCCTCATGGGAACAGTCCAGCCCAAAATGCCAAGCCATATCTTCCCTGGACCGGAAACAAGCATCCTGGGACCGATATTGGGTTAACAGCCCTTATCAGTCAGGCTAACATTCTGGGACTGGTTTTGAGGTAACATCCCTCTTTAGCCAGGCTAGCTTGAATCCAGTGTGTTTGCTTTGCTCTCTATATTACTGGTGTCATGAAACAACAATCCTTTTCAGTGTCAGTGTCAGTGATGTAATCAGTGAAACGAATAGTGATGCAATCCCTATTATCTTGAGTGATCACCTACAATGTCATTTATGATATAATCGTATGTCTTGATTAGAAAGGCTGTTGCAGTTCAAAGGTTGGTTAAGACTGCCTTGTAAATAAGGGCCCTTTTCACGCCCATTGATTTTGACACTGCTCCCTATTTATAAGGGCAGCGTAAATAGGAGACATTGCTAAAATTAATACCAGGGAAAACAAGAAGTGCTTTATTTCTCCTCATTTTTGCTTTTTCCATGTGTGCGGCCTTGTGCAGCACACATGGAAAAAGCAAAAAGTCTTGGATTGATTATGTACAGGAAGGTGACCCTTTCTTCACATAAACAATCTTAAAAAAAGATATTTTGTGACTTCTATGTGTGTTGCATTAAGCAGCACACGTAGAAGTGACAAAATGGCATTTCAAGATTGTTTATGTGCAGGAAGGGGGACCTTCCTGCACATAAACAATCTTCCCCTGCAGGCAGACACCTTTGCTCTATGGTGCAAGGGTGCCTCCATTGGCGCTACACTGCTAAGTTTAGCGCCAGCGGAGGGAAATGCAAAGCTACACCATATCTTTGTAAATATATTGCAGCCTTGTGTTTCTGAAGTGGCGGAGTGACGCGTTAAGACATGACAGTTAACACCTTACTCCTCCACTTCCTTGTACATTTGCCCCAGATTGTTGTACTGGAGCCTTCGAACTATGGTGCATTTTTGCCAGATTATGCACTGCTTGTGTGCAAAAATACAGCAGTCTTTATTTTCAATATACAGCGAAGACATCAAAAATGACACAATGTATTACTTCATTGCTGATGCTGAATATCACATCACCATTTATGTCATAGCTTACTTTGTTGAAAATATAAATACTTTTTCTCACCTGTTTACTTTTTATTGTGAAAATACAAGCTTGTTTCCATGGCCTACTGCCCTATCCGAGTGAACAAGGCCTCTGACAAGTAAATTCTGTGGCAGAGGAACTTAGCACAAGCCTGATAGTAACTGTCACAGAGCATGTCCAAAGGCTATTCCGAGGGGACTCTTGAAGTCTACAACTAGATCAGATGGCGTTTCAATGCTTCCAGAGGCAACTGTGTCAATATCTGTTACCTGCTGCATTTGAGAGGAGTAGACCGCGTGCAAGCAAGAACTTATATCAATGCCTCATAATCAAAGTCACCTGGAGATGGCCAAATGCTGTCATGCAGACTATGGTTCATGTCTGCAATCCCAGTGTACAATGCAAAAGCCATGCCCAGTGGGATTCTGTGACACCTTGTGTGAATTTGTGAGCAGAGAACTGACTGAGCTATGATGACGTAGTTCACAATACAGGATGAGGGTGAGGTTGTGCGCTGCTAATGGATGGAATTGCGTCCGATTGTGATGATTTATCTGGTGATGTTGCAAAATGTACATCTCTGGTGGTGGGATTGACTGATCTTTTCACATCTGTTTGCTACAGTGAAAATATAGGCTTATTTCCATGCTATATAAACCTTTTACCCACTGGACTCCTCTATTTGCCTGCAGGCTTTATTTCCAATTGACCGGAAGGTCACACCCTCTATCAAAAGCCAGCTGGGCAAGGTGTCCCCAGTGGACTTTTAGAACAATTAAACTGGATGTGAATGCTTTGCGAAACTCTCAGAAGTGACTAGGTAGAATCAGTGTCACTGCCCTCTGGCAAATGGGAATAGTATATTGCAAGTAATGTACTGATATTCGCAAATATTATACCAGTGCCACTGACGAGACAACTCAGTTGTGTTGTGTCCCTGGAAGTGAAGGACAACGGTATTTTTCGGTTTAAGAAACATAACAAAACGTTGAAAATGTTTGATAAAGTGAAAAATAGATTTACGAATGCCTTTCTACATGAAGTGCAGAAAGAGATGTCCATGCAGAATCTGTACCAAGAAATGCCCTAGTGTCGAAAAAAAGATCTATTATATCTGGGTATACCACTAAAGATATGAGGTAAACATATTTTAACGACGCCATAGCGAAATTTAGAAAAATGATTTCCTGTCCCTGCTCCTGACAGGGTTAAACAAATCAGAAAATTGCCCTGAAATAGACCTGGACTCAATTTGGAAACTGATTCGGAAAGCAATTTTTAAATGTCGCTCCATAACCAGCACTGTTAAGTAGGACTCTGCCTGTATGTGTTTTTTTCTGCACACTATACATAGATCTCCAAACATTTCATCTCGATAAATGAAATTATAAATTGAAAGCGCTGTTAATTGTATGCACTCACTTCAATGACACATGCAAAATATTTTTTTTGCAGATATCGTCCTACTTAAAGTTGACATTTTCATTAACTCGGTTTGCGAGCTGATTATGATGGTACATGTACTGCTGAAAACGAGCGCCAGTGAGACGTTCACATCAAATATATTTAAATCATTAACACGTCAATGAAAGCTCAGCGGACCATGCACATTGAAATAACAAGCATTCGCAAAACCAATGGGTCTTCCCTGTGCAACATCTATAGGCTTGGTCAATGTTTTTTTAGAAACGTACAACACCAACGTGGTTAAAAGTAAGAAAAAAATCAAGCATTGAAAAAGCCAAAGGGTTTCAACTATGCAAGAGCTATTGACTTTGCCAATGTATTTAGCTATGTTGTGCACCAGCGTGACTGCTGTTCAGCATGGTTAGTGGCATTGAGGAGAATGGCGTGGAATGGAGTGCCATAGAGTGTAGTGTTGTAGAGTGGAGTAGGGTGTCATGGAGTGGCATGGAGTGGAGTGTCATGGAGTGTGGAAGAGTGGAGTGTCATGGAGTAAACTGTTGTGGAGTAGAGTGGAGTGGAGTGTCATGCAATAGACTGTCGTGGAGTAGAGTGGAGTAGAGTGGAGTAGACTGTCGTGGAGTAGAGTGGATTAGAGAGAAGTGGTGTATGGTGGAGTGGTGTAGAGTGGAGGGAAGTAGAGTGGTGTAGAGGGGCATAATGTGGACTAGAGTATTGTAGAGTGGAGTGGAGTGGCATAAAGTGGAGTAGGGTATTGTAGAGTGAAGTGGCATAGAGTGGAGGGAAGTAGAATGGAGTGTAGTGTCGTGGAGTGGAGTGCTGTAGATTAGAGTCATATAGTAGAGAGGAGTGGAGTGTTGTAGAGTGGAGTGTGATGGACTAGGGTGGAATGTTGTGGAGTAGAGCGGAGTGTCCTAGAGGACAGTGGAGTAGAATGGAGTAGAGAAGTGTATAGTGGGGTACAGCGAAATAGCTAATAGTGGCATAGAGTGGAGGGACGCAGAGTGGAGTGTTGCAGAGTAGTGTTTCGTACATAGAGTGGAGTGGGATGTGGTAGAGGAGAGTGGAGTATTGTAGAGTCGAATGTCATGGAGTGGAGTGACCTGGACTAGAGTGGAGTGGAGTAGAGAAGTGTAGAGGTGTGTGGAGTTGAATGGAATGGTGTATTGTGGCGTAGAGTAGAGTGGCATAGAGTGGAGTAGAGTGTTGTATAGCGGAGTGGCATAGAGTAAAGGAGAATGGGTTGGCATAAAGTGGTGTACAGTGGAGTAGTATGTCATAGAATAGAGCAGTGTAGAATAGAGTAGAGTGAAGTAAATGGTGTGGAGTGGGGTAGAGGGAGGTGCATAGAATAGAGTTATATATGTCAAATGTCAAAGGCTTTTATATAGCGCAACAAATCACCAAAAGAGGTCTCAGGGTGCTTTAACTGCACCAACAGACATTGTAGAGTAATGTAGAGTGGTGAAGGTTGTGTAGAGTGGCATAGAGTGGAGTGCCATAGAGTGGAGTTGAGTGTTGTAGAGCGGAGCGAAGTGGCATAGAGTGAAGTAGATTGGGTTGGCATAGAGCGGCGTAGAGTGGAGTAGTACGTCATAGAATAGAGCAAAGTGGAATAGAGTAGAGTGGCATAGAATGAAGTAAGGGGTGTGGAGTGGCGTAGGGGTAGGTGTATATAATAGAGTGATATAGAGTAATGTAGAGTGGTGAAAATTGTGTAGAGTGGCGTAGAGTGGAGGGGGAATAATTATGTGGAGGGATGTAGAGTGGATGGGGCATATAGCAGAGGGGCATAGAGTGGAATAGAGTGTCATAGAGTGGAGTGTCTTGAAGTGGAGTAGAGCATCATTGTCAGATGCAATAACCTTAGATATCCTGAACCCAGCGGGAGCAATGTTCGTGCTTGTCCTACCATGTACCTCACTGCAATACGGACTGCATTTCTGCCAGCCTGTGTCACAATGAAGGGAATGGGATCAAATAATAAAGAAACAAGATCTTGTATGTGGTTTCGAGGTAGGCATTTACTTTGATGTAATAACAGGTGGACATTGAGTATGTGGTGCATACCATGATATAAACATAAACATAAATACAATTACAGACAGATCATCACACCTAATGCAAGCACTCTCCTGCACAATCCACCACACTCACTTCAGTATCTGTATTATTTTTAGACCTGGCATCTTTGGTGTGTTTTTCCCCTGTCCTTTTTTTGCTTCTGACCTTCTGTTTTTGTGCTGCAATTAGTTTGTGCTGGGTTAGAACTCTGAGCACGTTACCACTGCTAAAGTGCAAGTGCTCCCTGTGTAAATGATATTTGTAATTGGTTACCCCTGATAGGCAGATTCGATTTACTGGTAAGTCACGAGTAAAATGTGCTGTGTCTACCCTGAGTCTGTAACTCAAATGCTACGAGTGGGCCTGCAGCACCAATTGTGCCACCCACAGGAGTAGCCCTTTAACCATCTCCTGCCACTGCAATGTCTGTTGGTGCAGTTTTGAACAACCATGTTAACCTAGCTAGTGCACCTATTTTCCAGGCCAAATTCTTCCCTTTTATTACATGTAAGGCACCCCTAAGGTAGGCCAAAGGTAGCCCCATGCGCAGGGTGCAGTGTATTTAAAAGGTAGGGCTTATACTGGTGTGTTTTACATGTCCTGATAGTTAAATACTGCTAATTTCACTATGTTAAGGCTTATGTCTTCCATTGGTTATTGTTGGAGCTGCCTTGTAACCTCTTACAAGTGTAACTTCCAATTGGGAAGAGATAGAGATTTGGAGTTTGGGGTCCCTGAACTCACAATATAAAAATACATCTTTTAGTGACGTTGGTTTTCAGACCGAGTGTTTGAAAATGCCACTTTTAGATAGTGGGCATTTTCTTTCTTTACCATTCTGTGCCTTAGCCTGCTGGTCGAATCCACATCTGGAGGTAGAGTGAAAGTTGGGCTGTTTGTGCATCCACTCTAGACAGTCGCACAAAGGAAGCTGAGGTGTTCCCGGCATATTGTGATGGCCCATCACCAGGCTGATGGGTCTTCCTGACCTAGAGTGGTGGGAGGGGGTGTCACTGACACCTAAATAGGGCTGTGCCTGCCCCCACACAAAGCTGTCTCTACCCCCTGTAGTCTGTCTGGAGCCAAAAACTTTTCTTTGAAATGTGCCTACTTCAAAGGCAGAGACTGGTATAAGTACTGGAGCTGTAACACCTTAAATTCAGAACACTTCTGGGCTAAGAAAATATTCTGCCAAGAAGAAGAGCTGGAGAAGCTGTCTGTAGGTACTGCCACTTTGCCGTGTGCTTTGCTGTTTTGGCCTACTGCTTACTGCTTCTTTCTTGGACAGTGAAAGGACTGAAGTTTGCTTTCCACATCCTGTTTGCCAAGTTTCTCCAAAGCGTTTTGGGTACTTGCCTCCTGTTAAAAAGTCTCAGGGCCTTCAAAGACTTAATCTGCAGGCCCTGAACTCTTCTGCAGGGAGTTCTGCCCTGCCAAGTGGTGTGAATTCCAATTCTGGGCCCTTGGAGGTGGCTTTTGCTGTAAAGAGCCAAGAAATTCCATGCATTGACCTCCAGTACCTATTTTTCCTGATGCAGCACCACTGTGCAGTTGAAAAACTAATACATCACCTCAGGGCGGCTGAAGAATCAAGACTGTACCTGTGTTGAGGTTGGGAAATCGATGCAGCACCTGTTTTACCTCCTTTGGATCAACCCAGTGCGTCCAGACTTTTGACACATCACACCTATGCGCCAAGTTCTTCGTCGACATTGCCCTGAAGTAAAGAACCGGGGCCACGTGTCCAGAGATCGATACATTACCTCCTCTCACAGTAAGGGATGCTTCTCCTCCCCTGACAGTAAGGATCCAGCGCATTCACCTCCCCTGAGTTGCAGTAAGGAACTGACGCACCACCTCCCCTGGCAGTAAGGAACCGTCACATCACATCTCCTGGTAGTGAGGAACTGATGCATTGCTTTGCTTTTCCACAGCCACACCTCCCCTGCACCTGTTCTCGTCTTTGATTTTAATGCATTCCAGGTACTTTGTGATAATAGTTTTACATCCATATTTTCCTATGGACTGAACTATTTGAAACCTTTTAAAAGGGTTATCTTGAGTTGCATTTGTTGTATCTTTGAAGTTTTGGTCTTGTTTTATTCAGAGAAATTTTGGTTAATTTTCTGAACTGTTGTGGTGTCCTTTTGTAGTGTTTTCACTTTGTTACTGTGTGTGTATGTACAAATGCTTTACACATCGCTGCTGAGATAAGCCTGCTTGCTCGTGCCAAGCTACCAAGGGTGTGGGTAGGGGTTATTTTAGATGTGTAATCCCCTTACCCTGACTAGAATAAGGGTCCCTACTTGGACAGGGTGCAAGCCACTGCCACTAGAGACCCCCATTTATAGCATAAGTGGCAGCGGCGGGATAGGACTGTGTTTGTACTTTGCAAACAGTAATTGGTGTACACTGCTACCAGATTGCAAACCACTATGCAACCACATACTGTTTTTGACTTTTCCCTTCTTTTGCAACTCCTGAGTTTTATCTACAAATCATGTCTCACTCTGGTGAGCCAGCAGTTGGAGCTGCAAAGTCAGTGTTTTAGATAGGGAGGTTGGAATCCTGCACAATACCTCTGCTCAAAAGATTCTACGAGGAGCTCAAATATCCTATCAGGGACCTTACTAAGAAGGAAGAGCTTCAAAAGGCACTTAAGGCCTCGTGGAAAACAAATTAGGCTAGTGGGCACCGAGAGGATGAGAATGATGATGTGGAGGAGCAGAGCTTGCAGGGAAATGAGTCCAGCACAGATGGTGGCAGCGTTTCATCCATGCAATCTGAGAGAATGGTGCGCTCGCCAAAGCATCTAGGGTAAGAGTATACCAAGGAGGATGGGAGGTTTCAGGGGTATTAAGCAGCACTTCACATGAATGTGGTGCCTGAGAAGCACTGGGTGGCAGGGATATGGAATCACTTCATATCCCTCCTTACCCAGTATGGTCTTACCCATAGTTCCCTCTAACATGTACGAGTGCGCGAGTGCACACAAAGCATTCCTCCAGCGCACACACTAGCTGCACTGTCTGGTAGGCTTTGACCTAAAAGGGCTATGACTTGATTAGTGTTGACCACACAATAGTGCTTTTTTTACTTTCAAACAATAGAATTAGATTTGCCTGTGCACTGTACACATTTAAACAATTTCTTTGGACGTTTTGTGACAGTTACATTATGTGCAACCTCATACTGTGCGTAATATATTTTTTAAACAAATGGCGCATTCAAACTGCTTTCTATCATATGCTTGGGCAACTCAGCGCTATAAATATATGTCACTATTTCTGCACCAACCAGATTAAAATCAGTGACCATCTGGTAATATGACAGACTTCTGACGAGTTAGCCTTAACCAACCAAGCTTTCCTACCAGAAAACTGCATTTTCCAAGCCAAATTTAAGTTGGATTTTTTCCATTTAAGGTTTATGCATTATATTTTAAATGCAATTAATAGTTTGTGAAACGTCCACAAAATAGAGAAAAATACGTTCTTTTTGACCTCAACTCTGATTCCAACCCGAGACACGCTGACCCCAACCGCTGTACTCTGGATCATGGTTTCCATACTTTCTCTTATGCACTTTGACTACTGCTTAGAACATAGTAATTACCAATATAGCAAATGAGGAGTGAAATAAGCTATGGCAGGAGAAGAATCAGAGCAAGGAAATCTTTGAAGGAGATTACAAGGAGAAGGGGATTGGAAAAGTACTTTGCACCAGGTTGTCAGGACACAAAGCTTTAGAACATGGGGATTTAATTCGACAAACCTAATGTGGTTTGAGAATTGTAATAATGAGTTGGGCATGTGTTCTAGGAGTTGTAGTAAAAGGGTTGGGCTGGCTTCTGTTGCAGAGAGTGGGCTGCCACCCTGATGATAATGAATCATATCAGAAAAGGGAAGGAGTGGACACGTAATGACAGCAGAGACCTAGCTAGCACCTCGGTCAAGAAAGGAGTGGAGGGCATGAGAAAGTATCTGGTGTGGAAAGAAGGAGCAGGGCGAATCCCCCATGAAATTAATAACTCAAGGAGGAAAGCCATGAGGGACAAGCACCTGCAATTAATTTCCATAGCAAAATGCATTTTACAGAACAAATCCACACATCCGACCAGACATTATAAAATCAAGGGGCATATCACCAACAACCAGCAATAATTATCACTAAGCGCACTTAGTGGTTGGAAAATTATCGCCAGCTATCGCTTGTTTTTATTGCAGAGATAGCCGCTATCAGCGATGCATATCTCCTGAGCGATAAAAACAACTGAGTTAGCTGCCAAATGTGCAATTATTGCTAGGATTCCAGCGATAATCGCACAATGTTTGGCGCTACGTTGGTGATAGGACAGGGCATACTTAGCCATGATATCCTTCTTCCATTGGATATCATGGCTAAGTCAGATGAAAAGCAGGCATAAGTAAAGTCGCGATAACAGAGGGGAGCCCTACTTTTCTTATTACTCTGCAGGTTAGCGTGAGGCTTGATAATAGGAGAAATGTCACTTAGCGACATTTCTCCCATTATTCTGGGGAGGAACGCCCACTTTGCATCTCATCAGAGATGCAAAGCTGGGCGTTAAGGGAAAGGGCGCTGAGGCAAGGATTCACGTGATAGCGTGACCTTGCTAATAGGGCGATGCAATTATAGCCGTTTTCCGGCCGAAAACGGACGCTAAAGTGGCGATAATTGTCTTGCTGTTATGCCTCTAAATTTCTTTTAGGTCAATTCGTCAGATCCAATTCCTCGAGAGGGAAATTAACGAAGTTGACATTCATCGCCATGATATAGAACCTCAATTAGGTCATCAAAGAAGTATTAAAACAAAATTAGAAATTTCTCTTTTTAATATGTATTGTATTTTTAACATTGATTGAAAAAATGTATTGTACTGAAATTTGTTAGATTGTAACTTTTTGTATAATTGTACCATGTCTTTTATGATATTAATTTTATCGAATAAAGAATATTTGACAGACAAAACAATCCATATTTAGAGAAATTGACCTCCTGTCAAATATGTGCATCCTCTTTTCTCACGTCTGACCGTAACAATATAGCCTAAATTACGAAATGTAGCAAATGTTCCTGTTCTCTACAAAGAAGAATGTTTTTATCGTTTGGTCCAGAAATAATAATTGTGTGTGTGAGAGAGAAACTGTGATACCTAAGAATATTTTAAATTTGCATTCTGATAACTATGCATATGAGTTTATTTGCAGGCTCTAAACACAACCAGATCATGTGTTGTTAATTTATCTACGAAGCAAATGTAGATCTATGTAATTTCTAACTGTACATCTTACAATGGAAAGCATCCCGAGCTTCATTCCAGAATGTAATAACGTTTATCCAGTAATCACATAATCTTTTACCCTTCTTCCTTTATTAAAAAATACACTCCCAAAGGGGTGTATAGGGTGACTGATTTGAAATATAATTATTTAACTTTAAATGTGTCGCTTACAGTTATTGATACTCGTCTCGCTCTCTGTCTTTGTTCAGGTATTATCGTTGGGTGCCGATGTGTTACCGGAATACAAACTTCAAACACCTCGCATGAACAAGTTTACAATTTTGCACTACAGCCCTTTCAAAGCCGTCTGGGATTGGCTCATTTTGTTGCTTGTCATCTACACAGCCATATTTACCCCGTATTCTGCGGCCTTCCTTCTGAATGACAGAGAGGAACAGAAGCGACGCGAGTGTGGATATTCTTGCAGTCCGTTGAATGTTGTAGACTTAATGGTTGATATTATGTTTATTATTGACATTCTCATAAACTTCAGAACAACATATGTAAACACGAATGAGGAAGTGGTAAGTGACCCTGCAAGAATAGCCATTCACTACTTCAAAGGCTGGTTCCTAATTGACATGGTTGCGGCAATACCCTTTGACCTGCTAATCTTTGGATCAGGCTCCGATGAGGTAAGAAAAACTACTTTTGTTTTTGAAGCACTGCCATAACATCACACATTTTTCATAATTTTAACACAGCAAGTGCATGTTTTACCTTTGTTTTATTCACTGTGAATGATTTTTTTTAAACAGACCGCCTTCTCAGATAATCAAATAAACAGAAGAGGTTTTCCTTCATGGGGTTTTATTTTTTATTGATTTATTTTTATCAAAAAGTACATTATTTTTGTTTATGAACATATACAGAATCAAGACCAATACAATTATTACTGCAGTATTGTCTGTGGGAATGCATCATAACAGTAAATTGGAAATTACAATGTTACCTCCAATATTTGTCTCAATACGATTCAGTAAATTAGAAATTACAATTTTACCTCCAATATTTGTCTCAATACGATTCTTAACTGTTAAATCACATGCACACGTAAATAGTAGGGACGGCATGGTATGATTCCAGTTGCTTGACACAGGATGCTATTAGGTTATCATATTCCAGTCACACATAATATGACATGGGCTCAATTTACAGCTACTCACAATGAGAGGAGTTGGTCTAACGGCTAGGGCGGTCAATCTCGAATCTGGGGAACTGGTTTCGAGTCTCGGCAATGACGCTGAACATTCTTTGATTCCGGGCAAATCACTTAATCTCCCCGTTTCTAACAAAATTAAAAATCGTGTGTCCTCATGTAATGCAACTGGTGCTGTGTAAAGTGCTCTGATACCCGATTTGGGTCAAGTTTGCACCCTGTGAAAAAAAACAGTGTATACTGTACTCAAGTTAAAGCCTAAATATATATTTGAATTTCTCAGAATCTGTTTTCTTATTCGCTTACGAAAGGGAGGGGCTCATTTTAGTTGAAGGTAATGATTTTGCATTACTCTTTTGAGAAACAGTAGTACATTGCACATAACGATTAAAGGCAAAATTAGGATTCCAGGGTCAGATAATCTGCACATTTCCCCAGTCTTCACATGACACTCTTTTATTTCCTGTTGGTAAAGTTTTCGTTGGAACAATATACCATGGGGTACATTATAGCATTTTCATGTACAACTACAAAAAAAGAGGTAATACCTATCTTCGACCTTTCCTTATGCCAAGCTTGCAATTAAGCTTAACCTTTTTATATGTGAAAAAAAAACCTTAGAATATGCGTGTAAAGGAAATCAACATTATAAAAATATATGTTTTAACTTCAAGTGTCAACAATTAAACCATCCGCCTATGTCTAGAAAATACACTTTGTAAAGTATAGCCTTATGAATGTAGTCCAGACAGGTATTACTACAATAATGCATATCATGAGTGATGTGGGAAACGAAAACCCATAATATCAAATGGAAGTATATAATAATGGATAAAGGGAAAGGGCAAAGCATAAAAATAAATATGTATCCAAGTGCCTTTTTTACATAGTGAGTAAAAAATGGGCAAACATTTTGTGTATATAAGTTATATCTATCCACACGGGTTCTCACCAAACAGCGCCGAAGTATCGTATCACACCAACGCCATCAGAAAACAGCAGACCCAAAGGTTTCCGTGAGTAAGTTTAGTTTATTCTGCAACACACGGACAGCATAACGTTTCGGCCTCCCAGAGGCCTTGGTCACATGGCATTCCAGAGGGGAATAGCAGAAATTTAAAGTGCAAGTGCATATGGCGTTAGCCAATCAACGTAGAGATATGTACAACGGTGTGATAAACATAGTAAACATACTACGTGTTAACTTAATGTTGAAATTAACCATACACCGCGACTTTCCAAAATACAAGTATTGGGATAAATCCTTAAAGTATACATAGCCAGTAATTACATTAAACACAGACAAATAGACGGGCACCATGCCTGTCTAACTGTAGTGATGTGAATGCAGCAAGAAGTACAATGAATGGGTAAATCCATTTGTAAACAACCCTTCTCAAGATTATTTAAGCACATTTATACATGTTGATCAATATATACATATAAATACATGATCCGGTCACATACCGTGTAAACCATAAATTGTTAAATCCATAATTATACTTATGCATTAGAAACATGTCAATGCTTTTAACCAACTTGCATTTGCATTAGAAACCCATATATTTGCCGAAATAGTTAATATCGTGAGAATCATTAAGGAGGAATGAAAAATCATTAATACCCGACAAATAAACTCTTCGCTAAAATATGTGCAATTGTAGCTAATCTGGCTAATATTGGAATAGTCAAATCACTACGTTGTATAATGAATAGGTGTGAAATAAAGTGCTGGGTGATATTTAAAAAGACAAAAAACCTGATATTGTCATTAAATACATCACAGATGTTAAACTGACTGTAACCAAGTCTGTCTATCAGAGTGGCAGGATATCTGAACATTATATTACACACTATGACATCACACAAGAAAATGTCACAAACGCCCCGGCCAAGCTGGAATTACATGCAAATAGCCGTCTGATGCATTTATTTGAATTGACTTTAGTGTGGTGTCATTAAAGAACAACAATACAGCAGAAGGAAGATGTAGGAATGATCTAAAGACAGGTGTAAAAGTCTTCAGATGCATTAAGCCCATTGGGTGCCTTGCTATCTAACATGAGGATGTATCTGGTTTCCAATCTCCGTAGTGCGGCTTCCCTGTTGCCACCCCTTCTCATTGGTGCGATGGAATCAATGGCATAGTACTTCAGTAATGCACTATTACTGTTGTGTTTTTCCCTGAAGTGCCTAGCCACAGGATACACTGGGTCATTGGTCTTTATGGCCCTTAGATGTTGTAAGACCCTTTTGTGTACCTGCAATTTGGAACTGCCCACGTATCTTAGCCCACACAGGCATTCCAGCACGTATACTGAGAAGTCGCTTTTACATGTGAGCTTTTTATTGATCTTACATGGGACATCGGAAAAAGGGGTACAGTATTCTGTCTTGTTTACCCCATGTATACAAGCTTTGCAAGAAGCACACCTCCTGAAGCCTTTACTGCCTGCCAGCCAATCTTTTCTTATTTCTAATTCAGGACTAGATTTAACCAGTGCGTCCTGTAGGGAAAAAGCTTTCCGGTAGGTTATTGCCGGTTTCTTGGGCATGCTGTTACCAATGACAGGATCACATTTCACCAAATCCCATTGTTTATTTATGATCTTACGCAAAGCCCCATGTTGGCTATTAAAGGACCATATAAGCCTGACTGGTTGTTGCACAGGTGTCACAATGGGATTACGCGATCTCTTGTGTAGTAACTATAAGGCTTCAGAACGAGGTATTGCATTGGCTTTTCTTATCGCTGCCGCAACTACATTTTCATGATAGCCACGAGCCAAAAACCTCAATCTGCACGCTTCTTGCGCTGTTTTGTATTGGGCATCAGTGGCATCAGTGCTGCATGCTCTTCTAATCCTCAGCATTTCCCCATAGGGGATGCTTCGGATTAGGAGTGGTGGATGGTGACTATGAGCATGCAACACTGTATTGCCTGCTGTGGGCTTCCTAAACAGAGATGTATCCAATTGCCCGTTGTTGACATCAATTGCAACATCTAGGAAAGTGGCATGCGAATTGCTAATGTCTGAGGTGAAAGACAAGTTGTAATTATTGATGTTCAACTCAGCAATGAACCGTTCTGCCTGTTCACTTGTTCCCTTCCAGATCATAAAAACATCGTCAATGTATCTGTACCACCGAACAATGTGATCCCTGCATATGGCAGAGTGTTCACCACTGAGGACCTGTCTCTCCCAGTACCCCATATGAAGACAGGCATAACTGGGAGAGAAACAGGCCCCCATGGCTACTCCTCTGACCTGCTGGAAATGTTGTTTGTTGAACATAAAATAGTTGTTATTCAGGCAGAAATGTATCATAGACAGAAGCATTTTGTTATGTTCAACCAATTCAATTGGACGTTGACCCAGGTAATGTGCTACAGCCCTCAACCCATCCACATGGATAATGCTCGTATATAGAGCGGTTACATCAAGTGTAATCAACAAGCAACCTGGATCCCATTGTACATTACTGAGCTTCCTCAGAAAGTCACTTGAATCTTGGATGTAAGAGGGTAGCCTACAAACAAAGTCCTGTAAAAACGAATCCACATATATTGTAGTTTTTTCAAGTAGACCCCCACATGCAGAGATAATAGGCCTGCCAGGGGGCTTGTCGGGATTCTTGTGGACTTTAGGGATCAAATAGAGGACCGGCATTATGGGGAAAGCATTTTTGAGATATTTTAGCTCATCCATGCTAATGAGGCCCGATGATCTCCAACCCATTAGCATAGAATAAAATGTACTGTGTGATTTTTTGATGACTGCCAAATCACAGTGTCTGTAACAGGAGACGCCATTCAACTGTGTTGCCGCCTCCTCCAGATATAGTTCTCTCGCCCATAAAACAATGTTGCCCCCCTTGTCCAATTGGCGAACAATAACATTTCCATTTTTCTGGATTTTAGCCACCAAGTCTGTATATTTTTGGTTGCAAATGTTCTTGTATTTGTTGTTCCTCAGTGTCTGTGAGTACAGTGCCTTAATGTCTTTAACTGCAGCTTCCTGGAAAATATCGATGTTGTCGTGCAGCATCTGAGGTGTCTATGTTGACTTAGGTTTGAACTTTGTGAGGCCCCCCACCGCTACAGTGAAAGAGGTATCTGCATTTTGTGTCAAAGATTGTTCATAGCGTAAACCCTCTAAGTCCTGCAAAAGTGGTAGATCTTGGTAAAGGAGGGTTGGGCTATTAGGAATGTTAGCATCTGTTCTCACCTCAGGATTCCGTGACTTGTTGTTCACAAAGTGTTTGTTTAGTTTCAATTTGCGTGTGAATTTGAACAAGTCAATGTGCGTGTCCGCATAATTAAAGTTTCTAGGCGGGCAAAAGGATAAACCCATAGATAACGTCTTTATTTCGGAAGATGAAAATGTCATAGAGGTGAGATTAATAATCGAAAAGTTTGACACACCTGATAGCTCTACTGCTGTTTCTTCTTTTTGCTCCACTGCTTCTTGTACAGTTTGTTTTTTGGAGCGTCGTCTTGCATTTGCTTTGCGGCGCTCTCTTCGTTTGGTGTTGGGGTTTTTGTAGCATTTTAGCTATCCACCCTGGGGCGCAGTGTATCCCGCTTGTCCTGGCTCACTATTTCTAATTCCTGCGCCATAGTGAACCGGGTAAACCCCAATCCCGAACGGGTTCTGCCTCCTTCATATTCTGAACCACTGTCGATATTAGAGCTCAGGTCTGCATTTGAGGAACTGGCGGGTGAGACTGCACGCTGGGCCTCCTCATTTGTGGAAGCCCTCCGAGCTTTGGGAGGTTGAGACAGTTTTCTGGCATCATATTTACGCGTAAACGTAAAGATACGCCCTTCCAGGTAGTCCGTTTTATCACGCTGGAATTTATATTGTTTCCTTTTGATAATAATGTCCTCCTCCTTTTGAACTCGGACCATCATCTCTTCTCTAAGTTTCTGGCTTTCCGCCGCTTTATCAGCACCCAAACTCTCAATTTCCAAATTCAGTTCATCTATTTGTTGCTGAATTTTAGTCCGGTCTGATTCAGCGTAGCGTACTAGAATTTGAACTAATCTTTTCGAAGATTCCAAATTACATTCCGCCCATTCTCTGAGCATTTCAGGGTCCGGTTGGTCATAACTTGGGGCCAACATCACTCGTAGCCCTCTTGGTATCCGGTCGACCTCAAGATATCTGCTCAGAGAGCAGTGCTCCCACCACTTTGCCTGTTCCCGTTTAACCAGTTTCACCAGTTTTTTAAACATACTGCGCAGGTTTAAAGCACCATCATTCCCTTGTTCAGTGGGACCTGCCACACCCGATCCCCCAGCCGGGGAATCGTCAAATACGTCGAGGGCTGCCACCTCCCTCCCTCTTCTTGCGCCAGCTGCCATGTTGCTTATAAATGAAGTGTTTGTCACGCACTGTCTTGCGTTACTCACTGTTCGTCGGCTAGAAGGTGCATGCAGCTCACCGACGAACCTGGAAAATACTCCTTCACGGAAAGTGTCCAGTAATACCGCCGAGTTCTCCAAAAAGTTCAACAACCCAAGTTTGCGACCGCCGTCGCCACGCCGAGTTGGATCCTTGTTTCGAACCGGCGATGTAATCGGATATTCCGGGGCTTCGCAGTCACTCCCCAACAGGAGAAACAGATGGCTCCGGGTCACCGGAGGTCGCGACTTCCTGCCGCGAAGCCGACAATTGAAGGAGGGGTCTTGCTACACCGGAGAAGCACTCAACCGGCTGTAAAATCCAAACGGGTTCTCACCAAACAGCGCCGAAGTATCGTATCACACCAACGCCATCAGCAAACAGCAGACCCAAAGGTTCCCGTGAGTACGTTTAGTTTATTCTGCAACACACGGACAGCATAACGTTTCGGCCTCCCAGAGGCCTTGGTCACATTGCATTCCAGAGGGGAATAGCAGAAATTTAAAGTGCAAGTGCATATGGTGTTAGCCAATCAACGTAGAGATATGTACAACGGTGTGATAAACATAGTAAACATACTACGTGTTAACTTAATGTTGAAATTAACCATACACCGCGACTTTCTATATCTAATGCAATAAGTAATCATTTGGTTTATTGAAATAATTTCTTCCTGGGGCTGACATTGCCAAATCAAGCATATTCAATTGACATGCTTCTGTGTGGCCCTGTGTACAGCTGTGCTTCAGTAAGCCTGTTTTTGATGTGCTCCTTATTCAATTTGTGTTGTCTTGAACAACTTTCCATTGATTTCAATTTAGCCTCAATGTTCTTTTTTTTACTCATAAATGCCCACTAATGTTAAAGTAAGGTTTTTGGGTTAGACTTCCACATTTAACTTATTTACAAATTTAGGCCATACTACTATGTTGGTCGGGAGCCTCTGACCACTCATTGGAGGCTTACTGACCAACATCGTAGGTTTAAAGACCGACCGCCTAATTACAATGTACAGAAAATTAAAATGGGCAACCCAATCCACCCTTGGAGGCTTGGGAAAATTAAGTAATAACAGGTAAACGTGCCTGCAAGGGATTTACTTAAGCAAACTCAGTCTGACAATTCATACAATGATACATCAAGGTTCCAGCCGGTTACCTGCAGTTAAAAGATCTTTACTTCAGTTTTCAATTTCTTCCCAAAGGATCTACAAAAGATACTGATGCAACAGGTATAAGTTGTTCATTAATCAAATTAATGTAATATGAATATATCATTTTATGAATTTTCAGACTGAGTGTGCTTAAGTAAATCCCTTTCAGGCACCTTTACCTGTTAATAAATACTATGTAGGCGATCAGAGTTTAAACTGGCCGGTCAAAGAGGCTGTCAGCCTTTCGGAGGCCACACATAATTTCCTTAGAACAGCGTTGTCGCCACAGGGATAAGGATGTCAGTTTCTGAAAGGATTTTCATGTTGGGCTTTCCGACATGAAAAACCTGTTGGAAAGTGACTAGGGGCCGCTATTCCTCAGCAGCCTCTGGTTGGATTCCTGGGGGCACCTACGGCTGCAGTGTCTGCCACACGGTACAGGGATTAACAGAAACTCCTATTTCTCTATGGGAGCTTGGGACTGCACCATCTGCGGTTGCATCAGAATTACAGTTTCAAGACCGCCCACCGGAGGACGGTCAGTCCAGAGACTGCTGTGATGTTGGTCGGAGGCAACTCCGATCGACATCATAATGAGCCCCTTCATGTCTTTAATGTATTCATCTGTCATTCCTTCACATAAGTTTCAGTCATGCCTCAATGCGTTTTGAGAACATTTTAGTCTTCATCAGGGGGTTAACATTTTGTATTCTTGAGACCTACAGAGTCAATAATTATATTCAGCTTGGTTAAAAACGTATACACTTTCTCATGAGTTCAACAAGAAAAGAAAATATTGTCCTGTTTCAGAACAGTAATACTAGATTCATTAGGTTGTTACATATCTCAAAAGTTATGTTACAGTACATTATCACATGTTGGAGCATTTACATAATTAGGATAATAGTCTCAAGGGATATATTGATAGTGAATACCCGGTGTTGTGACTGAAGTCAAAAGATGGGTCCTTTCTCTTGCAATTTGAGGACAGCTGATCTGACCACTTGTAGGTAGACAAGTGCTCTTTAAATTCTTTTTGCTAAATTGTTGCAGAATTAGTTCACCCAGTACCTAATTTAATATTACCAGTCTACCTGTTTAAAAAACAAACCTCTATGCATGTATTGGAGTACTACATGGCCAAATGAGTAGTACGTGCCCAAATGATTTCTAGCACTTGGTCCGGCAAACATGGATAGAAGTGCCCGTCCTCATTTTCATTTTTATCCGCAAGCCTGTAGCC
This sequence comes from Lissotriton vulgaris, assembly GCF_964263255.1. Lineage (NCBI taxonomy): Eukaryota > Metazoa > Chordata > Amphibia > Caudata > Salamandridae > Lissotriton > Lissotriton vulgaris. The sequence continues at coordinate 1,014,583,287 of NC_141687.1, forward strand.
CATGTGTTTAAGATGAAATGAAAAATACTCTCATGCATCAGCACAATGATAGCTTAACTCCAAGTATCACTGGGTTGTTGCTGACCTAGTAGATGGTAACACTGTATTATACTACCTGTTGTAGCATTTGCATGATTGCAAATAGTCCTTTCAAAAGCTACATTGTTGGAGCCTACTTTGAAATAGTAAACTCCAGAGGAAGGTGGAACCTTTCTCCTGCACATCTGTGAATAGACTGGAAAAGGGCGACCATTCGGTCCCCCCGAACGTATGGCGGAGTACCACGATCCCCCCGGGAAGCCATCTTGGGCGGGAGGCGAGTCTCGGCTGGTATGCCCGTAGCGGCGTAGCCGGGGCGCGCCTTTTTCCCGCCCTGGAGTGGGCTGGCCTAGACACTGACGCGGCCGGCCACGCCCTTGGGGCAGGCAGGGGCGGGTTTACGCCCGCCCTGAAGACGGATAAAAGGAGCAACAAGCCAAGAAAGCATCCTCTTGTTCCTGTGCTCTGAAGCTGCACCTCCTCGCTGCACGTGAGCTCGAGACGGAACGAAGAGCCAATTTTGAGCGTGGTAATCTTTCTTTTTGTCTTACAGATACTCGGTCTGAGAATGCCTAAGAAAGTCGGGAAGCGAGTCAGTACCGATCAGATGCTCCGCATGCTCATGAAAGAAGTAACCGATCTGAAGAAGCAGATGGCAGCTAAGGACGGGGAAGGGGGACCGAAACGACCTTTGTCGGGAGCAGCCCCTGGAGGGAGAGGCAAGAGGTCCAGAAGGGGGGCATCTGGGGGGGAAACCCCGGTTCCCGATATCCCGCTTGAAGAGCCAACTCCAGTACCGAAGGAGGGGAATCCGATTCCCGTGGTGGTCACTCCCGTGTCCGGGGAGGATATGCCTCCCGAGTTAGCAGCACAATTGGCAGCGTGGTTGGGGAAAGATAGCGAGGGCGCCACGGCTGACGACGCCCGGGTGTTAATGAGACAACTGCGTGAAACTAGGGAGGCGGTGAAGGCACCATCGTCAGTTACCCAGCTGTCTCCGGCGGTAGAAAAATCAACAGGCCCAGGTCCGGCGGCAGATGCAGCTTCTGGTTCAGGTAAGCGGCCATTGCCGATTGCGAGGGAGGGGTCTGCACCTTCACGAAGGGAGAAGGTGGCTCAGCATGTTCCTCTGGCAATTAAGGAAAAGATTTGGGCGGATGAGTATGTAAACATTTTTTCGTTGCTTACCGATCATTATGAGATGGAGCATGTTAAGAGCCAAAAGGAGCTCATGCATCCGAGTGTTTGGCGCGCAAAAATGGCCGCCTTTAAGGTCGACGAAAACATTGGCACTTGGGGCAGGGCATGGGGAATCTTTACCTCCATCATGGGCGAACGTAGGCCCGAGTTGTTGACCGAATTGCCTATTTATCAGTCACGGATCATGGAGTATTACGTATCATATGGGGGCAATCAGTGGTTCTGCTATGATAATATTTTTAGAAAAGCGAAAGAACACGACAAAAACTTGACTTGGGATTGTTACGACTCCGTTTCATGGTCAAAAATGGAGAGTACAGGAATGTTGAAAGTACCGTTGGTAGGAAGTAGCGGGGGCGAGTCCTCCCGCCAATACGCTGGGGCACCCTTTCGATCGGGTGCAGGTAACGACTACCACTCTAAGCCGAATGGCAACGCAGGTAAAAGGGGGATTTGTTGGAATTTTAACAGGGGTAAATGTACGAGGCCCCAGGGGTCGTGCAAGTTTAGACACAAATGTGGGGGGTGTGGGCAGCCATCCCATCCTGAGTCCATGTGCAGAGCCAAAACGGGTGATAACGGTGGTAGGGGAAGCGCCAAACAGGTCTGAAATAGTCCGAGGGGCGCCTTTACCTACTCCGATTGATACCATGGCGATGATTCCTTGGCTCAACGAATACCCGGATCATGCTTCAGCTGGGGTGTTGCGGAACGGGTTTTCATATGGTTTCCGCATCCCAGTGGGGGATTTTCAGGGTGTAGCAAAATGTAAGAACCAACTGTCGGTCTTGCAACATACGACCGTGGTACAGGAAAAAATTGGGAAGGAGGTTACTCGAGGTCGAGTCGCCGGTCCATTTGATGTGCCACCGATGGTTAACTTTGTTTGTTCCCCTTTAGGGGTGGTCCCCAAGAAGGACCCGGGTGAGTTTCGACTGATACATAATTTATCAGCCCCACGTGGTCTTTCCGTGAATGATGCGATAGACCCGGAAGTGTGTTTGGTGCGGTACGCATCTTTCGATGAGGCCGTTGCCATGTTGAATCGCCTAGGGCCCGGTGCGCTGATGGCAGTCAGATATTGAGTCAGCGTTCCGGTTGCTCCCGGTACACCCAGACGATCAGCGTCTCCTTGGTTTCATGTTTCAGGGTCACTATTACATGGATAGATGTATGCCAATGGGATGCTCTATATCTTGTGCCTATTTTGAAAAATTCAGTTGTTTTCTGCAATGGGTCTTCACAAAGAGGACGGGTTTTCACCATGTTATGCATTATCTTGATGACTTTTTGTTTCTGGGGGCAGCCGGGGATCCAGAATGTGGACAGGCTTTGAATGAATTTCGTGTCTTAATGAAGCATTTTGGTGTGCCATTGGCACCAGGTAAGACTGTGGGTCCCTCGACTTGCCTCGAGTTTCTGGGGATCGAGCTCGACTCAGAGGGAGGTTGTTTTCGATTACCGAGAGAAAAAGTGTTAAGATTCAGGGCATCCCTGGAGACGTGTATTAATGCGTCTAAGGTCAAACTGCTTCAATTACAACAATTGGTGGGCCAGCTGAGTTTTTCCCTGAGAGTAATGCCGATGGCCCGCCCCTTTTCCCGCTCGATCGCTCAAGCCATGGTCGGCCTGAAGGAGGGTCATCATCGCACGAGGCTGTCGCCAGGACATGCGCATTTGGTTGGCATTTCTGGCGGATTTCAATGGTCGAATTGTCTGGAACAAACCGGCGGTGTCCTCCGAGGAGCTGGGGCTGTGGACAGATTCGGCAGGAAGCATTGGTTTTGGTGCCATATTCGGCGCTCGATGGTCGGCTCAAAAATGGCCGACATGGTGGCACGAGTGCGGGCTGACAAGTAACATTGCTTTTCTTGAACTTTTCCCTATTCTGGTGGCCCCTGAAAACTTGGCCCGAGGGGTTCAGAGATCACTCTGTGGTGTTCTGGTCTGATAACATGACCGTGGTTGAGTGTATCAATAGTCAGGCAGCACGATGCAAATGGATTCTGAGACTGCTCAAAGAAATTGTGTTATTATGTATGCAACTGAATGTGCTATTTAAGGCAAGACATGTGCCGGGGGTAATGAACCAAGCGGCTGATGCGCTTTCTCGTTTCCGTATGCAGGCCTTCTGGGGTTTTCTGCCCACAGCGGACCCGGTGGCGGCACCCTTTCCCGAAGCTCTCTGGTCTCTCGGTGCCCCGAACTACAAAACCTTGTGGGAGAGAGTTCAGCACCCAGGACGAGGAAGGCATACAAAGGGGCGTTCCGTTCCTATTGGGCCTTTTTGGGGACTGCTAGGGGGGAGCTTTGGGGCCAGGAAGAGTTTGTAGTAAAATTTCTGCTGTCTTTACAGCGGGCAGGCAAATCAGTAGCTACGGCCCAGAGGCATCGGGCCGCCATTTCCTTTATGGCAAGGGCTCACGGGATCCAGGACCCGACAGCGTCTTTCGTTGTGCAAAAAGCGCTACGTGGGTGGCAACGCCTTGAGGGTCGCAGAGTAGATGAGAGGCACCCGATAGGTCTGGATAGGTTGGCCCTGTTATTATCCGTACTCCTTGCTACGTGTTCATCCCAGTATGAAACAGTGTTATTCCGAGCCGCTTTTGCGCTGGCATTCCATGGGGCTATGCGGGTAAGCGAACTAGTGGCGAAGAACAAGCAGGATACGATGGGGGGACTGTGCCGGGAGCACATTCAGGTCAAGGGGGAGACGATGACTGTCTCGTTTGTCAGGTCCAAAACCGATCAGGGTGCGATTGGGGACTGTATAATCATACAGAGGATTCCCGGGTCTTCCATGTGCCCTGTGGTTTGCGTAGAGGAATATTTAGCGCAAAGGGTGGCATCATGGGGGGGGGCCTTGTTGAGACACGCTGACGCCACCCCACTGACGAGGTTTCAGTTCCAGCGGGTGCTTGCGATGTCGATTTCGGCCGCGGGCTTGAACCCCGGCGAGTTTGGGACCCATTCCTTTCGGATAGGGGCTGCTACAGAGGCTACAGCCAGGGGTCTGAGTGTAGAAGAAGTAAAACGTGTGGGGCGTTGGTCCTCGAACTGTTATAAAAGGTATGTGCGGTTGCACATGTTGTGAAGCTGTAATGATGTACTCACGCTTCTTGTTTTTGTTTGGTTTTCAGTTGCGCAAGCCTACGAGGCGGGGCGGACTGTGCAGTCGACCCGACACCTGGGGACCAGCGGTCAGACATCACCGGCTGTGAAAAAGGAGGTGTGGGTCGTGGGCCACTCATACGTGAGGCGTGCCGCGGACGTATTCAAAGCAGGTGACATGATTCACGTGGCTGGGGAATACGGGTACAGGGTGTCCTTCTACGGAAAGGGCGGGCTCTGTATTGACCAATTTCAATCATTTTTTGAGGGTTTGTTAGGGCGGACAAGGTCACCGCCGTCTATAATCATAGTCCATCTTGGGGGCAACGATTTGGTGGCCACTGGTAGACGACTTCTTCTTGAGGCAATGCTTTCCACAGTAAGTTGGTTGGCAAGAAGAGTTCCAGGGTGTACAATTGCATGGTCCCATATGATCCCACGAAAAGTGTGGCGGGGGGCTATTTCGGTTTCTGCTCTGAATCATTCAGTAAGGAAAATTAATAACAAAGTGAGTAGATTGTTTCGTTCAAATACACTGCATTCTGTTTCGCATGGTTGTATTAAAGGGGACAGTATGTATTTGGGGGATGGTGTTCATTTGTCCCGGGTGGGGAACGAGTTACTCATAGGAGACCTCATAGCTTGGTTAAAGAGTTTATAACATGACCTTTAGGCAGGAGTGTTGTCGGGGGTCCGGATAGCCGGTCAACTATCCGGCCTGTGGCGGTAAGGTCATGATCGGTGAGCAGTAATTGGAAGATCCCTATGGGTGGGCGTCACCCATTACGGATGGGAGCGCTCGAGGGAGGTGGCCATTGGCCCCTCAACGGGGAGGCGGTCCCTTCTAAGGATGGGCCGCCGAAAGGAAAGGAAAGGCGGTCAAGGCCCCTTCCTGGGTAGGAGGGGCTACAGCCCCCTCCTGGGGAATTTCCCGGGGCCAGTATTTACAACAAGGGGTGGTGAGGGACAGAGTCTCTGAATTAAGCAGAAAGCTCTCACCCAGTCAAGAGATCAGGGCTAGATCCAACACCGTTTTTTAGCTCACTGCACCATCCCAGTTTCAGAACCTGGCTGTATGCAAATTAGTCTGTTCCTGTCCCATTGCATGATGGGAACAGGGCAAACCAAACTACAAAAGCCAATTCTTACACTGGGAAGGAAACAAGCTCCCGGGGACCGGTTTCTGGCATTACAGCCGTCTTCGGCCCGGTTTGCTTGAATCCTGATGGTGCAATGAGCAAGGGTCTCACATCTGAGAATACCCTTCCACGCTTAGGGTGGACAAAAATATTTACAACAAGGGGTGGTGAGGGACAGAGTCTCTGAATTAAGCAGAAAGCTCTCACCCAGTCAAGAGATCAGGGCTAGATCCAACACCGTTTTTTAGCTCACTGCACCATCCCAGTTTCAGAACCTGGCTGTATGCAAATTAGTCTGTTCCTGTCCCAGTGCATGATGGGAACAGGGCAAACCAAACTACAAAAGCCAATTCTTACACTGGGAAGGAAACAAGCTCCCGGGGACCGGTTTCTGGCATTACAGCCGTCTTCGGCCCGGTTTGCTTGAATCCTGATGGTGCAATGAGCAAGGGTCTCACATCTGAGAATACCCTTCCACGCTTAGGGTGGACAAAAATATTTACAACAAGGGGTGGTGAGGGACAGAGTCTCTGAATTAAGCAGAAAGCTCTCACCCAGTCAAGAGATCAGGGCTAGATCCAACACCATTTTTTTAGCTCACTGCACCATCCCAGTTTCAGAACCTGGCTGTATGCAAATTAGTCTGTTCCTGTCCCAGTGCATGATGGGAACAGGGCAAACCAAACTACAAAAGCCAATTCTTACACTGGGAAGGAAACAAGCTCCCGGGGACCGGTTTCTGGCATTACAGCCGTCTTCGGCCCGGTTTGCTTGAATCCTGATGGTGCAATGAGCAAGGGTCTCACATCTGAGAATACCCTTCCACGCTTAGGGTGGACAAAAATATTTACAACAAGGGGTGGTGAGGGACAGAGTCTCTGAATTAAGCAGAAAGCTCTCACCCAGTCAAGAGATCAGGGCTAGATCCAACACCGTTTTTTAGCTCACTGCACCATCCCAGTTTCAGAACCTGGCTGTATGCAAATTAGTCTGTTCCTGTCCCAGTGCATGATGGGAACAGGGCAAACCAAACTACAAAAGCCAATTCTTACACTGGGAAGGAAACAAGCTCCCGGGGACCGGTTTCTGGCATTACAGCCGTCTTCGGCCCGGTTTGCTTGAATCCTGATGGTGCAATGAGCAAGGGTCTCACATCTGAGAATACCCTTCCACGCTTAGGGTGGACAAAAATATTTACAACAAGGGGTGGTGAGGGACAGAGTCTCTGAATTAAGCAGAAAGCTCTCACCCAGTCAAGAGATCAGGGCTAGATCCAACACCGTTTTTTAGCTCACTGCACCATCCCAGTTTCAGAACCTGGCTGTATGCAAATTAGTCTGTTCCTGTCCCAGTGCATGATGGGAACAGGGCAAACCAAACTACAAAAGCCAATTCTTACACTGGGAAGGAAACAAGCTCCCGGGGACCGGTTTCTGGCATTACAGCCGTCTTCGGCCCGGTTTGCTTGAATCCTGATGGTGCAATGAGCAAGGGTCTCACATCTGAGAATACCCTTCCACGCTTAGGGTGGACAAAAATATTTACAACAAGGGGTGGTGAGGGACAGAGTCTCTGAATTAAGCAGAAAGCTCTCACCCAGTCAAGAGATCAGGGCTAGATCCAACACCGTTTTTTAGCTCACTGCACCATCCCAGTTTCAGAACCTGGCTGTATGCAAATTAGTCTGTTCCTGTCCCAGTGCATGAAGGGAACAGGGCAAACCAAACTACAAAAGCCAATTCTTACACTGGGAAGGAAACAAGCTCCCGGGGACCGGTTTCTGGCATTACAGCCGTCTTCGGCCCGGTTTGCTTGAATCCTGATGGTGCAATGAGCAAGGGTCTCACATCTGAGAATACCCTTCCACGCTTAGGGTGGACAAAAATATTTACAACAAGGGGTGGTGAGGGACAGAGTCTCTGAATTAAGCAGAAAGCTCTCACCCAGTCAAGAGATCAGGGCTAGTTCCAACACCGTTTTTTAGCTCACTGCACCATCCCAGTTTCAGAACCTGGCTGTATGCAAATTAGTCTGTTCCTGTCCCAGTGCATGATGGGAACAGGGCAAACCAAACTACAAAAGCCAATTCTTACACTGGGAAGGAAACAAGCTCCCGGGGACCGGTTTCTGGCATTACAGCCGTCTTCGGCCCGGTTTGCTTGAATCCTGATGGTGCAATGAGCAAGGGTCTCACATCTGAGAATACCCTTCCACGCTTAGGGTGGACAAAAATATTTACAACAAGGGGTGGTGAGGGACAGAGTCTCTGAATTAAGCAGAAAGCTCTCACCCAGTCAAGAGATCAGGGCTAGATCCAACACCGTTTTTTAGCTCACTGCACCATCCCAGTTTCAGAACCTGGCTGTATGCAAATTAGTCTGTTCCTGTCCCAGTGCATGATGGGAACAGGGCAAACCAAACTACAAAAGCCAATTCTTACACTGGGAAGGAAACAAGCTCCCGGGGACCGGTTTCTGGCATTACAGCCGTCTTCGGCCCGGTTTGCTTGAATCCTGATGGTGCAATGAGCAAGGGTCTCACATCTGAGAATACCCTTCCACGCTTAGGGTGGACAAAAATATTTACAACAAGGGGTGGTGAGGGACAGAGTCTCTGAATTAAGCAGAAAGCTCTCACCCAGTCAAGAGATCAGGGCTAGATCCAACACCGTTTTTTAGCTCACTGCACCATCCCAGTTTCAGAACCTGGCTGTATGCAAATTAGTCTGTTCCTGTCCCAGTGCATGATGGGAACAGGGCAAACCAAACTACAAAAGCCAATTCTTACACTGGGAAGGAAACAAGCTCCCGGGGACCGGTTTCTGGCATTACAGCCGTCTTCGGCCCGGTTTGCTTGAATCCTGATGGTGCAATGAGCAAGGGTCTCACATCTGAGAATACCCTTCCACGCTTAGGGTGGACAAAAATATTTACAACAAGGGGTGGTGAGGGACAGAGTCTCTGAATTAAGCAGAAAGCTCTCACCCAGTCAAGAGATCAGGGCTAGATCCAACACCGTTTTTTAGCTCACTGCACCATCCCAGTTTCAGAACCTGGCTGTATGCAAATTAGTCTGTTCCTGTCCCAGTGCATGATGGGAACAGGGCAAACCAAACTACAAAAGCCAATTCTTACACTGGGAAGGAAACAAGCTCCCGGGGACCGGTTTCTGGCATTACAGCCGTCTTCGGCCCGGTTTGCTTGAATCCTGATGGTGCAATGAGCAAGGGTCTCACATCTGAGAATACCCTTCCACGCTTAGGGTGGACAAAAATATTTACAACAAGGGGTGGTGAGGGACAGAGTCTCTGAATTAAGCAGAAAGCTCTCACCCAGTCAAGAGATCAGGGCTAGATCCAACACCGTTTTTTAGCTCACTGCACCATCCCAGTTTCAGAACCTGGCTGTATGCAAATTAGTCTGTTCCTGTCCCAGTGCATGATGGGAACAGACTTTGGACTGGGTAAGAGTGGTCTGTTTAACTCAGACACTCTGTTCATCACCACCCCCTTTTCTAAATCGTTTTTGGCCACTATAGGTGTGGCAGGGTATACTCAGACATGAGTCCCTTTCTCACTGCTCCATCAGGATTCAAGCAAGCCAGGCCGAAGAAGGCTGACATGCCAGAAACCGGTCCCCGGTAGCTTGTCTCCTTTCTGGTGAAGAATTGGCTTGGTAGTTTAGTCTGCCCTGTTCCCATGATGCACTGGGCCAGGGACAGACTGATTTGCATATAGCCAGGTTCTGAGCTGGGATGGGGCAGTGAGATAAATAACGGTGATGGATCAAGCCCTGATCTTTGGACTGGGTAAGAGTGGTCTGTTTAACTCAGACACTCTGTTCATCACCACCCCCTTTTCTAAATCGTTTTTGGCCACTATAGGTGTGGCAGGGTATACTCAGACATGAGTCCCTTTCTCACTGCTCCATCAGGATTCAAGCAAGCCGGGCCGAAGAAGGCTGAAATGCCAGAAACCGGTCCCCGGTAGCTTGTCTCCTTTCTGGTGAAGAATTGGCTTGGTAGTTTAGTCTGCCCTGTTCCCATGATGCACTGGGCCAGGGACAGACTGATTTGCATATAGCCAGGTTCTGAGCTGGGATGGGGCAGTGAGATAAATAACGGTGATGGATCAAGCCCTGATCTTTGGACTGGGTAAGAGTGGTCTGTTTAACTCAGACACTCTGTTCATCACCACCCCCTTTTCTAAATCGTTTTTGGCCACTATAGGTGTGGCAGGGTATACTCAGACATGAGTCCCTTTCTCACTGCTCCATCAGGATTCAAGCAAGCCGGGCCGAAGAAGGCTGAAATGCCAGAAACCGGTCCCCGGTAGCTTGTCTCCTTTCTGGTGAAGAAATGGCTTGGTAGTTTAGTCTGCCCTGTTCCCATGATGCACTGGGCCAGGGACAGACTGATTTGCATATAGCCAGGTTCTGAGCTGGGATGGGGCAGTGAGATAAATAACGGTGATGGATCAAGCCCTGATCTTTGGACTGGGTAAGAGTGGTCTGTTTAACTCAGACACTCTGTTCATAACCACCCCCTTTTCTAAATCATTTCCCGGGGCCAGGACATCTGCGACGGCAGATGTGGTAAGTTGTGTGGGGTTTGGGGAGGGGGTTTACGCTACCTTCTAGACACCTCACACGAGTCCTCGGACGACCTTTAAATGGCGTCGAGTTTATTGGGGCCCCCGTCAAGTCAAGGGAAATTGGTAGATGCACGTGAGGTACACCTCTGTGCGGTCGCCCCTCACAAGTGAGGGGGATATTTCTGGTTTAGGGATCTGACACCGGTTACGACCTTGCCGTTGGCCCTTAAACGTTAGGATGTACAATTTCAAGTTAAATGTTTTGTAGGATGTTAGTTCGGCTAGGTGAACCTTTGTATTAGAGAATATGTTAAGGTTAGCCAAATATCGCAATGCGGAAATGAAATTGTACATAATATGAAACTGTTATTTTAATGTTTTAATTTTGTTTCATATTTTAATAAATACGGCCGGGAGGATCACTCCCTCCCGTCTTCCAAAAGTTCAGAACCGTTTCCGGTTTCCCATTCCTTGGGGATTGTGTTGAGAGGGGGTGGTGGGTATCTCAGCCATATGGAAAGGGGCGACCATTCGGTCCCCCCGAACGTATGGCGGAGTACCACGATCCCCCCGGGAAGCCATCTTGGGCGGGAGGCGAGTCTCGGCTGGTATGCCCGTAGCGGCGTAGCCGGGGCGCGCCTTTTTCCCGCCCTGGAGTGGGCTGGCCTAGACACTGACGCGGCCGGCCACGCCCTTGGGGCAGGCAGGGGCGGGTTTACGCCCGCCCTGAAGACGGATAAAAGGAGCAACAAGCCAAGAAAGCATCCTCTTGTTCCTGTGCTCTGAAGCTGCACCTCCTCGCTGCACGTGAGCTCGAGACGGAACGAAGAGCCAATTTTGACCCACCCACCAGCCCCTGAGGACAGCAAGTGGTTTTTGAATAAAGTTTGATGTGGTGACTCTATTTCTTGCAGGTTGTGATGATTATCGTGATATCTTTGAATATGCAATAAAGAATGGTCAATTTGTAGTATGTTTTGCAAATAAAGTAATTCTGCACTAGTGTTGATCAGTAATCATGCTTTTAATAAATTGTAATTATTACTGTCATTTAGTAATTTAGTCATTTAGTAATTTAGTTAGAATTGTCGTATTTATTTTGGTCGGGCGGTAAGGTCATGATCGGTGAGCAGTAATTGGAAGATCCCTATGGGTGGGCGTCACCCATTACGGATGGGAGCGCTCGAGGGAGGTGGCCATTGGCCCCTCAACGGGGAGGCGGTCCCTTCTAAGGATGGGCCGCCGAAAGGAAAGGAAAGGCGGTCAAGGCCCCTTCCTGGGTAGGAGGGGCTACAGCCCCCTCCTGGGGAATTTCCCGGGGCCAGGACATCTGCGACGGCAGATGTGGTAAGTTGTGTGGGGTTTGGGGAGGGGGTTTACGCTACCTTCTAGACACCTCACACGAGTCCTCGGACGACCTTTAAATGGCGTCGAGTTTATTGGGGCCCCCGTCAAGTCAAGGGAAATTGGTAGATGCACGTGAGGTACACCTCTGTGCGGTCACCCCTCACAAGTGAGGGGGATATTTCTGGTTTAGGGATCTGACACCGGTTACGACCTTGCCGTTGGCCCTTAAACGTTAGGATGTACAATTTCAAGTTAAATGTTTTGTAGGATGTTAGTTCGGCTAGGTGAACCTTTGTATTAGAGAATATGTTAAGGTTAGCCAAATATCGCAATGCGGAAATGAAATTGTACATAATATGAAACTGTTATTTTAATGTTTAAATTTTGTTTCATATTTTAATAAATACGGCCGGGAGGGTCACTCCCTCCCGTCTTCCAAAAGTTCAGAACCGTTTCCGGTTTCCCATTCCTTGGGGATTGTGTTGAGAGGGGGTGGCGGGTATCTCAGCCATAAAGTAATGTACCTCTTGTTTTAAATCATGTTGTCGAAAATCATATCAGAATTAATTCTATCCACGTTCTAGATTCAAAAATACCCGTTAAGAAAGCAATTCTCATATCACATGTGTACTGGAGTGCATGCCTTCTGGGGCTCATATCATAAAACCTGGGCTTTCTTAATGTAATCAAACTCACTAAAGCATAGCAGTGTACATGGTAACACAACCCACAGGAGTACAATGTTTGAATGGGTTTTGCATTGTTATAGACCTTAGCCAGTGGATTTGTCCATGTAGCATGCTTAAAGAGTCAATTAATAAAATTAATCCAACCACCATCAAGGAATAACATTTTGTTAAAAGGGTAGGGCAGAAATAGTCGGTATGTTACAAAATGGCCACTCTATTAAAGAGGATAATGAAACAGATAATTCAGTAGAACTATGGATCTTCAAGATGGAGGGGGAGTTAGGTGGAAATTAATCTGTTCATCTGCCAAAACAAGGCATTTTAAAAGCCTTCTTGGGTTGATGTCATCCCACATTTAGGGGCCTATTACGATTGCGGTTTTTCCGCATCCTCCGGGCCTGCGGAAGCCACCGCCGGCCCGGGGATGCGGAAAAACCGCAGCGGACCCACCAAAGACCCACCGCCACATTAGGATGGCTGGTGGGTCCTGGTTTCCGTCCGCAGCTTTTCCGCCGCGGTTGGCTTACAATCGAGGCGGAAAAGCTCTAATATGGTGACGGTGTCTCTCAGACACCGTCAGCCATATTAGGATGGGCTGTTAAAAATGCTTTTCCGCGGCGGGTTTTCCGCCGTGGAAGAGCATGTTTAACTTCACTGCTTTTCACTGGAGTGAAAAGCATGTGTAACTTCACTGCACGGTGCCTGCCGCTTTCTGCATACAAATGCAAAGTATGCATTTTTACCATTGCGGCGGATGCAGCTTGAAGCCGCACCTGCCGCAATGGTAAAAATAGAGGATGTGACCTCCTACTCTATGGTGGCGGACGGACTCAGGTCCGTCCGCCATCATAATCGGCCCCTAAGTGTGAGAGGAAGGGAATTCCATAGGTAGGCCTGTATGTGAAGGCTTAACACTTCGGAATTCTTGAATCTCACCAAGTAGATTGAAAGACGGTTTTCATTTGCTTACCATAGACACCTGTCTGTCTGTTTGGATTAGAAACATCCTAATTAGGTACTCTGGTGTCCCGCCAAGAGCTTGTTAAGTTAACAGAGAATCTTGATTTCTATATTTACCTCTATTGAAATCCAGTGCAGTGAACTCATAAGAGGCAAGATAAAACTCAGATCATAATCAGATAGGCTGCATTGTTTGGACTTGTCGTAGGTCGTGTTTTGGCTACAGGCCCCTGTAGTGATTTTGCAATAATAATTTAGAACCATACCACTGCAAAGACCAGTGTGATTCATGAGGTGGGAACAAAATAATTAATTAATTCAGGTGGTCTTGATCACTATCATTAGGGGTGTGAGGATAGAGTGGCTCATTTTTTATAACATTGGCATTGTAAGTTTTGTTTGGGGAGTAAGAGGAAGGTATATATTTTCTTTACAGGGTTCACATACAAGTTTAAAATGCTACCTGAAAGAGCTGAGCCCCAATTCACAACATATTTGTTAAAATAATTTAAAATGATAATTGTTTTTGTTGCGAACCTCATATTAGTGGGATGCCTTTCTTCTAGAAAAGAACGAAACCTACCTTGTGCATTATGTAGACCCCCAACACTCCTGTCAATGTATTTATTAGTACATATTTGCTACTGACATAATCCAATCGATGTGCACTCTGGTTACTGTCTAAGGACCTCCGGCCCTTTTTAGGTTTCTCAGATTTGGTAAGTGAAATTAATTCTATAATAATACCAATTTATGTATTTGAGTATTATGAATGTCATATCAATGGATATGGTTATCAAAATAAACTGATTGTTTACCTTGCTAAAAAAAATGCCCAAAGTCCCTGCTCTACTCCATGCTGATATGTCCTGTTCCTCCCCGGTCCTTCCTGCCCATTCCTTTGGGAGGACAGAGTATTCTTTAATCTGGCGATTGACTGGATATATTTGGTTGTCGTGGGTCTCAGAGTCTGCATCACAAAAATATGACAAATATGCACCTAGTTTTGGTCAGGTAGGGATGTATTAGTCTTGCACAGTACCATGGTCAGCCTAGAAATAGTCCTGTTATATTTATACATAAATAAACTAGGTCTTCAAATGGTGTCCATTGTGCTCACAATACAACTTATCAGTAAGTTTGCCATATTTCTGATCTAACGTATTCATAAGTTCAAAAATATGTATTTCATTTTAGAGATGGACTTGCATTTAGCACCAAATAATTGTGTAAATTAGTATGTGGCTCATATAAAAAAGGGTAAATGTTTTGTGGCGCAGTCCCCAGGCAACTCAATGTATCCTGAAAAATATGCTTGTCTTGGCAATACCTGGGATGATATATTGGCTGCATTGTTTTCCATTGTTTATTCTTGAACGCACTTTTGATGGCTCAATCTTCACAAGGTAGTAAATGAGCAGACTGCTAAATTAATGAATATCTATAAACATTTCAGAATATGTTGTATTTTTTGTGTAGGTATCTGAAAGTAGTTGCCTTCAAATATTTACAGCTATAGATGTAATCTCTATCTTGCATAAATTAAAAATAGTCCTATTTTATTGAATTTATTGCGTTATTGAAATACCTCTTTTTATCCATGATGATCTTTCTTGAAAGCAAGAGAATCATAAACTGTATGTTATGACTGGGCACCATTTCAGCAACCCCTGTTTACTTTTCTCTGTTCTACACTACTTTTGCTCTTTACTGATGAAGGGCTAAACCCAGAAAAAATGTGTCTAGAGATAGCAGCACTACCTGCACCAATTTTGGTGACGAAGTACAGCAACTTTGGAAGTAAGCATACTGCATCTACCAAGATGCATTTGGGAGAACTGTGCTGGGATGAGAAGCAGTGTGCTCCCTCTCCCCTTGGATATCAATTATCTGTATGGATGTGTTTGTACTTGATCTTAGAAATCTTGGAGATATGCTAAAATACAATTGTCATTTTGGATTACTCAGACCTAAAATTAGTGAATATGTCATAAAGACTCAAAAACAAAAAATTATGGGAGCAATGCATGAAAATAGTCTAAACCACTGGCAATCACTCTGGGTTGCATTATAACCAATCAATTTTCACACACTTTGGCGCTCTATAAAGAAGTCTGACTTATGCAAATAAGTACTGACCCTGCTCCTCATGGAAACAGTCCTCCTTGAAATGCCAGGCAATGCCCCTCCAAAGGGTGCACAACAAACTTCAGACTGATTTCAACCTCATTAGGCTTTGCCAGTGTGGAATAGCTCAAATTGTATCACACAGCAAGCAAGGGGCCGATGTCTGGGTATTGCCAGTGGACAAGAATATTTGCAAGTATTCCTCCCTTAACCATTTTGTGCGTCATTTTGTAAAGACTGTCAACATTACCACAGCAAACCAGTGGTTCATGGAGGAACTCATTCAAAGATGTACTTCCAATAGGTGGTATAATATGGTCCTTAGTTTGGTTGTTTATATTATTTGACCATGGTGGCAAGAAAAGTTCCTAAACATCTATCTTGAATCCTATATGTTCAAGTGTCAGAGCATCACTCTGTAATGTAAAACTTACTCACTTTGATGGAACAAAATCCATGGAGTGTGCTAATAATAGGATTAAAGAGGCTTAGACATTATTGAGGGGATGTGCACAAATGGCAGTGCAATGAACAGGTTCACAGTTATTAATAAGACACAAGAAACAATATTTTCTGAGTGGTCCCTTTTTACATGAATGTGTCAGAGCTTGAAAGTTGTAAATCTTATTTGAACAACAATTATTATAAGTAGTTTGGCTAATTGAATTTGATAGTGTCTAGCCAGTATATTGGGGTGATACACATAAGGGGCATCAGACTGCCAATGAAACTCATCTGTCAAGCTTGCTTGACAGACTAATGGAACTGTCTAAATGACAATTGAAATTTGAAGCTCACAGAAACTTTTGACCAAAGTTCATTGGTCCAGTCCTCTTTAAAGACAAACAATCTTACCCATCCATAGGCAGCATGCTTCCTCATAGGGCCCCTCTTCATATCAACATAATATAGGGTGCCATTGTGAGCGACAACTCTAATAGAAGGGGAATTCTTGACATTTGTTTTAGCAAAGTCGGAAGAGGATCCTCTATGAATGTCAGTAAAAATTGTCTAACGGATTGAACCCTGCAGAGGGGAAACAAAGAAGTGGTAACACTACCTCCTGGTGGCCCGTTCATTGTATTCTTGTCTCCAGTTGTTAGACATTAAAAAGGAAGGGGGATTATTTCAACCTGATAAGGGAGGTAAACATGTTTCTGCCTAAAAAGCATCCTCAAATATAGGGACCAGCGCCCTCTCTGCTATTGAGACTCGCTAAATAAGAATCAAAAAGCAAAAAGTAAATAAATATACACGACCAGTGGCAGATAGGTTTTCATGAAAGGCCACAGGATGGGAAACTTGTGTATGTCAGGTAACATATATGCATTATTATAAGACATACCTTGAATCAGTGACTGAAATTAGGAGCCTGGCCTACCAAGTGGTGGGACCCAAAACTAGTAGTGTCATAAATAAAGGGAAACCACACAGTGTTAGTGACAAGTGGGTGCAGTGTGCAATTTCCCAATATTGAGATCATTACAGAAGTCTTACCCAAGTTAGGTTGGGATGTCACCTCAACTCTACCTCCAATTCAATCATAAAATATCTTACTGGAGCAATGAGCTTGATTAATTCTAAAATGGCAATGTGGAAGGTTGCCCAATGATCAGTAAATGATGCCTGTAACAAATTGTTGGTATCCATGGCTAGCCTTGAAGTTCCAATATTGGATGCTCTTTCCGATGGCATGGCCACAAATTATAGACAATTGTGTGTTTTAAATGCCTCTTTTAGTACTACTGCTAATTCTCCTCCACTTGCTGCAAGCTCTTCTCCAGCTAAGAAGAAGAGAGCACAAGTTAGAGCAACGTATTCATGAGAAGCCTTATGTAACAATAGTTTGTAACCCTACAAGGCAAACTGGGAAAAGGATGCAGAAACTGATACACTGATAAATAAAACTTGGGCACAGAGATGGATTTCATGAAGAACTTCGTAAAGACCACCCTAGAGGATGTGAAATGTAAACTTGCACTCTTCAAGTCTACTGTATCAAAAATGCTGGAGCATTTAAAAAAGCATACTACAAGTTCTACTAGCAAAAGTATGTTTATTTCCAATGATGGCCACCTTACCTCTTGCCTACTGGGACAGGGCCCAGCAAAGAATATTATTAGCGAGTCTTATGCACCCAAGTAAAATGTCTATGAATAACCTTAAATGTTATGCAGATTGTGATGGTTCAAATGTGAGGAAGTACTCCTCTCAGGAGAAAGTGCAACCTCCCTTGCCCCATGGTGACACCCTAAGAGGTGCTAAGGTTAAGTGCCTTGATTTTCACCAGACTCCCTAATCCTTATCAGCAAGATATTGTGCACATTCGATCCAAGGCAACTCTATGTCATTGCACTGAAGGGTGCCTCCTCACTGAATGTTACCTCCACTGAGACTTAAAAATATAGTGTTCCATTGGTTGTATAGCAATGTTTAATATTTGTATAATTACATTTTTACTTTGAGAAAAGTAAAGAGGTTGGCAAATCCAGGAAGACAAGCAAAGAAGATTGCATTGTTATAAACTTTTCCTGCCCTCACAAATTCATATTATCAGCATTAAATAACATGCAGACTGTGGACACCCATAAGGGAGGGAAAATGTATGTTTTGCCCTCAGGTTATTTTTATAAGCCAGGATTAAGTCTAACAAATACCGTTTCTCACCATTCTGAAGGAAGAGGGTGTCCTTTTGAACAATGAGACTCTGTAGCTATAACCAAAAGGCTTCCTCTTCTTGACACTTTAGAGGAAGTAGAATGATTCCCTGCCCCTTTGTACCGATACTCCTAAACTGGACTGAAGTCCCAATTTTTTCATGGAATATTGCAGGACTAGCTAATAAGGGGCATTCTACCGATTGGCAGAACTGCATTACAAAAGCCCAGATAATATGTATATAGGAAACTTAGATGGTTGGTACAATCAAAGTGTATGGCTTTTTATCTGATGCTATCCATGCCATTCCTTCCAATGCAGGCAGGGCCAGGGGCAGTCTTATTACTTTGATTTTAGTTTTATTTACATCTAAAGTGAAAAAGATGTTTGTAGACTCCTCATATTATCAGTTTGTTTGATTGTCAATAGAAATAACCCTGACATTTGATTTATAAACAAATGCAATAATACATTTAATGCCACCCTAACAGAAGTACTTGGTGATATGGAGACCAAATTAGATACCTTCCTTCAGGCCAATGGTTTGTGGTTTAGTGTACTCTCAAGAGTGAGCACGTTGTGTGTGATTCGTATGGTGATGCATTGGATAACATGATGATCAAATGTAATTTCTCAATGGCTGATGTACAATGCAAATGTAGCAATATATTTGTACCTACTTTTATTGAGATGGGTGCTCTGAGTACCTTTGATTACATTTTGACAATACTTAATTAATTAGTGCTGCTTTTGGGGTAAAAAAAAAGTTTTGAGTGATCATAATCCGCCGTTAACTTTTATTAATGCATATACGTATTAAAACAGAGCTACCCGAATGCTGTTGCAGAAAGGCATATTGGGGTGAGACTGAAAAGATCTGGTGTGGATCCATCAACTTCATTACCTGACTAGATGAGGAAGCTGATTCTGGATTAATTATTCGGGCTTATGAACCCATGTTAAAGTCAATTAACTTTTTTATGATAGGGGAGATAAAGGGCATTAAACAAACCTCTAAGGGATGGTTTGATACAGCCTGTACAAGGGCATGTAGACAGCCCTTCACTCTCGACCTAGAGAAAAGGTTGTCACGCAACGGTGTGGTCATGAGTATAGAAAAGTCTTTGTTTTCAGAAAGGGAGAGCTACAAGAAGAGGCCCAGATTAACTTAATTCAAGCATCTGAGACTAAGGACATGTTCCTTTTTTGGAGAACCATTAATGCTCCCCTCCTTAAGGATACCCCTAGTCTAGAAAGTACAGTTTCTGGACTTGATTGGGTTGACAATTTTACTTTCATTTTTAACCCCACAAATATTTGTAGTACTTCTGCTAATGATAAAGGGGTCACCTCCCTTGTCCCTGTTACTTTTGATTGATTGATTGATTGATTGATTGATTGATTGATTTTACATCTTGTAGAGCGCAGCGAATGTCCGAGGGCGTCTTGGCGCTAAAACAGCCTGGAAAGTAAAATTCCAACAAATTTTATTTTATATGAACTTATTAGTTGTTGAATAGCCAGGTTTTCAGCCTACTTCTGAACAACATCAGGGAGGTACTATTTTTGATCTCTAATGGAAGGGAGTTCCATACCTGAGCAGTGCCAACAATAAAACTCCTCCCCCCCAGCGTAGCTGCTTGTACCTCGGGACTACCAATAAGTATGCCTGTGCTGATCTTGAGTTTCTGGAAGTAGAGTATTTCCTGAGATGTGTTCTCAGATAAAGAGGCCCTTTCCCCTGTAATGCCTTAAATGCAAGACACTGAGCCTTGAATATAATTTTCTTCCCCTCCGGCAGCCAGTGGAGATCCCTCAATCGATTAGTTACTGGTTCATGTTTGGGAATAATTAAAGTTAGTCTTGCCGCTGCAGTCTGCATCCGTTGAAGAATTTATCTTGGTACTAGATTGGAGCAGCAAAGGCAAGGCTCCAGGACCTGATGTTGTCCAAGTGTACACATAAGAATTTACTTTTGCTTTGGGCCCCTGCTTACTATGTTTTACATGCACCTGGAGTTGAGTATCTCCTCTTAGCATAGTCTGAGAGGATTATTGGCCCAATTTTACAAAGGGTAGGAAGAGCGACCCTAAATGTCACAGACCTATCTCATGCCTAGACTTGTCTAAAAAGCTTTTGGGAAGAGTTCATTTGGAGGGATTGGAGCAACGGTGAGAGAAGATTTTCTACTGCTCGACTCACAATATGGGTTTAGAAGGGGTACAGGGACAGTAGAACAATGCCTAAATCTAAACTTATTTATCAGCAGATATACAAGGGCTAAGGGTGTGCTTCTATATATGTGTTTTATGGATCTGAGCAGTGCTTTTGACCTAGGAAATTATAATAAATGATGGCATACTATAAATTTGCTATACACTCCAAGGTATATAATGTCTCTGTTGGCCTAAATGTATGGCAATGTAACAGCTTTTTGTACCAAACAGGGAATGCACTATCCCACTATCCCATTTTATTATATGCAGATGATGCAGTTTTGTTATCACTGACTTCAATTGGAATGCTAAGATAACCTGTATGAAGGGTAGGTTAAAGGTTAAATGCTGGCCCCATTACATCAAGGGGCAGTGTATTATCAATGTGCAAACCTTCTTTTATTTGGAAACACAATTATCTTTGTGCAGTAACGTTATGTTGTTATGTTATGTTATAGTGCTTTTATATAGCGCACGGCTACTCAACAAGAGTGTCCCGGCGCTTTCCACTAGCAGCTCAGAATAAAAATAACACAACAAAGCTAAAACAGAATGAGAAACAAGAAAAACAGAAAAGCCTACTGATTAAAAAGCCAAGTCTTCAAGCTCTTCCTGAACTGGAGCAGATTGGCGGTGCTACGGAGCGTGAGTGGAAGCGAGTTCCACAGCTGGGGAGCTTTACAGCTAAATGCGCGCCCCCCTGCGCGGGCCTTCCTCACCCGCGGGACAACCGCTGTGAAAAGGGATTCCGACCGCAGGGAGCGGGTAGGACGATAGAAAGCTAGTCTCCGCCTCAAATATCAAGCACCTGAGCCAAACAAAGCTTTGTGCGTCAGCGTCAGGGATTTGAACAGGATCCGCTTCCGGATCGGCAGCCAGTGGAGCGTTTGTAGCAAGCCGGACGCTCGAGCTCGTCTGCGCAGGCCGAAAATTGCCCGGGCGTCGGAATTCTGCGCCACCTGCAGGCGCTGGACCAGATAGTCAGGAAGGCCAAGAAAGAGGGCATTGGCGTAATCTAGCCTTGATCCAATAAGCGCCTGCACAGTAATCCGCCTATGCTCCACAGACAGTAGGGGGAGGAATTTGCGAAGCATTTTCAAAATTCCGTAGCAGGTGCCGGCCAGACCGAGAATATGCGTTCTCAGCGACAGCTGGTTGTCCAGCTTGACTCCCAGATTTTTAGCAACCAAAGATGATTGTGCGGGAGGACACATATCGGACGGCCACCAGTGCCGCCACTCAGGGTCGGTGACACACCCAAAGAATAAGACCTCAGACTTACTCGAATTGGCCTTCAAACTGTTCCACTGGAACCAGTCGAAGACCATTCTCAAACAGCCCCGTATACTCTCTCCATCGAACTCCTGGTCCTTCCCGCACGTGAAGAGGAGTTGCGTATCGTCGGCGTAGGACACGATCTGGGCCCCGTGAGCCTCCACCGCAGCCGCCAAAGGGGACATGAAGATGTTAAACAGCTTGGGGCTCAACACAGAACCCTGTGGAACCCCGACTCCCAGTGGCGGCATCTCGGCAGAGCTCTGGGAAACCCAGACCGTCTGGCGGCGGCCCTCCAGAAAAGATGTGAACCACTTGAACACCGTCCCCCTGAGGCCGATGTCATGAAGCCTAGCTAGGAGCGCCTCGTGGGGGACGGTGTCGAAGGCCGCGACAGGTCTAAGATGACCAGCATGGCCCTACCGCCGACATCCAAGGTCTCCCTGATGATCTCAGTGACCTCCACCAAAGCCGTTTCCGTGCTAAGGTTAGGACGGAATCCGGATTGGGAGGGATGGAGCAGATTGTTAGCTTCCAAAAAGCTCGACAGGACGCCATGGACGTGTTTTTCGGTGATCTTAGCTAGAGCCGGGAGGAGTGAAATTGGCCTATAGTTGGCCAGAGCCTCGGCGTCAAGACCCGTTTTTTTCAGGAGGGGGATCACCATCGCTCTTTTCCAAGAGCTAGGGACCCTCCCCTCCCTGAGGGAGGCGTTGAGGATGGGGTTGACCAGCGGGTTCACCACGGCCGCCACCCCAGCCAAGAATTTGGCAGGGCAGGGGTCGAGTGGCGAGCCAGATTTAATAATAGCCAACAGCAGCCTGGACGCATCGCTGGAAACAGCTGGAAGGTCAGACAACAGCGCCACAGGCGTGCACGATGGTCCGCAGCCCGCCCCAGGGGGGCTGCTTCCCTCCTCAAGCTTCTCAGCAAAGGAGGCCTGAATCGCCTTGATCTTGTTGGTAAAGAAGCTCGCAAGATCACATGCCCACGCATCCGAAGATATACGTGGGGGCGAGTGGGAACTGGGGGTCGTGAACTCCTTCACAATGGTGAAGATCTCCTTACAGGAGTTCGCAGATGCCTCAATCCTCCTCGCCAGGTATTCCTTCTTAGCTACCAGGATGTCCCTATGGTAAGCCTTCACAGCCGCCCTATAGGCGCGTTTAGCCTCCCCGTCATACAAATGGCGCCAGGTCCTCTCGGCCAACTTACATTGGCTGCGAGCCACACGAAGCGCCTCCGTAAACCACGGTGCAGATTGCCGTATCGCCGTGGACCGGGGGGCTGGCCTAGGGGCAAGATCGTCCAACCTTTCAGTCAGCCACAGCTGTAGAGCCTCAGTGTCTCTTTCCAGATCACCTGAAAGGTGGCATGGGTGGTCCATAAGCGCCTGCTCCTGCATGTCGGGCGTCACTCTATGCAACGCTCTCGAGGCTGGTCTGGGCAGCACAGGGGCGCTGGTATCCGGCCGCCCCTTCTCCAGGACGGAGAATCTAATCAGCCTGTGATCCGTCCAGAACACCGGCAGGGTATCGACCTCCGCAATCGGTACTGACGAGAAAACCTGATCCAGGGTATGCCCTTTCTCATGTGTTGGGCCTGACACAAACGGTACAAGGCCCAGCAGAGATGTAATATCCAGCAATTTGATAGCGTCCGGGTCATCCGTCAAGTCAAAATGGAAGTTGAAGTCACCTGCCACCACGCAGTGCGGTGTGGACAACGCTAGCTCAGAGATAACTGTCTGCAGGTCCTCGAAGAAGGAACCCACAGGGCCAGGTGGCCTGTAAACCAGCAGCCCCTTCAGAGCTTGGCCCGGGGACAGTCTAAGCGTAAAGGCAAGCGACTCTGAGCTCCCAATGGAGTTCAGGGGAAGCACAGAGCAGGAAATGCTCTTTTTCACCACTACCGCCACTCCCCCGCCCCTTCCCTTCACTCTATCCTGCCGGAAAATGTTATACGCCGGAGGAATGGCTGAGAAAATTTCCGGATTGGACGCTTCTCCCAACCAAGTTTCTGTCAATAGCAGACATAAGGGATTTTCCCTGACAAGGAGATCGTATATATGTAGGGCATGGCATCCTATGGACCTCGTATTGAGCAGCAGGCATAGATGCTTCACACCTGCCGTAGCTGGGCGAGGGACATTGGCATGTGTCCAGGAAGGCGTCCAGCCACAGCCCGGACAACGCCGTTTGCCCTTAAAACGCCCCGGGAAAACGGAGCGACAGGAACAGGAATGGCTCCGCATGTTCCGCAGCATCGCCGAGGAGTAACAAATCATCCATGCCTGAGTCTAGCCGATCCGCCGTCCCCCGCCGCCCTGACGCCGACGGGCGCAGACGGGCAGGACTCCGGCACAACTCAGGCTAAGCAAAGGCGACCCCCTGCGCGTCCCGCTGCGCGGAGGGGAGCGGCTTTAAATAGGCGCTCCCGTCATCCCTTAGCGCGCGAGTCCGCTCAAAGATGGCGGCCGCCGCCGGATGAGGTGCCCCAAACAGATATGGCGCCCAAAGTTAACCCCCAGGACCCGGACCCACCAAAGTCCAATACAAAACAAACAAGTCATTCTAATTTGTTGAGAACTACAGGAGGAAGGTTTAGGTTTGGTTTAGGTTTGGTACCAACATAGGCACAAACCCCATAAGAGAAATGTTGACTATTTACAAAGTAAATGACTTTCATTGGAGATGCAGTGCCACAATCGATTTCTGAGACCCTTATACAAAAGAGGTAAGCCTCCTCTGTATTGAGGACTTATATGTGAAACCTAGGGTTTTTTGGCATGTAGTTTGTTTAAAAATGAGCTCTTATTCACCAAAACTATTATTAAGGATTATTGAATCATGAATTTAAAATTCCCTGCCTCTCAAATATTGGAGATATTTTGAGTCTGATCGTTGATTTGGATTATAACTATTTAAGAAACTCCTGAGCATATAGCTCATTACCATAAGAATGAATTATAAGCATTATTTATTGCAATTAGAGAGCCCAATAGAGCTGTAAGGGACTCAGGGAAAATGATGGTTAAAAGTTATGTATATGTTAATAAACAAGATGGGATCCAACCCTACCTGTATACTGTAACAAATATATTTTGTTTGAGGGTTATTAAAAATATGATTGATTTCCCTCCCAAAAATGTGGTTTCAGTATACAGACAAGCCGCCCTGCTCCTGTGATGGGAAATCAATTCAGTCAACTGTGCACTTTGCATTTTTTTGTAAATTTTATAACAAATAAAGGAAGTGTTTATTAAAACCATTATTTGTTAATATGAAATTTAATATTCATAAAACTGCTTTTTATCTATGTATACTGTAATACAGTGGCCTCTTAAGTGATCACAATCCTTCGTGAAAGGAAAAGGTGAACTATTCTGGAATATTGATTTATGGAGCTATATGACTGCCATGAACATTTTTAATAGTTTTCTAAATATGTATTTTATTCATAGTCTTTTATGGTTTACTGTATATAAACCGAATATGGATTTACAATGATGCTGATGTTTATGATTAAAGGTAGCACATAACGCAATATTTATGTCAGAGGATTTTTCTGTGTATGATATTTTGACTCACACCCTTGCACTATATTTAAAACTTTTTAACTGTGTATTTTCATACTATACCTATATACTTTTAAATAAAAGAAATGTATTTCTACCTATGATAGTTAATCACCATGTATTTGTCATCACCTCATTCTCTGCCTCACATTTCCCAAATATCTAAATCCTAATTTTGGGAAAGGGGGAAAGATGCAAATGTATTCAAGACCTGAAGAACTGTTGAAAAAAACATGAGTTTTGGGGGTGAATTATTTATTGTTCAGCTCAAATAAGGTAATCCAATCCGCTTTTCTTACAAGAATAGTGAATACATTTCTCAACAATAATTAGTCTAGCGTTTGTAAAACTGAGAATTCATCTGACCTTTTAATGCCTGTGTTTGTTCTCCCAATATGGCTACTGCTCCACTTGGTAGGTTTTAGAAACTTAGGATTCTGGTTGGCAGGATATACACACTATCCTAGCAGGAGCCACAATCTTAGTCAGGGTAAGTCAAATAGACAACTTAAATTAACTTGTGCTTACCTTCTAGTAGCTTGGAACAGAGAAGTCAGGCTTAACTTAAGAGGCAATGTGTAAAGTATTTGTGTAACACTTTAATTACAGTAACACAGTGAAAACGCCGCAAACAGTCTCGACACCAGTTTAGAAAAATAGAGAATATTTATCTAAGTAAAACAAGACCCACATGACAAAAATCCACTAAGTAAAACTCGAGATGAATTTTTAAAAATTATATCTAAAAACAGTGTTAGAAGTCAATAGCACTAAAAGGTTACTTGAGGTGGAGCTTGACAGGGTTAAATACGAAGTTCAGGCCCACCACAATGAAAGGCAGGCTGACAACAGGACGCACGCAGGTCCAGCTGAAAATGTACCTTGTCTGGAGCAAGCGTCGGTGTGGCAGACTCGATGAGTCAGTTCCAGTTCACACAGTCATGTTGATGCGTCGAAAATCAAGCCTCACAGTGGTATCTTTGGATCTGCGCTGCTTTGTTGTTGAGCCTCACTGTCCGGACCTCAAATCAGCTCTGTGTCATCGTTAAAGCTTGCAGTCAGGTCAATGCGTCGTCGTTGAACAGTGCAAGGATGTCCTTGGATCAGCTTGGCTTCAAAGGACACAGTGGTAACAATGCTTTAATTTTTGGAGGCCCAGGACTGGAGGGGGGTACCTCGGGAAGGGTAGGACTCACAGAGGACAGAGTCCAGCAGTACCAGCAGAGTTACATTGTGACCCAGAGACTTAGGAGAAACTTGGGTTTAAGGATGTACAAAAAAGGTCCAGTCCCTCTTACTCCCAGGTAAGAAACCGCAGGCAGCAGGCCAACACAGCAGAGCAAGAAACAAAGTGATAGTCACTCCTACAATACAGAAATCATCAGGCAGCAGGCCAACACAGCAATGCAGGTAGCCACGTGGCAGTCCCTCCTAAAGCACAGCACTCTCCCTTCCAGGCAGAATGTCTTTGGTTACAAAATGTTCTGGTATGGTGTTGTCATGTGTCCAGTACTTATACCCAAATGTGTCTTTGTAGTGAGGGAGACTTCAAAGACGCCTTTGAAGAGCACAAGGACTTTCTCACTACAGGGTGGTATGCTGCTCTTCATGTAGCGACAGGCACAGCCCTATTCAGGTGCATGTGTCAGCTCCTCCCTCCAGATCTACCTCAGTAAGGCCTTCAGCCTGGTGCTGGGCCATCAGTTTCAAAATGGCAAAGCCCTTCTTCCTCTGAGTGACTATAAAGAGGGAATGTACAAAATCCAGCTGTCACCTAGACATGTAATCAGAGACAGGCAGAGGAACGGAACAGCTAAAATAAGAACATGACAGCGTTTTAAAAGTAGCATTTTCAGAATTTAACATCCAACATCACCAAAGGATGTGATTTTAAAATCCAGAGAGACCAACCTTCAAATCTCTATATTTTCCCAATTTGAAATGACATTTAAAAGATTTTAAGGCAATCCCAATGTTAGCCTATGGGAGAGATAAGCCTTGAAGCAGTGAAAAACGAATTTAGCAGTTTTTTACTACCAGGACATGTAAAACTCAAAAGTACATATCCCACCTTCTAAATACACTGCACCCTGCCGGTAGGGCTGCCAAGGACCTACCTTAGAGTTGACTAATATGTAATAAAAGGGAAGCTTTGGGCCTGGCAAGTAGGTTAACTTGCCAGTTCAAAATGACAGTTTAAAACTTCACACACAGGATCTGCAGTGGTAGGTCGAAACAATGTTTAAATACTGTTGAGTGGCTGGTGCAAACAGTGCAGCAGGCCTACTAGCAGCATTTGATTTACAGGTCCTGGGCAAACAGAGTGCATTCTACTAACAACTTATAAGTAAATTAAACAATTGTGGATAAGCCAATGTTACCATGTTTTGAGTACAGAGCATATGCACCTTAGCACTGGTTGGCAGTAGTAAAATGCCCAGAATCCTAAAGCCAGCAATTAAAAAGCCAGTAAAAGAGGCGGCCAGAAGGCTGAAAGTCAATAGGAAACCACACCAAGCATGCCAGGTCTAACACTAGGTATTCAATATTTGAATGATTGAATTTCAACCCGAGAAAACACTCAAATAAGATGAGATCTCCTGAAAAACACAGCAATGGTTTACATACTTAATACAACATGTTGAAAATAATTTAGCACGGAGCACTTAATAGATCTGGTTTCAATGTTAAGTATTCTAGGACAAATGGATAGCCATTCATCCATAAATAAAGTGATGTTCGATGCCAGTAACACTTTTGGTTTGGACATACTACTGATTGAGTATTTTACATTTAACCTTAATGGATTTCCAGTTAACTAGCTTGGACATTAGCTTTAAATATTACTTGCACATTTCAAGTAGCAGAAGTTTGAGTGTCTACCTTGATGGCCTGACAATAGGGCTTTTAAATAAGAAGCAGTTGCAGGCGTAACCACAAGACAGCTTATAGCTAAATCCTTACAGTTGTGACCTTCTAAAAACACTTTACAAGCAGTTCTGCAGGAATCAATAACACTGATTACATTCACTAATGCTTTATTTGCATATCCTATAAATATTTAAAGAGTCAAGTGTATTAGCAATAGATTTGGAAATTGGCTTTTACATCTCTGACGGTGTCACTAGCTACAAGGTTTTCTGTTGCCTTGCCTGCCGATGCTAGATTTTTCTCAAGAAGAATGATGATTTTTTTGTTTTTTGTTTGTGACTGTCCATTATGAAGTATATCTCAATTTTTAGGAGGCCAGACATATGTTGCAGAGACCATTGTATGTGATATCATAGAATGATGGTTTAATGGAATACCATTACTGAGAAACCATTTCACCTCAACTCTTTAATGGATATTTGCAGAATGAATGGCATTTTCCATTTCCTAGAAACGGATTAGTTTAATATGCTTATTTCAAAATTGATTGTTTTTTGCATACTTATTTTTAAGGTGTAAATGCAATGTTACTTTTGAAAACATTTTTGTTAGAGGTATTTAATTCAGTTCTACACTTCAACAGATATATTTTGGATTTACGTTTACGAAATATATTTTACATTGCCAAACAATTACTTCTGATGCGTTCAATTCACTAACACCTCACCACCCAAAAACACCATCTGTGCCTTCCATCTAAAAATTCCTCACCATGACTAAGTTATACCCATTCCTGTCCCCTAAACTCCACCCATCCCTGAAAACTAAAAAGACTTTTTAGGAAATGGGCTTACCAGTTGGGGAAGGAGATGAAACAGTACTTAAGAAGCTATCACAATTCTTGTCAGGTTGAAATACAAGCAAACCCCTAATTAACCCTCGCTTAACCCTCCGCTAGCTTGGCACAGAAGCAGTCATGTTTAACTTAGAGACAATGTGTAAAATATTTATGCAGCACGCCAAGTAGTAATAAAGTGAATACACAACACAAAAAAATTCCCACTCCAATTTAGAAAAAGAGTAAAATGTAACACCAAATCAACAAAAATCCAATCAGTAGAACTGGAGGTATCCGATTTTGAAGATTTAAATTGAACTAGTGTTTAAATTCACAACACACCAACTGTGTTTATCTGGTCACTCCAGGCTGCGACAAAGTCACAAGTTCAGGGCGGCTGCGATGAAGCACATGCTTGATACAGGTACCTTAAATCCTGGTTGCATAGCATGGTGAGATGTTGCGCAGCAGCGGTTTGCAGGAGCTGCAGGGCTGCAATTAGAGGTACTGCATTGTGGAAGTGTCACTCAGCTGTGGTTCTGATGGGCTGCAGAGTTGTGATGTGAAGTCCTGCATCGAGGATGTGCTGCACAGTATCGGTTCTGAGGAGCTCTCGGGTCTGGTTTGGGACATGTTGTGCAGCAGTAGTTGCGATGCAAGGCTGCAAGGCAATGTGTCACCCTGAGTGGGTTCTGCTAGGCCAACAGTGGGACAGGCAGAGCACCTTCAGGTCCACTTCCAGGACTCAGGTGTCATCGCTTGGTGGATAGGACTCACAGCAGTCAGTGTCCAGGTGTAGGGTTCAAGATAATTGAAGGCTTTTTCTGTTGCTGAGGCTCTGATCAGGAGGCCCACAAACTAGTACATAAAGTAATTCTGATGATATTGGGATCAAAATGCATGTCCAGTCCACATTCATGTATGAAAACAACAGGAGAAGACCCATAGACCACGTTGGGATGGGTGTATCATGTGAGTAAAGACAATTCCCAACAGGTATTATGCGGAGGCAATTTTGAAAATGTATGCAATATGCATTACAAAGAAAGGAAAACCAAGGAGTCAAAGGATTTTAGGGAGGGTAGTCTTATTTTCATAAGTGATAAGAAAAAAACTTACAAGGGTCAATACAGTTAAAGCAGCACTGTACAGAGTGTATCTTGTGACAACCCGGTGACACTTGGTGCAGGTGCTATATACAATTAGTGACAAGTGAGTGAGCAAGTGTTTTTAAACAACAGCAAAGGCGACGCATTAATCAGGATTTAAACATCAGATAATGGCCCCAACAGAGACAAGTAACCATTACTTGAAACACAATTATTAGTATGGGAGCACAAGACGTGAAATACGTCGTGAAATTCAAGCTGTCTAGTCGACGGCGTTTCGATCCCCGTTGTTCGGGATCCTCATCAGGACGGGGTTGTCGATGAGAACAGTGACTTAAGCTCCAGAAGGAAGACGTGGTTGAAATCCTGGTTATAGACTCGATCGTCCAAGGCTGAATGATTCTTCCGTTTGTGCAGCGAGAGGTACTGGCGAGGCCTGACTGAATCAGGGCTATGGGCCGTAACCGGGGGTCTGCTGTCACAACGGGTTGCAGGCAGTGAATGCGCAGTCCACATTCAGGCAGCAGGGCAGCAGAGTAGCATGGTAGCTGAGAAGCAGTCCTTCTTGCAGGAGAACAGCACAGCAGTCCTTCTTTTGAATCTTCAACAGGTTCAAATGTGTACTGAAGATTTGCACCTGAGGGTTCAATATTTATACCTGGTGCCCACATTGAAGTGAGAGAAACTTCCCCCTAAAGAGAAATATCCTCTCGGTCTGCCCTGGCACCAGTTAGTCTTGGGGCACAAACCCTTTGTGAGTGGGCTGAGGCAGATCCTTTGTGATGTGCAGGTGTGGTAGGTGACAGATTCTCCCCTCTATCAATTCAGAGATGGCCCGTCCTGCCCACATCTATTCCCACTTTATATCCCTCTCTGGGCGTCATCCTCAAAGTCCATCTGCCAGCCACACCTATTAATGTGTTGCAGGATACAAGCTGAAAGCACCAAAGGGTACTGAATGGTTATAACACGAAAATGCTAACTTTCTAACTGTGACATTTTCAGAATTGTAACTTAATATCCGACTTTACCATTAAAGAGCGCTTTTAATTACAATACTATATCAATCAATCAGCATGTGTAATGTGTGTACCTGTCACCCACTGGTGTATCTGGGGGTAAACAGTCATAATATCTATACCAAAATATAGAATGGACATAATATCGAAGTAAAAATATAGAATGGACAAAATATCGAATGGACACAATATAGTGGTTAAAAATATCGAATTTAAGGTAAGTAATATCGATTTTCAAAATATAGAAGTCAAAATATCGAAATATACAATATAGGCATTAAATATATCGATTTTTTAATAATATCAATTTTTAAAGTGTTTTGTATGTTAGTATATGTGTGAAAAGTGTATATTAATTTTTGTAATGTATGTTTAATGTATTTTAAGTAATGAATTTTATGTTATTTAATTTTTGCGTAATTTAATTCTGTAGCGGGTTGTGGGTTTATAGGGGAATAGGGTGGGTAGTAATTTAATTGTAATTAATTAAATATTTTTATTTATTTATTGGTATTCATTTTGAATTTATTGTTATTTTGTAATTGGTAATTAATTTGTATTAATTGCCAATTAATTTGTATTAATTGATTAATTGTTAATTATGTTAATTTTCTAAATTTATTTTCTGTAGCGGGTTGTGGGTTTATAGGGGAATAGGGTGGGAAGTAATTTAATTGTAATAAAGTAAATATTTTTTTCATTTATTCGTATTGATTTTAAATTTATTGTTAACTAATTTTTAATTGGTAATTAAATTCTATTAATTGGCAATTCATTTTTATTATTTGGTAATTATTTTGTATTAATTAAATATTTGATAATTATGATAATTGTATTAATGTATTTTCTGTAGTGGGATGTGGGTTTATAGGGGAATAGGGTGGGAAGTAATGTAATTGTAATTAATTACATATTAAAAATACTTTTTGTGTATTGATAATTAATTTACTGTTAATTTTTAATTGGTATTAATTTTTATTATTAATTCGTTTTTATTTAAAATTAATTCGTTGTTGAATAATTATGAATAGGTTATTAATTTTCATTAACTAATATGTAGTTGTATTTCTAATTAATTATTACATAATATTAAATTGGTTATTAATTTCAATTAATGTTTTATTGGTATTGATATTTAATTTATTTTTAATAATATATTAAATCATTACTTTCCCTACTGTTAAACTCACTGGAGTGGGAATAGTAATTTTCACCCTCCCGCTATCCAACGCTTTCCCTACTGTTGCACTCTCTGGAGTGGGAATAGTATTTTTTACCCCTACGCTATCCAACGCTTTCCCTACTGTTGCACTCTCTGGAGTGGGAATAGTAATTTTTACTCCTACGCTATCCAAAGCTTTCCCTACTGTTGCACTATCTGGAGTGGGAATAGTAATTTTCACACTCCCGCTATCCAACGCTTTCCCTACTGTTGCACTCTCTGGAGTGGGAATAGTATTATTTACCCCTACGCTATCCAACGCTTTCCCTACTGTTGCACTCTCTGGAGTGGGAATAGTAATTTTTACCCCTACGCTATCCAATGCTTTCCCTACTGTTGTACTCTCTGGAGTGGAAATAGTAATTTATACCCTTCCAATATCCAACGCTTTCCCTACTGTTGCACTCTCTGGAGTGGGAATAGTAATTCTTACCCCTACGCTATCCAACGCTTTCCCTACTGTTGCACGCTCTGGAGTTGGAATAGTAATTTTTACCCTCCCGCTATCCAACGCTTTCCCTACTGTTGCACTCTCTGGAGTGGGAATAGTAATTTTTACCCTTATGCTATCCAACGCTTTCCCTACTGTTGCACTCTCTGGAGTGGGAATAGTAATTTTTACCCCTATGCTATCCAACGCCTTCCCTACTGTTGCACTCTCTGGAGTGGGAATAGTATTTTTTACCCCTACGCTATCCAACGCTTTCCCTACTGTTGCACTCACTGGAGTGGGAATAGTATTTTTTACCTTCCCGCTTTCCAACGCCTTCCCTACTGTTGCACTCTCTAGAGTGGGAATAGTAATTTTTACCCTTACGCTATCCAACTCTTTCCCTACTGTTGCACTCACTGGAGTGGGAATAATATTTTTTACCCCTACGCTATCCAACGCTGTCCCTACTGTTGCACTCACTGGAGTGGTAATAATAAATGTTACCCTCCTGCTATCCTACGGTAAAATATTGTACATTTTTTATTAATAATTTAAATTAATTATATCTTAATTTTAAGGTTATTTGAGTATTTTTAAGTATGTTTTAGTTAATTATATTTAATATTTCATTAATTTTAAATTACTTTTAAGACATTTAAAAAAATTCGATATTTTGACTGTCTATATTTTTTACAGACTATATTTTGGATTCGATATTTTTGTACTTACCTGTTTGTAGATAGGAACTCGATATTTTGGCATTCTATATTTTGGTGACTATATTTTGGTAAGTCTATATTTTGTCATTCTATATTATCTCAGTGATCCGTATCTGGGTGCTGGGGTGTGAGGTCTCCATGAAAAAGTCAGGTCTTGGGAAAACTTTGGGAAGAAAGAAGAAACAAGCACAAAAAGGCAAAACAGAGGGCAAAACAAAATTAGCAAACAGAGAAGGCAAAACAGAGGGCAGAAAAATGAGCAGGAAAGGCAAAACAGAACAGAAAAAGGCAAAACAGAGTGCAGAAAAACAAGCAGAATAGACATAAATGGTAGGCAGAAAAATATGCAGAAAAGGCAAAACAGAGAGCAGAAAACTAGCAGAAAAAGGCAAAACAGAGGGGAGAAAGGTGAGCAAGGAAAGGCAAAACAGAGGTTAGAAAAATAAGCAGGAAAGGGAAAACAGAGCAAAAAATGAGCAGAGGAGGCACAAACAGCTGGCAGTAGGCAGACAGGCACCAGAGGGTAGTGAACTGTGAGTAAGCTGGACAGGAGAACTTTTGCAAGGGGAGCTGACACGAGGACCTGCTCAATGAGGTGGCTCTGCAGTACCCATTAAGTAGATCCTGCGGGGAGGGCAGGGTGCTGAGTGTCAGGAGGAGGGAAATGGCAAGAAAAGGGAAGAAATAAGCAGAAAAAGACAAAACAGAGCGTAGAAAAATTTGCAAAAGAGGGCAAACCAGAGGACAGAAAAACAAGCAGAAAAGGCAAATAGTAAACAGAACAATTAACAGAAAAGGCAAAACAAAGGGCAGAAAAGGAAAAATGGAGAGCAGGAAAATTAGCAGAAAAGGCAAAACAGAGGGCAGAAAAACTAGCAGAAAAAGGCAAAAGAAAGCAAGAAACAAGCAGAGGAAGCACACAAAGAGGGCAACAGTCAGACAGGAAGCACATGGTAGTGAAATGTGGGCAAGCTGGACAGGACAACTGCCACTTGAGGAGCTGGCACAAAGACCTGCTCCCAGAGACCAAACTTGACATTCATACCTGTACTCAATTGAAAGTTATAACTTACTAAATGTAATAAGGTAACCCAATGTTATCTTAAGGGAGAGATAGACCTTGCAGTATTGAAAAATAAATTACAATTTTTACACTACCAGGACATGTAGAAGTCAAAAGTGCATGTCCAACATTTTAAATACACTGCACCCTGCCCTACGGACAGTTTAGTGCCCACCCTAGGTGCAACATATATGTATTAACAAGGAATCTTTAGGCCTGGAGGAAGGTTTATATTGCCAGGTCAAACTGGCAGTTTAATCTGCACACGCAGGCTGCTATAGCAGGCCGGTGACGATTAAAGGGCTACTTAAGTGGGTGGCAAATGAGTGCTGCTGGCAGCCTAATCAGACCCCCTAGGATATTGCGGCATGAATCACCCAATTTTGTGGCACAACTATGGAAATTTTGCAGCACAAATATGGAAATTTGGCAGTATTTTTTAGGCACTCTACTTTACTTATGATCATTCATTTTCTGCCTGAAATCAATTGAAACTGTTTTAGCAGAGTATTTCACTTTGAAATGGGCATGTTTAAAGTGTCTGCAGCTCTACAGAAGCACAGTTAAGTCCTAATCTCATGGGGGGGGCTGTATTTCTCCCTGGGATGTTCTAGTGCCCATGTATGCACCCCTGCTGGGGCACCGTTGCCTCCGGATCCTTGAAGCAGGACACCTCTTCCTTAGGCACCCTAAGGCGCAGGACCGTAGTGATCCAAATAAGTGAGACAGACTGCAGTGGGAGGTCACCTCCTGCTTACATGCTCCAGTCTTCTTATGTCAACTTGAGCATACACCCAACACCCTTGTATTATTCCTTGTGGAAAATACACAGAGCATCTTAAAACCTAAGAGGAAGTTAGGAACACACCAGCTGTTACTCAGGACTGAGAAAAACCCCCTTGAACAGTACTACCCAAATTCTTCTGTCGATAACCGCATTCAGGGGGTGGGGCTTGGAAGTGTCTTCATAAGGCACACCATCATCCACTGAGCACAAGCACTAGAAGAGCGAACTGCTGATGTTGAACTGCCTTGAATATGAGAAGGAACCACCTCCCCTACTGACTTGTAGGATTGAGAAATGGCCTGCCTACGTATGGTTTGTGATGTTGCCTTTTTACACCTGTTGACTGACTCATAGGAGATAAGAGTGAGGTAGAACACCTAAATTCCTTTCTTTCTTTTTTCTTTTTAGAGTTTTATATTGCTCAAACTAGACCTGAAGATGTCAGGTATCAGAGCGCTTTACATAGCACCAGTTTCGTTACACAAGGTCATATTCATTTTTGTTAGGCACAGGGAGATTAAGTGATTTGCCCAGAATCACAGGATGTTGAACTTCGTTGCCGAGACTCGAACCCGGTTCCCCAGCTTCAACGTCGACTGTAGATCAATGGTCAGAGCTGTCTTTACATCTAGGGAAGAGGGAATACCTAAAGGGAAGTAGATCAATGGTCAGAGCAGTCTTTGCATCTAAGGAAGAAGGAATACCTGAAGGGAAGTCAGAAAGCACACGAAGAACAATTTATTGTGCCCAATAAAAAACAAGATTGTAAGTTAAACACAAATTTCGGTTAATTCTTAGAATTACACAACCTGAACTAACTTTAGAATATAGAAAGATAGTTACCAGGGCTCCTAACTCCCTTTTATTTTATTTTTATGAATCCCTATGTTGTGGTTTTACTTTTTAATAAGGGTGCAAGGTTTATACAATCGTCAGCACACGTCCACAGGGTAAAGAAAATAGAAATGTGAAATTGTGTACACAAATTATACAACGTGGTTGTAATCCTTTCTTTCTTTCTTTCTTTCTTTTCTTTTTCTTATTACTGTATAGAGTGTGTAGCCAGCCAACATGTGTTTCGTTGGCACACAGGGATATTGTCCCTCGACTTTTTCAAATAAGAATAAGAATTAAAGAGGCCATTGTAACACCATACAGAAACTGGTGTACAACAATAAATCTCATGTGACTCAGTAAGGCTACAATCGCAGACTGGAGACAAATTTGCATACATGCACAGTGCGGATCCCTAGCAACCCAATTGAAACATAGAGGAAAACAGGGGGCTAGAGAAGGTCTTATAATCTGTATGTTTAGAAGGAACCTAAATTAACCCAAAACTCTTTAGCGGTAAAAAATAACAATGTGTGTGAATATAGCAACTAAGTGATTCTAGAAAAGAACACATATCAAGAATATGTGAGAAGCCACCAAAGAAAATTGGAAAAGTGCAATATACCCAACCAAATCCAAAGGTCATGCATAAATAAATTGTCACCAAATACCTCTACTGTCTCTGGTTAAGATCTAAGTTGGGGGAAATGAAAGCAAAAGTAGTCAAAATCCAAGGCCATCCAAGGCCAAATCACTCCTTAGAGAATTAATAAAAATTATAACCACAGTATCACCTACTTCTCATATGGTGATATTTCAAACTTACCGGTGATCCTATTTTGGTCAGATTAAGTCTAAAATTAGAAACCTGGATGTGGAGCTATATATCAGGAATAATAAGATCCAGGCAGACTTTTCTGCAAAACAACTGCCTGCAACGCATTGTTGCATGCTTCCAGCGCCCACCCTGCACACCAGATTAGGGATATCCCCTTTGGAGAACTGATACGGGCTAGACGCAACTGCAGCTATGACCCTGAATTTGAAGAATGTACAAGAGAAATGATGGCTCGCTTCATTGGGAGGGGTTATGACAAGAATACACTCACACGGGCCAAACAAAGAATATATCAGATCAAGAGACAGAACACATTGAGGGAACACAAAAAGGTGAGAAGAATGAAAAAATACGTATGGTCACAAACTATAATACACTGGAAGGAATACTTGTGCGTAGCCTTAGTAGGCACTGGCACATTCTGAAGGCAGGCAGATCCCTATATGGATCAATTACAGAAAGACCTGACATTACCTATCGGAGAGGGGCTAGGCGCAGAAACTTATTAATGCCTAGTTATCTGTGGCAAGAACGACAGTGAACTGGTTGACTCCACACACTATAGGATTTTACAGATGTGGTCATTGCAATGTATGCAAGAGGGCATGCAACAAGAAAACACAGTTTGAAGGCCCTGGCGACAAAGTATATAGAAGCATTCTGGATTCTAAGATTATGTAGCACTGAGATGGGGCTCAATTTAGATCAGGAGCTATATTAATTCCTGGGCAGATGAATGTCATTCTTGGTTGGGTGTTGATCTGATGTCTGTTATATGACAATGCATAGAGGTTATGTTGGTCAATAGTACAGTCATGTACAATGATGAATGGGTTTGAACTTTGCATATGTTCTACATACATGTTTTAATTTGCCTCTGTTTCTTGAAGAGTTTGAGGAGATGTTATGATAAGGCTGTTTTTTTTTAACCTTTTTTGATATCCACATATGAATAGTAATTAACAACATGATGTAACGTTTTTAGTTTTGCTCATGCTTATTGTGTGGGCACACTTGAGATTAGTTAATTTCCATTACACATTTAAGGAAACATATATTTTTTAGCACCTTGAGAAGATGGAGAATGCAACGCATACTGATTATGACCAGCACTGTGCTGTTGGTGGGGTGATCTTAGATGATCGCTAGTTTACTATGAGGAAGAGGGAATTGAATAGGAGCGATATGCACTATGGCTAAGAAAGGCAGTGTGATAACGGAATAATTGGGGGATATTAAGTACTGACAGGAATTAGCATGTATTGCTACACATTTCTTTTTAAATTATTGGAATTGCACAGTCATTTGATGTTACCTACATATGTATTACTATAATATGTATTCTCATATACAAATGAATTTCAGTCTTATTCGGTGGCTTATTAGTCACTGTTATTTATACTTATTCGTATTACCGCTCATTATCAGTGGCATCACGCCTATATGAATGAATAGCATTAGGTCAGATATGAGTATTCCTTATGTAAGGACTAGTTCGATTAAAATAATAGATATACTGTGTGGCACACTTTACCCATGTTTTTTTAGGCTATGGCTAGTGTGGACCTCAGCAATGGTCACTATTAGCTCAGGCTTATCCTCTTGATTCAATGATGGCGCCTTACTGGAGTTTAAAATTATTAGATTTAGAGGTGCACTCTCAAATATGGCGCCCGAGAATGTTGCAATTGATGGCTTATTAGGCCAGAAATGCTTGTTTACCCACAATAACAAGGGATAGTGTTTACGGAATTTCAAGATTGGCTATTACGATGACATGTCAGATGATCTAAGATGGTGCCCAATAGGAGTTCAGAATGTTTAGACTCAGCGGTGCACACTTTAAGATGGCGCCCGTGGATGGGGGAACAGAGTTTATTGTGTTCTCTCCAAACTGACTGGTTGGAGATTGTGGGAGCTATTTAAATGTCAGCCTTTCAGGGGACCGAATCTCGTACTCGAGCACATGGTTGGCACTTAGGAGACAGACTACTTACACTAATCAGTGAGCGTTGGACTTGGCCCTTTTTGCAGGTTCATCCCTAAACCTTTTGCTGTTCTCCTAGACTTTTTTTCTGACATGATGTTGGTGGTTTTAGGACTCTCTGCAATTTAGCACAGCTGTCCAGTGTAAAGTGTATGTGCTCTCTGTGTTAAATATGGTAAGATTGGTCTATACCTGTTTGGCCAATTTAAACTACGTGTCAGTCCCTTGTAAAGTGGTATCTCATACACCCAGGGCTGGTAAAATAAATGCTACTGGTGGGCTTGCAGAGCTGATTGCACCACCCACCAAAGTAGCCTTTTTAAACCTACCCAGGCCTCTGCCATTGCAGAGCCTGTGTGTGCAGTGTTACTGCCGCTGTGACGTGGCACTAAAAGTGTGTGCCATGTCCGTGACCCCTACATGTCAGTCACCCCTAAGGTAGGCCCTAGCTAGCCCTATGGGCAGGGTGCATTGTAGGTAAAAGATAGGACATGTACCTAAAGTGGGTGACATGTCATGGTAGTGACAAATAGCCATTTTGGTTTCTCACTACTGTGGGGATTCCTCCCATAGGAATGAATTGGGGATTCCCTGATAAGTGTTTCAGTGGTAATTCCTGATATGGGAGATGCAGCGTGCTCAAGTTTGGTACATTTGGAATAGCGATAACAAATGCTATGCAATGGTGTGCGCAGATTTTTAATAAATATTTTAGAAATGCCACTTTTAGAAGTTGGCATTTCTGTGTGCTATGTGCCTGCCTGCCTGATGTGAATTGCATGTATGGATTGTGCCTGAGGTGTGTGTGGCTCTAGGAGGGGCAGGGTGAGTCAGCACTAGGCTGAATGGGACATCTGCATAAGGAGTAGTGGGAGGAGTAATCCCCTGACCCTGAATAGATCTGTGCCTAGCCTGGTTAATGCTGGCTCCGCCCCCTGTGGTGTGTCTGATCACCTAATCCCCACCTGACAAAGGGGAAGAGAACCTTGGAAAACAAGGTGCTCCAAATACCCCCTGAACCAGTTGCATCTGGTTCCCCGAAACCCTACATCGCAGACAAAGAAATGCCTAATATAAATATAAGGACTGTGACCCCATAAGGTGGTTCCTGTGCTTGTTCTGATGCTGGGGGCTGCTGCTGCTGGGCTCCAGGAGGAACCGCCACGAGGGACAACCTCCCTGCTGGAGGGCCCTGTGTGCTG
Source organism: Lissotriton vulgaris (assembly GCF_964263255.1). Taxonomy (NCBI): domain Eukaryota; kingdom Metazoa; phylum Chordata; class Amphibia; order Caudata; family Salamandridae; genus Lissotriton; species Lissotriton vulgaris. The sequence continues at coordinate 1,014,623,138 of NC_141687.1, forward strand.
GCCTGCCAGAGCCCAGCCTTGTGCCCTCAGGATTTTGCTGTTGAAGCTCTGGCTCCTAGCTCCTTATGAGCACTTTTCTGTTGTTCCCTGAAAGAAGAGAAACCTGTGGGCATTGCAGCGCTGAGCTATTCTTTGACTCGAGGGAATCCGGCGTGGGGATTCCCCCACTCTGCTGTGAAACCGAGCGGGAGCCCACCCAGCTGGTTGTGCTAATAATAGCAAGTGCCCACCCCGCTTTATGCTGTTTGGCCTGTGGGTGCCTACCCCGCATTGTGGTGTGCTTCGGCGGAAGCCCACCCCGGGTTTCAGCCATGTTTGGGTTCTTTTTTTAATTGAGCGGGTGCCCACCCAACGTGCGCTGTTTTACCGGTGTGAGCCTACCCCACTTTCCCACATTTGTGCAGCCAAAAGGAGAGCGGGAGTCTACCCCGCATCTCTGGTGCCCAGGTGATAGTGCGGTACGTGAGTGTACGGCGGCTAGGGCAGCGCGCCACCAAAACTGGACGTCAGGCGAGACGAGCATGATTGGGGGTGGGACCTCGCACCCCTGTGAGGGAAGCCCCGCGTCTGAAGTCCATGAATCAAAGGAAGAGAAGCGCCACACTCAAAGACCCAGGCAGGAGAACAACGTGCATTGGTACGTGCATAGAAGGAAGTCCCTGGCCAGGAGAGAGGTCCTGAGAGGAGGGGCCTGACCAGAGGAGCCAGGGCTTGGCAAATTTCAATTCTGCCCCTGTGGATGTCAGGAGCCACCAAGTCAAAGCCCCGGTGAGTGGGAGCTGAAGGGGAAGCCGTGTTAGCACTCCTCGGACACGGTGAGTGGCCTTTGAGGGGGACCAGGGCACCTTCGTCCCCAGGCCGCACTGTTGTGTTTTTCGGCCCGAGGGGCCATTAGCAAATCTCATGATGATATATAGGGAGTACCAAGTTTATCCCTACATTTGCTCCCATTAAGTGCAGATGCGCCACATGATCGCGGACAGCTACTCTTTGCTGAGGTATCAGGGTCAAGTGGGTCTTAAGTGGCCTTGCAGGGCGAACCCAGGATGGGTTCCCTGCTTTAGAAAGTACTGACTTGGGGCAGTAATTAGTCTTAGAGAGCGTGGTGGAACTTCGACGGAGGCCCCACATTTGAGTGGATGAATGAGCTTCCACCAAACTACTGCACAGTCCAGAAAGAGAGTGCAGAGGCACTGGGACTGCCATTCAGGGGGCCAGTGGGCTCTCCAGAATATTATGCCATGTGGGGCTGTGGGCACCTTGTCTGTGATTACGGTGCCCCAGTGACGTAATTTATACTTAATGATTTGGGCTAAGTTGTGCCCTCTGAAAGTGGGTACGGTGGTGCACTGTTGTTAAGGTTAATACCTAATTGATTTGGCCAAGTGTACCCTTACCAGTAGTTACTGGTTGTGTCCTCCACTTATGAGATACGATGATTTATGCTGTGGTATTTATGCATGATGTGTGTATGCCTACAGGGAATGCATAATGTATTTATGCTTATGAGGTTTTATGTCTACTGTGATGCCTAGGACATAATGAGCTTTTGCTTAGGATGATTATTGCAGAATGTGTTTATGCTAATGAGGTTTGGGCCTAATGTGTTTTATGCCTAATGTGATAATGCTGAGGTCATTATGGAACCAGTAGTTACTGGTTGTGTTTTACATGTACTTACCTGTTCTGATGGTTCTGACAGTGGCCCAATTGGCCCAGTAATGTGTATATAATCCCCTGTAAATTTCTACCTGGTGCCAGTTGGCACAGTGTATATGTGTGATTACGTTTCTCATGTGCTTATGATAATACAAAGGCTTTTTTTTTATATAACTTTGTGTGGAGTTCCTGTTGTAGTGTGCCTAGTATGTTGCTGCTGTGTGTGTGTTGCGCAAACGCTTTACACATTGCCTCTAGGATAGGCCTGACTGCTCGTGCCATGCTACCACGTGGGTGAACAGGGGTTATCATCAGTGTGTACCTCTCTTACCCTGACTAGAGTGGTGGTTTCTGCCTGGCTCTGGTACAAGCCAACCAGAAATCCTGTTTGTAACAGTAAGGATATGAGAATTTGAGTATACTATGTAGCATCTTTTGGCTACAGTTTAGGGAAACTTTATGTTTGTGATGGCCATTTTTCATTTACAGGTATGTGGTGTCACCTCATACACGTGGATGGCTGGAGGGGCATTACCTGTCCGTTTCCCCATGCTTGGTAAGCAGGGGTGTTGGCCTGATGATATTTAAGAATACGCTCAGGATTACTACTCATAACTGCGTGGTTATTGCTAATGACTGGGTGATTATATGAGACAGAAAATATGCATTTTGTGGCATCTGGGGGATTTTGTTTTGGAATATTCTAGTAAAGATGGCTATATCTTAAGGATTTATAAATTATATTGAATATTATGCAGGCTTGATATGCGTTATGAGCACTCTATGTGACAATGGATGCCACATATATGGAGGATACCTCACCAAATGGGCGGATTGTTTATAATTGTGTAAGGATCATTTTACCCCATTACATGGTGCAATGGATATATGTTTGGTGGATGTGTGGTTAGGGCTGTACTTTGTACTGTATCAGTGAGGCTATATAAATATATATTTTTTTCAGTTTCTGATTTTAGACTTAATCTGATCAAAATAGGATCACCAGCAAGTTTAAATTTTGGATTTGAATCCAGGATTGTGGAATATCCTCTTATATACATGTGGGATGGAATTATCACCATATGAGAAGTAGGTGATACCGTGGTAATAATTGTTAGTCATTCTCTAGGGAGTGATTCGGTCTTGGATGGACTTTGACTACTGTTACTTTCATTTCATTGGAGGTATTTGGTGATAATTTATTTATGCATGACCTTTGGATTTAGTTGGTGTATATTGCACTTTTCTGATTTTCTTTGGTGCTTTATAGCATATTACTGATATGCGTTCTTTTCTTGAATCACTTAGTCGCTATAATCACTCACATTGTTATGTTTTACCGCTAAAGAGCTCGGGTTAATTTGGGTTCCTTCAAACCATCTGGATTATAAAACCTTCTCCACCCCTCTGTTTTCCTCTATGTTTCAATTGGGTCACTAGGGATCCACACTGTGCATGTATGCAAATTCGTCTTCAATCTGTGATTAGATCCTTACTAAGTCACAGTGAGATTTATTTACTTGTCTGTTGTACACCAGGGGGCATATTATCAAGACAGGCAATAAAATTATTGTCGCTTTAGAAGCAGAAAACTGCCGCTAAAACGGTGATAATGGGCTTGAAAATATGCTTTATGGAATTCCAATTGAAGCCCATGTTAGATGTCCTTGACATTTAGAGAGATGCAGAAAGTTTCCCCTGGAAATGCTTGTTAATCATGTAATAATATTGTGGACATCATAAGATGGCCACAAGAGGTCCTCGTTTCCCAAAAGTTGGAAATTGACATGTGAAAATATCTGTTGTGTGTTCACAGCCCTTTGTGAGCCTTGTCCATTTTCCAAATTTTGCGGGCAGTTTTGTAAATATCGCTGCATTTTTACAAAAACGCGGATTTCAAGTTTTTTTGAAAATTGCTAAATCGCGAAATTCTGGAGTGCCTGCCTAATAGCATTTAATTTACAGGCCCTGGGTACATGTAGGTCCACTTTACTAGAAGCGTATAAGTAAATTAAATGTGCCAATTAGGTTGAAGCCATTGTTGCCATGTTTTAGGGTGATAGCACAAGCACTTTAGCACTGATTAGCAGTCCTATGGCCACCAAAAGGAAATCAGCAAAAACAGGAGGATGCCTGGAAAAAGGGTGGCGGGGAACTTCTCCAAGGATTTCAGGTCTAACAGTCTTTCTACCCCTAAACTCCTCCCATCCCTGAAGACTAAAAGCCATTCTACCCCTAAATTCCAACCCTTCTTAAACCCTAAAACCTGCCACTACTACTAAACTATACCCTTCACCTAAAACCTAAAAACCCATTCTATAAATCCCACTCACCCTTAAGCTCTAAAAGCCCCTTGCCTAAACTGCACCCCTTTCTGAATTCTACACCTCTTTTGGCCCTTAAACTTCACCCATCCCTAATGACTAAAACCCCCCACCAGCCCTAAAGTTCGCCCATTCATTACCCTTAAAATACTTTCACTACCCCCTACTCAACACTGAACCATAAAAACCCTCACCAGCCTTAATCTCTTCGCATCTGTGATCACAAACAACCCCTTTACACCTCTTTACTCTAAAAAAAAAGGCCTGTGTCATCTCAGTGCAGAGCCACAGGCCTTTTTTGCACTTGAGGAGTCTAAAGTCTATATATATAACTCTGAAATTCTCTGAGTTAATCCAAGAACTTTAGATAACACATGTTGAAACAATGAGAGGTTATCCTTGTTTACTCTTTCTGTCATGTGGTGTCTTGTTATCATCCACGATTTCATAAAAAGTCTGAGTTATATGTGTTAATTTATCACATCAGAAAAAAACCAGGCACCCGACTTTGTCTGACTCAGAGCAGCTCTTCATGATACAGCCCATGGTCAAAAATCTCTGCCTGACGCTCTTTCAACATCCAAATAGGCATGGCAGTCTCTGTATTTGGTTATTTGTTACCTTTAATCAAGATTTTTCACTGAGCAGTCTGCATTATTTTATTGTGGTTTGTGGTTTTTCAGGGTTTCACAACTGATGCTTTTATCTTTGTTTCCCATATTTAGATTGGAGACTTGAGTATTTTATGTGCTGAGATGTTAAAGACCTAGGTGATTTAATATTGTTCCATTCGGTTGTAGAGGTCTAAAGTTGAAAGATGTGTAGGTGTTATCAAGCATATTTCTGTAGACATTTAGAACTTGCTTACAGAACAACATATGAATGTTATGAGCTGGTTACTACTACTTAAAAAGCACCCCGAAACTTCAGTGAAGGAGTATTAGTGAACTATTACACATTAAACCACTGCATCCACAGCTTCAACTTATAATTCTACTACCTACAATTCTGACCTTTACAGGGCAGAACATATAAGCTTTTCTCAGAAACATTTCATGTCTTTACAAAGTCTGTAGAATCAGTGTGTGTTTGTGCTTTTCATACGCTTTCTGTTTCACTTAAAAAGGCAATGGTTGGTTCTTCAGTTATTTTCCCCTAAAACCGACTTTGGTCTTTATATTGTCTATTGGTAATAGTTATATGTACCTGGGAGGTCATTAGGATGGCGGGCAGACTTAGTCCGTCCGCCATCCTATCGGACAATGGGACCGTCCGCCATAAGGGCGGGTGTCACATGGGGGGCATTAGGATGCGCCCGCCACAGTCGCGGGCGCATCCAGCATTTTTAACATTGTGGCCGGCGGTGCTCTCAGCACCGCCCGCCACAATGCTATAAATGCATGTATGCATTTGCATACACAAAGCGACAGGCACCGCGCGTGGCCGGCCGCTTTATGTATGCAAATGCTGGGGGGTACCACAGGTACCCCCATGTGCACCCCCCACCTCGCCTTCACTCCAGGGGCCAGCAGGGGGCCCCCGAAGTGAAGACCGCCTGCCTTTCTGTGGCGGCATTGCCGCCTCAGAAAGGCATCAGATTGGGCCCATCATAATATGGCTGGCGGTGTCAAACAGACACCGCCACCATATTAAACCTTTTCCGCCCCAGCCGCAAGGAGACCGGGGCGGAAAAGCGGCGAACGATCTTTCCGTCCGCCGCGGACCCCCCAGCCATCCTAATGTGGCGGGGGGTCATTTCAGTGCGGATGGCTGGCGGATTGCCCAGGCCAGCGGTGGTACCGGCAGCCTGGTGGGGGCAATCCACCCACCATCCTAATGAGCACCCTAGTGTTGAATTGCTTTACACAGTGGTCTCTATTGAACCTTCTCTCACCTTAATATAGCTGGCCATATTGAGGTTTGCCTGTAGCTCTCAGTTTCGAAGCACTTTCAAGTAAAGAGTGACCCCTAACTCCTTCAAGATGGTTGAGGTCACACCAGATGGAAATGGCTGCAATATTAGTTGCGGTTATCAAAGTGTAAACATTTCTACATGTAAGTGAATATATGGCGCTAATTCAAAATCACACATTTTACAATATTTGAACTAAAGTCTTACCATTGGAAAGAGGTATGCCAAATGATACCTTTCAGGTTCTAGTAAGAGTAAAAGTGTGAAGAGTGTCGAAGTTAACCCTTTCACAGTGGGGGCAATTACCCCGTTGTACTGGGGGCGGGGAGGGGGGGGCGTGCACAGCGCCCCGTGCTCATGACGAGCTCAGCTCGTCATGAGGCACAGTGCTCGTGTGCTCATGACGAGCTGAGCTCGACATGACCACACCCATTTCCGTGGAACGTTCAGCACAGCAGGGGAAATATCCCCACGTGTGAGTGTTTCACGGCTCATGACGACTCAGCTCGTCATTAGCACACGAGCACTGTGTCTCATGACGAGCTCAGCTCGTCATGAGCATGGAAGGTGTTAAGGTTAAGAAGAGACAGCATCAGGATAGAAAACAAACCCTTTGTCATTGCAGCGGGTGCATGCATCAAAGTCTTTAAATCCTTAAGATTACTTAGAAAGTGAAGAGCTTGCAGTTTATAGCTGGTGTAAGGGCAGTGTTAGATATGATCACTACTATCTTCCTTTTAAGCACCTTGTGGTGTAGTGAGCTACCACTTGCTTTGGGCAACCGTTGCCACTTGCAGCTCATGATTTTGAAGCCCAGCTCAACCTATCTTAATTCCGTGTCTGATGAATTGAGTACGATAAAATGGGCTTATAGGGACACCTGTTATTTGCAGCTTTCTTTTAATATTATGAGGTGGATACACTTGAGGAATTTCTGGAGCCTAGAGTTGAGATAATTACATTCAATCAGGGATTATTCAAAGAAGTTTGAATTCTACTATATTGATCAGTCATTAATGTTGGTATAACTTAATAGCTTTCATTAGAAGGTGGTCGAACTGAAAGGACAATTCCTGTCCTCAATAAATCAGGAATCACTTTCTGAATAAAACTTTGTGTTTACTCTGAATATTGCAACAGGTATTCTGTCCAGGCTCTCATGTAGTTCTGAACAATAGTTACATGTAGATTAATTACAACAGTGAAACTCATCCTTGACTATAATCATCCTGGAGCCTTGTTTTGTTGAGATATCATACAGTATAAATAAAGCACTGGCTACAATTTTCATTTACAATAAATAAGATATGGATCAAAAAAACATTATATGTGTGGAACATTTCACCAGAAATCCTAAAAATATTCCCAGTAAACGGTATGAACGAGGCACTTTCCCCCCCAAACGTGTGGCGATCAGTTTCAGAACAGCTTATACCAGCAGTTCTTAACCTTTTGACTTCTGTGAACCTCCATTGAATCATTATTGGAAGTGGAGGACCTCCAGCCTAAGCAATTTCTTTGATTTAAATCACAAAATAATACAGACAAATACACAAACAAGTATTCACCAAACAAATGCTCAAATATTGAGATAATGTGTTTAATTCACAGATAAATATACAAAATGTTTTCACATTTTCAATGTTGCTTCTTTATTTGTAAATACTTTATTAACTCATTAACTTTAATCATAATTAACTTTGTGAAACAGTCATGGACACCCAAGTCAGCTTTTCAGACCCCCAAGGGTCCTCGGACTAAAGGTTAAGAACCACTGCCTTCTATCAACCAAAACTCTGTTACAACAGAAATAAGAAACCATAGTTATGAAGTTGACCAAAAAGCATGTTTATTTTATGTTAATGGATTAAAACTGGTATTCAACGCAGGCAATCAAGCCTTTTTTTAATGAAATTCGTGTCACAGAAAGATATGGTTATACTTTGCACAATGAGAAATCACCATAGTTTGTATTTATTGTCACCAGAGCACGCAGTCTAAATGTGCAAGTATACCATTGTTATGACTTCAGCATTGCACACAGAACTCAAAATTACCTTACCTCACAATCATGTTAGCAGTTAAAATGTAAGTTATTTACAAACAATTATTTCACATATGCTCCTGTTGGAGCTGAATCAAGACTGATTTGCATTTGACAGGTGTCTATCTAGCATGGTGGGTGAAAATTGATGGTTTGCAATGTGGCCAAAGTGATTGCCAGTGGTTGAGAAATGTACTCAAGTATTCCTTTCATGTCTCATTGTTTGTTGCAGTAAAATTCTGTATTAAAGAATGATAGTTTGCTTTATTTATTGGCAAATGAGATAATGAGTGTAAATTGTAGCACTCCAAACAGTAGATTTTAAAACCCTTTTCAACATTTTTAAGAGAAATTTCATGTGCCCTAAAATACATTTCCTTATGCAAAGAACATCAATGCGATTTTGTTATTCCACTATTGTGACAATGACATGTAAAATAGAATAATTAGCCATAGCATGAAGTGAACTCTCCACCTCCATGTATGTTTATGAAATTTATTTGTCTATTGTGGAGAATTTGAATGCTTTGGTTTGGTTAGCTTAAAGTGGGTGATTTCAGGTTTAAAGACTGTAATTGTAACAATCCATCAATTTAAGTGATATGTGGACTTGATAAAAAAAATTCCTTAATGTGGGAGTTATTTCTAAACTTGATGTGATTACATTTTGCATGAAGCTTTTCATAACAGTAAGCTAAGAAGCTAAATTGTTGGTTTTCATCAGGTGTATGCTCCCTTATTGTGCACCTCTGGGGCACATCTTCCCTATCCGCAGTACCCCTTGCGTGGGTTCAAGTTTCATGATTGTACACTGTGATGGATTAGTCCCTAATTTGCATTTCAGTGTGACCCCAAATGTGGGAGAACTGCTGTCCAACTGCTATATAACCACTGTTACCACTTAGGCCATCATTATGAGTTGTCCGGTACAGTATCACTGGAGGAATGCTCCTAGGCAACTTTGAGTGGTCTGGTGTTTCAAGTCTCGAAGTTACTGGGACCAGAATCATGGAACCTGTTTTTACTAGGGTTAGTGATTTCAGGCACAGGCACATCCTGGACCCCACTCATCCACTCCAACGGGGAGCTGACAACACTCTGCCTAATGAGGCGGAGGTATCTCCTTAACCCAAACACAGACCCTGTCCTATCTAAGACCCCCCGATTAGCTCTTGCCCACTACTGATATTTACTACATGCTCATGTCTATTAGGGAGGAAACTTTGACAGCATCCAGGCTAATGCCCTGTTACCTGTCTTCCTAGTTGTTGACTTGTAACACGACCACGTCAGAGAAGCTAAATCCTCTGTCCTCAACAGATAGCTTTTCTCTTGTTAAGGAAAGACAAATCTTTAAATCAATCTTCTTCAAATGATCCCATGTCATAAAATGAATAGATAGCATCCTTGTAAGAGGCTGGAAAAAATTATTTCTACCTAAAGACCAAGTATTGTTTTATATTCATGACCAATACTACAAACTTACCACCCTCTAAGTGAAGAAAGTTTATTTATTGTCAGTCACACTTTGTAAAATAACTATTATGCTTTTTAGGGATCTAATCACATCGCCTCCTGCAGGCCTGACTACTGGTTGATGAACACTTTCAACATTTCTCCAAAGTAATGCTGGCATTATATTCCTAGATGTAAGCAGTGTTTCCTTACTCTGGATTGAATAGAGATGTGAATTTATTCTTCAAGCGCCTCTTTGAAGCACTTTTAAGGATAAACTATGTTGCATGGGCCTAAGTCTTGGCTTTCATTCTTACTCACAAATTACTGAAGCTTCGCAAGAGCTTTTAGCATTATCTTCATATAATTTGTACTGAAGTTGAAACGGATAAACCTTGTCATGATAAAGAGCCTAAATGATTTTTTTTCAGTGTCTAAACATTTTGAACACAGGGTTCCACAATTAGGATTGGCCTGTTGTATACATAGCTGGATGGTTAACATTATTTAACTAGTCTGGACAATTTTTCTGCTTTTAGTGAAACATATCAAGTGTATTTTAATACTGAATTATGTCAGTTTTTGGATTGGAAAAAGGGTATGGACTGGTGCATGCAAGCAGAGAAGGTGGTGTACGAAGGTTGGGGTATTCCCAAAAATGGACTCAAGTTTGAGAATGCTGGAATGCATATCGGGGTTATATCTGAGAGCAGTGAAAACGTGGTAGTGGGGCCGGTGTCTGTTGTCGGACAACCTCACTTACCTATTGTTCATGCGGCTGGTGCCGGAAGAGGGACTGATTCTTAATGGACATCGATTTGCACTTAAATGTTTCAATGTGTGACTGGACTCACTGCATGTTTTTTTTCTATATAGATGTAATATGTTTGAACAGGTCTGGATATAACTTGACTTTATCCACACAACGAATGAGAGCTAAGGGAAAGCTACTTGATGATGTAAACTATATATGTATATATATATATGTATGTATGGCCTACCTTGTTTCTGGTTTACACTTATTCTCATAAATAGATTTCTAAATACAAAATATATTGAATTATGGCAGGGAAAAAATCTAGGTGGGTGTTAGACATACCCCACTGGGTCATCTTGCATGAGCCCTAGGTGATACTTAACAGGTCACCGAGTGACCAGGTCAAAAGGCGCACATCCAGAAAGAAAATTGTTTCCAGAATAATTATTTTATATACTTTTTTTAAAGACACCAGTACATCACTGTGAGCAATATAAGAATGCTAGGATTTATAACTGATTCACAGGATAACGAAATTATGCCTCTAGGTGTAGGTCACAAGCAATTTCTTTAAAAACATTTGAGGGCTGTCATATTTCAAATACACAGATCCCTTTCTACTCTGGTGAAATGTCATGATAACCTGTTTTCCTACAAAGTGCATTTGTCCAGGTGTAGCATGGCAGAAGCAATAGTCATGACAAACAAAATTCACATGCATCCTTACACACTTTGCCTAGCATTTTGAAATGAATATGACCAAGATAATAGAAACCTATAAACTCCCATTGACCAGCGCAATACCAGAGGCCACAGAATAAGCAAACATGTTCTAACATCTCTAATTACCATCATAGCTCAGAGATACTCTATATAGTAGAAGCACAGTTCTATTCTCACTGTGTCACAGGTGCAATGGTGATGTCAATGTTTGTCTTTCCCATTCAAAACTGTCTCCATATGGACAACAAAACAAGGGCAATGTGTGCAATGTTCTTCGCCTTGGACATATTGTACTAAGCACCTTAATAATATGCCTACTAAGAAATGTGTTGCCTGCAGAATGATGCTGAAGTATGCTATTATGAGCGTGCTAATCATGAAAAAAGTAACAGATGTCAAGTTTAAACATATATTACAAAATGGAGGCTCTTGCTCACGGGCCCTGTTGAACCTCACAGCAATGCTGAAGGTCAATACTGTTGTAAAGTGCCTACAATTTACAGCAGCTCATATTTTCCATCTGGTCTTCTCGGAGGGAAGTCCAGTCCTGGCCCATGCACTGATTATGCCCCACCTTATTTTGTACAACAGGGCCGATGTGAGACTCCCCACAAAAATGATTTCTTAATGCTGAAGAGCCGAAATTGCGAGGTGAAGAAAGGCACTCGTTCTGAGGCTGCACATATATTCAGAACCAAGATCTGTACACGATTGATCAAGATATAACCTTAGTCTCGGTGTATCCACTAACTAGGAAACTTAGCAAACAGCACAAATCGGAATCATGAAACAATAAAACCGTTCGATATTTTCGAGCTTATTGCTCATGCACAACATCTCTGAATTCCCTATTTAGTATATGTTTGTGGTGTGCTGAAGGCAGGGAAGAGCTCTGTCATGAAGCTGTATCCACGAGCAGAACAAGTGTATAGTTCAGGCCAAGGCCTATTGTGCAGTGCATAATTGGGAAGCAAATCTGGATTTTCAGTAAGCTATTCCGTTTTTGCAAAGCATCGAGTATATTTTATAATGAGGCAATAAAATGGATAATTCACTGTTTAGCTAGAAAGTGTGGTAGCTCTGTAAATGTTTATCATGATATTTGCAATCGGAATGTAACTGTGTTTCACTGTTTAATTCCAATTACGTTTTTCAGAGTTCTTTATGATTTTGTGATCAGAGATTTTTTGAACAGCTGCAAAGAATCTTTGTTGATTATTTAATTTCTAATTGCGAAAGACTTAATTAGACTGGGAAGGACCATTCCCTGCCACATGCCATGATAATTACTTAAAGGCCTAACCACATCAACGCATTTCGGAGCCACTCAGCATGGAAAATATTGAATAATAAACAACTATTGTTCAAAATAATTATTTTGCATAAAGAAATGTATATGGACGTCAATAAATACTTTTTAGCCCTTAGTTTGAGATTTAGCTCAGAAACAATGAGCTGACCATTTAAAAAAATGACACGTGGGTTTTTTTCAATTGTAGAGTGACACTGGTTTTAATATTGATAAGGGCAAATAAAATGATTTGAGCAGATATAATCAAGTGTTGTTCACCGGGGACATTAAATAATACATTAGGTGTTCGTACCTAGACACATACACTTGTAAATCATATGCTGGTGACTAGCTATGGCTTTTACTAGAGAACATTTTTGTACTTGGCTTGTGTCCCCCATCTCTCTCCTACAGGTGAGCCCTCTACAGTGATGGAGCCCATTAAGCAACATTACATTGAAATTGAAATGGACATTTTAAACAACCTTGTTTCACCGTAGCTATCATAAAGTTTTCGTTTTTTTTTCGTTTTTTTTTAGGCCATGTTGGAACTTCACAATATTTAAAGTTTGATAAGATTCGCAAGTTATATTCAACTTCGCCCACGGAAAGATATCAGTGTGAATTGCAAGATCATTTCCAATGGATTTGGACGGAAATTCACTCTAATCAAGCTTAGAGAATAGGGAAAATGTGTGCAGATTTGTTCTCTTCAACTCAGTCTTTTCAATTTTTTGTGCACAGTTGTATATGTGAGCAAAATCTTTTGTATGCAAGTTAAAATTTTGCAACATAAACTATTACAGCTTTGATCATTATCGCAAAAATATAGGGAAAGCACAAAGCGTTAAGACTTTGAGAAATGGCAAAGCATTCCAAACAAGTCAATCAAGGTTGTGACACAAAACTTTACAACTTCGCACATCCCCAGTTAACATTTACTTGGCTATGCTTAACCAAGCTATACTTATGCTTGGTTATGGCTATTTGATTTTGAAGCACTTGCTTTTGTATTTCTAAAGTATAAATGGCTTTTGTATGTCAATAAAGCTTTGCACTTAATGACCTGGGAACAATTCAAAAAGACAAGGGAACATTAAAAGAGTGGTTTTAAATGCACAAAACCAGCTTAGCATGTTGTAAATATATTTCTAACATAGCAAAAGGGATTCTGTGATTCATTGTGAATTGCAGTTCAGAAGGGGTGTGATCCAGAGAAATGCTGCTTGCTCCCCTTATGTCTTCCAAAACAGGTATAAACAAAAACTATTTTTTCATTTTTGAAAATGCAAATGCAAGGCTGGAGATCTACTGTCCATTGCAGGCAATCTTCCTTGCATTCTCGCATGCTTGACCTTCGGTCTAGGTCCACTCTCTCCTGCAGCTATGCTGTGCCGTCTCTTGCCTCCAGATTCCGACCTCCTCCTTGGGAGGTTCGAGGCTGCTGCCCGCTCCTGCGCCTGCTGCCCGCTCCAACTGGGACCAGACTGCCTGCAACCACTGTAACCTTTCTCAGCCGTTTTTTTCCTAATTTTTCCCTGTTCTGCCACTGTTATTGTGCCCATCTGTGTCTTGCTATAATTCCACCACTGTTTTTATTTTCTAGTGCCTGCCTGTTCCTTTCACCTTTTGCCGCTGCTGCCCCTGTGGCCCCTCCCTCCCCGTCCCCCCCCCCGGAATTCTCCTTGGGAATTCCCCCCCGAATTCCACCGCTCCCGCCTCCTAGCCTCTCCTCCCTCCCACCTCCCCTACATAATAGTGGCCGCTGCCGCGGTTGCGCACAGCCGGTTTGCCGCTGGTACGCAAAGGCTTGCCAAGGCAAGCCCATCTGCGCCCATCCGTGACCCGACTGCGGCAGGCACCAGAAACCCTGAACCTCCCACTACCCATCGCTACAACATCACCACCCTCCTTGTACTCAACCCTGGAAGACTTAGAGAATGCCAACAGGCCTTGCTGAACACGGCCCATGGCCAGTTCTCCTGCCTCCACTGCCACCAGACACTCACACCGCCGATGCCAGCACCAGCGACACCCTAAAATGCATCTTCCTCAATGTACGTTCTGTACATAAACACGCCATGAAATCTGGAACCTACTCGACTCTCTCTCGCACTTCACAGAGACCTGGACCAACGCAGCCTAAGCCCCTGGCATCAGCACCACCAGATACAAGATCCAGAGGAAGGACCGGTCCAACAACCCAGGAGGGGGCCTTGCCCACAAGAGCAGTCTCTGCCTCACCACCTCCAGCGAAACCTTCCCCTCCGCTGAACACCTGCACTTCCAGATCCAGACCACCCCCAAAACCACACTCCGAGGAACCCTCGTCTACAGACCCCCCCGGCCCCCGAACACCCTTTGCCACCACCATCACCGACTTCATCGCAACCCACCCCATCGCCTCAACAAACTATATACTCATGGGAGGGCTGAACTTCCACCTCAACAACCCCAGCAACCCCAACTCCACTATCCTTCGTGACAACCTCTCCAGCATCGGACTTAAACAGCTCGTCAACACACCGACCCACAGAGCAAGACACACCCTCGACCCCATCTTCGCGGCAGGAAACAGCATCCAATTCAGCCACACAACGCAGGCGCCATGGACCAACCACCACTGCGTACACTTTGCCATCAACAAACCCAAGGCATCCAAACTAGCCCCACACCCCCCACGAAGGAACTGGAGCAAGGTTACCCATGAGCAACTTAACTCCACCCTCACCCAAGACAACCACACCTGGGCGCCTTACGCAAACGACGCAGCCCGAGAACTCAACACCTGGTTCTCTGACTTCGCAGATGAGCTCGCCCCACTGCGCGACCCTGACTGACAATGCCCCAGGAAAGCCGCCTGGCTCACCACCGCTCTCCAAGAAGCCAGACGCACCTGTGGACACCTGGAGAAGAACTGGAGAAACACAAAGACAACCAAAAACCACGCCACCTACAAGGACGCCATGATGGACTACCACAACCAGATCAGAGCCACCAAGAGGACCTGCATCTACAACAATATCCTGACCAACTCCATGGAACTTTTCAGTATTATTGAAGAATTCACCAACCCACGAAGCGAAGCCACAGACATCACCCCATCCCAAAACCTCTGCGACAAGCTTGGAACGTATTTCCACCTCAAAATCAAAAACCTCTACAACAACTTCATAAACCATCCACCAGGTACCCACCATCTCCAACTGGACACTGATCACGGCTGAAGAAACTGCCTCGACCATGAAAAGCATCCACTTGGGGGGCACCTCCGACCCCTGCCCCCTCACATCTACCACAGAGCCGCGGCCGCCATCACACCCGAACTACAAAGCACCATCAACACCACCTTCAAAACAGGCACCTTCCCAGATGACTGGAAGCACACAGAAGTCAGACCTCTGCTCAAGAAGCCCACAGCTGACCCCACCGACCTCAAGAACTATCAGCCCATCTCGCTCCTCCCCTTCGCAGCCAAAGTTACAGAGAAAACAGTCAACAGGAAACTGACACAATTCATTGAAGAGAACACCAACCTCAACCCGTCCCAATCCGGATTCGAAGCAACCACAGCACAGAGACCGCCTACTCGCCTCCACAGACGACATCCGCTCCCTCCTGGACCAAGGCCACTCCGTAGCCCTCATCCTACTTGACCTATCAGCGGCCTTCGACACCGTCTCCCACCGCACACTAGTCGCCAGACTACATGATGCAGGCATACAAGGAACAGCCCTGGACTGGATCTAATCATTCCTCACCGGAAGAAGCCAAAGGATCAGACTCCCACCCTTCCTCTCCGACCACATGAAAATCACCTGCAGAGTCCCACAGGGGTCATCCCTGAGCCCCACCCTCTTCAACATCTATATGGCCCCCCACGCAGCCATCGTCCGACAACACAGCCTCAACATTGTATCCTGCGTCAACGACACCCAGCTCATCCTCTCCCTCACCAAAGACCCCACCACTGCCAAACTCAACTTCCAGAAAGGAATGCAAGACGTCGCAGTCTGGATGACCAACAGCTGCCTGAAGCTCAACGCAGAGAAGACAGAAGTCCGCTGCTTCAGTACCACCCCTTCTGCATGGGACAGCACCTGGTGGCCGACCGCCCTCGAAAGCCCACCTACCCACTCAGAACATGCCAAGAACCGCTGCATCGTACTTGACTCATCACTAACCATGAAACGACAGGTCAATGCCGTCTTCTCCAGCTGCTTCAACACCCTCCGCATACTTCGCAAGACCTTTAAGTGGATCCCCCCTGAGTCAAGGAAGAAAGTCACCCACAAACTGATCACCAGCAGGCTGCACTATGGAAACGCACTCTACGCCGGCATCAACAAGTCCTTACTCAGCAAACTCCAGACAATACAGAACACCGCCACCAAACTCGTCCTCTGCATCCCCGACACAAACACATCAGTCAACACCTACGAAGTCTGCACAGGCTCCCCGTGGAGAAAAGAGTCACTTTCAAAATCCTCACTCACGCCTACAAATGCCTACACGACAATGGACCCAAATACCTCAGTGCCAGAATCAACTTCCATGTTCCCCAAAAAAATCCTCAAATCTTCCAGCCTCACACTGGCCGAAACGCTGCCCATCCACAGAGCAAGAGCAGGCGAAAGATCCTGCTCTCACATTGCAGCCAAGACCTGGAACGAGTTACCAGCAGACATCAGACGCGCCCTTTCCCTGAACACCTTCAGGAAGACCCTCAATACCTGGCTTTTCGACTAAATAGATCTGGGGACACTCCCCCCCAGTGACTTGAGACCCTCACGGGTGAGTACCACGATTAGAATTCCCTGATTGATTGATTGATTGATTGATTGATTGCATTTGATGCCAATCACAGAGTGTTACAAATAGCAACCTAGTTAATATTCACTAGACATGTTGTTTTATGACAATGTGCAGCTGGGCATTTTGCCATGCTTTCTATCGCTACAGAGACAGGCAGAGCTCTTGTATATAGATTGCAATTTGCACCCACTATTTGCAATCTGTCTGTACATACATCACAGCCATAGTTTCTAGCCCAATAAAACCTATTACATATTAGAATGGAAGGATTGCAGCCATTTAAATACTAGTTTTACATGTCCCCTTTAGAATTGCTAGATGTAAATCCCATGCTAAAGTTCACATAGTTCTGTCACTGTTTACATTCTTCCCTTGGAAAGTCATAATGTTCGCATTGTCTTTCTGATAGCAATACTATGAGATGACAATAAACAGTAAGATTTTAGCTCCTGAGGGCAGCATCCCCAGTGAGTTACCATAAACTTCCATTTGGTAAAGAATTACTTAGGGTTCAAACAGACAACACTGGCGCACCTACATTAATTTAGCCAATTTTAGATAGTGATTTGTATCCCTCCTTTGCATATATAAAAGACTTTGAGGCTTCACAGTGCATTGTGAAACACATATTTCCATTCTAAAATAGATCTCACAACAGGACTGAGCTGATAAACATAGGCTGCACTCTAATCATATGGTCTGGTGGATTATCAACTGACAAAAGTTCAAGAAAATGTCCACATAGCAGCATGCACAAAGAAAGGACAGCCTTTAGTTTTGATTCCAGTTTTGATGATGTGTTCTGGCACATCGCAATTATTTCTGCAGCAACAATTTGTAAACCTACAAGACCTAGTACAAATATGTCAGGACAAATCAAAGTTTCCAGGAATGTAAATGTACCATCACTGTGTGCTCTAATTTCTAGCCAATTTTACTATGGCAACGTTGCAATCTTTAGACGGATGAGGTGTGTTGAGGCTGTTATTCATAACATACTTTGAAACTGGAATAGTTACCGTAGAACCATACGAAATTATACCATTCACAAAAAAATCATAATTCGAAAGTTAGCCAGTGAGTATTGTTTTCTTTTTAACTCTCAGATTATTTAAAGTTGAAACTGACTGTCCATATAAATTTTGAGGTGCATGTTCGATGCGAGGTAGGGCAGGGGTGGTGCTTTTCACCCTGTTTGCAGGGTGTTGTAGAGGGTGTATGATGTGCGCATACTAGCAGTGTTGCTTGCCACTGCTTTTCAAAATTGATGATTTTTAGAAAAGTATATGTTTATGCCGTTGAATTCGTAAAAGTAGTTACCCTTCAGCAAAAAATGGTGTGCTAGATACCCACTTTTCTTTGAATTAAACCTGAACAAATAGTTGGACAGTGTGATGACAAAGCATTTAATTAATCCCAACATGGACCATATCATGATGATGCGTTTACTGTGATGTGCCGCACCACCACTGCAGGGGTCTTTGTGCTTCCTTTTGGAGTCTTGAGCGCATATGTGAACTTGAAATATCTTCTAGTTAATGGAGAATAGAGCTGCCTATAAAAAGCTCTGTAAACTACATTGAGACCAACTAACTTGGAATTATACACTTAGGGGGTCATTACAATGGTGAATGGACCTGAGTCGATCCGCCATCGTGGTGGGGATCGGGACCGCCCGTCATGCATGTGGCAGCCCCGCATTACAAATTAGGAAGCGACCACCACCATGGCAGTCGCATCTTGCCATTTAACATTGTGGCGGGTGCTACTGACTGCAGGTTGGGCATTTCACTGCACTACGTGGCAGGCGCCACATGATGCCTGCCACTTAGGGCTGTGAAATGTAGGGGGGTGCCATGGGTACCCCCTCAGTGCACCCACACACCCCAACACAAGGGGCACCCGCAACGGGCCCCAAAACAAATCCCTGCCAGCCTTTCCATGGCGGGTTCGCCTCCATGGAAAGGTTGGCTGTAGCCAGCATCCTAATTTGGCAGACGGTGCCTGCTAGGCACTGCAACCATTTTAGCCTATCTAGACCGTCTGCCAGTCAATCGTAAAGATTGCCTGTGATGGTTCCGTGGTAGACAGTCTTTGCATCCGCCACTGTCGCTGTCTGGATCCCCCCACCATCGTAATGCGGCGTGGGAAAATTGCAGTCCGATGGCGGATGGACCGCCACTGCATGGCTGGCAGTGGCGGGCCTTCCACAATCAAAATGACCTATTAATTTTTTGGTCTCTTGAGTCTCAGGTTGCCTTCATTGTAAAATCTCTCCTTTTCTCAAAACAAGTGTAGTCTTTCAAAGGATGAGGAAGATATCATACTACATGTTATCAAACCGCTGCAGGCCTTGGCACCATCTGTTAGAAACTGGGTTACTAATTGGCAGAGCAGGCCCTGGGCAGATAAAGTACACATAACTAGGGACTTGCAAGTAAAGCAAATATGCCAATTGTAGATATAACAATGTTACCATGTTTTGAGTACATAGCATATATATTTTAAGCACTGGGTACCAGCTCCCTAGGCCTCAGCCTGCTGCCTAAGACCCACAAGAGTAAGGCACTCCTTCGGTTCCTTGAAGAACTCCTACCTGGAGGGACCACCTTCCTGATACCAGTTGCTGAGCTCAGCCAGTTTCCCCAGTTCAGCCATTTCTTCCCATGTTATTTACTGGGGTGTCCCCCTCGGGTTCCACCTCCTCCCAGACCATGGGAATTTCACAAGTGGGTTTCTCGTGCCCATTGCCTTTCCTCTTTTTGGCAGATACCTGGGCTATTTTTCCATGCTCCAGTTATTTCTGATCACGTCTTGAACTTTCATGGAGCAAGTGGTCAGGCACACCTACTCAGGCCACCCCATCATCTCCAGTGTGCCCTGAAGATTCCCTCCTTCTAGATGGTGTGCTCAAGTTCGTTGCACAGCAGACCATCCACAAGCATGGCCGGACTAACAGCTACCACCAACAGACCTGAGACTGCTCTCCACTCAAAGGGAACCAGAGCCACAGGATAGTGACTCCATGGTTATCATCAGCAACAACATGGTGGGACGTGTTAGAGAGAACCTGCTCTAAAGACATCAGATGACACCTGACAGTTGTCATGCTGGCTCCTGTGTCTCTCAGAGCCTCCAGACTCTGCTCATTGATGGCCACCCACTGACTGTACTTTTTAGTATCCTCAGGCATGTGGGTTCTCTGTACCATCTCTCCATCCCTCAGGGACACTAGGGTCAATTCTACAGTCCCCCTCAAACTATCTGGGGCAATCTCCTCCCCAAGCGCTACACTAGCCAGTCCCAGTGCCTGCCCACCAGTGGAGGGTTGTGCCTACTTGGGACACTTGGTATCCCCGATGTAGTGTCCTTCCTGCTGGCACTCATAGCACTTAATGGGAGCCTTCCCTACAGACCACCTCTCAGGGAACCATTTCTTCTTTTTGTCAACAGGGAGAGGGGACTCTCTGGGGTCAGTAAGGTTGCTAACAACAAGGTGTTGGTTCAGATCTGGAAAGCAAAAACTGGACATATTCTCTGTTGCAAACAAATAATAAAGCCCCTGGAAATCTTTTTCCTCACTGCCCTTCACCCAACCATCCAATGCCTTACAAAAAAAATCCACCCAATCCACCCACATCCGTTGGAAAATCTTCTGACTGTCACTGAATTTCTGTCTATATTTCTCTTGGGTCAGACAAAAAGACCTGATTAGGGCATCTTTCATGTGGGATTACCTCATCCTGTCACTCCCTTCTAGGGCCAGTAAAGTGCCCATCCCCTCACTAGGGATATGTCTCCAAAAACCAGCCCCCCATTCTGCATCACGAACTTTGTGCACTTAAAGTGCAATTTCATAAACCTCATTCAATCTGTCGATGTCGTCTTCCACCTCAAAATCAGACACCAGACCCTTGGGTATATGTACCCTCCTGTCAGAGGGCATTGAAGAAATGCTGCCTCCATCACTGCTGGACTCCACCTGCCTGACTTTGATGTCCAGCTACCTCTTTGTTTGCCTAAGTTGACAGGGTATGCCCAGACGGTGGTCCCTTGCTCACTTTTCCACATTATTCAAGCTAGCCTGGCTGATGATGCTTGTTTCTGGTCCAGGGATGACCTTGCCTGGCATTTCCGACAGGACTGTTCCAATGAGGCACAGGGTCAAGGCTGATTTGCATACGGCTGAGTCTGAACTGGGGTGGCAAAGTGAGCTAAAGAACAATGATGGATTCAACCCAGATCTGTGGTTGTGGGTGAGTGTCTGAAAAGTTTCAGCGCTCCGTCCATCATCTTGTGTTTGCTCAATTCCTGATCCAACATCATACTTTTCTCCTCTATAGCCAATCTCTTTTGGCTATCCTCCATCTCCATGGCTAGTCTGTTCTCCTCTAAGACCTGTGTCTTTTCTTCCAAGGCCTTCTCCCTCTCCAATGTGAGCGTAGTCATCTCCAATTTGAACTTTCTCTCCTCCCTCCTGTCCTCTAGCTCCTCTGGGGATGAGTCTTTGGATGACACACTGCTCCCTGCTCTTGAAAAAAAAACCATTCCTGGACATAAATGTCCCTCCTCCTCTACAGATAGCAGCCAAGGCATTCCTCTTAGACCCTAGTCCAAATCATCCTCCTCATCCAGCTCTTTCTCAGCCTCACCCTCCGCTGGGATCTCATTCAATGGAGCATGGGCTTCTGACTAGGCTCTCAGTGCCTTTTGCATCTCCACCTTCCAAGTTGTACTCTTTACAGGCAGCCAAGAATCCTTGCAGAAATCCTTGAGCTTGGCCACAGAGTAACCCTCAAGTTTGACCAGCTCAAAGTTCATTCTTGCAGGTGCAGAACCTTCAATCATAAACATGATTTTAGGAAAAAGGAAAAATAGTAATCAGGGAGAATTAATAAAAATACCAATTGAAGAGAGTAGGAAAAAAAGCCAATGGGGATCACAGAAAGTTGATTCGATTTTGTCCAGATGTGGATAGTAGTGTACACTAAATTACTGTAAGGTACTGCACAGCACAAGTTCTATCCTCACACCTGATCACCAATGTTAGAAATTGGGTCTCTAGTTGGCAGAGGTTAGACCCCTGTCTGAATAGGGATCACGATTTTAGCCAGGGTAAGTCAGATACACAATCTACATTAACCTGTGCCTACCCTCTGCTACCTTGGCACAGAGCATGAGGCTTAATGTAAAAGTAAATGTGTAAAGTATTTATTCAACACTTAAATTACAGTAACACAATGAGAACACCCACCACAAAAAGACTTCACACAGTTTAGAACAATGAGAATATTTATCTGAGTAAAACAAGACAAAAGACAAAAATAACAAACATCCAATAAGTGGAAGTCAACTTATAGGATGTAGCCACACGTAAAGAAAGCAATAAGAAGAGAGCCTTTTGGACTCCATGCTTAGAGTGGATGGAGGGATGATTATTATTATTATTATAATTTTTTTTCAGGGGTTCGTTTGTCCAATGATTATCTCTCTACATGAAATTACTTCACCCCTCGGGTCAGTTTGGGGGCCCACAGACTGAAGTAAAGAACAGACAAATCACGAGAGGTTCTGTGTAAAGTGCAAACCATTAAAGGAGAGCCCTTGTGCTGGTCCCAGCAGACAGCAGACGAACTTAAGTTGGCTCTGTTAAGTTTTGATGGCATATGAGGACAAAATAAAATTGTAAAAAAATAAGAGGAAGTCAAGATATGAGTTTTTAAAGATTAAATCAATAAACAATGCTTAGAAGTCAAGCGGTAAAAGATTACTTGAGGTAGCGCTTGACTGATGTAAAGCCAAAGTTCAGGTTGACCCCGAAGGAGGACAGGCAGGCGACAAGACCCATGCAGGGCCTGCCGAAACAGTACCTTTGTATGGAGCCAGTGTCCACGTCAAAGAATTGATGCGTCGGTACTGATTTACAAGTCGAGCCTCGCTGTCAGTGTGAAAGGATCGGTGCTGCGTTGTCATCGAACCTCGCATTCAGGACCTGTATCGTTGTTGAATCCGCCCAGTGTCAGAGTGTGAGGGCACTGTGTTGGTTCAGGTCAGTGCAAAGGGGTCACTATGTCGATTTTTGCAGATTTTCAGAACCCACTTCTGAGGCCCAGGATTGAAGGGGGCACCTCAGGCAA
Organism: Lissotriton vulgaris; assembly: GCF_964263255.1. NCBI lineage: Eukaryota > Metazoa > Chordata > Amphibia > Caudata > Salamandridae > Lissotriton > Lissotriton vulgaris. The sequence goes on from NC_141687.1 coordinate 1,014,646,255, forward strand.
GACTCACAAGTGGCAGGGTCCAGCAGCACCAGCAGAGTTTTAAGAAGTATTTTGTGACCCTGAGCCTTCAGAGAAGGCGAGAAGCCTACAAGCCTTCGGATAAAATTGGGGGCAAGTATGTAGAGAGCAGGTTCACAGCCGAGCAGGTAACAAAGTGGCAGTCCCTCCTTCAGTACAGCAACCAGAAGGCAGCAGGTCAAAACACCAATGCAGGTAGCAAAGAGGCAGTCCCCCTACAGCACAGCAGCTCTTCACCCAGGCAGAATGCCATTGTTTCCTGCAAAGTTCTCATTTGGAGGTGAAAAGTGTCCAGGACTTATACTTAAATGTGACTTTGAAGTGGGGGAGACTTCAAAAAGGCCTTTGAAGATCACAAGTTCCCTGTCTTTCCGGTTCTGGCTCCAGACTCACTCCGGGGGTATGCAGCACGTTGTGTAAGGACAGGCACATCCCTATCCAGGTGCAAGTGTCTGCTTCTCCCATTCTACTTAAGAAAGGCCCATCAGTCTGATAATTGGCCATCAGGATGCCAATGTGACACCTCAGCTCCCTTTGTCTGCCTGTATAGAGGGAATGCACAAAGCCCAGCCTCCACCCAACCCAGATGTGCATTCAGAGATAGGCAGACACACAGAAAATGGCAACTTTCTAAAAGTTGCATTTTCAGACTTACAATTTAAAATCTGACTTTGCCATAAGGTGTGATTTTACATTTTTTGTCCAGAATCACCAATCCCCAAATTGCTATCTTTTCCCATTTATAAATTACACTTAAATGTTGCTTTAAGGCAATTCCAATGTTAACCTATACGAGATATAGGCCTTGCAGTAGTGAAAAACAAATTTAGCAGTTTTCAAACGATAATCAAAAAGATATTGATAAAGTAGGAAGCCATGTACAGTATATGAAATCATGATATTATAAATGACCTAAAAATAAATGAAGGAGAAAGGAAACAGATACAGCAACATGACTCCCCCCCACCTACCAGTCAATCAGTCTGATGTCAGAAGAGTGTAAGCGGTCCCTACACAGAAGTTGTCAAATAAATGAGCGCAAAATGCTGATGTCCGGTGCAAGGGGAATGTCAAGGGTGGGGATCTGTCTAAGTTTATCTTAAACACGTACTCCAGGACCAGTCTGCGTCTTACTGTTGTTGTTGTGTAGCCCATGATATTCCTACCTTCATAATGTCACGCTCTCAGCGGAACCCCAGCACCAAACTCATTCCTGACAGCTCTTCACTAGCGGTGTAGCAGAGGACTTCAAGTAACATGTATCTGATGCTTGGCCAGGAGAAGGGCTGAGTCCAGGAAGTGAGAGTCAGTCTTTGAGGACTTGTGTCTAGGGTTGAGTCCCAAGAGACAATGTTCCACCATGTCCCAGTGTGCGCCCCCCTGTCAGGGACCTAAGTGATTTCTTATCATCCACCCACTAAGAAAGAAGAGTGGGGCCCTATGTAACAGTGTAAACTGGATGAATTTGAAACGTGTGGTGTAGTATATCATGCTGGGGTATTCTATAAGGAAACTCCATTCCTTGACATCAAGAACGCAATCAAGGTTTGTTTCCCATTGGGCCCTTAGCAGGCCTAGTGAAATGTGTAAATAGAAGTGCAAAGTTTTATAAAGACACTTAAGTAAATGTCTGCCAGTGTCCATTTGCGGTACTACCTGTACAAATGCATGTGTGTGAGGCTCTGAACCTGTTGGTGACCAATGCATTTGAATATATTGTAAGATATTGGTGTGTGTAAGAAAGAGGACACCTGGAAGCTCGTGCAATTGCATAAAGTGTTGGTGGGGCAGCAACAGTACAACCTCAAAAATGACACTAATTGGAGTGACCCCTACTGCTTCCCATGGTGCCAGTCTTGTGGACGTGAGCCCACCTCCATGTAGTAATTAAAGCAAATCTCATAATAGAACCAGTGGCCTATGCGACATATTTATAAAAGTCTATTTCGTTCACATTATGTAATTGCATGGCACAAACATAGGGGGATATAATGTACTCTTGTGTTCGGAACCAACAATGTGTTTGAACCAACAAATGAGGCGGTATTTCCCCGCAGATGGGTTGTAGATTTATTAAAACATGGTAATTCAGTGTCTAAAACCTGAATGCAACTTCCTATAGAAGCCTGTCAAAGTACACATTAGTGAAGAGGCCAGGGGGACTTCGGCCAGACAACACACCTACCTGGAAGGGCCAACACAGCAGGGCACCGGACCCTCGCAGCCCCAGCGCTGCCCTGCTGCACCATTTTCTGGGCTCCCTGCTGCCTGCAGCCTGCCGCTTTGGACAGACGCGGCGAGGCGGCAGACCGGGGACTACATCCCCCAACACCTCTTGCGCTTGGGAAGGCGCGCTTCCTGTCCCGCCCCCGGAGGTGCGCTAAAGGACAGTGCGAGCCCCGGGGGAGCGGGGGACTTCGGCCAGACAACACACCTACCTGGAAGGGCCAACACAGCAGGGCACCGGACCCTCGCAGCCCCAGATCTGCCCTGCTGCACCATTTTCTGGGCTCCCTGCTGCCTGCAGCCTGCCGCTTTGGACGGACGCGGCGAGGCGGCAGACCGGGGACCACATCCCCCAACACCTCTTGCGCTTGGGAAGGCGCGCTTCCTGTCCCGCCCCCGGAGGTGCGCTAAAGGACAGCGCGAGCCCCGGGGGAGCGGGGGACTTCGGCCAGACAACACACCTACCTGGAAGGGCCAACACAGCAGGGCACCGGACCCTCGCAGCCCCAGCGCTGCCCTGCTGCACCATTTTCTGGGCTCCCTGCTGCCTGCAGCCTGCCGCTTTGGACGGACGCGGCGAGGCGGCAGACCGGGGACTACATCCCCCAACACCTCTTGCGCTTGGGAAGGCGCGCTTCCTGTCCCGCCCCCGGAGGTGCGCTAAAGGACAGTGCGAGCCCCGGGGGAGCGGGGGACTTCGGCCAGACAACACACCTACCTGGAAGGGCCAACACAGCAGGGCACCGGACCCTCGCAGCCCCAGCGCTGCCCTGCTGCACCATTTTCTGGGCTCCCTGCAGCCTGCCGCTTTGGACGGACGCGGCGAGGCGGCAGACCGGGGACTACATCCCCCAACACCTCTTGCGCTTGGGAAGGCGCGCTTCCTGTCCCGCCCCCGGAGGTGCGCTAAAGGACAGCGCGAGCCCCGGGGGAGCGGGGGACTTCGGCCAGACAACACACCTACCTGGAAGGGCCAACACAGCAGGGCACCGGACCCTCGCAGCCCCAGCGCTGCCCTGCTGCACCATTTTCTGGTCTCCCTGCTGCCTGCAGCCTGCCGCTTTGGACGGACGCGGCGAGGCGGCAGACCGGGGACTACATCCCCCAACACCTCTTGCGCTTGGGAAGGCGCGCTTCCTGTCCCGCCCCCGGAGGTGCGCTAAAGGACAGCGCGAGCCCCGGGGGAGCGGGGGACTTCGGCCAGACAACACACCTACCTGGAAGGGCCAACACAGCAGGGCACCGGACCCTCGCAGCCCCAGCGCTGCCCTGCTGCACCATTTTCTGGGCTGCCTGCAGCCTGCCGCTTTGGACGGACGCGGCGAGGCGGCAGACCGGGGACTACATCCCCCAACACCTCTTGCGCTTGGGAAGGCGCGCTTCCTGTCCCGCCCCCGGAGGTGCGCTAAAGGACAGCGCGAGCCCCGGGGGAGCGGGGGACTTCGGCCAGACAACACACCTACCTGGAAGGGCCAACACAGCAGGGCACCGGACCCTCGCAGCCCCAGCGCTGCCCTGCTGCACCATTTTCTGGGCTCCCTGCTGCCTGCAGCCTGCCGCTTTGGACGGACGCGGCGAGGCGAAAGACCGGGGACTACATCCCCCAACACCTCTTGCGCTTGGGAAGGCGCGCTTCCTGTCCCGCCCCCGGAGGTGCGCTAAAGGACAGCGCGAGCCCCGGGGGAGCGGGGGACTTCGGCCAGACAACACACCTACCTGGAAGGGCCAACACAGCAGGGCACCGGACCCTCGCAGCCCCAGCGCTGCCCTGCTGCACCATTTTCTGGGCTCCCTGCTGCCTGCAGCCTGCCGCTTTGGACGGACGCGGCGAGGCGGCAGACCGGGGACTACATCCCCCAACACCTCTTGCGCTTGGGAAGGCGCGCTTCCTGTCCCGCCCCCGGAGGTGCGCTAAAGGACAGCGCGAGCCCCGGGGGAGCGGGGGACTTCGGCCAGACAACACACCTACCTGGAAGGGCCAACACAGCAGGGCACCGGACCCTCGCAGCCCCAGCGCTGCCCTGCTGCACCATTTTCTGGGCTCCCTGCTGCCTGCAGCCTGCCGCTTTGGACGGACGCGGCGAGGCGGCAGACCGGGGACTACATCCCCCAACACCTCTTGCGCTTGGGAAGGCGCGCTTCCTGTCCCGCCCCCGGAGGTGCGCTAAAGGACAGCGCGAGCCCCGGGGGAGCGGGGGACTTCGGCCAGACAACACACCTACCTGGAAGGGCCAACACAGCAGGGCACCGGACCCTCGCAGCCCCAGCGCTGCCCTGCTGCACCATTTTCTGGGCTCCCTGCTGCCTGCAGCCTGCCGCTTTGGACGGACGCGGCGAGGCGGCAGACCGGGGACTACATCCCCCAACACCTCTTGCGCTTGGGAAGGCGCGCTTCCTGTCCCGCCCCCGGAGGTGCGCTAAAGGACAGCGCGAGCCCCGGGGGAGCGGGGGACTTCGGCCAGACAACACACCTACCTGGAAGGGCCAACACAGCAGGGCACCGGACCCTCGCAGCCCCAGCGCTGCCCTGCTGCACCATTTTCTGGGCTGCCTGCAGCCTGCCGCTTTGGACGGACGCGGCGAGGCGGCAGACCGGGGACTACATCCCCCAACACCTCTTGCGCTTGGGAAGGCGCGCTTCCTGTCCCGCCCCCGGAGGTGCGCTAAAGGACAGCGCGAGCCCCGGGGGAGCGGGGGACTTCGGCCAGACAACACACCTACCTGGAAGGGCCAACACAGCAGGGCACCGGACCCTCGCAGCCCCAGCGCTGCCCTGCTGCACCATTTTCTGGGCTCCCTGCTGCCTGCAGCCTGCCGCTTTGGACGGACGCGGCGAGGCGAAAGACCGGGGACTACATCCCCCAACACCTCTTGCGCTTGGGAAGGCGCGCTTCCTGTCCCGCCCCCGGAGGTGCGCTAAAGGACAGCGCGAGCCCCGGGGGAGCGGGGGACTTCGGCCAGACAACACACCTACCTGGAAGGGCCAACACAGCAGGGCACCGGACCCTCGCAGCCCCAGCGCTGCCCTGCTGCACCATTTTCTGGGCTCCCTGCTGCCTGCAGCCTGCCGCTTTGGACGGACGCGGCGAGGCGGCAGACCGGGGACTACATCCCCCAACACCTCTTGCGCTTGGGAAGGCGCGCTTCCTGTCCCGCCCCCGGAGGTGCGCTAAAGGACAGCGCGAGCCCCGGGGGAGCGGGGGACTTCGGCCAGACAACACACCTACCTGGAAGGGCCAACACAGCAGGGCACCGGACCCTCGCAGCCCCAGCGCTGCCCTGCTGCACCATTTTCTGGGCTCCCTGCTGCCTGCAGCCTGCCGCTTTGGACGGACGCGGCGAGGCGGCAGACCGGGGACTACATCCCCCAACACCTCTTGCGCTTGGGAAGGCGCGCTTCCTGTCCCGCCCCCGGAGGTGCGCTAAAGGACAGCGCGAGCCCCGGGGGAGCGGGGGACTTCGGCCAGACAACACACCTACCTGGAAGGGCCAACACAGCAGGGCACCGGACCCTCGCAGCCCCAGCGCTGCCCTGCTGCACCATTTTCTGGGCTCCCTGCTGCCTGCAGCCTGCCGCTTTGGACGGACGCGGCGAGGCGGCAGACCGGGGACTACATCCCCCAACACCTCTTGCGCTTGGGAAGGCGCGCTTCCTGTCCCGCCCCCGGAGGTGCGCTAAAGGACAGCGCGAATCCCCGCGTCGCGGGAACGCGCGCGGGTCAGCGCCCGGGGCTAAGCCCGGGCAAAGGGCGGGCCCTCTGTGGCCCTCAGAGGCACAAGGAGGCCGGGACGGGCCACCCCTCTTGGCTACTACGAAGGAGTAGGTACCGAGTTGTTATATTGTCCTACCTTCCACTAGATAAAGGAGGTAAATCATATTGACTCATAACCGTGACTGCCTTGATACCCTTTCCGCCTAACAGAATTGGATTTATGACATTGTACACTGGTCCAGTACTGGTGTTTGTCGTTGTTACTATATTGCTGCTATATACGAAAACTACCAACATTATGGCTGACAAAGGGGTCATAAATAATACTAACTCCCGCGGGGGGCTTGGAAACGGGAGTTTGGATAACGTAAATTTCTGCCGTCAATCCCCTTTAGTAACAACTAACTACTGTCAATCACTATCCCTATTGGAAGAACTTAATGCGCTTTGTAAAACCAATTACATCCTGTTTCAAGAGGGTAACGAATCAACTGGTGCCCCACTAAATATAAGTCCTAGTCTTAACAAACTACCTAACCCCCAAGTAACCCACCAGGGAAACCACTCCTCAATTACAGATAAAGATAGCACTCTTATAACAAACCCTCAGACACCCCCCACCAAAAGAAAGCGGCATGCAAGTCCCCCTTCGGTCTGTACTATTTCCCCGCAATCATTCAGGGCATGCTCTACCTCTGATTCTCCCCTACCTTCCACACCAACTGACCCTTTGACCCTGATTGAACACATCATTAAATCTTTAATATCCCCTTTGGTTAAAAAAATCATGGTTATCGGGGAAAAAGTTACCTATATAGAAGAAACAACGAAGGCGAACGCTATCCTTTTAGAAAGTCTGGTAAGAGCTAACAAAGCTGAACTCACAGCCACTGCCGATCTACCAATAACTATGACACAAAGCAGTACTCCTCCAACCCAGCCATCTGCACCTAATAAATCTAAAAAGTCATTACCATCTAATACCCGGCAGACTACACCAAAAATGGTAATACCATTGAACTCTGATAAAGGAGTAGGGTCATCCAAAGATCCAACACCCTTAGTGGGGACTCTCTCAAAAAATGGTTATAGGCAAAGAAAAACTAATCAAATTGACCTACCGCCGGAGGTAGCTCCATTTGTATGCATTCTATCAGGCGTGCCTGAATTAAGCAATGAAAAAATCGAGGGACAAACCGAGCTGGCAAACAAGGTATCTTTCTGGTTATCAAAGAATAGGCCCCTTCCACCAAACATAGACGGGAAAATACTGAATGTCAGAAGGGTGAAATGGTTGGGTCCTCTAACCAAAGATATAGCGGGAGATCTGATTCTTGTAAACTTTAGGGATCCTCGGGTTGTCCATTATCTTCTGGGCTGGCAGCCCCAAAGGGGGGACGGCCCAATAGTTGTAAGGGAACTGAGAGATTTTTACCCCAGAGCCGCATATATGCCCCATGTAAGATTTAAGACAGGAAATAATCGCTGTAGGGGCAACAATACACTCAGCAACTATAAGCTACCCACTAGGAATCACTTTTCGTATTGATCTGATAATTCGATCCTTGAAAGGTCTGATAACAAAACTCTGATGCCTGGGGCTGCTTAGAATTGCAGAGGAGGCGGCACTAAGTGGGGAAAGATGTTACGTCTAGACCGGTTACATGCTGATTGAGTGAGGGTTGTATCCCCCTTTTTTATATGAATGAAATTCCTTGTTAACGCACTTTGCACTTTTTTCGTGTAATCTAAAAACTGTTTGTTATATTTTTGTAAACTTATTGCATGTATGTACATATTTACTCTTTGGCATGGTATTTCCTTTTTAATGTATAGATATGAATGTATTTTAATAATTGTACTGTGCTTTTATGGTTGCTTTGTTTCAACCGAATAAAGCTTATTGATACTGAAGAGGCCAGGACCAGTCTTTCATACATCCATTATTGCAGGAATGGACAGTGCCTGCTAACTTATTTAATGTACTAATTATTAACAAAAACCTTGGGCTGCTAGCATTATCTGAATCTTAGCTTAAACACTGCCATATTCTGATATAACTCTTGCATTTGCACCTTGGTTTCTCATTTTCTTTCCATTCCTTCCCAGCGGACAAGGGGGTGGAGTGATCAGGGGTGTAGACTGGTCAGTAAGATTTGTGGGGGGTGAGCTTCAAACTTCCCAACAATTAATCTGGCATACGGTAAAATACATCCTATGAAAAACAGGGCATGAGGGTATTTAAGTGTCAATGGAAAGGGAGACCAGTGCATATTTCTAGGGTTTCATAAGTTTTTGGCTGTGTGCACATAAAAATTATAGGTGAAATCCGATTTACTGTACTCAATTGAAAACCCCTGTATCCAACTATTTACTGAAGGATCCCATTATTAGGGGAATGTAGCACTGCCCCCTTAAGCTATGCCTCTGGGAGTGACCTTTGTTTTTTACTGTTAACTAATTTTTTTTATTTTTTGCAAAGATATAACTACATCCATATGCAAGTATGAACCAACATACAGAGGTGTTTGGGATTATCCATTACATAGTACAGCAAAGTCATTTTCATGGACTCTAGTCCACATTTTCTCCTAACACTCTTAACAATCTGAGCTAGTTTTATACCATATTGCGGCACGTGCCTTTGCTGTTCATTTAAGCTCGAAGTCGGCCATCCATGTTCCCCATATTTTCTCTTCATCTCTTGAGGGCACCCCATGCTTTTGTACACAACTTTCTCTTCTCTCATATACGGATTCTTGTCTGCACACCAACTCTACCATGCAATATGTCTTTTGGTTACCATTAGCCCAAGCAAGGAGAAAGGCAGCTTTATTTTTAACATGCCCGAGTCCAAAGCAATACCCAGTTTGATTCATTGGGGTTTTCAAGGCAACTCAAGCCCCAGCACCGCCACTAACATGTCTCATTCCAGAAAGCCTGTACTGACGCATACTTTCACAGAGTGTGAATAATAGTATCTGATTCCATGCAGCAGACAGTGCTCATTTTTTGCTAGCCTCATCTTAAATAATGTGCTTTTTTGTAGTACACTGAAAGCAGTATTTTCAGCTGGTAATCCTGAGGTCAAAGTACTGCTGAAAAAAGTGTCTGCTTTTTTTCCTGAAAATGAAATCAATGAAAGATTTGCGGTGCTAAAATCTCCCTTTTCCCAGTGTTTGGCATTTTATTGGGAGATAACCCATTTTTCTTATTTTTTGTACATTCAATAATATCTCACTTGTGTTGGACTGCCCAGTGCCCAAAACACAACATGGATACATCATATTTTTCCATTAAAAACTGACCCTTTTTTGCAATGTGCCTAGCTGTTTATGTTGGGCCCTAGCTCAGTTGGCACCTAGGGAAACCTAGAAAACTTGTACATGTTTTAAAGCTAGACACCTAGTGGATTCCAGGATGGGGTGACTTGAGTGGCTCTCACCAGGTTGTTTTACCCAGAATCACTTGCAAACCTCAAACTTTGACCTAAAAATCTATTTTCTTAACATTTCTGTGATGGCAAGCTCTGCAATCTGGAGGAAGCCACAAACTTCCTTCCATCCACCATTCCCCTAAGTCTCCTGATAAAAATGGTACCCCCCTTGTGTGGTTAGACCTAGTGCCTTGCAACAGGAAACGGCCCCGAACGCAACATAGCTACATCACATTTTTCCACTCAAAACGGACCCATTTTGTGCAAAGTGGGTATCTGTGAATCTTGGGCCCTAGCTCAGCTGGCACCTATGGAAACCTGACAAACTTGTACATTTTGTAAAACTATATACCTAGGGAAATCTAGGTTGGGGTGACGTGTAGATCGCATGAGGAATTTTTATCCACAATGCTCTGCAAACCTCAAACTTTGCCTGAAGTCATAGATTTTAATTACATTTCTGTGATAGAAACTTCTGGAATCAACAGGAATCTGCAAAATTTCTACCATGTAGCATTGGCCTACCTCTACTAATAAAAAGGCTGTCCCACTTGTGTGGCTGGTCCCAGTGCCTGTGACAGGAACAGATCATACCAAAGGCATTTGGACCCCTTGCTCCCTCTGAACTTGGTTGCATCCGTTCCAGTTGCTACAGTGAGCTTTCTGCCCTGGGGGATAGATAAGGGCTATTACCCCATCTGCCCCCAGGGGGGCAGAAAGAATGTTGCCTCTTTTACTTGAGGTGGGGGCATTGCCATTCCCATGTCCATGCTAGGCAGGCCCGATCCCGATGCCTAAAAACACAATCCTTGGCTTATAGAGGGCTTTCCGCCTCTTGGGGGTACAGATAGGGGTAATTGCCCCAATCTGCCCACCATGAGGGCAGAAAGACTGTTTCCCCATGTTTATGGGGGTGGGGACATGGCCATGCCCACGCTAGGCAGCCCCTACCCCTACAAATGTTTAAACAAAAATAAATCCCTGGTGTCTAGTGGGCTTCCTGCCCCCCCCAGGGGGCAGATCGGGGTAATTGACCTATCTGCTATTTCTCCATTTTTATGGGGTGGGGCATTGCAATATATATAAAAAGTAATCCACGGTGCCTAGTGGACCTTCTGCCCCCTGTGAGCAGATGGAGGTAATTGCCTGATCTGTTCCTCGGTTATGGGTGTATAAAAACAGCAAGGGGACCACAAGCCAATTGCAAAAGTGGCGGTTCCTCCTCTCACTGGTGTCTAGTGGATTGATCCCTCCTTGGGGATCGCCATCCTGTGGCAATCCCCAAGCAGGGATCCACTGGGAATGGTGCCATTGGAAAAGGGAGACTCACCAGTTTCCAATTGAACCTCCCCGGCCTGAACTGGTCCTGCCATATTTCATTTAACTTGGAAGTCCCTAGCAAAGTGGTACTATATGTACCCAGGGCCAGTAAACTAAACACTACTAGTGGGCCTGCAGTATTCATTGTACCACCCACTGCAGTAGCCCTTTTAAACGTCTCAGACCTACCATAGCAGCATATGTGTATAGTTTAACCTGCCATTTCGACATGGCAAAATAAACCTTTTGCCAGGCTTACATTTTTCTTTAGAATACATATAAGTCAACCATTGGGTAGGCCCTAAAGAGCCCAAAGGCAGGGTGCAGTGTATTTAAAAAGTGGGACATGTACTTTTAACTTTTACATGTCCTGGTAGTTAGAACCCCTTAAATAAGTTTTTCACTACTGCAAGGCCTTCATTTCTAGTAGGAAACATTGAGTTAACTTATTACATTTAATAAGTGATAACTTTCAATTGGGGGCAGTTAGGAATGTCATGTTTGGTGTCTAAAGGATAGGCTTTAATGGAAAAGTTTTATTTTAAGTCACCATTCTGAAAATGCCACTTTTAGATTGTTGGAATATTCCTGTCCCAAACATTTGGTATCTGCAGCCTGTTTACTGGGTTGCATGAGTAGATGTGGGTGGCAGTTGGTCTTTCTGCATTGCTCCCAGACAGAGAAACAAAGGGCAATAGGTGTTGGCAGGATGGACTATCTCAGACCTGATGAAGTAGAGGTGCTATCACCTATCACATGTGCACATCACAAAGGCTCTGCCTGAACACACTCACAAAGGTTTGACAGCAGTCTATTGTGACCACAGACAATCTGGGACCAAGGCAGGGAGATAGGATTTCCAGGTATCTCTGAGGCAGAAACCTCCAGAACCTTTTCCTACTTCAAAGTGGGCATCAGGTATACATATTGGACCCACAGACCAAACACTTTAGTACACCTCTGGACCTTTAGAAGACTCAGAAGGGCTGCTGTGCTGTTCTACAAGAAGGACTGCTACTCATTTGCCCTGCTAAATACTGCCCAAGTGAAGGACTGGACCTGCATTTTGGAACCAGGGCCACTAGAGTGACAAAAAGGGTCAACTGGCTGGCCTCCTGATGATAGCCTCAGGGACAGAACAACCTTGAGCCCAGCACCCAGACTCTGTCGGCTGTGAGTCCTGCCCCCCAACCAATCCTGCACCCATGGAGGTGTGCCTAAAGGTGCTTTGACAGCCCATCTGTGGCCCCAGAAAAACCAATGCAGCACAATGCTACACCTCGCAAGACTTCGGAACCATGGCGCTTTGCATCCACATCACAGGACTTCCACATTACAGCCTGCAGCCTTGCAAAACTGTCTATGCAAAAGACATTTGAATGCAAGACATCCCATTGCCACCACAGCTCCTTGAAACCACCACTGTACAAGGTATCTCTCTGCGCAGACCCCGCAGCACCACCACAGTTCCTCCGAACCACGGACCGCCGATGCGTGATGCATCTCCACGCAGGGACACTGCATTGCCTTCATAGCTCTTCAAAACTGCTGCTTTGCAATGCATCTCCCTGCATGGACCCTTCGTTGCCACCCCAGCTCCTCGGAACCGCCGTTGTGGGACAATGCTCTACACAAGGACCTTTCATCACCTCTGCTGCATGATGCTTCCTCAGTGTGGGACTCTACGTCACTCCACAACCAGGATTTAAGTTACTTCTGTTTAGCAGGCCTAGCTTGGTCCCTGTGGCTGTCAGCCTGAACTTATGACTTTGGCCCCGTTCAGCACGACCAGATAACCACAGTTGGAGCTCTGTGCTATTTGCAGTTAAACATTGGAATGTTATATCTCCGGTTCTCCTGATTGGATTTTTGTTGTTTTGATCCCAACTAGTTCAGTAAATGTCACTCTATGTTTCTAAATTAGTGTAGGATTTTTCTTGTGTTGGGTTTCCACTTTATTTCTGTATGAAGTGCTGCATGAATATGTTACACATTGCCTCCAAGTTCAGCTTGACTACCTTTGTGTGAAGCACCAGAAGAATGAGAGCAGGTTAATTTGGGGTTTGCTTGTGTTTGACCCGGAAAGAGATTGTGGTTTGTGCTTGAGTAAGGTTTCCACTCCCCTCAACCAGCAACTAAATTTCCTACTGTGTGGGATTTTCCTTGTGTTTTGATTTCACCTTATCACTGTTATAGTGCTGCATAAATACTTAAAACATTGCCTCTACGTTAAGCCTGACTGTTTTTGTACCAAGCAACCACTGGGTTAAGCACAGGTAAATTTAGGGGTTTGTTTGTGTTTCTCCCTGACAGGGATTGTTGTTGGTGCTGAGTAGGGTTTCATCCCCTCAACCAGTAACCGAATTTCGAACAGCGTTAAGTTAAGTCTGAGTGCTTTTGTGACAATCTGCTACTGGGTTAAGCACAGGTTAATTTAGTAATTTTTTTGGTTCAACCTGACAAGGATTATGGCTGTTTCTTGAGTAGGGTTTCACAACCCTTAACCAACAACCCAATTTCTCACAGTGTTCCCTCCTCCCTTACTAATATACCAGGGTGATTCAATGTGTATTTAGCACCTCAATTTCGGCTCTCACTCTGGTTGTTCAGATCCTTCCTCAGTCATGGCTACCATGACCTATGTGGTCCCTATTTCTGTATTGCCTGTTTGATCTGTCCCCTAACTTTAAAGTACACAAATAGGTGATGGATCGAATGCTTGAATTAATCTCAGCCACTAGTAATTCGCACATGGCATCTGTGAAGAAGTGGCACTTGACAGAATGATTTACTTGTAGCTTGGCCGGGTATAGTAGTAGGTATTTTAGCTATAGGAACCTTGTTTTTGTTTCACCAATAAGAAGTACTTTCTATGTTTCAGAATCTGTAGTCTGTCTGTAGTGTAGTCTCTGAATATTCTGATAGTCGGATTCTTATATTGTAGTTCCTTACATTTCTTAGAATGCTGCATTATTAACCACCTGTTCCAATAGTGTATCATCCATGCTATTATGGCCGTTGGTTCAATCCTGTTTTATAACCTCTAAATGAGCTCAGAAGTGTTTTCACCTCATTTATAGTATCTGAACCTCTGATGTTAGCTGGTTCACTGACTTTTTTTTTAACTTGCACTCATTTAGCTACTTTCTTCAGGTTTTCACTTAGCAGGTAACTTCCATTGATAGTACATCAATGTTGTTCACTAACACTACTCTCGAGCCAGTCAAGCCAGTTGTGAAAAGAAAGAATGTATGTCAAAACTGAAAGAGACATGCAAATAGGTTAATACATCAGCGATGCAAATACACCCTTCAGCTGGAGCATTGCTTACTCACAATGCTCTAAATGAGATATTATGTGGAAAGTTCAGCAACCTTCTGGATAGATGGTTGGAGGAGTTTTCAACAGTAACACAGGACACAGAGTCAGGTGTCCAGTACAGATTTGGCCGATTCCTGAATATGAGGTCTAGGCTTATGATTAACATTCTGAAATGTTCTACTGAGGAATTAAACTCTGAGATTGAAAACATACTATTCTTATCTTTGAAATTTACTGTGGATGAAATGCGTTGGCTGAGTCTCTAACATTTGCATTATGAAAACACTGGAGCATGTTGGGACATACAAATATAGGAAGAAATACAGAAAATTTAAGAATCTAACCGGACTTTGGGTCTGCTTTTATACTGCTTTAATTTGTGTTTGCTACACTGCATTTATAACCTTCTGGATTGATCCCTATGCCCGCTATTTGAACTTTTGGTTAAAATAAAAAATAAAAAAGCTAAAATTGGGTGGGCCACTCTGTATTTTTTTTAAAAATATTTTTTATTGGTTTTTCCAAAAAAGACAAAGTAAAATAAAGCAGCATTGCAGAATCAAATATCGACTGCATAGGAAATCTCAAGCTGCATGTCCCCTCATCCCACTCCCCCCCATACCCCTCGCCACCGGTGTGCCTTAGTTGCCCGCAGCTTAAACACTAAAGGAACATCTAAGTCTCCTGAGGCAGAAAATTCAACAAAAGTAGTGCAGTACAGGTAACATACTTTTATAGGAGTTCAGCGCTTGTTCCACAGTGCGTGCCCATATTTATACTCCTTGTGCTATGGCGCCAGTTGCCCCTTCTTGATCTTCCAGGGCAGAACTCTCCATGGAACCCATCTCAGGTGCCTGTAGCAGTGCAACTAATGCCTCCCATGCCCTTGCTGCTTCCACTGCCTTTTTATTAGTAGATTACAGAGCCTGTTGTAACCTAAGTGTACATTCGCTCAGTGCCCA